>NC_056737.1:1823557094-1824157094 GCF_019279795.1 Protopterus annectens
CATTGTTTAAACAAAGAAAATAATAAAAGAAGAAGGAAAAAAAAGGTAAAGATAAAAATGTATCAAATTACTAACCTTACTTTTTCAGAAAGAAAAACAAATCGAGTCACAGCCTGCCATTAAATCCTCAGGCATTTTGACTGGTTATGAAACAAAACATTTCTTTGCACATAGAGAATAACTTTGATTAAATCTTTTCCAAAATATTTGTGGCTTTCTGGAAATGCAGGAACTATATTCAAAATGATTAATAATGAACTAAAATGATGAGAGAGAAAAAACATATAACAAATCATTTGTTTTTAGTCTCTTCTTCTTCTCTGAAGTCTTCCAGGAAGCTTCAGTTGCCAATCTCTTTAATGAAGAACTAGCCCATTCCATTTCTTCTATTTTATCCAAAATCCTTTTTCTTTGACAAACAGTAAAGCAGAGTCTAAATCATCGAAGACCTTAGGACCATCAGGAAGGAAGATTTTAAGCTTGGCAGGAAACAGAAGGTATGTTTTAAACTGTGCTTTTTAAGCTCCCTTATTAGTGGCAGAAAAACTTTTCTTTTAGCAATTACCATGGAAGAATAGTCATTGTCAAAACGCACAGTTGTCTCATTAAACTTAACAGGAGCTTTAGCCCAAGCAGATTTAAGAACCATCTCTTTATCAAAGATGATAGAAATCTAACTATAACTGATCTAGGATAGTTTTTGTTAGAGTTAGTATTAGCTATAGATCTATGTGCTCTTTCGATACCAAAAGAGAATGCTTCTGGTAAATCTAAAGTTTTAGGAGCCATGTTGTTAAAAAGAAGTAATATTGTTACCTTCAATATTTTCTGGCAGTCCAAAAATCCTAATGTTATTGCGCCTAGATCTATTTTCCAGGTCATCCAGCTTTGTTTGTAAATGTGTATTTTGTTTCAGCAGAAACTCAATGTTGATTTCCTGTTCTTGTATTTTATTTTCCATGTCATTCACAGCTTCTTCTATGCCTGTCATCTGGATCTTCTGTTGTTGCAGGTCCATATGTAACAAGTCTATTTGTTTTGTAGTTTTTCTATGAAAGTGTCTATTTTAGTATCCATTTTATCCATCTTAGCAGTAAGTTGCTGGACTATAATTATCAGAGACTGAAGTTCTTTCTTGATGCTGGAGTCTTGAGAATTTGTCTTACTGGAACTCATTTCAGACTGATAAACTGACAGGAAAATTTCCAAAGTAATTTCTGACAGGAATATTATTAAGATTTCCTTTCTTTTTTAGATATAGTTCAAGAACTATATAAAACAAACATATTTAGAAAGAAAATTACTTCAAGAATTAATTTTTTAAGTAATTAATTCCTGTCAATGTAATGAAATTGGTGGAGCTGAAGAAATCTGCTGCTATCCTGTGTTCATCCTTGGCCACGCCCCTCAGCCATGTTGTGTTCTGAGAGCAGGTTATTTGAGGTTAGGTATTGCATCAGCTCCATATGGATGCATTTCTCTAATATTCTCGAGAGAGGGGAGAAAATCACTATCGGTCTGTAGTTATTAAACGCTGTACATGTGCCACCTTTGTGAAGTGGTATGATGTAGGATTTTTTCCACAGTGATGGGATGTATCTTTCTGCTATGGACCTATTAATTAGTATGGATACAGGGAAGGCTATGACTTCTGCAGCCATTTTTAGGTAGTTTGATGGTAGTTGGTTTACAGCTACAGAAGTAGTTTTTAGTTTAAGGAGCAACTTCCTTATGAATGTGGTAGGTACTGGAATAAAACTGAAGAGCTGTGGGTTGTTTTGACTGAACAGGGTTAGAGTGATGGAGAACATATGTGTCAGTATCTAAGAGAGATAATATCAACTGTATAAAGTAAGAATTAAACTGTGTGGGGATAGAGTGTTTTTGGAGAGAGACTAGTGGTCTTGCCAGGGTGGTGTAGTTTATTTAGTGATGAACAAAAAAAGTTGTGGGTTGTTTATATGTTTGTCTAGGCTATATCCTTTTTTTTAATCATGATTTTTTTTTGTTTCCTTTGTCAGCCATGGTGCGGGGTTGGACTTTATTCTTTTTTTCCATAATGGTGCTAAATTATTTAAGGTCTGTAAGAACGCATTATTAAAGTATTCTACAGCTGTATTTAGCAGCACTGTTCTAAGTGCATTCCAGTTATATTTTTAGCGTTTCATTGAAAATATCTTTTCTGAAATTGGTTGTATTTCATATTTCACTATAGATGATATGTTTATCTAGGTTATGGCAAATTCTAACAGCATATGTTGATATGTGGTCACTTATGCTATCTGACAAGCAGCCTACTTTTGTCAGTTCATCTGGTTGTTTCTAAGAATCCAATCTAATGTTGAGTTTCTCCCTGAAGTTTTATTGATTCTAGTAGGTGTGGTTTTTAACTGTCTGAAGTTGTACAAGTTTACGGACTCAGTCGGGGTAGTGGAATTTATGAGTTGCCAGTTTATATTTAAGTCTCCAAGTATTATAGTTTGATGGTTAATTTGTTGGGATATGCAATACAAGATGCTTTCAGCAGTATAAATGTTATTCCCTGGTGGTATATAAATTGCTGCTAAAGATATAGTTTTCTTATTGTTGATTTTTAGGATTGTTATTAGTAGTTCTGCATTGTTAAATTTGGGTATTTCCTGCTAAAGATATAGTTTTCCTATTGTTGATTTTTAGGATTGTTATTAGTAGTTCTGCATTGTTAAATTTGGGTATTTCCTGTGGAAGTAAGATAATGGCTAGGGATTTTTTTTTATAGATGATTGTTACACCTCCTGCATGCTTGTTTTGTCTGTCATGCCTGAGTGCATTGTATCCTGGGGGGTCTCATTATTCTTTATTTAGTTTTTTTTAACCAGGTTTCAGTAGCTATGACTATATCAGAAGTGTATGTGGCAAGATAAGCATGTATGTCATGGATTTTATTGCACATACTTTTTGGTTCATATTTAGTAAGGTGAGTTTGGATTCTGTTTTTTGTTGAGATTTTCAGGCAAATGGTTTATCTTGAAGTTGGCAGTGATGGTTTTATGAACTGTGGGATCAGGGTTGGGGTGAATATCTCTGCTAATTTTTTGAACTCATATTTTCCAGAGGGAAGAGTGTGGCCAGTTATATTTTGGTCTTGGTTTGATATGGATTATAAATTTAGTTGCTTAGTTTTAAAATATTTATAGAAAAATAAACATATGTGTTTTGTTTGTAGAGATAGGGTGTTATGGACAAAGACAGACTGGGTAGATGTTCATGTTTGTGAGGACTGGTTGAAGTCTTAAGTTACTTGAAGGCGGTCGATATGATAATTGGTAATAAAAGCTAGTAGAGTAAGGAGAAATAGTATAATAATCTGACTTGGGGGCATTCTGTTTAAGTTGGGTTTTATCTTTGTTGTAAATTAGGATAAAAATGTTAGGAGGGTAGTGGGTTGCTGGTAGAGATGTAATTTGATATTTATAGAAGGCAAGATTTATGACAATTTGTAAGAGAGTCTTGGGTGGTAAACCGGAGTGGGTGTTACTATTGGAAGTAATTGAATTGATTGTTTTCCTACTGGAGGGAACTGATGGTATTGGTTAGAGTAGTATGTGGGTGGTGCAATGGAAGTACACATGTAAGTAAGAGAGGGGTGGGTGAGATTTGGGAGTAGGGTAGGGCAGCAGAGTTACCCCAAGCATTAGCAAGGGCAAATGAAGCAACTTGAAAACTTGTCAAGAGATACAGACAACAATCAGTGACTTAATGCAAACAGCCACAAATCTGCTAAGAGATAATTAAAAGGAACCATGCAGATTAAAAAGCCTCTGTGTTAGTGGATGAATGTCTTGGTTTTGTTGCTCTAGGTCACAGTTTTTGTAGGGGAGATTGTTTAATATCACCTTCACCTGACTAATGGTGATCTCAGTAAAAAATTGCACTTGACTGTTTGAACAACTGTGTAGTGTAAGGAGGGTTTCTATGGACTACAAAGTTCAAAGTCCAAAAGCCTACCTCAACCCCCCCCCAGACTAGCAAAACAATGATAAAAAGTAAGCCAGAATGCAGCAGTTCAGCTTTGGAGAAATACTGACTGAGAACTCAAAAGTGATTACACACGAAGAAAAATAAACTTAAGGAAGGGAGGCAGTAGACTGCTAAAAACAATTAATGGAACACAGTTAAAGGAGAAAGTAAAAATGGGACTGTTGTGGTCTAAGAAAATGGGGCTATTATAGTGGACAAAGTTCTTTGTTTTAGGCTTCCATAATATTTATAATCTACACAGAAATATAGCCCACAGATTGGTGTTCAAACTGCAGACTTAACTGTTACATGCATATCTATTTGCTTGCAGGGACACTTCTATAGAAAAACAAAAACACAACAGACAGTTGAGTGCACTGAAATGATGTTGATTGTGTTCAGATACTAGCTCAGAGCTGAAACTGGTTTAGCAACTGTCTCCGTCAAGGAGAAATAAGAAAGGAAGGAGGGAGACCAAGGATGACTTCCTTCAAGGCATGCAGTTCCACTAAAAACAAGATAATAGTCCTCTGACAAGGTTTTGCAAAATGACTTGTTACTATACATGATAGCTGTCACAGTGCAATTGCATAAACAGTAGCTTATTGTTTATGCTGCTAATTTACAGCAACTCCTTAAGCTTTGAACATGGATGGTTACTAGAAATGCTCCACAGAGTAAACCACTACTTTATGCAAGACCAAATTCAAGAGTAGATGGTATAATAGTGGTTTGCTATTCCTCATGAGCCCCCACATTATGCCAATAGTTTTTACTAAAGATATATATATATCAATGCATTTCTAATGGATATACATTGTTATAATAGTGACTATATTAAAATTATGTGGGGGACATAGCCCCCCCCCTTATTTAATGTTCTATATTCCATTTTCGACCAAATGAACTTCGACCAAGTGAGCTTTCAGTCAAGTGAGCTTTCAGTCAAATGCAATGCCTGGTATAATTTTCGACTAAGTGTAATTCGACCAAATGTATGGAATCCATGTATATATATATATATATATATATATATATATATATATATATATATATATATAAATCTATATAGTGTGTGTATATATATATATATATATATATATATATATATATATATATATTAGTGTGTGTGTGTGTGTGTATATATATATATATATATATATATATATATATATATATATATATATACACACACACACACACACACACACACACACACACACACACACACACACACACACACACACACATATATATGCATTTAATCTATACATTATATTTTGTTTGCGAACTGAGTAGATGGGCTGGTACAATACCCTTTTCAGCCACACTGTTCATCTCTGAAGGAACAGTCTGTACTTCCAGTAAACAGCAGATTTAAAAATATCCCTTGATGGACTCCCTTTTCTTGCTTGAGGGTTTTAATGATCAGTGTGTCCTTTTGATACTTATGGTCAAGACAGACTAATATTAAGACTTTCCGGAAAGTTCAAATCTAGATATTGCCACATGCTCTTCCACTCACTGACTACTCCTAGTCTGACAATCTGAAGATTACTGCAGTGACTTCTATTTTCCAAGATGTCCAGTTTAAGCTGCATCTTCATTAGACTCTTCTGGTGCTCTCTGGTAGTGACTGCAAACTCAGGTTGCATGCCATTTATGGAGGTCAGTCTGAACATGCAATGTGGTGCAGCAGTTTTCTAATACTATTCAATGGATTGCATTATCCTGCTTAATAGACACACAGTTTCTTCCAGAACCTTCGCAACGAGCAGAGGCAAGTTGTTTAGCTTCCCTTCAATGCTGGTGGGGGGGGGGGGGATTGGAATGTAGCAGGACCAGTGACCTGTCCACAGATATTGTTTTCCCCTACATCAGATCAGAAAACACAGCTCCACAACTTGAAGACTGCATGGTAAATACTTTTAAGTTCAGTTGCAGGCTCCATAACCTGGTCAAGTCCCTTTGAAAAAAAATGCTGCTTATACAATGAACACAAGAGATTTTGTTTTTTAAACAGTACTATACCGAAAGCTCCTGAAAAACAATGGTTACTTCAACATGTCTAGCTCCACTATCCCCAGGTTTTTAGAAGAGTGATGCTCTTTAGGTCTCTTGCTCTCTCTCAACCTTTTTGTTGTGGCAATATTTTTGGGACAATCCTTTTTTTTTGGCTTCTTACATTTTTAAAGGTTTATGCTCAGAAAGTTGAGGTACAAACATGGCAACAGATAAGTTAGTTAGTAGTTCTAGATTTTCAAGTCACCTGACCATAACAGCATTCTTGAGTTTTACATTTCCTTTGCCTATTGTTTTGTTTAAGCCCTTGCACATATGAAACATGAAAATGTCAGGGGGGAAACATAACCCAGAAAACACACTTCAGGTGATGTGCTGCAGCAAAAAGCACTTGTTTTCAGAAGTTACTTTTACTGATAACCCTTTCAAATGTCAGAACCCACTAGATCAAGTCCCGAAATATGGAGAATGAATGCTCGAAAGAGCGAACTTACATATAACAAGTCTGAGATGCCATCTCTCTGAATATTCCCTTTTCTCTGAGATATGGTGATCACGGAACTGGTATATACAAGTTGGGGAATGCAGGGGGGCTTGCCCTCCACAAAAAGAAGTTTTAAGGGTTTATCTTTATAACAGCGAAACACAGTAGTGCAATTGCTCATATGAACGAATCGTAACCACGAAAATTAAATCAGTTTGTTTGTTTGTGTCTTTTGGCTTTTTTCGGTTAGGGGTCGCCACAGCAGAACTCCGGTCCGCTAATGAATGGTAGTGGATTTTTACGTACCGGGTTACCAGCCCTGATGCACAACCTTCAACGAAGGCACGCCCCATTCACGTATACCTCCACACAGAAGATGCTCTAGCTGAGAATCGAATGGGACAACGTCTTACTATGAGGCGACAACGCTACCGCAGCACCACCACCGCAGCACGAAAATTAAATCAGTGACGGTTTTAAATGTTTGAAAATCAGCAAATCAAAAAGCAGATTCGCTGATTTTCGAACATAAATGTCAAAAACAACATGTAATAAAGTGTAAAGCAGGGGGGCAAGCCCCCCTGCACCCCCCCCACTTTATTATTCTAACTCCTAAATCGCACTACAGTGGGGAAAGGGGCCATTTTCCAATCCCCACTATAGTGTAATCCGCCCCAAAATACCGAATCTGCAATGAGCGAATGTCACTGTGCATTCGCTCATTGCACATTCAAACCTTTTTCCGTTCGGCGTTTGCAAACTTTGCAAATGGCCTTTCGGACCCTTGCTGTTCGCCCTTGTGCAAAATGCACACATGAAAGTAAACCGTTTTAAGTAGAGTGATCGTTGACATTCGCTCTTCTCCTGAGTTTTCAGTCTTTTTTTTTTTCTTGGCATGTCGGCACTCAGCATTTCCAATGACATTTAAATATGGAGCCCATTTACTATAACAAGGACTGACTATGGTGTCTAAGCACTGGTTTTAAAGATCAAATAATCATTAGAAAACTTACAATCCCGCAGATGTGAATCACAGCAACAATTACACTAAAATGGATGATGACTGGCATTTAGTCAAAACAAGACAAAAAACACTAGAACATTAACTCAACAGAATCATGGACAAGTTGAAAAATCTGAACAGCACACACTACGGGTAAAGAAACTACAGTCATGTAAGAACTCAACATGACAGTAGATGTCTGGATAGATTACTGTTGCATTACTGCTTACTAATGAGAAAAAATCCTGCCAAGGATAATATACGTCCGGTCAGTTTACAAAAGCTTGGACTAATTCCTCTTGTGCTATACATCCAACCTACAATCGATGCATGAGATTAAGTGCTGGGAAGTAAAGGACATATGGGCAAAACCTTCCACATAATTTCCTGCTCCAGGAAAAGGAGCTGAGGCTAATGGTCTAGGAAAAATGACTCGGGTACACACAAATAGAGAAGGGAATATGAAAAAACAGGTCCACCTTGACTAAAAGAAAGACAAAAAAGAAAACAGATGGGGAGCAGGGACAGTGCCATACTGTAACAATGATCTACTCAATCTACTGGTATGGTAAGTTCTTACACAAGTACACTGCATCCTTCATTAGATCACTGTTGCTGTACTGGTTACTAATAGGGTGAATGGAAAGAACTTTGAGCTGCAGAACTGGTGTCTAGTATCCCTTTAAGAATGTATCTGGCAAAACACGGTCTAGCTCTTGAAAAATCATTTGTCTTGTAATGCCTAGTAAATGTTTGGAAGGAAGAACAAGTGGCTGACTTCAGAAAAAAAATGATTATAGACTCTTAGAAAGGCTCCTGAAGAGACAACAGCTCTGGTAGTATGAGTTCTGACCTGACCGTGAAGTGATTTTGCAAGGAAAGAGTTGCAAAGTGGAAACAGCAAGGAAAGTCTTCCTGGAGATGGTTTATTTTAACAAAGGACAGCCCATTATTGTTTTCTTCAAAGGCAAGAAAGAAATGGTCAGACTTTCTGGTGACTTTAATTTTGTCCAACTAGAACCTTTTTTTTAAACACCTTAGGCAAACATACGCTAACAGAAAAGGAAACAAATCATTTTAACATTTTTCCATTTAAATACAATATAAATCACATACACTTTCTTTGCTACTCTCATCAGTCCAACATTATTAAAAAAATGCTGAATTCCTGCCTTCCCTTAAACCTCACTCCTCCTGAACATTATTAGCATGTATTGTTCCCACAATTTCCATTTACTTCTACAAAATATGCTCCTTCTCATTTTTAAAGATCTTGCTCAAGTTTGTTTACCTCTTTTATAATAATCAATATCTGAAATACAGTTGCTGTAGACTTGTATGTCCATGTTCTACTAATTACTTTTTTTGGCAACAAAAAGAATTGAACTTAAGGCCTTATTATCTCTAAGCAATTCAGATCCTGTATCGCAGCTCAGAAGAATCATGCCTTACTTATAACCATTTGTTCACCCAATATTTCTGATAGACTTCTCTGTAAGGAATTTTTAAAAACTGTCAACTCATTACAGTCCCAAACCACATGTTCCCAGTTACCTCTTTCTTCTCCTTCACACTTTGAACATTTGCTATCTACCTGAGGAAAAATATTTTGAAGTCTGCTCGGGGTATAAAAATATGTATGCAGACACTTACAAGCAAATAGTCTAAACTTTCTGGACCTGGCTGAATACTTGGGAATCATACATATGTCTTCCCATTGTTTTCTTATAAATTGCTTTTCCATCTATCTTCCCAATATTTTCTAAACTCCTTTCCATCTTTAGGTTACAAAGCCTCCACAGCTTTCTTCCAAGATGTTGGTGCTTCCCCTCCTTTTAAAATACTGCTAACCAAATTCTTCCAGATCTTTATCACTTTCTTCCCAACTTATTTCCAAACTTCTACAGGAATACCATCTGTTCCTACAGACCTTCTTGAAGACTGACTATATATCACTGTTTTCATTTCATCACCTCTTATCTTGTTAGTTGTCGAACCTTGTCTGTCTCTAACCTTGGCATAATTAAATCTCCCATAAATATTGTCATTTGTATTCTTTTTTTGATTTCCACATTTCCCTGCTTTATACAAATTTTCATAACATTTCTGGAATATCTCTAAAACAAAAACACTACCACCATGATAAATCCACCACAGGGGCCACCAACTCCAGAAAGAAAAGCCAAAAATGCTAACGTCCACAAATATCTTTAAAACCTCTACAGGGTCTCTGGTTATTTTTCTTGTTATAGGTTCCTTAAGTTGAGTGACAATCCTTTCAATGTTCTGTTGCCTAAGTCATTGTGCTAAAAAGTTTTTCTGTTCTGAAGTTATCAAAAAACAGTTGCTTAATTGCAATCCTTCTAAACTCATGCATATTATACAAATACTCCCTTATTTTCTCTTTAGCACTCTGCATTTGCTCTTCCTTTTGTTCTGTGAGATTCCCCTTATTATACAATACTATAACATTTGTCAGCCCCTCTACGTAATTTCTACTACTTATTCATATTTCTTCCTCTTTTATTTCCACACTATTTTGAAACTATTTTCATTTTATCCCAGTCACTAGGAATAACTTCTAAAGATATTTCTATCTTCTCTAATAACTTTCAAATAATTTCCACTACCAATTGCTTAAATTCATCTCTTTTTAAAAGGTAGGTGGCAAAGCACCAGTGTCTTATGTTTAATTAATTACCCTGCATTTTTATCTTAGGTTTTATTGATGCATGATCAAAAATAGTTATTGGATGTGTGTTGAATATTTCAATTAAATGCACATGCTTCTGGGAAATATAATTTCTAGCTAGTCTAGCCCAGTTATTGTACATTGAGAAATAATATGCAAATTTGGTTTTCTACTTATGAATTCACATCTCCTATACCAAATATTTTCAGAAAGTTCTTCAGAAATATCCCTTATTTTGTTATATTGTCCTTCCTAGGCCCCCCAATACAGCCTAACTATTGAAAATCAAATTCCAGTCCATGCCTATAAATAACATTCCCTACAGAAAACTGATCATTTCTCCCCAAATTTTCCTAAGCTCCATAATAGCAGTTTTTGATGGAATATAAACACATGCCCTTGTAATCCTCCACCCCTGCCAAAAACCTCTTACTACAACACAGCTACCATTTTTGTCTTTTTTCCTCTCGTCTATTACTATTGGAGTCCCTCTAGCACTTAGGATAATTATTCCCTTTTTCCTATGTCTTTGATATTCTGCTGAATATCCATTCTGGAATCTTCTCTTTCTCAAATTCACATGCTCATTTATTTCCAAATATGTCTCCTGCAGCATTGTTATTTGCACTTTGCACTTCTTCATATAATTCAATACTCTTTCCTTTTTATGTATACCTGTAAGGCTATTCACATTCCAAGATAATATGGACAGCATAGCTATCATGACAAAAATCTATCGTTCCCACATTATTCATTACAGTTTTTCTGAATGTGCATTTTCGGCCTTTGTGTTACATTCATATACTAATGTTTGGCAGGCTGTTCTTTTGTAGAGCTGTTTCTTCTGATCTCCATTTGAACCTATCTCACATCCTCAATACTCTTTGTTTTATTGAAAACCCTCCACCAAAACTAAATACAAAACTCTCTAGTGCCTTGTTAACATGGAACAAACACACAAAACTATGTACATCTTCAAAGCATGAAGTTTAACCTCCAGAAGGGAACAACTGTCAGACTAGGACCTTGGTAGTCTGTGAACATCAAGCCAATAAAGAACCCCCTCCCCCATTCTGAGGGTTAGGAAAATGTAGGAAGATGAATGCACTGGTTTAAAGACATTTCGGTCACAATCGTAGGCATAAAAGAAATTCAAAAAGGAAAGTTCTGGCAACTCTGATACTCTTTTAGTAGATATCAAAACCACTAACAAGACTGTCTTCCTAGAGCACAACTTTAAAGAAGCGGAAAAGGCTGGTCCAAAAGGAGGAAGGTTTAATTTTTCCAGTACAACGTTCATATGTCAAGATGAGTAATACATTTTCTTGAAGGCCTGATAAGAAGGATGCCTTTCAGGAATTATCTAACTTCATAACATGAAGAAATAAGTGGATCCATAGGCAAACAGGCATACTTGAGTGATAGATGCCCCTTTTCATAGGAGTACACCTGTCCCAAATTAAACAACTCAGACAAATAACTGATAATAACAGTTCTGTCCTCTTTTGTGGCACAAGAAAGACGATCTTTTCCATTTGGGTAAGATTTTCTTGCAGCAGGTATTCTTACCTCCTTAATTACCTGCAGCACATCCTCACAGTAAAGGTGCCTGAATGGGATTAGAAGCCTAACATCAAAATGTCAAATTGAGAATTTGTAGGTTCGGATGAATAAGAGAGCCCTTTTTTGTGCGAAAAGATTCATCCTGAAGGGTAACTTACAATGACTGACCCTGGCTAGACGAAAAAGAAGACACAGCCAATGTTGTCTGGGCAAAAAGGAAGTAACCATCAGTATTTCTGGACTGTCCTTCTGGAGGGGACTTCTGTACCTCCCTCCACTTTTACTCTGTAATTGTTAGGTACCCAATACCCCTTCCCTACATTCCTCCTTTTATTACTTTGACATCCCTCTTTTGCTCCCCAAAAACTATGCAGCATACTAGGAAAAGGAAGTAGAGTAAGGCCTACATGTTTCACCAACACTTTCCTTTTATACTATTTTTTTGGTAATTCTCTGCACTACATTGAGACATCATGACTACTTCACCAGTTATTTACACTGCACTTTCTAATACAACATTATACATCTGCACATTTTATTTTAACACCCTACATGTGTCATCTTTAACAAGTTTATATTCTCATAATAACTTAAACTTTCAAACACAGTAACCTTTTATTAATAGACGCTTTCTTTGTACCTTACTGAATATTTTAATCTATGTGCATTTTTTTGTAATTTGCTTATCTGTATTTTTTACTTCAGATTTTTATACTGTATTTGCATCTTACATTATATATTTTATCAGTATGTGTTTTGATTATATTTTGCTACTGCCTACTTCGCCCGTGCTATGGCTGAAAAGGGTCCTAGGACCAATTCACTTACACAGTTAACAGATGTCTCATAAATGAATAGCTACATTTTCAGAAGAATCTATGGAATGAGGGAAAAGGGAGGGAAGGCATAAAGAAATATACCTTTCCATGAGTCTTGTAAGCCCCCATTTCCATGCTTCCCTGCGTGACTGACACACTAGAGCAGAATAGTCTGAGCTGTCTGTTCAGACAGGAGGCAAAAATTCTATCTGGTAATTTTCTCATTAACTGGCAATTTGTAGGAAGACCCCCCAACCTGTTCAGCATTCATTCATGATGGTCTGCTTTGGATATGCTCATTTAATCTGCCATCAAGTTAACTCTGTGACGAGATGTACTTTGCTCAAAGAGAAAGAGTGTGGTTAATGGTAATATCCCAAGCCATCATGGCTTGGCTGCAGAGATGGTAGGACTTTGTCCCCCCTTATTTGTCAATATACTGCACAACTGTGGCACTGTCTGTCAGGCTTGGAGATCAGAGTTAGCAAAAAAGTATGTAGGCAAAACATCAGGCCCTGCATTCCTTTGATATTTACGCTTTTTCACCTGCCCTGCTTGGACTATACTAGTTGGACTTTCAAGCCCATTTTAAGAGTTCCTCAAACCAGGTCCAATGCATCTGAAGAAACCTTCTGAAAGGGAGCTGAGACCAGAAAAAGGCACTTCTAAACTGAGCATTAATTGGTTGATCCACCATCACCAAAGGCAAGAGAGGAATTGGGAAGTTCAGGAGGTGGCAGTACTTTGCATAAATTGTTTTGAGGTAACAGCAAATCTCTTCATGTGGAGTCTGCCAAAGGAAGTCATCTGTACTGTTGATGCCCTGATCACCAAGGCTCTCAGAATTGCTCATGCAGAGGTCATTTTCAGATGTGAAAGAGAGAGTGAGAATACAGAAACTATTTCTTTTCCTGAGGAAGAAATGCAGGAAGTATATAGCTGATATCCTAGAAGACAATAGGTTCCGACAAGGTTGCAGGATTGATTTCATTAGATTTAGTGTAAAACCTAAGTGAAGAAGCATGTTTATTGTAAATTATAGGTCCTAAAAGTTTTTTTTGAAATGAAGTAGCCTAGATCAAAAGGTCATCCAAATAAGCGTAGAGTGTGGATACCCTGGAATCTGCAGAATGCTACCACAGGGGCTAAACATTTTCTGAATGTTCATTGAGCTGTAGAAAGACCAAAGAAAAAATCAAACAATTAAAAACTGAATCCAAAATCATAAAATCTTAAAAATATTATGTGATTTTGGATGAACAGGAATGTGAAGAGACACAATTCATATCCAAGATAACCAAAAAGCCTGTATAAAAATCACAGGTTGTAAGTTTAGAAGTCATAGCATCTTGAATTTTTTTAGGAAATGGGTCTCCATGTGCCTTCTCTTCTCAGTATAATAAAAATCATGGAAAAACTCCCTTTCCTGATTCATAGGCAATGACTGATTATATGATCCCTTGATGTAATAACTCTAGAAGGACTGGAAGAAACAAGTGTTGTCTTGAGGGTACTTGGGAAATGCCTGATGGAACTGGTGGGAGATTCCAACTCTGCACCCATTTTGGATGATATTCAGTACCCAGGTGTCTTATGTTATCAATCTTCAAAAGTGAAACCACTAAGAAGGTCTTCCTGAAGAATGATAGGTAGTTGGCAAAGATGATGGGAAATGGGGCAGGATAGAACAAGGTAGTCATAAATTGGAACTTTTGTCACCACAGTATACTTAAAGATCCTTTAAAGTCTGCATTAGGTTTATTCTACCATTTTTTTCTTAGTGAATGTCTTCCCTCTTTGTTGGGACTTTTTGGGTTTTTTTTCAATGGAACAAATGTCTGACTTTTGAGGAGTATTTTTTCTGGAACTTGAAATGTGGGAAAATAAAAAAGCTGTTTAAAATCTTGCATACTGTTCTAACATTTATTACAGTTTTTTGAAAAAATTCAGATGAAGATGATCCAAAAGTTGCCTTTGTCAGAAGAGACATCCAAAAGTTTAGTCTTTACATCATCTGGCAAGGATTGTAAGAGAAGCCAAGAATACCCCCTTAGAACAGATTCAGTAACTGCTGCCCTGGAAGAAGCATTGACGGTATCACAGCCACACATTATTGAATGTTTTGCTACTTGTGTTGCAGAATTACACATATTCTGTAAGGCAACTTTATTGTCAATCAAAAATACCTTACTCATGCTATAAAAATATCTAGTCATAAGAGTATGGTAGTTTAAGGCATAGAAAGAAAGAGTTGCAAAGCTGTGCAATTAATTTTCATGCCGATCAATAGTCCTACTTCGTTATCATTTGACAGACCATTAGTACATGGTAGGAGCTTATAAGCCTTATTAGAGTCCACTGAAATCACAGCAGGGTGCAAGGAAGGATTCTTGCAAAACTATCTATGTGAATATGGCACTTTACAAAACCTTTCATTTTTTAGGTGCAGGTAGTTGTGATTCAGGGTCCAGAGATGCAAACAAAAGGGTATCCTCTAAGGCATTCAACACAGGAGTAATTGCTGAAGGCTGAGCAATATCTGTGTTTAGTAAGTCATAATACCTTTTTTGAAAGTCTGAATTCTGCTTCCCTTCCCAGTGGAAGTTCTGTATCATTATCAGAATAATGTCACTAAAAAACAATTCTTCCAAATAAGAGTCAGGAAACAGTGTGTCTTTACCTTCTGACTCAAACCCTGCAGAGGAGTAAATCTGAGGTGGGGGGTGGGGGGGCAGGGCCAGTGTTAGCATTTTGGAGGCCCCCAGCAAGTGTCAAGTTGGGGGCCCCTATGTGTTTTCAGTCCAAGTATTATCCTGTCACTGCTACCCCTCCTAAGCAACCTTTTAGTTCATGCTGCAAACCTTTAGCAGTAGTACACACAGAATGACCTGTAGCTTCAATGCTCTTACATTACAACAGGCCTGTGTACCACACTATGTTGATCTATCTCACAAAGGGGCATTCACAGTTACTGGCATTTAGCTGCAACAATGACACATTACAATAATTTTATGTACAGTGTTGGATTGGGTGAAATTGCACCCTAGACACTGCCCTCTGTTTCAGCACCCCGCACACACACATCCTTCAGTGCTCCCCTCTGTTTTTCTCCCATCTTTGGCTCACCATAGCACGCACATTATTTTTTTCTTCCTTTACTTACATTTTGCCTTACTCTTCAGCTTTTTCAAGAATCCATGACTTTCTATGTGATCTAATGTGCATTTTAAAGTTGTTTTTTTTTTTTCTAATTTTTTCACATTTTAGACAACCTTTTAATTCGGTGATGGTTTGAACAGAAATTACGATTAAGGAAAGAAATTCAGTATGGTCTAGCTTTAGTTTTCCTTGCATGCTTTCAACACCTTTCATGTCCAAGACAGAGGAGTAATAACAATTTAAGAAATAAGTCAATTAAGTTAGTGCCTCCAGAAGCTATAGGGGTTAAAGATTCTCTGGGATGTGTTTTTACAGCATTTTCACAACCTTTTAACACAACAGTGGTCTAAACAAAAATCATGAGTAAGAAAAGACTTTCAGTCTTTTTTTTTTTTTCATTCAAGAAAATCCTAAGTTGTGACCAAGGCTTAATGTTGAACGATGGCAAAACAGTAGCTCATAATAAACTAGCAATACAACTGCTGTGAGGACACACAGGTCCTATCTAGGAATACAGTCTGCCTCTCTCACCACCCCCCAACAGACAGTAAATGCGTATGTATCCCTCTGGTGTTAGGTTGGGATAGAAGCATAGGTTCAAATTGTCACAGGCATGTATTTCAAGTGTCTGCCGACATGCATAGCATGCCTCCTCACCCCAACCCCGCAAAGACAGCCACCTGTATATGTACCTGATGTGTGATTGTGAGGAAAGTAAAAAAAAAAAAAACGATTACAGTAATGTATTCCACTGTATTGCTCCTAGATAGTACACTGCCACTACACAAGATATAGTAACATTTTTGTACACCTCTGAGGTCTGTGAGAAAGGTAAAAGTAAAAATGACTGCACTGTCCCCAGCCCAAACACAAGTTATAATGACCTCCTGTGCACACCTCTAAGGTTTGACTGTGATAAAAATTGAAGTAGTAATAACCACACAATCCCCAGCATCCCCCATAACCTGCATCACCTTTCCGCTGACATGTCGGCAGGGCTGGTTTTAGACTGGGTGCGGTTAAGAGAACAGACCGTTTTCAATCTCTCTCTCTCTCTCTCTCTCTCTCAGGGTTGCCAGATAACAGCCCGCTGTTATGCATTGAATAGGTTTCCAATATGATCACTCTCTCTCTCCAATCTCTCTCTGATCACTCACACACAGTCTCTTCAGCTTTCATATATGCATTCACTCATTCTCGGTCTCTCTTTCCGATCTGTCACACACAGTCACTTCTGCTTTCATACATGCATTCACACTCTCCCTCTCAATTCAATTTTTTTCTGAGATCATAATTACTGTATTTCAATTCACTCTGCATGCCACTGAAAATCGTTCCATGTGCCATAGGTTGCCAACACCTGTTATATACATTAGTTTATAAAGTGTGTTGATCTTCACTGAATCTTGTGAGAGGAGAAGAGACATGGAAAGGAGAGAGGTTAACTGATATGTCCTGTGCTGAAGCAAGAGCATTTAACTTGAATGAAGAAGTGCTTCTGAGTTGCATTCTGAATTTAGAATAAGTGTTGAATTGCTGTGTCGATGGGGAGAACCTGCCAAAGAGGGGATAAACCATGTGCACTGCTGTGGAGTTTGAATTTAGGGCTAATAAGAGTTGGAGTGGTTTGTGAGTAGTGTATTAGGTTGCATGAGGATGTTGTCTTGTGAAGTCTACCTGCAAGGGCAGTAAATGTGTGGAACTGGAATAGTTTGTAGAGCTCGGAGCCTAAAAGTAAGATTGATCTTTGTTTTATTGATGGCCATTTTTTTCCTAGGGTGATTTAGTGATGTTTACAGAGAGGTGCAATGATGGAGTGTGGCAATGTTTTCTTGTAGGCAGAAGCAAAACTTGAGAGCCCATATTCAAGCTGACAAAGGAGAATTATATAGATGTCTTATTTTCCATCCAGATCTGTAGTCACTATAACTCGGATCCAGTCAGGCAAATTCAATGCTCCAGCCTGAGCCCTTCAAAATCTTCAATTCCCATAATGCCCTGTTCCTTCTGGACTAATTCAAGTTAAGGCTGGCATCTGAACTTAAAGCACACTTGTACTGCCTTTCATCCAAGAAGGAAGATCTTACCAGTCCAATAGACCGGTAACGGTAAGGAGGGCATGTTTTATATTGACTGACTGGTATGAAAGGATCTATCGTTATAAGTACACAACTTTTGTATGCTATTCTTCCAGTCCATCCAATCTGACATATAGGACATAGAATGGAAAACAAAAAAATGTGCAAAAAACAAGCTAAGATAAAAGTTGCTTGATTTAATAGAGCTAGACAGACATATTAAGATCAATGAAAGAAATAGACTGCAGAAGGTTAATAAAACCCAAAAAGTCAGAAGTTTGATAAAACAAATGAGTACAGTAATTAAGACTGTCCATACACACAGATCCAGGTGATACAACAGAAGTAACCAAAAAACAAACCAGAGTACAGCAAAAAAACACCAGTCCTACTGGTCCACGACCCAGGCAGGATAATCCACAATGTATAGTAAACGTCAAGCAGTATTCTGTGTAGCAAAAAGTATAAAAATCCAATGATCTTCACTCCGAAAGAGATGTTTAACGCTTTATTTAGTCAAAAATAAACTGTGTTTTCGCAGTGGTCAAAGTCACCGCTTCCTCAGAACAGAACAAGAAATATTTTAAATATTTTAAAAGTACCGCCAAAACATTTATAAATGGTACGTATGTGGCGTGGCAAGTTAATTAATTCTATTTAAAGGTAACATAGACCAATACAAAAAATTGCTCACGCTAAATAGTAAATTCATTGATAAAAGACACAGATTAAAACTGTTCATGAACATACTGTTACAAATGAAAAATCAGTACAGACTTTTTTTTTAAAAACAGTAAGTTATGCAGTAGAATTCAACACTGAAAACGAAGTAAAACCATACAAAAAAATACATAAAAATTATATAAAAAACACTAGTTTAACACCAGCATTATAGTAATTATATTATATATATATATATATATATATATATATATATATATATATATATATATATATATATATAATCCACCAAAAAGCCAAATCGACAAGGAAAACAAAAGGCACCACGACAAATGCAGCAATGAGAGGCAAACTTGGAATGAATGAGAAAACAATAGCGTAATAAAATTTAATTCTCCGCTTTCGTCCGAAGGCTTCATCAGAATGAGTAAAAAACATCACAAAGCAAGTTTAAATACACCCAGAATTAATCAATCAATTAAACAATTTAATACATAATTATAAAAATCAACTATTAATCTTTCAATTAAAAAAGGAGGCAATGGTGTCATTCCTTTTATGGAGATGTAACTTCCTGTGTTTTAAAAAGCATTTGATGTTGATAGCCTCATTTATACCAGGGAAACTGTCAGCTTTTAATTTAATCTGCCATAAGGTTTCTCTCTGTTGTATATAATTTTAAAATCACCCCCCTCATATCAGTCTGACACACTTCCAATACTGAAAAAAAAAATTTCTTAAATCCAAAACAAACAATAGAATGCTTGTACAGAGCATTAGTAACATCTTTCTTTTTAATGCCATAAATGTGTTCTCTAATGCGAGTCCTCAGACATCTACTGGTCATCCCAACATAAAATGCTGGACAAGTGCTACATAAACTAATGTAAACAACACCTTTGGTGTCACAATTTACACAATTGGGTACTGTCAAAGTTCTATCGTGAGATTGTACTGTAATGTAAGGTCCCACAGAAATGAACCTACATATATTACAGTGGTGACAACACTGCATTCCTTTCTTGGTGGTAATAGTATTGCTACTGTAACCAGGATTAAATTCCAAAATTCTTTTTAAACTGGAATTATTTCTTGACACAAAATAAGGTTGATCACCTATAACTTTAGATAAATCTAAGTTTCCCATAATGACCGTCCAGTTCTTCCTAACTAAATTTTGTATCTGGTGGCAATCAGCACTCATATCCATAGAACAAATCAAGTTGGTGTTCAAATCATCCCCCTTAGTGGTGTTGGTAGTTTTGGTGTTACCATGGTGTTTTAAACTGTTCGGATGATCAAGCAATGCAGGATACTGCTTGCTCCGTCTGTTTAAAACATCAGCACTGGTCTCAACCAGTAATGTTGGTCATACCCCCTGTCCAAAAATAAGGAGGTGATGAAGTTAAACTCCACTTTTAAATCAGAGTCTTTGGAGGTCATTCGACATGCTCTGATGAAATGACCTCTAGGAATGTTTCTAATAACATGTCTTGGGTGGTTACTAGAAAAATGCAAATATCCGTTGGTGAAAGTCTCCTTTCGAAAAATACTACTATGAAATCTATTGTCAATATGGTCCCATTTCAAACAGATGTCCAAAAAATTAACTTTTAAACCAACAACCCCTTTAACAAACTTTAAATAACTAGAAAGGGTATTGACTTCAGAAGTGAAGGCGTCCACGGTTTCAGAATTGCCATCAATGACGAAAAACAAATAGTCAATAAACCTACAATAAAAGGAAACATTGTATTTCTGGGTGAGAAGTGGAATGAATTTGTGGTCCCACCAAGCCATAACAATGTTAGCATAAGCCGGAGCGGCTGGGGAACCCATAGCTACACCCCGCTTTTGTCTGTAATAAGTCTTACCAAATAAAAAGAAATTATTGTGTAAAATGAGTTCCAAAAAACTACAAATGGTGGCAATGGCATTGTTAGTGAAACCAGTACTGTTACTCAAAAAACTTCTGACAGCTTCAACTCCCTCATGGTGGGGGATACATGTGTATAATGATACAACATCCATTGTAAAAACAATGTGCCTATTAGGATCAAAGGAACCTTTCTGAATATAAGCACTGAATTTCATTAAAAAGACCCAAGAATCTTTAATAAAAGAATCTTGGTGATGTAAAATAGGTCCAAGAACAGCGTCAATAATTAAGGAAACCCCCTCAGTAATAGAATGGGGTGATGAAACTATTGGCCTGAAGGGAGGGTTCTCTAAACTTTTGTGGGTTTTGGGTATGCCAAAAATGACTCCGATTCTGGGGTCTTCTACCACACAAAATTCATAAACCTCTGAAATGATGTCACCTGACATCAGGGCATCATAAAGAAGAGAGTGAATTGACCGCTGACTCCGCTGAATGTCAAAAAAAGAAATAACTTCATATTCATCACGATTGTTTAAAATCTCTAACATTTTAGTGGTATAAATATCTTGTTTCATTATTACAATATTGCCACCTTTATCACTTTTCATGTACCTAAATTCACTGTTTAGAGCCTGTAAATGGTGTAATGCTCTCTTCTCTTCAATCTCCAAGTTGTTAGTAATTTTTCGTTTGTGCTCTAACAAATGAGTGACATCTTGAATACATAACTCTTCAAACACTCTGATGGTATGTTGTAATTTGGGGGTATAGTAAGAAGGTTTAATTAAAACTTTGTTAGTTACAGGAATGTCGTGCATTAAATATACCAAATTTAACTTTCTAGTATACTTCTTAATATCTACAATGGTTTTACTGTAGTTAGCTCTACTTGTTGGAACAAAGTTTAAACCATAACGCAATACTCTTAGTTCAGAATCAGAAAAAACATGACCAGTCAAATTAATTATACTAAAATGTTCAAAGTCATTAATTAAGTCTCGTCGCCTGAAGAGTTGGACCCTAGAAAGGTGCGACTCCTGGGCAAAATGTTCGTTTTGGAAGAATAATTCTTCTTGGGGAAAAAAAGAAGAATTAACATTAGAACTAGAACTGGTTTTTGTTCTAACTAAGTTGTCACTGTCACAACGAACAGAACTTTCAATTTTCTTGTCATCAATGTCAGTGTCAGCAGGTTCACCCTCAGTGACACAAGCCTCACCATTTGGTGAATCGTTAATACTAATCGGTTGTGCCAAATTTGAAATAGTCTCCTCAGGATGAAAATACAATCTGTTGTCAGTTGTAGCAGCAGAAACGCCGGTGCTATGTACGCGCTTGCCTGGATTGTTAGAGTATTGCACCTGGTTATAGTTCCTTCTATTAAAACCAACAAAATCGTTGTAGGCAGTTTTACTTTCATAAGAAGAAATATCCCTCAATAATTTAGATTGTTTCCTATTGATAATATCAGCAGAGTGCTGCTCAACCTCGTTGGTTAAATGTTGAAAGAAATTGTCAAAAGAGTTATCGGACAACTTCCCTTTGAAATAAGATTGATTCACAGTAATGTCATTCCTTAAAAAACTCATTTTAGCTACATTGTTATCAACTAGTAGCTTCAAAAACTTTAAACAAGCCTCGTTAAAAAAAACAATGATCTTTACTCCGAAAGAGATGTTTAACGCTTTATTTAGTCAAAAATAAACTGCGTTTTCGCAGTGGTCAAAGTCACAGCTTCCTCAGAACAGAACAAGAAATATTTGAAAATATTTTAAAAGTACCGCCAAAACATTTATAAATGGTACGTATGTGGCGTGGCAAGTTAATTAATTCTATTTAAAGGTACCATAGACCAATACAAAAAATTGCTCACACTAAATAGTAAATTCATTGATAAAAGCCACAGATTAAAACTGTTCATGAACATACTGTTACAAATGAAAAATCAGTACAGACTTTTTTTTTAAAAACAGTAAGTTATGCAGTAGAATTCAACACTGAAAACGAAGTAAAACCATACAAAAAAATACATAAAAATTATATAAAAAACACTAGTTTAACACCAGCATTATAGTAATTATATTATATATATTTTATATATATATATATATATAAAATATATTTTTTATATATATATATATATATATATATATTATATAATTATAGTAATTATACCAGCGGTGACTTTGATCACTGCGAAAACGCAGTTTATTTTTGACTAAATAAAGCGTTAAACATCTCTTTCGGAGTGAAGATCATTGGATTTTTATACTTTTTGCTACACAGGATACTGCTTGACGTTTACTATACATTGTGGATTATCCTGCCTGGGTCGCGGACCAGTAGAACTGGCGTTTTTTTGATACAACAGAAGTAAACAGGATATATTATCGTGCAGCTAAATTAATAACTGAGTTTTACCACAAGAACACAGGGAAGTATGGGAAGGGGAGAAAATGAATACCATCATGGAAATATTGAATAGTGAAAACTATAAAGCAATTAAGACAAGACATGTAACTGTTAGAAGAGGGAACAGATAAACAAAAATACTTAGAAAGACGGACGTGATAAAAGCAATGAACATTATTAGAACAGATCAGGATCTATCATGCACTATCGCAAATAAACTAAAAATCTCAGCACAACCGGAAAAGCTTAGAATATATGCAGGTAAATATAAAGGAAAAGTACAAAATAAACAATTTATTGATGACCCAAAAAAGTTTTATAAAGAATTGGGAAACAAGGTAAAAGGAATTGAAAGACCAGGAAAAAACGAAGAAATAGATTCATTTTGGAGAATTATCTATGAAGATCCTGTGGAACATAATAAATAGAAGAAGTAAAAGAAAGACTAACAAGTTGAAAGGTATAGGATATAAAATGGGATGAAGTAACAGCCAGAGAGATTGAAACAAAGTTAAGAAAAGCCTTTAATTGGAAAACCACAGGCCCAGAAGCAATACCTAACTTCTGGTTAAAAGTATTAAAATCTTTGGACTAACATTTAGCCATGGGCAAGAACTATTTATATGCGCACCCCGAACAAACACCAACCTGGCTAATAACAGGAAAAACAATGCTCCTAACTTAAGAGTGAACCTGCAAGCTACCATGAAAATTATAGACCAATAACTTGCCTTCCAATGATGTATAAACTATACACTGGAATTGATGCTGACAGAGTTTATAGTCATTTAGAAGAAAACTCAATTATGACAACAGAATAAAAGGGCAATAAAAGAAAGCCATACAAAAAAAATCATTTGTTGTTAAAGTCATAGTGAAGAACTGTAAAAGGGGGAAAAATCTAAATATGGCATGGACTGACTACAAAAAAGCATTTGATAGCATCCCACATTCATGGATAAAACAGTGCTTAAAAATATATAAGCTATACCCTACATTGATCAGCTACATTACAGTGACCATGAAACAGTGGCTGACCACTTTGGAATTAAGCCATGATAAAGGACAAATTATTATTCCAGGGATAAAAATTCAAAGGGGATATTCCAGGGTGACTCTCTGTGACTGCTGCTATTCTGCCTTGCCCTTAACCCATTAAGCTGTCTACTTACCAGGTTAGGCCATGGCTATAATTTGGCTCCTAGAAAACAAAGTGTAAAGACTTCTCATCATCTTTTTGTCGAGGATTTAAAACTCTATAGCTCATCAGATGAGGAACTGAATGCACAACTGCAAGTTGTCAAAACATTTTCAGATGATACAAGAATGTCATTTGGTTTTGATAAATGTGCAAAAGCAACCTTTAAAGCAGAAAAACTGCAGCACCAAGAAAACATTAGTTTGTGATATAAAAGAACTTGAGCAAGAGGGAGTATATAAATATTTGGGAATTTATGAAGGATCAACAATAAAACATGAACAAATGCGAATAAAACTTCGTACGGAATAGTTTAGAAGACTTAAATTAATCCTGAAACCTGCGTTGACATTTAGGAAGAAAAATCCAGGCTATAAACCAATTTGCTCTTTCTGCCTTAACTTACATTTTTGGAGTGACTGACTGGCCCCAAAACGTGTTGGATAGATTAGATAGGTAAACAAGAAGGATGCTTCATGCTCACCAAATGATTTATAAATATCATTGCATACCAGGATTATATACTCCCCGTTCTGAAGTAGGGATGGGCCTTCTTGAAACTGATAAATGTACAGATCTGCAATCATGGGACTCCACACATATCTTGCTGACCTCACAAGACCCAAATGTAGTGAAAGTTTTGAAACATGAGGAGAATAAATCTAAGATGACTTTCCTGCTTAGGCTAGCAGAAGCATATCGGTGTCAAGCAGGAATGGAAATCAAACCACAAATAGATAAAAATCAGGCAGCATCTGAATGTGCCAAAAACAAAAGAAAGAATATAAGGTGAAGGACCAGATAAGAAGGCAAGAAATGTGGAAAATGCATAAATATAGTTGCAAGTATAGAAAACTTCTGGAAGAACCTCATGTTGATCAGGAACAAATGCAGAAATGGTTTAGGAGAGGCAAATTCAAACCAAGAGATGAAAGGTTAATAATGGTGGCACAAGACATTGGGCTATGTACACGTTGGTTTACAAAGTCCACTGAACATGTGGGGGAAACAGACAAATGTAGGGTTTTGTAAAACAGAATTGGAAACAATTGCACACCTCGTTGCTGGTTGCGACATACTAATGGCAGGAGGACTGCATACTGAAAGCCATAATAATGTGGTAAGACTGTTGCACTGGGGATTGTGCAAACATTATGGTACTGAAGTGGCTGAAAAACACTGGAAACATGAGCTACAAAGCATCATAGAAAATTATGAAGTCTACATCACATGGGATCATCCACTGCCAACAGTTCAAAAGACAGATGCTAGAAAACCAGATATAGTGGTCCATGAAAAGAAAACAAAAGTAGCATTGATCATTGAAATCGCCACACTCAGTGACTGCAGTGGCTTGCGTACAGAGACACACAAAAGTCATAAAATATCAGGATTTGCAGGCAGAAATGAGAGCAATGTGGAAGAAAGATAACCAGACAGTTCCAACAGTAGTAGTAGCAGCAATGGGTCTTATAAAAAAAGAATCTACAATCATATTTAGATATATCACCAATACATGTAACTCCATACAAATTGCAGGAGACGTCATTACTGGGCACACTGCAGGAGCTGTGAAGAGCACTTCTGGCTGACATCAAAGATTGAAACAATACTAATTTCATGAAATTTATTCATACTTTGACTTAGGAATACGGTCCATTCCCATTATGGTATTAGAAATCCAAAAGATTTGGGGAAATTAAAAAAAGGCAGAAACCCTGGCTGCATAATTCCTAGGTAGCCTCATGACAGTAGACCTTTCAGGATGAAAGCTCCAAAGGAAACTCTCGCTCTAGAAATACAGTCCATCCTATAATGTTTAATAAATGTGTTTGAAGAAGACCAGATAACTGCTTGACAAATATCATCCAAGGAAAGAGATTCAAAGATTGCTGTAGTAGCCGCTATGGCTCTAGTAAAATGAGTCCTGAGCTTGGATGGTAAGGATCTTTTATGAAGAGTGTAGATAAAGGAAATACAGTCAGCCAACCACTGAGACAATGAAATCTTAGCTACGTTCCTACTCATGTAAGGACGCAAACAGCACCTCATCTTTCCTAAAGGGTGGTGTTCTGTATAGGTAGTAATGGGGCTGACTGTGTACATCCCAATGTATGCAAAATGATTTCCCCTTTATTTTGCTATATAACTGAAGAATACAGGAAGATGGATGAGTTATGAAAGATTGGTCTTAGACGCCACTTTTGAAACAAAGGAGGGAAAGGAGGAGTAGTTCTCAAAGTAACCCAATCCTTGTGAAACACAATGTAAGGAGAAACAGAGGATAGGGTGTGAAGCTCAGAAACCCTCTTATATGAAGTGATAGCCACTAAGAATATGGTTTTCCAGAACAGGAAGTCCAAGTCTCATGAAGGAATGGGATCCATGATAGCAGGGTGCATCATGAAGGTGCTTTTAAGAAATGCTATCCAGGTCAAGCTCCCCAGAGGGGTGAGCGATGAGATCTGGCAGAGTAGGGAGAAACCGGGGGGGTTCCTTCAGGTAAAATTTGAGGAGAGGGAAACATATCTGTCTGGACCAAAAAGGGGATATGAGGATGAATGTAACCTTGCTCTAAATTTTTCAGTATGAACTTGGTCATGAGCGCAACTGGGGAATAGATGTAAAGCAAATCTGGAGAACAACAATCAGACTGTTCCTTGAAGTTCTGTCCCCAGTAAGGGAGTACAGCAAAATAGCTGCTACATTTGATGTTCTGGCGGGGGGGGGGGTCACAAATAGGTCGCAAAAGGGAGTGCCCCCAGGGATTTAATACTTCCTATGTAAATGCTGGATTCAGGAAGCACTTATGAAGCAACAGGAGGTTCCTTTTGGGTCTTTCTGCTAGATTGCTGAATCTCCCAGTGATGTGTGTTGCCATTAGAAATTGGTGAGATGCCATTGCTCTCTGCCATACTCTTATGGCCTTGTGACACATTGTAAAAGATCTGGTTCCCCCTTGCTGTTTATGTTCCAGACTACTGTATTATTGTCTGTCTATTTTTCACTCCCACAGGAAGACAATCCTGTAGCTCCTGCAAAACAAGCAGTACTGCCCTCATCTCCAGGTCATTTATGTGAAGACAAGCCTCAGGTATGACCAAAAACCTTGGACCAATCTCTATTCACAATGCTCCCCTCTGCCCAAGGGAGGATTTGTCCATGGTTACAATTGCTACTGTAAAGGGTACCGGAAGAGCCTGCTTGCTGCGACTAGCAAGGAATAAAGCCATCCCTGCAGATGAGTCCTCTATGACTGAGTCAACGTAATGGGGTGAGACAGTCATACTTCTGAGACTATTGTAACTGAGGCAGCCACTGCAGGAACCTCATGGGGTAACAAGCAAACTGCAGCATTAATACTGATGATTGCCATGAGTCATACTTTCAAAACCAACTACTCTGAAGAGCGACTGAGCTCTAGAAGATTATGCACTGCATTTCTCAATGATAAAATTCTGTTCTGTGGAAGAGAGATAAGGGTTATAGTCATGCCCAACTGGCACCCCAGAAAGATTAAATGCTGAGTGGGATTTAAGTTGGATTTTACTAGATTGATGGATATGCCCAGGGAAGTATATAGTTGCAGAAGAGCCTCCTTGGAATCGGCAGCCAGTAGCCAGTCATCCAGATAAGAGAAAATCTGGGATCCTAAAAGACGCAGATGGGCTGTTCTGACCTCCATGCATTTGGTGAACATCCTGGGGCTAAGGTGAGGCCAAAAGGCAGGGCTCAGAATTGGTAGTAACTGGTTTCTAAGCAGAAGTGCAAAAATGTCCTGGACTCCTTCACTATTTTTTGTGTGAAGTTATGCATCCTAGAGATCCATGGAGCACATCCATTCATTCTCCTGGAGATACAAGAGAATTGACTGCTCCAAGATCATCCAAAAGCAGGTCTTTTCACTGTAGTTGTTTAAGAAACTTGGGTCCAAGATGGACCAGACATTCTTTGATTTCTTTGGAACCACAACAAAAACCCTTGAATAAAATCTTGGCCTGAGCTGGTATGGTGGGATGTCCTGGACACCTCTTTTTTTTGCAACAGAGAACAAACCTATTGCATAGTAACCTTCTACCTGATTGGGTAGGACATCTGGTAATGGAGGGGGGCACTTCCAAAAATGGAATGTGATAACCTCTGGATATGATCCTTCATGCCCACCTGTCTCATGTGATAGTGAACCACGAGTGCAAGTAAAGGGTTATGCAGCCCCTGACTGCCTCTAGAGTGGAGCAGTTGAGCAGACCTTCAGGGATTCTGGGATCATCTGTCAGAAAAGGTTCTCAGGAAACCTTGGTTTTGCAGACCACCTTGGCGTCTGGGCCTACGTCTGTCAGAAGAGGAGTTATACTGACATCTGGACTTTCGAAAGCAGAGTGATTGGGGCCCCTTTAGGTTGTTGTCGAATAGGTGCTAAGGGGTCTTGAATTTCACTCTCATTGTAAAGAGAGTCTTACTGTCCTGCTCATTATTCTGCATACTTTCCTTCACCATAGAACCAACCAGGGTGGTACCTTCAAAGGGGGTGTTTGTGAAGGACAGCTTGAAGATATCCATGTAACAGCACAAATGTAGCCAAGTTTGATGTCTCATAGTGATGCCCACCCTGGTTGCTCATACTGCTCCATCTGCCTCATTGTACAGAAGGCCCATGGGGATGTTAGTTATGTTAGATATCGACAAGTGCATGGAGAGGTTAGTAATGTTAGACATGGCTGACAGGTGCATAGACAGGTTAGTTAAGCTAGTCATGGTCATGCAAGTGGCTTGAAGCTGTTTTGGTGATGTTGGATTATACGATTCTTCACAGTGGATAATGCTTGTTGATGAGACCCCCCTGAAAGCTTGTCATATGAACACCATATTTCATGGTCTGAATAGCAAAAGAGCTAGAGGCACAAGCCCACTGTCTGAGACTCCTTGCTGGGTACATGGATAGAAAAAGACCGGTCTTTTTTAGTGGCTCTCACAATAATTATGGAGTCTACAGGTGGAGTTTTGGACCAGAAGGGTTTGTCTTTAGGAGGACAGTGTATCTTTTCCAGCTTCCTAAGATCTAATTTGCAGATGTTAGGTTCCTGCCAAGATTTCCTCATCACCAGCTTATTAACTTATCAGTAGGAGGAACAACCAAGGATGAAGAAGGGTCATCACATATACCTCAAACAATTTCACCTCATCCTGGCAAGGAGGTTCAGTGGGCCAGAAAACCCTATGTTGCATGAGCTCCAGCATCTCTCTGAAGGAAGGGCCCTTGGAAGTGGACTGTCGGGACTGCTCTCCAGCCTCTGAGTCAGTATTGGAAGTGACTGACTCTGAAAGTTTCCTCTTACAAGCTATCTTTTTAGGTGACTCAAAGGATGAGGCTCCTGAGTCTAGGGCAGAATGTTTGGGGTCAATGAAATGACTCTGACCAGTGGATGCTTTTGCATAAGTCAACAAGATTGAGTGAGGTTTCAACGAGGGGGGGGCTACTGCACTTGGTGGAGCCTGTGGATTTGCTCTGTGAGGTGAAGCAATGATCCTCCCAAACACTCGGAAAGCCAAATCAGCCTCTAGTAGATCTGAGGACACCACATCAATTGTCGTACCCGACTTTCCAACAAAAATGTGAGAAAGGGTTTTGGTGGAATTCTCAGCTCCATTGGGGGGGGGGGGCTGGACCTAAAGCCTCACAAGAAGATGTCTCCAAGGGAACCAATGGAGGCACCAATCTGAGTCCCTGGCTCAAACCCGGAAACCAGATTTGACTAGGTTGAAGCCAGGGGAGTCAGATTCAAACCCCCCAAAGATGTATGCGTACACCAATGGTTCTTGGACCATAGGCAGGATGACAATATGGATATAAAAGAACCAGAGATGAAGATAGGACTGGTCAGGATGCATGGATAAGGGTAAAATTAATGGACCCAACCAGCTTTGGAGCTAATGGAGTCGCATGAACCCCATCTCAATCTGACTCAAAGAACTTTTGTAAAAGGCAATCCAAATCAACCACTGAGGTACTTTTGTAGGTCCTGAAGGACTTCACAGAAAGAGCTGAAATGGTCATTCCTGTTTGTTCAGCGAGTCATGAACAGTAATAGGAACCCCTATCTCCGGATCTGGAGAAGGGGTGTATGTAGGGGTCCATCAAAATGCTCCTCGATCCTCAGAATCTTACAGCTGACAATAGAACTAAACAGTCATTCAGATGTTTCTTTGGATCCAAACCCTTGAAGGGCTTATCATAGAATTCTTGGGTTTAGTAGTTTCTAGATCTGGAGGAAGAAGCCCATTGAAAATAAACTTGTTCCTTTGGTCTGCAAGTGCCATGGGACCAATGGCTGCACAAATGTTGCAGGAATCACTGAGCTGAGATATCCCCAAACAGACAACACAGAGATCATGAAGATCTTGAGGGGGAAATTCTGTGCCAACATACTTACAGGATTTCTTAAAACTAGTGGATTTCTCCATTATTAACTATATACCAACAACACTCAAAAAGCAGAAAAATAACACATTAACACTACACCCAGCTATAAACAACCAAAAGGCAGCCTAAAAGATTAACAGGCTGAACAGCTACCAGACATATGCTATCTAAGATAGTAGTGGTGGCTGGTGACTTCAAATCAAAGGGGGAGCTGCAGGAGATAGCTGAATGGGTGGGACCAATGGGAAGGGGTGGACTTATGCCAAAAATGCAAAAAATGGGACTTTAATTAAATACGCTGCCCTGGGTGCCACTGCCAAACTGTCATTATGAGAATCCAATCAGGACAAAATGAACTGTAGAAGAAAAAAATATTTCAATGCATTGGCTACATGACAGCTTACTTAATATCTAGATGGAAACAAAAAGACTGCGAGGCAGGGAAAAATAAATTACTTTTTAAATACATTACTGGAATGGCAGTCTATTAAAAAACTCAACTCAAACCACTTCTCCTTGCACTGCAGTTTTAATTAGAATTTATATTCAGCTTTATAAAAGTACCAAGTAACATGCTGAATGTAGCAATACCCCCACTTGTAAAAATATTTCTTATCCAAAAAAAGACCTGGTGCCTGACAACTATCTACTTGTCACATGGAGAAAACATGATCAAAGTAAAAAATGAACAGCAAACAAGAAACAAGCTCAAGATAAATTGCTTAAAGGATTACTGCACAGGTTATGGACTGCATATGATAGACTGGCATTCTGTTTAGTTTATGGGTAAAGCCTGCAAAGATGACTGCAAGTCTCCAACAAATGCAATGAGCTTCTGAAAATACTGTAATCCTGTCCTTTATTACAAATACTGTCATATGCATTTCAATACCTAAGGCTTATACGCGATCTAGTTATGTAACTATTCTCTGCATGGCAACAACAAAAAGGCTTTCAGTGTTGGCAATTCTTTAACAGTATGCTTTTAAAGCTTACTTGCATCTTATAGTCTCAGACAAGCTTACCTGATGGTCATTAAAGCATTGTTACTTACACATAAAGCAACCGGTTCTGCAATGACATGTATTTTCTGAATAAGAAGCATAAATCAACAGTATAAAAATATGACAGAAAAGCAGAACATTCTGCAAAATCAAGGATATATAAAAAGCTACTGTAGTACTTGTGTCTACCTTGGATGGGGGAATGCTCTGCACACTTACACTGCATAACTGCTTCTTGCCTTGCTTGGACACATCCAGAGTCACTACGTGGGGGAGTGGGGTGCAACAAGTATTTCACAATTTGAAATGTCTCTGGCTGATGGTGACGGCCCTGACACATTTGTCATACCTCTCAACTTCAGAGCAAGAAATCTAGATAAAGCCATAAACAGAAGTGGGACAAAGGCTCACAAATAATGACAAATTTTAAATATGTCTCCTATAAACTTAAAAAGACAATAGAATAGAATTGAATAGTAGGTCTTGCATTAGTATGAATTTTCTGAAGGGTATGTAATCTGAAACTCAAATGTCTGTCATTATTTTCTATCTTCATTCTTTAATGATTTGCCACTAATTTGCCAGAAAACCACAATTTTATGAAAAACGGACCAAAAATGTGAAGAAAAATATTAAATAGCCAAACAATACAGCTGGAACCTGTCAAAGAAGGGACACTTTTTAAATATTGGTATTGTTAACTTGGAAAGTTGCTACAATAAAATGCTGTGTTACTACCATGCATTTCACTGCCAAGTCTTGAACCCTCGCCCTTCTGCACTATGGTCAGAACAACATACCACTATGCCAAATCAGCTGTTTCTTGAAAGACCACTAAACTGAAACTTAAATGGTTATTATTTAATGAATTCAGTTCTCACCATAGTTCTCAACCTATTAGCACAAAACACCTAGACAAAGCCAATAATGGGGGAATACAGCTCCCAAACATATTCACTGAATTCAATTCTCACCATAGCTCTCAACCTCATAGCACAAAAAAACTGGTTAAAGCCAATAATGGGGGAATACAGCCCCAAAAATAGAGACAAATTTCAAATATTGATCTTATAAACAGAAAATTGCTAGAATAAAAGTTGTGTTAACATGCACTTTCTGAATAATATAAAGTCTGAAATTCAAATGCATGTCATTATTTAGTGAATTCAAAATCCAAAAAAACACGTCACAAGAACAAAAATATGAGACAAAATTTCACAAGTGGTAGTAGGTAGGGAATTCAAGGTCTTGCTACCTGCTCCCAAGGTACAGGGTTTGAGTCTAGCCACCAGGTATATTTCCTGAGTTCTCTCTAGCCACCAGGTATATTTAACTGGGGCATCACACACACACCCCCTACCAAAGTCCACTGTACAAGTTCAAAGCCCAGTTTCCTTCCTTTAGTAAACTCCATTGCTGCCAAGTCCTTCCCATTCGTCCATTCCTGCAGTAAAAAGCTCGTGAGAGCAAGTCCTTCCCCTTCCCACGGGAACAAGCTTTTACCCAGCCAGTCTGCAGATGTTGCAGTCCAATCCCCTTCCAGTCTATGCAGTTGTAACTGTATAGATGTCTGGGATCTCTGCTGTTGAATGCTGTCTTCCTAATCCGGACTGTCTCACCAGCAGTCTGAATTCTGTGTGCATGCTCCGGACTGGCTCACCAGCAGTCCAGATATTGGGAAATGCTGTGTGTGCACATGTGTGAACTTCTGGGACTCATGTTTGTTTTCTTTCTTTTTCACTTTTATTTTTCATTTTTACTTTTAGTTTCTTTTCTTTTTTACAGCTGGGGGGGGGGCTGCAATCCTGCAGCCCAATAGTATGAGCCACCACTGTAAGACAGACAAAGTTTACAAGATCCTGGCAACACTCTAAGCACTAATGACTAACAGCTAATGTATAATAAGGAGGCAGAAAGGAAGTCGGCGACAAGGCCGAAGAAAGGAAAGGTTATACTACAAAATGTTCCTCTTAAACTAACCAACACTCCAGAAGTCATAAGGAGAAAACAGAACTATCTAACAAAAAATAATCCTATGGGTTACAAATTGACAATAAAGTAAAAATAAGGGGTGTAACACTTATCTGTTGAGATAGTGCTGCAACTTCGAAAGGCGGCATACAAGATTTGAGTAAGCCAGGGGGAGGAAGGCATTAAGGGATGGGAAGGTTTTGTAGGGCTTGAGGTTAGAGTACTGAATTTGCCAAAATGGATCAGAGTGGAGACTTGAGAACCCATAGGTCAGACTGGATGAATAGGATCCTTAGTATTCATCAGTTTCCATTCAACAGTATGTGAATCAAATGTTATTCACCATTTTCAGTTCGGCCTCCGGTACTACAGAAGAGTAAACATTAAGCACCTCACTTGATGCTTTACTGTTAACCCATAACCAAAATTTAGAAGAGAAGGCTGGCCAAGAGACATTGGACACAGAAGGAAAAACGATTGTTCAAGAATTCATGCTTCCTGAAGAAGGCGATTAAAAGACAGAAATGTACTGGTTTCATTTTACTGACTGAGATGATGATACTGACCCTTTAACTCCTTTCATAATTCCGATTTTGGAGAAGGGGAATGGGAAAATGTTGATCCTGACTAGAAAGCACCTAATCCCCAGTAGTTCAGCAGGTCAAACACTTGCCTTTGGTGCTAGCAGATTAGAAGATACTGGGTTCTTTTCCTATCCCAGGAGACTGACTTCATTTTCCATTACTGTCACTGCAGTGCAGTATTAGGCAGTTCTGCACTTCATACGAGTAATTAGATCAAGGTCCCATCTGCCTGACTTGGTGTTAACTTAGGTGGATATAAAAGATCCCATAGCATTAAACGAAAAGAGTAGGGGAAGTTTGCCAGTGCCATAGACAAACTTCCCCATTCAGTATGAATATCATCTTGGGTCTCCCCTAGAAAAAGGCCCATGGCCTGGTGGAACTAACCTGGCCAACAAATGGTAAATAAAAATAAAGTACAGTGTATTATTTAACACACACCTATCACCACTAATGCAAGTAAATGCGACAGTGATTTAACTTGCAAACTAAAGGATGATGCCTCAAAAGTCTGTAGCATCATGTGAATCTAACTGCCTAGGACAGGGACAGATCACACAGCCATCTGATCTCCCTAGCAATGAAAGTAAGTGGTTAGCCTACACAGCCATTCACATGACACACAGAAACCTGGCAGCAAGTTACTGCATTTGATATAACTGGAATAAATTAAATTATGTGAAGTAAATGTTTTCAGGCACATATATTTACAGAAAGTTGAAGGCTAGATATGAAAGTGGTAAATGGTAGCTGTGGCATGGTTATTTGCTGGATATGTAGGTAGACAGGATGTCACGATTACTCAAACATCAGAATAAATCATTCTATTAGACATGTGCCTGGCATACAAGGTATCCTCAAACCCAATACTGATGGATTTACTGCACATCAGCAAGTCAAATGACATCAAAAAGAACTGGTCTAGGGAAATAAACTTTTCTGCAACATCAACAAAACAGTTTGGAGGGACAGGTATACTTCAAACAGGATACCACTACACTGGAACGTACTTCCAAGCCACATAAACTAAAGTTTATCCCTGTCCATATTCAAGCACAGTTTGGAAACAGAAACTTTAGCCAGGACTTCCCCTGTACCATTAATGGATAGAGGCAGCTAATAAACACTTTATCCCATGTATGTATCCCCTCAAATTACCTATAGTATGACCCCACTTATTCTCATTAAGGGTAATATATAACTACAGACCACAGGAATGGTAAAGGCCAGTCTCTAACCAAATGGGATAGGTTAATTTGAGCACAAAAAGAGAAACTGGCTAGGGTTTAAAAGGCCCTCAAGGGCAGCTAGCCTAGCACTTACCTGAATCTGGAGGGAAAATATAACTAGGCTAATCCTTAAAATTTTAAGTACCGACCAAATGGGAAAGTGTAAGGCAGATTCGTTGTCTCGTCCTGTAACAGCCACAGAAATAGTTCAAGCCTTGAAACTGCAGCTTAGTTAACTCTTTAATATTAAATAAAACAAAATAAGTAAAACGGATTATGGACACCTGGCTAAAAATGTGTTTAATCATCACACTAAATGAATATTCTGGGTTGTCTAAAACAATGAGTTTTTCAAACAATTTTTTGTCTCATGGCAAGAAACAAAAACCTGAATCAAAAAAAGAGGTAAATCAACAGGGAACAGTACTTGATTTTTAGTACATGTGAATCAGCTTCACTTAGTATGCAAACACAACACTAAAGTTGTTTTGCATAATTTCGTATTGTTTACTCTATAAGGCTTTAAAATTAAGTGCACCTTTGCCTCAGCATTTAGATTCAATTACCCAAAGGAAAAGTGGAAAATCAAACTGGTGAAAGGTCACCAGTTGTAATTAATTATAATATACTCAACCGACATATGGTACCTTTATTCAGTTTACTTAAATAAATTTATGAGTTACTTGGGAAAAGAAGTAAATCATATCCCAGAAAATGTGGAGGGACTGTTGAGATAGAAAACATCTGCCACCTGTGCAAAAAGTGGAAAAGGAAAATCAGTTCAACAGAAACTTAATCCCTGAATGGTGTTACAGCCATGACCTGGCTATCCAGCATCACAAGTGTTACTAATTAAAAGAAAGCTTCTTTTACCTTAAATAAAACTTTCATTCTGACACCTGGCTTTTGTAGTCAATATCTGACCATATGCTTGTTTTAAAAAGCACAAGTCTTAATAAGTTAATGTATTAAGATGCTATTCAAAAACATTGTCATTTTGCTTTTCAGTAGGCACAAGTTTAAATATTGCATTTATTACAGAATTTAATTTTATATGCAATAAATCTGATTCTAACAGAAAAAAATCAAGCTAAAATAAGAGTGCAAAATTAGGGATAAGCCATAGATGCTGAAAATGTTTCTTTCTTTCTTTCTTTCTTTCTTTCTTTCTTTCTTTCTTTCTTCAGGAAGACTAAAGTGAAAACAAGTCTTCAAAGAGTAACCAGAATAATCTGGAAGAAAAGCAGGCAAGTCTAAGACAGACATATTAATTTTAAATGATTATTATTACCATACTAAATATAGACATGAAGATAGTTTTCATCTCTTAAATTAGTAACAATACTACTACAAATAATAACACAATATAAAATACAGGTTAACACTGTAGTGCAAATCTGATGGCACAAATAAATCTAGGGTTCCAAGTTCCAAGGTGAAGGAGATTCAAGACCAGCAAGACATAGCTTTTGTATTACCAAGATTGTGGCTGATTCTTAAAAAGGCACATTAAATAGGGTATGGATGCTAAAACTGTTAGACCCTTGCAGAATGCTGGAGCCATACAGAGATGTCATTAACACTGGATAATTTGGTATGCTGGGTTAAGACTGTGGCCAGGTTATATGAGTAGCAATTTCTTTTTCTAGCATTTACTATGCATGTAGCCATTTGAAGGAAAAATACCAACTATTCTAATGGAAACTATTATCTTAAGCTATTATATTCCTAAACAAAGACCAAGAAATGACTGACGTGCCATTTCCAACAGGACCTGGAGAGCAAAAGCTATGGACACTTCTCCTTAAATAATGAACAAAAGCCAAAACAAAGGCAGGAGTGCAGGCAGAAAACAAGCTTTCCAAACTGACAGAAAAAGTACTTAATAGCATTGGTAGCAAATATACCCTCAATGCTTCTCAACAAAACCACAGTATCAGAAAGTAACCAACTCAGTAAGTAGAATGATGTTTAAATGCATTTTATTTGCATCATGAAACTTGGCAGTAATTACAAAACAATTACCATTTGATAAAGCACTTTAAATATAAGCATGCAAAGGTAGTGTGTCTGCATGTAAATAAATTCTCAGTGAGTGCACTACCTGAAAGCATTCTGACAGGTACAGAGACAGCAAATAAATGAAAACAAATTTATAAAGAAAAATGTCACAGAAGCGAATAGTTCTAGGTAAAAAATCCATCTTAATAGCAAATGAATCAATAAAGTGAATTAGTTAAATGGCAATTAACACTAGAAATAAAGACCTGGTATCTGAAAATCCCAGTACAAATTCAAAATTCTCATTTCTTGTGGAATTTAATGTCATTCAGACCACTGGGTCTAACCTTTTAGTGTAAGAGTTCATTGTACTGTTTTCCTGAAAATATAATGCCCAAAAATGTACTGACGGTTGTAGCATAAAATATGTAGTATCAGATTAACTTCTTAAAGTAAAATGTAATTTTACTTGTTGATTCTGGGTCTAGTACTAAATTATTAGTTTTAATGACAGAACAGTGTTCCCTGCATATACCTTTTTTTTCGCAAGAAAACACAGAACATATACAAAAGTATCAAGGGATCATGCTACAAAATTCCTTAACTAGCAGAGACACGTTTGTCATAAATGCATATGAAATGCTAAAACTCACTCATATACAAGTCACATTTATAAAGTTGTGGATCCCGTTTGCCTTAACAGTTTTACTCTGTGTGCATAAACAAATAGGTCTGCAGTAGACCAATCTGCATTTATGTACAGATTGCTCTCCTACAAGATATTCCACACAATTGTTCAACAGCTGGTCTACCTTGCTAAAATTATTTTTTATAAATCTTTTCAATGAAAAACAAATCAATTTTATTACAAAATGATTCATATTTGATAGCTTTATGTAGTTATTTTGTATCCATTAGCCTTTACAAATCAACACTATTTTATGATGGTGCTTTAAGAATGTCTTGATAAATACACTTCTTTGTGCAACCACACATTAACATTGTGCATCCCATTTCATCCGCATAAAGCAAAGAATTTTACTGAATGTGTAATAAAATCTATTATACCATGATCCCCCCAAAACGTGCACGCTGATTGGCCAGCGTGCCCGTTGTAAATCGAGTTATACTAATGGAAAAAGGTCCGGTCGCCCGGACTTTTTTCCATTAGTATAACTCGTTTTTTTAAAACACTGTCTCGCTATGTTAAATGGGTTTAACATAGCGAGACAGTGTTTTAAAAAAAAGCAACGGAGAAAGCAAGATCTCCGTTGCTTTTTTTTAGTGTCTCGCTATGTTAAATGAGTTTAACATAGCGAGACAGTTTTAAAATAAGCAACGGACATCTCCGTTGCTTATTTTAAAACTGTCTCGCTATGTTAAACTCATTTAACATAGCGAGACACTAAAAAAAAGCAACGGAGATCTTGCTTTCTGTTGCTTTTGCCCACAGCTCTGATGTACTGCGCAGGCCAGAACTGCCGCGGATGCCAGACATCTGCGGAAGGGCAGCAAACAGGCATTATACTATGCCATTATTTAAGAAAAGTAATAGTTTCTTTTCTTAAATAATGTCATGGTATAATAGCAATAACCCACTTCTGGGTGTGGGTAATGCTAAATTGACCCACGGTTGGCTTTGTTTGGTCGAAGCCGTGGGTAAATTTAGCATTACCCACACCCAGGCGTGGGTTATTGCTATATTATACAACGACCCCCCATTAATATTCTATAACGTGCACGCTGATTGGTCAGCGTGCACGTTGTAAATCAGACTTATACTAATGGAAAAAGGTCCGGTCGCCCAGACTTTTTCCATTAGTATAAGTCTTTTTTTACAACAATGGAGAACGCAAGATCTCCGTTGCACACTCTCTCGCTATGTTAAAGGAGTTTAACATAGCGAGACAGCTTTAAAAAAAGCAACAGAGATTCTCCATTGCTTTTTTTAAAGTTGTCTCGCTATGTTAAACTCCTTTAACATAGCGTGACACTTTGTAAAAAGCAACGGAGATCTTGCTTTCTCTGTTGCTTCCACCCACAGCTCTGATGTACTACGTAAGTATACGCATGCACAGTACATCAGAACTGCTGCAGAATACCAGACAGCTGCGGAAGGGCAGCAAGGAGGCATTATACAATGCTTATGAAAAGTAATTTTTTTTTTCTTAAATAATGTCATTGTATAATAGCAATAACCCACTTCTGGGTGTGGGTAATGCTGGATTTACCCACGGTTGTCTTTGTTTGGCCACTCGGGTTTCGCCCTTGTGACCAAACCACACCAACAGTGGGTAAATACAGCATTACCCACACCCAGGCTTGGGTTATTGCTATAATCATAAACATTTTCAGAAACAGATTTTAAATACTAAGAAAGTGAATCTATAGGCTTTAGGAAAACAATTAAATGAAGCAGTTCTTTGCGAGCAAGTTTTACTGTTTTGTCTGTTTAGATTTGTAAAAATGCAAGGGAATTATCCATTTTCAGGCTGAAAGCGTTCAAGAGGAGAGCATACATAACTAACACTAAAATGTTTAAAAATATCTGCTGTAAAAAATTAACTCAATACTTGCATTTTAAATAGTGCTTTAAAATAATAAATTAAGCTTTTAGCAAATTTTCAGTAAAAATCATGATAAAAGTAATATGAGATTACATGCAGAGCTGCCATAAGAATGTGACCAAAATGATCAATTAAAGCTAAAACACAAAGAATGTTGCATTTATTTTACACTCTTTAAAAAGCTGTTTAGGCAATATGTACAGATTAAAGTAGTGAACGCCTGACCACCCAAGAACCCATAAATCACAAAAATACTGAATTAAATTAACTATGTGTTCATATACATAATAAGCATGCCTCTAAACCATCCAGAATTTTACAGTGTGTCCAGATTTTTGCCTCATATTTTTGGTCTGTTACTCCAAATCACTGAAGACTGAAGTCACTAAATAATGACAGACATTGAGTTTCAGACTTCATATCCTTTAGAAAATGAATGTTAATGCAGCACCTGCTATAATAGCAACTTTCTAAAATTGTGAGAGAACTATTTAAAGTCTGTCCATGATTTTGGGCCTTTTGACTACCATTATTTTGGTTTTGTCAGAACTTTTTAAAACTAAGAGGTAGATATGTATGATAGCAACATACACAATATACTATTTATAAAATCCAAAGTTACATAAAAACAGGCTTTCTTCACAGCTTCACAACATAACCATTTCCTCAATGCATTTGAAGTTATAAATCAGTCTACTACACACACATGCTGTGTATAATATGCAAATGACAACTCAAAAGGCATTAACAACCATCACTATACTGTATTTCTTTGTCATACATTTACGTAAACAAAGAGAAAAAAAAGCAGTCTTCTGTTCCAGTATAGTAATATACATTATAAACAAATATGTCTTGGAAATTAAAGTAGTATAAATGATTGACTTATTTGGATTAAGCCAAGATGACGCACTTTAAAATGTGACTTTGCATGGATAAATCTTCATTCACAATACATTCAACTTTATTAATAAAATACCATCTAATCACAAATACAATACAAACTCTTGATATGCCTCTCAACCTAAGTGAACTATTTTTTTTTTGCTTACAAATTTATCACATTCCTGCTATAGAAGGATGACAAAAGTCCACTAAAAAGTATGATTTATGCTTAACAGAGTTGAGAACAGCATGTGGTTTGAAGACTTTGGTCACTATAAGCAGACATCTGTTAACTTTAATGAAGGATGCTCCAAAAGGAGACAAATGTAGCAGTGCTAACATTACAGCTTTTCAGTATTTTAAGCAAAGACTAATCAAGCAAATTCAGTAACAAGGCACATTTCATTCTTAGAGTGGAGAACAAGGACAGGACAGCACACAACAAAACTACATAAATCAGCTGTTGGTAATTTGTGAAAGCTATATTAAGCTGATTGATATAAATATTAAAAGAAGAATTATGTGGAACATCAGTACAAAAGGATAATATACAAACCTATGTATAAAATGTTGACAGAACAGATGATCCACCTTCAATTTCTGTAACACCTTTAAACATATTAAATGCCTTATTGAACGATTCAGTAGTTTTACTCTTTACAACCTGACTAGGAAACTTTTTCTACTTATCCTCCACTTTGTCTGTAAAGAAGTACTTCCACATTTTCATGCTAAAGCTGTTATCTTCTAACAGTAGCCTATGTCTTCTCTCTCTACTATCCTTTTATCTTAGATAAAACTTCTCAAATATTCCACATATTTATTGTCTTATACAATCATGTTACACACTCCACCATCATCTAGTTTCTAAAGAATAACATAAAGCAAGGTAATTCAGCCTCTCCTTGTGTCCTCTCCCCTTTCTCTCCTTAACTATCCTGGCTGCCTTTCCTTATTCACTCCTAGTCAGTTTAACATCCTCATCCCTGAAGAATTTGCAGATTTATAAAAGTACTTCATTTACAGTTTCATCAGTGCTCTATAGACTGGTAGTATCATTTCCACAACTCTGAGCTCAGTCCCTTCAGTTCAGTCAAGCCTACAGTGCCTTTTTGCATACTTACAATCAACACCCACAGCTTCTTATGGTGTTCATCCTTTTTTGGGTGTGGCTTCTTTAACTAAGTGACTTACTAGCTAATAATAGGCAGTATTAGAAAGGGCATGGAATAATTAACAAAATGACACTAAGACTGTTTATCTAAGATATTCTACTCATACTTTCATAACTGAAACACTTACAAGCTCTTGAAAGATGTGGTATGCAATGCCATGGTAGGAAGTGTGAATAACTGAGGGGCTGCCAGCTCAGCCACATAGAATTTTATAAATAATTCTATGTCATTGTAAACATTAATATGATCCACAGGCTGGTTTCACAGATGTAAGAAAACTGTGTTATGTTCTGATGTTAAATATTAAATTTTAAGTTCTGTGAGCCTGGAAAACTTAAGCACACATAACAAGAATGATGTAATCTGAAATGACTCAGCAGTAATGTGTATTATCAATTTAAGGGCCATCTCAGAAAGAAAGAATAGCATTTTGTATTTTGTTCTGAACCTGAACACATCAGCTCACTAGCACTTCGCCTTTGCTCTGTAAGTAGTATTTAGAACAGCAATTTCCCTTACAGATTGAGTGAAATATAGCCAGATTAGTCTGTTTTCTATATTTATGTCAGACTGTTTTACAGTATTGTTTTAAAGTATTTTCCTGTGATTTCTGAACTCTCTATTATCACTGTGTTGAATTGTCGAGTAGTGTCTTGTGTTTTCATTATTTATTATTAAATATTTTAAACCTTTTAACTGTGGCTGGCTTGTGTGTAGAGATAATTTAAGCTCTTAAGAGTACTTGCATGTATTTGGTGATACTGTATAAGTCACTCCAATAGCCTTAGCCCTGGATTACACTTAGTATTTGGATAACAGTAATATTACACAGTAGAATTGGACACCCTTTGGTAAGGGCCTTTATAGTAGCTGATAAGAGTAGTTGGTGGCAGTGGATTACTGCCTTATAGCCTGGGCAGAAGGGGACACTGCTAGTGGACCTGTGCCAGCCTTCCTCAGGAGTGTCAGTGTGTTTGTGGCAGCTACTTGGGCAGGGACACAAAGCACTGGTTGGACAGAGAAGGTACTGGAGGTTTTGGCTTTACTACTAAGCTGAGATCTGAACCCTATAGCTGTGCCAGTGGGGAGTTTATTGGGGATCTGGAGAGACAGGGAGAAACCAGCCCCAGACTGACTGTGATCACTGTGTGCTCTTAAGGGAAATTGTAATTTACTGTGTGTGTACTTGTTATCCTCCCAATGTGTTTGCCCCTCACTAGTGCTAGTGGTGAGGATCAAGGCTCCTTGGTTACTGGGCCAGTGCACGGGCATCACAGGAAGCAAGAAAATGAATGTCCATTTATATAATACTTTACTAGAGATACTACTAGTTGTTTGTTAGTAAAATATTGCCTATGTTCAATATTACCATGTACTTAAAGATTCAAAATCCAAGTTACCAACTATTACATAGTATCAGGTGAAACTTTAGATGCTGTCAAAGAAAACTGTAATTGATACTTGCACTGCATGTTGTACATCTTGATAGATATTCAGTATTATACAATGACTGTCCATTAATATTCGAAAAAGAGCATGCTTATTGGTTAACCCAATCAGCATGCCCATTGTAAATCCAAGCATATACCAATGGAAAAAGGTTCGGTCGCCCGGACTTTTTTCCCTTGGTCTATACTATAACTTTTCATTTTTTTAACAAAAATAAATTCAACGAGAAATCCAGACTCCGGAAATACCAAAGAGTTAGGATGGAGAAAATACTACGAAGATCAGGTACGTTATTTAAAACTTAAGACACATACCTGATTTTTCTTGTATTTCCTCCATTATGTCTCTCTCCTACCCCTAAACTGTCTAAAACTTTTTTTTCTTTAAAAAAAAAAAAAGTCCAATACGCATGTGCAGTACATCAAAAAAAGCAACAGGACATGCACCAGAAGCGGAAGGACACCACGGCGCCAAGACATTACTTAAGAAAAGTATTTTTTCTTAAATAATATCATTGTATAATAGCAGTAACAAAATCTGTGGTGTGGTATATTAAAGTGTACTCAAGGTTGGCTTTATTTAATCACAACTAAAATGGAAACACTCAGCCCCTAAAAGTAAGAAATACTAACCAGAAAAAAAAGACCACTACAATGTGCTGAGATGTTATTAAATCTCAGCCCATTTTAATGGTCATTTTTTTTCTGATCATAGATATTCAGTATTTTTTATATAGCTCATTATACAATTAAGCAAATGTTTTAATACTTATGTAAATATCTAAATAAACATGCACTTAGAAAGGAGTTTCTTGTTGTCATGTGAAAGTTAATCTGGTTAACAAAAACTTTGTAAAAGGTTGTACAATTTCTAAGATATTATAATTTGTGAAAGGTTAGTAAAAACTATAATTCTGGGTTTTGTGTGTATTACAATATATTACAGTATTTATGGAAAGATTATAAATGCACAGACTATTATCACAATAAAGAAACTCCTTCCTGATAACATTGCTAACTGTACAGTCTTAATAGCTTTTACTGTTCACAAAATATTTACATTTATTTATGTTTTAAATTGATAATTAAGAAAATGCTCTAGAATGAGTGTAGGCTGCTAGAGGTGTGACATTCCACATCATGCAGGTGATAAATGTCCCCAAATACACATACACATACACATACACTTTGTTAGTGCTTTCTCACACTGCTCAGCATAGTTAAAAAAGTTCAATCTATATTTGTGATGTGTTTATGATATATGTTTGATTTTTCCCTCCTAATAGCAAGAAAATGTCAAAGAAAATTTACATGTATAGCTAAAGTACATTCAGCTCTTATTTAGCCATTCATTGAATTCTAGTAACAACCAAATATGGCACTGGAAACACAATACAGAAAAACTAAAGAACTAAAACGGTGAAAAGGTAAATGCGCCACACAAGCCACAATGGTAAAGCACTTTTGTTCCTTCCTTCCTTATTTCACTGGAACTTCTTCAGAATAATCTAGAGAACCATTTTGGCTGTTTAGTTTATTCACTGAATTCTGTTTATCTATAAATTCAAAAATAGTAAACAATGCATTATGAAAATGAGCTTCTATTTATCCTAAGCAGATCAGCATATGTGTATTATTAAAAAATCAGAAAATGAACAACCACAAGAAATAAAAATATGTCTGCAAACATAAAATGCATATGGTAAAAAAATAAAGTTAATACACTTCTCTCACAAGGATTTATTACAAATGTAGTGTAAAATTCTGAGTTTAAGGTCAAAAATTTGCACTACACTAAAATGTATGCCTCCTAGCCAAATTCTGATAATTGGCTCATTAGGGAAAGTGAATCAGGCAAAAATTAACTTGTGATCAGTAGCAAACAAATGTACGGCATCTTAGATATACAAACTTTCAGGTGTTCAATGACCATCGCTCAGTAAAAAATACTCAGTCTACTGAAGTTCTCCAGAAAAACACAAAATGTACAATAACAGAAAAAAATCACATTAAGAATCTCGAATGAAGAAAAATAATGAGCATAATTTAACATGTTAAACAGATCAAACAGACTCTCAAAAAAGAGCACACTTAGAAACATTTTTGAAAACTTAGCAAAGTTTAACACATTCTTGACACAATTTTCAAGCTTTCAAATCACTGCATGAAATACTTTATTCGTCCAGTTTTGAGAACACAGAAACTCACCAATGGTAATCGCTTGTACTACAATTAATAAGATTCAGGTAGTTTTACTGTTGGGAGGATATGTACGTTGCTTTGTGTATAATGTATAATATAACAGTTACAGATGTTTAAAGAAGGTTATTCCAAATTTGTCCTCAATGGCAAAACAATACAAAAGCATATGTTTAAAACCTCTCTCTTCCTGTTTATAGATGAAACTGGCCTCTCATCAGCCACCAATTCAGCTTGGTTATTAATAAGAAGTTATGTACCTACCATAACATTCCATGTTAGTTGTCTTCTTCTCTCCTTCTTTCTTGCTGGATGGGTTCGGAGCCGATCCTCGGCTCCGACTCGGCCAATACTAAAGCTCGAGAGCTAATTCCACCGGCTCGAGGCTCCCCTATATCCCACAATGCTAGGCGGTAACTACTCAGATCTCATTTGATAGCTATACAAAGCAACCCTAGTCTCCATAGAATGGAGAAGGGAAACTCACCTCAATAACAACCTGCGTGAAAGGTATCGCAGACCTAAGAAAGGAGAAAAGGAGGTGGAAGAACGTGTGGGAATGACGACTTCCAGAGGAAGAACACAAACTGAATTCCTATCAGTCTGTCCAGGCTTGGGGGAAGGAGGGTGGGACGCAAGAAAGAAGGCGAGAAGAAGACAACTAACATGGAACGTTATGGTAGGTACATAACTTCTTAATGCTAAGTTGTCTATCTCGCCTTCATTCTTGCTGGATGGGACCGCGCCCCTAGCACCTTATCCCGGGTGGCCTATCGGAACAGACTCTTGAGAACAGTGGAACCAAAGTTGGCACGGTTTCTGGAGACCATGTCCAATTTGTGATGTGAAATGAAGGTATGAGGAGAAGCCCAGGTGGCTGCTGCACAAATGGAATCTATTGGCAGCCTATCCTGAAAAGCTACGGATGTAGCTAATGCCCTAGTTGAATGAGCTCTAGGTCTTGAAGGTAGTTTTTGATGTCTGATCTCATAGATGAAGGTAATTGTAGATGTGAGCCATCTAGAGAGGGATACTTTAGTAACACGAAGGCCCAATTTCCCTTCCGCATATGACAGAAACAGTTGATCAGATTTCCTGAACTGTTTAGTCCTGTCTAAGTAATATCTAAGTTGGCGATGAACATCCAGAAAATGTAGCTTTTGCTCCGACCTGTTGGAATAGTTAGGGAAAAAGACGGGGAGATCAATAATTTGGTTTAGGTTTGCTTGAGAGGAAACCTTAGGTAAAAAGGATGGATTAGTACGGAGGGATACCCTATCTTTGTGAAAAACTAAGTAAGGAGGACGACTGCACAGAGTATGCAGTTCAGATACCCTTCTCGCTGAAGTTATAGCTACCAGAAAAAGTGTCTTCCAAGAAAGCAACTTCAGAGAACATGAAGCCGCCGGTTCGAAGAGGGGAAGGATTAAGGATGCCAGAACCAATTTCAAATCCCATTGAGGTGGGGGATCTTTGATTGGAGGTTTGAGAAGAAATACGCCCCTTAAAAAGGCTTTACAGAGTTTGTGAGCCATGATGCTAGACTCCGAGACACCTACATGAAAATTAGATATGGCAGCCAGTTGAACTCTAATGGTAGATGCAGATGATCCTAAATGAAAGAGCTCTACTAGAAAGTCTAGAATAGACTGGATAGGTGCAGTAAAGGGATCTATGTTTTTTGATGTTGACCAAAAAGAGAAGCATTTCCATTTGCTACTATAAATCTTCCGGGTAGAAGATTTATGAGAGGTTATCAAGATATCTCGGACCGAGCGAGATATTGAGGGAAGCCTGGCTAAGGTCGGAATCGGAGAAACCACGCTGTGAGGTTTAGAGAATGCAGAGATTGGTGCAGCTGACCCGATTGGTGGGTTAACAGATCTGGTACTGGGTCCAGATGCCAAGGCTGCTCCAAAAGGTAATGATGAAGAAACGGAAACCATATCTGTCGAGGCCAGTAAGGGGCAATGAGGATCATTGTCACTCTCAAAGCGATGGCTTTCTGAATTAGTTGAGATATCAGTGGAAAAGGAGGAAAGGCATATAGAAGTCCCCGGGGCCAATCGTGGACTACAGCGTCTCTGGTGGGATGGCCTGGTAACAGGAAGAGAGTGAAGAAGTCGTGACACTTGCTGTTTTGGGGAGTAGCAAAAAGATCGCAGCAAGGGTGGCCCCATCTTAGGAATACTTCTTCTAGAACTGATTTCTTCAGAGACCACTCGTGGGGCATGAGAATTGCCCTGCTCAACTTGTCTGCAATCATGTTGGATTTCCCGGGAATGTGCGTTGCTATCAGAAAACGCTGAGAAGAGATCGCCCATTGCCAAAGTCTGAGTGCCTCTCGACATGAAGGGTATGATCTGGTTCTGCCTTGTTTGTTGATGTACCACACTACAGACATGTTGTCCGTCTGAATTGCAATAGTCCCACTGGGAAGAGAGTCGTGAAGGGCTTGCAACGCTAAAAGCACTGCTCGCATCTCTAAGACATTTATGTGCAAGTGGCACTCGAAAGGTTGCCACATGCCTTGGACTGTCCTGCCCTGATAATGCCCCCCCCCCACCCGATCAGGGAGGCGTCTGTTGTCAACGTGGCGACTGGGTGGGGAAGAGTGAAGGGTCTTCCTCGGAGAACCTGAGGTGATGTGATCCACCAAGACAGTTGATTCTTGCATGATTGAGTTATCAATATGGTATGGGACATCGGGAGCTGTTGGAAGGACCACTGAGTAAACAGCATCCATTGGAGGATCCTCATGTGGAAGCGAGCTAAGGGGAGAAGGGGGAATAGCTACTGCCATGAGTCCTAACACCTTCAAAACTAGTCTGGCTTTGACTTTGTTGCATTGTAAGAGAAGGGAAACTTGTTTTCGAATGACTGACACTCTCTGCTCTGTGAGTCTGGCTGAAAAATTGAGTGTGTCTAAGGTGGCGCCTATAAAGGTAATAGATTGACAAGGCAGATTTTTCAAAATTTATTGAAATGCCTAGAGCTTGGCAAGTTTGGATGGTGAAGTCCCTGGATAGAAGAAGTTGATGTCTGGTGGTGGCAGTAAGAAGCCAGTCGTCTAAATATGGAAACACCTGGAATCCTTGACGTCTCAAGTGAGCCGCGACCACTGCCATGCATTTGGTAAACACACGGGGGGCTGTAGTGAGACCAAAGGGCAGGGCTCTGAACTGGTAGTGACTGGCTCTCAGCCTGAAGCGGAGAAATCTTCTGGAGCGTCTGTTCATCTTGATATGGTAGTACGCGTCCTAAGGGTAGAATGGACTGTAGCGTGACCATCCGGAATTTTGTTTTCCTGACATACTTGTTTAAGTTGCTGGGATCCAGTATGGGTCTCCAGTCCCCTGTTTTCTTTGGTACCAAAAAGAATTTGGAGTAGATTCCGGATCCTTGCTGGTCTGCTGGGACTGATTGGATAGCTCTTTTTGATAGCAGCTTTGAAATTTCTAATGCTGCTTGTTCCCTTAGACTGGGTGGAACGTCTGGAAGGGATCCTTTGGGTTGGGATGGGATGTGAATAAAGGGAATTTTGTAACCCTCGGATATGATCGACTGCACCCATTTGTCTTGAGTAAGGGAAAGCCAGGCTTTTGGGTACAGGGATAACCTTCCCCTGACTGCCTCCGAAGGTGGGTAGCCGGGCAGCCCCTCAGGGATGCTGAAAGGGTTTATCAGAGAACGTTTCTCTGCTACCCTGGTTTTGCGGACCTCCTCTGCCTCTAGGGCGGCGTCTATTATTATTCCCCCCTCTGCCTCTAGAGGGGAATCGACCTTGTGCGTCAGATGAGACTCCCTGGGACTGTTTACGGAACCACATCTTTCCTCCCCTCTGACCTTTGGGATAGGGTCTAGAAGGGGTAGAAAAACGGACTCCTATGGCAGAGAGAGTCTTACCTTCTACCTCACACCTGGTCAATGTATCCTTCACCTGTGGATCAAACAAGGATGATCCATCAAAGGGAGAATTGGTGAAGGACGCCTTGAAAGGGTCCGCAAAATTGCACAGCCGCATCCAGGCGTGACGTCATAAGGCAACACCTGTGCCTGCGGCTCTACTCGCCCCATCCGCAGCATATGAGATAAGCCGCATGGAGGAGTTAACGATGGAATTCAGGGTTGCCAACTGGGAGTTCATTCTGTCTTGGAACCCCTCAGCTGTAGGATCCTTTATCACTTCACTCATATCCTTGAGTAAATCTCTCTGGAGACGAGTGAAGTGGCATAAGTAGTTCAGCGACTGCATTGAAAAGGTCGCTGATGAGAACATCCGCTTACCGTACCTGTCCATGGTCCTAGATTCCTTATTAGGAGGATGGACAGGAACCGAAGGATCGGCTAACTCCTTCTTAGTGGCCGCAGCCACCACCATGGCATCAACGGGGACACCTTTGGATAAAAAATCTTTATCTCTAGGGGCAGTAATAAACTTAGATGGCCTCCTCGGGGTGGGTAACACTGAATCAGGAGCCGTCCAGGCCTTCCTTGCCACCACTTCCATAAGGGGGTCAAAGGGAGGGGACACCCAGGAGGTAGAAGGGCGAGAGCCAAACGCCTCAAGATACACTGACTCATCCTCTGAAGGGTTAAGGGCTGGCCAGTTCCCCCTCTGTTTCAGGATCTCAAGGATGTCAGCAAAGGAGACATCCTCAGAGGGGGATCGAGGGGAACCTTCAGATTCCTCTAAGTCAGTGTCAGAGGTGATAGACCCAGGGGACTCAATGTGCTTCCTCTTGCACTGCCTCTTCCTAGGGGGATCTCCTACCGGGTCAGGAGAGGCCTCAGAAGAGGAGGAAATTCCCAATGGGGAAACTTGAGGAGTTGGCTCTCTGCGGTCTAATGCAAGGGGGGTGGGTAGAAATCACCGCAGGCACTGAAGATGGAGGGGCTGACGGAGCTGACTGTGGGGCAGACCCTGGTTCTAGCACACTCTGCATGACCTCGAAGGCACCCCTATCAGGCAAGGCCGGAGGTCCCCGCTCCGAAGAGACAAGGACCCCCCCGGCACCGACAGGGACTGCTCCGAGGCCGATGTCGGAGCCGAACTCACCAGCGCCGAAGCCCTGAGAGGGAGAGCGGGGTCGGACAAGGGTCCGATGCCACTCGTCCCCTTGGAGCCGACGAGGGAAGCTTGGCGCCGAGATCCCTCCAAGGAGGAGATCGGAGCAGACGACGGAGCCGAAAGGGAAGGTATCGGATCCGATGCACCAACAGTCATGGCTCCGACGAGCCCTGGCTCCGAACTCAAAGGAGTCGGAGGAGGAATACATTGGGGAACGGAAATAGCCACTGACTGCTGAGTCGGGCTATGCAGCATTTGGGCCAGTGCCTCGGACTTGAGAAGTCTACTCACTACCCTTTGCAAATCGTGGTCAGATAGCCTGGAAGACTGTGAGGAATGTGTTCTATGGCTCCGTTCAGAAAAAAGAGGGGATCCTGGTGCCGAGTGCACGGAGCCGATAGAGGGGGATCTAGATCTCTTCCTAGAAGGTTGCTCCGATAAGAGTATCAGAGCCAATGGAGTTTTATCAACCTCGGCTCCAGCCAGAGCCGAGGTAACAGTATGAGGCTTGGAAACATCGGCTCCGGCCGGAGCCGATGTCGAAGCAGACTTTACATTTCCAGAAGTCGACTCAGAAACCGGAGCCGACTGTTTGGAAATTTTAGAAGGCTTCCCCGACACAGACTGAGTCGGAGGGCCTTCAGGCTTTAATAAGCTATGCAAGATTAATTTATTCTTGCGTTCCTGCAGGACTCTAGGGCTAAAACCATGACAAACAGCACAAGAGTCCTGCAGGTGCAAAGGTCCCAGGCAATACACACAAGAAGTGTGACCGTCTGTCAGAGACATTTTCTGACAGCACGAGTCACACTTCTTGAAGCCAGAGACCTTAGATTCCTTAGACATAATAAAAGGTCCAAGAAAACACATACACACACACACACACACACACACACACACACACACACACACACACACACACACACACAGGCCTTAATTAAAAATAAATTACCAGTCACAAAAGGGGACTAGAAGGGGCCTAAGGCCTAAACTAAAGGGGAATAAAAGAAGGAATTAAGGGCAACAAAGTTGTCGAACCAGGAAAAAGGGAATTTAAAACTAAAGGTTTTAGTAAAAAAAGGGTACTAGGGGTCTAAGAATTGAAAAATTTAGAATTAAATTCTTCACTAACATGCCAGAGCTGGTAGAAAAGCACCTCGTCAGCTAAGCGGCAAACAAGATCTGGGTAGTTACCGCCTAGCATTGTGGAATATAGGGGAGCCTCGAGCTGGTGGAATTAGCTCTCGAGCTTTAGTATTGGCCGAGTCAGAGCCGAGGATCGGCTCCAAACCCATCCAGCAAGAATGAAGGTGAGATAGACAACTTAACATTAGGTGTTATGATTCCCGATAAATTATCCATGCATAAATTTATTAAGTATCTCTGTCTGTTTTCAAGTCTGGGACCATAAAAAGTGTCCTTCATCTTCAGAAATAAAACAGTCAAGCTGGCAGATACATGGAATTTTGAAAAAAGAACCATAACTTATTATCTCATGCAAAAGCAAAATTGCAGGACTAACAGGAAGACAGGTTACCCAAGAATTCACCAAATCTAATTTATCTTGACTCAATGCAATGACAATATTTTTTAAACCACAGATCAGTACAACTTAAAAAGTAACATCTGGTTCCAATAAACTATCATTTTCTGTAACTTTTAAACTGAGAAATGTTTGCAAGTAAAAGTTAATTAACAAATATTTTAATGTGTTAAAAAACAAAGAAAGGTAAAAATAACATATCAGAAACAAGTGATTCAAAATAACATGAATTATTTTAGCATCTTTGTCCTAAATATTTTATAGAATCCTTTTTATATGAACCAAAATAACTGGTAACATATGCACGTCTTCTGACTGACTGAAAAACAAGTTCATCCATTTCGTTGAATGTCTTTTTGTTGTACTTAGGTTCAAGCTTGGCAGCTGAAGCTGTGAACTTACTGGCCCTTCCATACACACACATGTATAAAATCTTGTCAGTAAAAATGTGGGACATGCCTTTAAATGTGTGTTGTGCCTTGAAATTGTCATATAGAATTTAATCAGGCAATATTTTTATTAGCCAGAATAATGACCATCTACTTTTGTATAAAAGTCTGTAAGCTGGAAGCACAAAGACAGGAAGCTAGTTCCTCAGTCAGGAGGATCCTTGTGGGATAAAGCAGGTGCTCTGCTCAAAGATTTATGGTTCAGAAGCTCAACAATGTATAGCTATTTTAGCAAGAGAGACAAATTGTGACATATGCTCAATCAAAAGGGAAGTCTCCAAGAACAGATGGAATTCCTGTAGAACACTGGAATTCTGAATGGAAGAAAGTCATAAAGCTCAGGAAGGGTTTGTTTAATATTATTTTAAAAGGGAGAAGAGGGACTTCTAACATCTAATAGCATCATTTTTGAATTTTGTGGACTATTTAAGTCAGACAACTATTTTTTTTAAATTCACATATGGTTTTGATATGGATAAAATCAGTTTTCTTGATGTCACCCTCAGTAAGGACAAGTTGTAAATGAGATATTCATCCAACAGTTTCTGTAAGGAGACTTACTCTAATTCATTTCTGCAATATAATAGCTGTCACCATTTTTTTTTTCAAAAAAGAAATATAAAGGACAGATGATGCAACTTTTGGGATTGGTCACTGACAACTAAACTGACTGACATGTTTAAAGAAAGATGCTTCCCCATTTCCTTGTTAATGGAAGTCAATGATGAAACTGTTAAGGGGAGAAGTAGGAGGTATGCTCCCATCCTTGGTGGGAATAAATCTACATTTTTCGAAAATGTTGAGGATGATGATGCTAAAACTACAGAGAAAAGCAGTGATAAATAAGGGCCAATGTTAGTACCATACAACAAAGATCCTGTGATGGTAGTTAATATACTTAAAAAGACATGGCATGTGATATTCTCCTTTGAACTTAAAGATTATATTGGGTAACTTCTCATTGTTTACGTATAGTAAGGGTAGGAATATCAAAAATTATTTGGAAAGTGGCCACATTAGTTTACATAATAATGTTGGGTCCAAAATGGGAAAATGTGGGTGCTGTAAATATTTTAAGTATATTAATGATGGACCCTACATTAGTGCGGAAGATTACAATAGGACTCTAGGATGTCCTGGAAGGTGTAATTGTAACACTGCTAGGGGGAGTTTTTGGTCATTTATATCTCATGTCTAGCATTTTATGTAGGAAAAATTAATAGGGAAATAAAAAATAGAACTTACAAGCACCTGTATGACAAAGGGTAAACATAGTAATGCTCTTTATAGGCAGTCACTGAAATGCCCTGAATTTAAAATATTTATTTCTTCTGTGATTGAGCAAGTCATTAGCAATGACAGAGGTGGGGATTTCAATTTGCTTGTGCAAAAGGAAATGATGTGGCAACTACACTTTACTACTTGCAACAAAACCTGGTATTAATGATTCCCTTTTGTTGCTTAGCATTCTTAAAGATAGAGCTATGAAATGTTGACGCTTGTTTTAAGTACTTAAGCATTTTTAAAATACTTAGATGTTTCAAGTATTTTACAATATATTTATTAGAGTAATATTTATTCAATATGCTGGTGATGTATCCAAAAATGCAGATAAAAGTGACTACTATATTAACGTTATTATTTTTTTAATATATAATTAATTATCTCCTCATTGGGGGAGGCAGCTGTTTCTATTTGTATGTTTATTTGCATGGTTGATGAATTGTTTAATTTGACTGATTTCTGGTAGTTATTTATGTGTAGGACTTGGCTGTTATTTTAAGTCTGACAAAGTCCCTGATGTTGTATTTTGGGATGAAAGTACTAAGTTTTGTTTATTAAAAATGTACTCTTACTAAATTCAGACTTTGGTGCTTTTTATGTTAGCGTTTAGTCTTTCATTTTTAGTATTTTGGGTTACTAATTATTTGTATTAAAATGACTGTTAATTACTTTCACATAAAAGGTTGTAAGTCGGAAGCAGAAAGACAGGAAGCTAGTTCCGCAGTCTGGAAGGTAATTGTGGGGGTAAAGAAGAGGCTCTGCTCAAAGATTTATGGTTCTTAGAGGCCCAGCAATTTACAGCTAAGACAGAAAGAGATTGGATAAAAATTGTGATGTATACTCAATCAAAAGGGAAGTCTCCAAACAGATGGTATTCCTGTGGAAGTTTGAAATTCAGGATGTAAGAAAGTGAAAAAGATCTGGAAGGATTTGTTTAACATTATTTTAACAGGGGGAGTGGTGACTATATTAACCAAAGAGGGTAAAGACCCTTCAGACACAGCTTCATATAAAACCATTTCAAGTTTAAACCATGATTATAAAATGTTTGTGTATGATAACTAAGAAAATGACAACAGTATTGCCAAAATTGATAGATATGGATCAATGTGGTTTTCCGAGAAGGAATATTTTACAGCTTTAATATAATAATAACAATAATAATACAATGTGAAACTGAGTATAAAAAATACATTACTGTGGTGGGTCTTAATGAAAAGAAAGCATTCTTTAGAATCATCTTGGATTTTATTTGTAGGATAACTTACTTTTTATTTTCATATAGCATTTGTTTACTGCAATAGTCTGACTAGGATAACTAGCAATCACATTTTCAGTGGAGGCCTGGGAAGAAAAGCTCCACAGAAAACACACAATAGATTACATCATAATGCAATACAATACAATATGGTACATTACATTAAGATAAGAATAGTACTTTAACCATACCTTGGATAAATAAGTACAAAAATTTGTCATGGTACAGTCAAAGTATGCAAACAAACTTATGGAAGTGTTGCAATAATTATGGAATCTTACTACAATTATCTACTATGGAGTAATACAAAGGGTGGTGATAAAACAGTGAGCAATATTTGTACAGGTTTTTAGCAACAACAAAGGTATGCACTCTGAAGGCAGATTATGAGTAAGAGAATTAAGCTTGTGTAATGTAGATTCTAAAGTATGGTATTTTTAGATGAGATGATGTCTTTAGTCAAGTGTATGGCATGAGCAGCTCCATGGCTGGGTAGGCACTCTTTTAGTTGCTGCTTGAATCTGGGTAGCTTTTCTATTTGCTTTAGATAGAGTGGGACAGAGTTCCACAGTTTTGCAACACAGACAGAATAGAGGGATTTGCCTATCAAAGTTGTTAGCTATGGTTGTAAAAAGGAGATTTTGTTCTGAGGAATGAAAATACCCAGGCAGTCGGTAGTTGTGTAAGGCATTTCTGAGGGATGACCAGCTGCCTAGTTGGTGGATTACTTTCATTTTCTGCCTTGCGGAAGAAGGAATATCAGCATTTCATCAACTTTTCATTTTGGGCTTCCAGAGCCAGCTTCCAGGTTGTGGATCTGCTTTGCTTTATTGGTGCTTTTCACTTGTTCTTGGTTTTCGGATTACTGAGTCAGCAGTTTGGAATAAATAAGTTGGTAGGAAACTCAAGTCATCATAGTTCCATCAATAAAATAGTGATGTGAACAGAATGACTAGCTAGGTGCGAATTTGGCAATTTTGTTAAAAGTAAAACTCTAGTTTAGATTCAAGAGTAGATTTAAGATTTATGAGAATGGGAGATGGATACAGGAGAGAGGGGAGAAGGCAGGTAGCTGCTAATGTTTTTCTGGTACGCTTTGTTAGGTAGGGCTTGATTCTATACAGAATGCCAAGTTTTTGGCGTATTCTTTTTATGACTTCTGTTATGTGTGTCAAACTTCATGTTGTCATCAGTGATGACACAACTAGTTTTGTTTGGGATACAAGTTGTATTGGGGTATTGCCTCTACAGATAATGGTAAATGATAGCTTTTGGTTGGCAAATTGTTTTGGTGTGAAGAGCATGAGCTTGATTTTGTTAAGGTTGCGAAGGAAGTGGGCATTAGCTAGCCAGGTTTGAATCTTGGCATCTGTGTTGAGTAGCGTATGGAGCTTCATCTGCTCCACAAAGCTCCATGCGCCACTGGTTACAGAAAAAAGAAAAAAAAAAGCACAGTGTGTTTTACGGGCTTTGAAAACTGGTAAAGCCCTTAGTGAGCAGTGGTAACAAGCACTGTTAAGCACCTTTCAAAATTCTGTTAACATCAGATTGCCCAGCAGAATGGCACTCACCTTTATCCCAATATTTGAGCATAATCATGGTGATCCATGCACTACAATAGGGTTAATAAGAAAGGTGTACGAAGGCTGGAGGCAAGAATTAAGGTTGGAAGGGTCCTCTCCAGCAAGATGAATTTGAACAGAAGAACTAGACAGGGATAACCTTTTTCCGATCATTATTGGTTTTACATTTAAAACCATTAGCAAAGAAAATAAGAAACTCACAAATTCAAAGACATAACTAGGATGGTATTCAAGAAAAGTTAGCTTTATTTGCAGATGATATTTTGCACTTGATAAATCCAGCAAAGGATATTTTGGTGTTGTGGATCATTTTGAAGCAGCTTCCAAGTCCTTCCAGGATATAAATTCGATGAAGATAAAATAAAGACAATAGCAGTAAACAATATAGCCATACATGAACAGGTTCAGCAATAACCACACTTAAAGGGACATGATAGGATGAAGTATTTAAGTATAAGGATTAAAAGAAATTCTGTTAAGGCAGCTAAGGATGTGGGAGAAGAGACTAAATAAACGATAATATAAAAAAAAATGAGAGGCTGAAAGCTTTTGATTATGGATAGTAAGATACAATTAGTGAAAATGCTTACAGCTTGTTTAGTTTTATAGAAATGACAGGTATACTTCTATCAACCTGAGGGTATATTGTGGAACATGGTGTTTTAGAATTACCTGATTTGAAGATATACTTTAGAGCTATGCAGTTAAGGCTCATATAAAACACGAGCAAAAGGTTATAAATCAAAGTAGAAAGCGATGATGATAAAACAGGAACGGGGTTGAGATATAAGGAGATAGTAGGATTTTGGATGCAGGTCCTTAGGAAAAATTATAACCCTACAGATTATATTCATAAAACAGTGAAATGTATTCTAAGAACTAGGCCAACATATGAATGGAGGAAGGAGATTTCACAGATAGGGATGACTGCAAGTAGGGATATACAAAGTAGGCAAGAGAGGGATGGAATTTATTGGAGGAAACTGGCAAATATTCCAAGGTACTGAGAGCAAATAAATAGGGAATGAAAGGTATTACAGTACGATGAGGCTAAACAGAAGTTTGGATTGCAGATTGAATACTGCCTCCCTACTAGGGCTTGATAAGAGTGTAAAAGCAAAGATAAAGGGATAGAGGAGAGCTACCTGAAAGACCAGCTCTGATAAAGTTTTTAGTTGAGCCTAGAACAGAAGCTGCTATTAAAAAAGGATAGCTGGTAGGGCAAATAAAATATTATACAGTAACTAAAAGAATCAGGGGACATTAGAAGAGATTAGGAAAAGAGAATGGAAAAGCTGACTATAAAGAAGCAACAATATGACAGCTGTACGGCTACCAAGCATGAAAAAAAACTCAAGAATGTTTTGGATTTTTCTAAGAAAGTGTTTGATAGATATTTTTGTACCCAAAACACACTTCACACAATTTTTCCTTAGGCTGGAAGCGTGCTGGGAAAGACAAAGGTAACTGGGAATATATTTTTTTTTTTAGGAGTTTAACAAGTTAGCAGATTTTAAAAATTCCTTACGTAATACTTTGTCAAAAATGTTGGGGCAAATGGTGGTAACTTATGAAGTGATTCTTTTGAACTGGGATATAGGATCTGAATTGCAAAGACATGGTAAGGCTTTACTAAGTTTAATGCTACTGGCTGTTAAAGAAGCAGTTAATATAAATAAAAATAAAAATCTAAATCAACTGTAACTAAAGTTTTGAATATTGCAAGGGAAATAAAAGAAATGGAGGTGGGATATTTAATAAGGGGAAGGAGCATAGAAATAAATGGAATTTGTGGGAGCAATATATACAGAATAATGTTCAGGAAGAGTGAGGTTTAAGGAAAGGAAAGTAATATATGTTGGAGAGGAAAAATTATTAAAAAGCAAACGTATGTATACTACATGAAAATAATAATGGAAAGTGCTACTATGGTTTGTTTTATTTTCTATTAATGTATACTCAGGTGATATTTTAAATTGTGATGATTTAATAAAGATGTTAAAAATTTCATGGCTCTTGGAACTGGATGGCTTAGTTGGAGCCTCTGTTGGATGTAGCCTGAAAGAAGATCAGGCAAAGCTTTTGGTACAGAACTAGAACTAAGGCCTAGCTAAAGCCTACAGGTGTAGAGGTTTTACAGTATGCTGCTGGAATGGCTGTGTGGGACTGAGATGTGTGCTAGAGTTGGTGGTGTAAATTCTAAGGACTGCAAACCGACATCAAAGGTACTTTGTAAATATTATAAATGGCTTATATACATCTGAAATTAACTGAGAAAAGTCAAGTGAGCTACACTTTTGTTTCTCCTTTTCAATAAATTTGTGTTTATTACACACGTCGGCCTCTAGTGTTTTTATACCTGTATGTATATGTGTGTGTGTATATATATATATATATATATATATATATATATATATATATATATATATATATATATATATATATATATGTATATATATATATATATATATATATATATATATATATATATATATATATATATATATATACACATATATATATATATACACATATATATATATATATATATATATATATACACCTAGTACAATAGTATTATATATTATTATTTTGTGTAAATCCCCCAGGAAAAGAACTGCTATAAGTCCACAATGGCAAAAATGATTGCCTGTCATAGAAGATGGATTTTTGGCCTACAGTGAAGACTCTAGGTGGATTGTGATGACAGGAAACTGTGGAATAGTACAAAAAAGTCCTGGGGGTGTATTCAAGAAGTAACATGAAAACAGCATCTGCACAGACGTACTGCAGCTTGCAGAACCACTTTGCTCCTGTTAAGTGACTAAGACTTAAATCAGAATTGTTAGCTCACAAATTCTAAATTCTGAACTGTGATTTACTTAAGCTGCAATTTGCAACAATGTGCTTAATATTCTATTTTCCTCTCAAGAAGTGAGCTTTAATTTTATATTTCACAGTACATAAACTTCACTTAAACCTGCTACATTGCTGAATGCAATAGGAATAATTTAGTGTTTCTACAGCAAATTACACTGGTTTTCCATTCCTACATTGCAGCATGCCAAGTAAAAAAATATCTGGGATAATTAACTCACCTAAACAGAGAGAGAGAGAGAGAAATTGCCATTATGTACCTACCCCACTCAAAATGAGACAAAACTTTTATTTCTGTGAGTAAACAATTATATTTTACCAAAAGATTAAAAACACTCAGACTCGGATGCAAATTGGAAAATTATGGATGAACATTTAAGTGCCTCTGCAGGGTAAGAGTAAGGCCGCTGACATAGCTACTGTAATGATCATCCAATTAGGGCTGTTTTTTGGTCAACTGGTGCCCTAGGCAAAAGAGCTGCACAGCACCTCCCCCACCTACATGGTGCACCTGTCCTGGTCTACCTGCATAATTCAGATTACTTTTTTCTTCCTTTTTCTCACAGTTTGTCATACTATTCATTTTTTCTGTATTCATTCAACACATTAAAAAAAACAGAAAAAAAAAACATTTCTTTACTACAAAAAATAAATAAATACTGGAAAAGTGCCGCTGCTACATCAGCACCCTAGGCAGCTGCCTAGGTGGCCTATGCCTAAGGCAAGCTATGCATCCAATCCCTAAAGATATTAAACAATGATAGTGATATCAAGGCATACAGTACAGTTGTGTAAAATCTTACCATAACAGTAGATGTCTTTCTCTTCACTGTTGCAGTATTAATTACACTAGGGATCCCCTGCCAAGGGCAGTCCGACATCAGGCCAGTATACCAAAGCATTTAGGTTGCTTTACGGTATGCCATACGTTATGCGTATACTCCTCGTGTAGCGCAGGGCATAAAGATGACGTCCAGATGTACCGTTCTCAGAAATGAGTGCCCCAGTAAGAATGTCAGCCCAAGTAAAAAAGAGGTATTCAGTAAATGCAGAAGACAAATGGATCAGGGGAGGAGAAAGGCAGTGAATACCACAACAGGGACGAGAAAGACATATAAGGAAGACTCTTACCATGAAAGGAATAACAAAACGAAATAGCTTTAGAGATCTGTAAAGAAATAGTCTGCTTGGACACAGTTAATCCTAAGGACCTGGGATGAAAGCAAACAAGAAGCTGATCAGATTTTCTAATAGATCCACATAAAATCTGAGTTGTCTATGCACATCCAATATGTTCAGCACCTTCATACTGGCTTACTGTGGAGAAGGGGAAAAAAGTGGGCAAATGAATACACTTTTAAAGGGACAACTCATTCACCACCTTGGGCATAAAAGAAAGATTAGTATGCAAGGATACCTTGTCCTTATGAAACACCAAAAAAGGAGAGCAAGCCATAAGAGTTTTAAGCTCAGACACCCATCCGGCCGAACTAAGGGCTAACAAAGTATAGTCTTCTAAGAGCAATGTTGCAAGGAAGCTGAAGCTGCAGGCTCAAAGGAAGCCCTGAGTCAATTTTTCCAAAACAAAATTAAGATCCCAGGGAGGAGAAACAGGCTTCCTGTGAGGCCTAATATGAAGGATGCCTTTAAAGAATTGTTTAGTTTCAAATCTAGAAACTAAAGGAGGGCATAAAGGCAGATGAGCAGAGAGCGAATAAGTGGGCCTTAACAGAAGAATAAGCCAATCCAACATTGAGTAATTCATACAGATAAAAGAGAACAAAGGAACATCCACAAAAAATGGATCCATGTTATGAGAAAGACACCAAACAGAAAACCTCTTCCATTTGGATAAGTAGGATTTCCTAGTATTGGGCATCCTGACCTCCTGCACACATCCTCAGAAAAAAGGTGTCTATGTGGAATCAAAATCCTATCACCTACAGTGTCAGTTGAAGATTGGACAGGTGGAAATGGAAAGAGATCCTTTGTCTTGTGTGAGAAGATCCACTCTGTGAGGTAACTTGTGATGATATCCCTTGGCTAAATGCAGCAGCAGAAGAAGAAGAGGGAACCAATGCTGTCGCAGCCAAAAGGGAGTCACCAACAAGATTTTGGAAGTATCCTGTTGAATTTTGAACAGGATATTTGGAATGAGGGGAGGGAAAGGGTAAAGAAACATCCCCTTCCCAAGAAAAAGGGTGCCCACCATCGAAACCCGAGGACTTGAGACTCTGAGAAAAAAAGAGGAGGTTGTCTGTTCAGAGGGGAGGCAAAAAGATCCATTTGAGGAGTATCCCACTGGTGGACAATGTCCATAAACACATTGCTGTTAAACATCCATTCATGAGATTGAGTTAAGAACCTGCTCAGAGTGCTTGCCACGATATTTTGACAGGAGGGAATGTAAATAGTCTGAAGAGTCACTTGATACTGGATAGCAAGTTCCCACACCAGGATTGTCAACCGGCAAAGAAGATACAATCTTGCCCCCCCCATTTGTTCACATACCACATCACTGTGGTATTGTTTGTAAACACCTTGAGAGGTTCTGGAGAGAAGAGAGGATGAAAAGCTTGAAGAGCCAGCAGAAGAGCTCTCATCTCTTTGACACTGATGTGCTCTTTCTGTTGAAGAGGCGACCAAAAACTCTGCACTTTTAGGGGGCCAAACGCTGCTCCCCATATCACATCTGAAGCATCTGTAAATAGCTCCTGAGAGGGAAAAGGGAAAGGAGAGCCCTGGATTTAGAGGCAACTGCTAAATCCACCACAGAAGTTCCTTCTTCAGACAAGGCAGAAGAGGAACTACAAATTTGAGGGGATGCACATGCTGAAGCCAAACTGACTTCAGAAACCACTGAAACCTTCTCATGTGGAGTTTGGCTAGAATAAGAATGATGGAGGCCATGAACCCCAGAGTTATCAGAAATTCCATGGCTGTTATAGGGGCCAGAGGAAGAAGAGTTTGAAAAAAAAAGTATGTTAAGGCCTTGGGAGGAGACAGGGATGCCAACACAGGCAGAGTCTGGATCTTAAACTCAAGAAAAACAGGGTCCTGCGAAAGAATAAAAAAAAAACATTTTTTGAAGTTTATTTTGAGCCCCAGGCTTTGAAGAAGGGAATTGGCAAAATTATGATTTTGCAATAAGATCTCTGGAGAGGATGCCTGAAACAGATCTTCCAATTAAAGAAAGACTTACATCCCCTGAAGCCTGCAAAAAGCAATCACAAAAGCAAGGCATTGGGTGAACACCCTTGAGGCAGTAGAAAGGCCAAAGGGCAAAGCAGAGAACTGAAAATGCCAAGAAGCAACAGAGGAACTTTAAACTTCCAGAGACACGTTATAAGCCTGAGGAAGCAAAAGAGGGAGCACAGTCTGAAGAGACAACATTTAAAAGAAGGGCACCTTCATAAAAGTGTTTAGGTAAGAGAGGTCTAGAATTGGTCTCCATGTACCCTCTCTTTCCTGGGCACTAGAAATATCCTGGAGTACTAATCTATGAACCTATAATCTATCTATCTATGAATCTATGAGTAAAACCCCTCCCCCTTTGAGACATAGACCTCTTGAATAGTACCCTGAGTCAAAAGATCTTTAAGCAGCCCTGGAAAGAAGGACAGCTGTTCCCGAGGGGAATGAAGAATTCCCATAAAAGGAGGAAGAGATTACCAGGCCATGAAATACCCTTGGCAGATAATGGATAGAACCCATGAATCCTAAGTAGTCTGTAGACAAACAGGAAGAGACAGAGATTGGTGAAGAGAAAGAGGAAAGTGGATGGAATGAACAGGATAGTCAAACAGCACCTAGTTTATCAGGAAAAGGAGACTTCTGAGGCACAGAATTCTGACTAGCCTTTGCAGGACAAGCCTGCTTGCCACCCTTTTTACCCTTAGGAGGATGTTGAGATTGCCTGCAAACAAAGGCTGGCTTATTGGGGTAATTTCTCTGAAATTTCAGCACAGGAGAAACACACACATGTTTAAGCTCCTGTAAAGCCTTGTCCTTATCCTGAAGGGACTTAACTCATTAACCCCGAGTACCATCTCACAGCGCCTCTGTGCTTACATCCGAGTGTGGTATGAGACGGTAGTAACTGTTACAGTTACATCCGAGTCCCTTCCCCAAGCACATCTAACTTTACAGCCGTACTGTAGCTCCACTGTTAAAAAATAAGTTGAAGAAGTACCTGAACTTTTTCAGGTACTTACTCAACTTACTTTTCAGTATGGAGCTACCTGATATATATATATATTAGACTTTTCTGAGAAAAAGCGGCTGTGAATACCTGTAACTACAGTAAGGCAATTCTCCATGCAAGTGGTGGCAGCCAATCGGATATATCCATTTCAAGCAGTCACTTCCATAGCACCTCCACCCCCAATCTAAGTTTTTTTTTGTTCTGTCCAAATAAACAGAGGGTTCAGCAGTAGCAATTCCCTTTTTTGATATTTGTAGTAGTTGCTACTGGATCCTGCAATTTATTTGGACACATCTACTTCTGTGTGCCAGTTTGCGAGTGTGGAATTGTTGAGGTACTGCTATAAGCTGACAAGTGGGCAGCGCAGAGAAAAGCAGCAGAAACAAGCAGAGTAACGGAGTCCGCTTCCACAGAGTAGAGGTGAGTTGTCAACCTGAAGTGTAAGTGTGAGATATTGAGTTGCTGCTGTGCAAAGTCTGTCTTTCTATTTAGTGTTGTGCCATCAGAGCCATATCTCTCCTTGTGTTTCGCCCCTTGTCCTCCCCAGTATTTCTAGCTATGTCTGTGTGTGTAATTGTGAAAAGTTGAAAGCTATGATTGCCCACGCTTCGTTTTACTGAAGTCTGTGTGTGTGTGTTACTGATTGATTATGGCTTGCAGAAGCTGTAGCCCTCAAGTGCCAAATGTCACAGCATTACTTTAGGAACATAGCTCTCAACCTTCCCCGTAAGTATCTGTGCTCTGTTTTCTCTTAAATGTTCATTTTAATGGCCAAATAGTGACAGATGATGCCATTACAGATCACATACCTCCTAAAAATGCAAACCCTGTTATTCCAACAAGTTTCTAAGTGTGCACACGAACGGAACACAAGTTAAAGAAATTTTCACCCTGAAGTTCCCCTCCCTCATATTCATTTATTGGAAAACAATGGTAGGTGAGCAGTGCAACGTTTAGTGACAGGCAGACTTGTTTCAAAAGTAAAATTGTGAAAATATTTTATGTTAAGTTGTCTATCTCGCCTTCATTCTTGCTGGTTGGGTTCGGAGCCGATCCTCGGCTCCGACTCGGCCATCTTCAAAAGCTCAAGAGTTGCTTACTGGCTCGAGGCCCCCCTGTATCCCATGATGCCTGGCGCTAGTTACCCAGATCTCGTTTGCTGCTTCTGCTACGAGGTTGTTCTACTGGCTCAGGTAGTATAAGTTTTACTATTTTTATTGTAAATTTTCTTGTTTAAAATCTATATTGGTAGTGTAGAATTAGTCGTTAGTTAGACTTTAGTATTGTAGCTATGTTTTTCTTCTAGATAAGCTCTTTTTTTAGGAAACTCGTTTTAGTTAGAGAGTTTCCCCCTTCTCTCCCTTTTCCACAGAAAGGTTATTTCCGTTTAAGTTAGAGGTTAGCCTTTTTTTTCTATCTCCCAAAAAAAAAAGGTTCCCTTTTCTTCTAATTAATCACTCTTAGTGATAGTTGTTGATATTTTTTTTGGTAATTGTAGTGTGTATTGGTATTTGTAGTGGTTTGTAGTAACTCTAGATTATAACTTTTTTGCTGTGGGTTACCTTAACCATTTGTGTGGAAATCTGTCCTTGGTTTTTCCTCCCTGTGATATCCAAGGATCCAAAACCGTCCGGATTCAAGAAGTGTGATTCATGCTGTCAGAAGATGTCTCTGAAAGATGGTCACACTTCTTGTGTTTATTGTCTTGGCGCTGTGCACCTGCAGGACTCTTGCTCGATCTGTCATGCCTTCAGTCCAAGAGTCCTGCAGGAGCACAAAAAAAAACTGATTCTGAGGGGTATGCTTAAACCCCAAGATTCTCCGGTGAAGGCTCAGCAGGCAAAATCTTCCAGGCCACCTAAACCATCGGCTCCCAGTTTGGAGCCGTCGTTGGGTGAAGCCACACAAGCCATTTCAGCTCTGGCTGGAACCGATGTCCCTTCCTCCCAGTCGGCTCTGACATGGTCTTCGGAGCCAGCTGAGAGTCAAAAGAGATCCAGGTCTCCTTCTTTGGAGTCGATACGTTCGGCTCCGAAGTCACCCCTGCTCCAATCAGAGCGTAGTCACCGATCATCCCACTCTTCTCGGTCCTTTAGACTTTCGGACCATGACTTGGAAAGAGTGGTCAGTAGGCTCTTAAAATTGCAGGCCCTAGCCAAAATGTTGTCCAGCCCTCCTCATCAGGAGTCGGCTCTGTCCACGGCTGTAGATATTCCTCCTCCAACTCTTCCTATGAGCTCGGAGCCGGAGTTTGTTGGGGTTCGACTCGTGGAACCGTCGGCGCAGATACCCTCTCTTTTGGTTCCGTCATCGGCTCCGATCCCTTCCATGGTACCTTTCCCGGAGGGATATGGGCGCTGAGACTCCGTCGTCGGCTCCGACGGGGCGAGTGACATCAGACCCTTGTCCGACCCCGCTCTCCCTCTCGGTGCTTTGGCGCAGGTGAGCTCGGCTCCCACATCTGCCTCGGTGCGGGGTGGGCTTCTGCTTTCTTCTGAGCCTTCTCTGCGTCAGGGCAGGGACGCCTTCGAGGTGATGAGGAGTGTACTGGCCCCTGAGTCAGTCCCACGATCGACCCCATCGGCTCCTCCCCCTAGGGTACCTGCGTCAGCCTCTGCCCCCAAGAGGAAGCATGTTGACTCCCCCGAGTCTGTCACATCGGATACCGACTTAGAGGAGTCGGAAGGGTCCCCAAGATCCCCCTCTGATGTCTCCTTCTCAGACATCCTTGAGATGCTTAGGCAGAGGGGAAACTGGACTACCCTTAGCCCTTCCGAGGATGAGTCTGTATTCCTGGATGCGTTTGGATCCCGACCTTCCACCTCCTGGGTGTCTCCATCTTTCAACCCACAGATGTCTGTGGTGGCTCGAAAGGCGTGGACAGCTCCAGACACAGTGGAACCGACCCCCAGAAGACCTGCCAAGTTTATTACTGCCCCGCAGGATAAACAGTTCTTGACCAAGGGTGTCCCCGTTGATGCCATGGTGGTAGCAGTGGCCACAAAGAAGGAGTTGGCGGAAACTTCATCTGTCCATCCCCCTAACAAGGAGTCCAGGACGATGGACAGATATGGGAAGCAGATGTTCTCTTCAGTGACCTTTTCCATGCGGTCTCTGAATTACCTGTGCCACTTTACCCATCTTCAGAGGGATCTCCTGAAAGAGCTTGGAGATACCCTCCAAGATCCATCAGCTGAGGGGGCCCAGGCTAAGGCAGCCTCCCAGCTAGCGACTCTTAATTCAGTGGTAAACGCCTCCATGCAGCTCATTTCGTATGCAGCCGATGGTGCAAGTAGAGCCGCAGGCACAGGCGTGATCCTAAGGAGGCACTCATGGATGCGGCTATGTAACTTTGCGGAACCTTTCAAAGCGTCTTTCACCAACACCCCGTTTGATGGTTCTACTCTCTTCAGACCACAGGTGAAAGATTCCCTTACCAGGTGTGAGCAGGAGGGCAAGACTCTCTCTGCCATAGGAGTCCATTTTTCCACTCCTTCCAGACCATATCCTAAGAGTCAGAAGAGTGGAAAGATGTGGTTCCGGAAATCCCACGGAGCCTTGCCAGACACACGTGGTTAGTTTCCCTCCAGGGGCAGAGGAGGGAACAATAACAGAAGCCGCCCTCTGGGCAGAGGGGGTCTGCAAAACCAGGGCAGCAGAGGATCTTTCTCTGACAAGCCCTTCCAGCATCCCTGAAGGGTTGCCCGGCTGCTCGCACCTCTGGAGGTAGTCGGGGGAAGATTATCGCTGTACCAAGAGCCTGGCAAGACATAACTCAAGACAAATGGGTACAGTCCATTATACCCAGAGGCTACAAAATTCCTTTCGTCCACACCCCCTTAAGGTCAAACAAGTCCCTTCCAGATGTTCCACCCAATCTCAAGGACCAAGCAGTACAAGAAGTCTCAAAACTGCTAAGAAAATGGGCCATCCAGCAAGTCCCAGCAGACCAACAAGGATCCGAAATTTACTCAAGGTTCTTTTTGGTACCAAAAAAGACAGGGGACTGGAGACCTATTTTGGATCTCAGCAGACTAAACAAGTCTGTACAAAGAACAAAGTTCCGGATGGTCACGCTTCAGTCCATTTTACCCTTTTTTGGTCAGGACAATTGGATGTGTCCCATAGATCTTCAGGATGTGTACTACCACATCAAGATGGACAGACGCTCCCGAAGATTCCTTTGCATCCGGCTGAGAGCCGGCCATTATCAGTTCAGAGCTCTGCCCTTTGGTCTCACCACAGCCCCCAGGGTGTTTACCAAATGTATGGCAGTAGTCACCGCTCACCTGAGACGGCAAGGATTCCAGGTGTTTCCATATCTCGACAACTGGCTCCTCACTGCTACCACCAGACATCACCTTCTGCAAGCCAGAGACTGCACCATCCACACTTGCTCCAGGCTAGGTATCAAAATAAATTTCGAAAAGTCTGCATTGTCGCCCTGTCAATCTATCACCTTTATAGGTGCAAATTTAAATACCAAAGACATGTTAGCGAGCCTCCCACTAGACAGAGTGTTACTGATTCGTCAGCATGTCAGGGTTTTATTAGCATGCAAAAGGATTCAAGCCAGGTTTGTCCTTCAGGCTCTAGGTCTCATGGCAGCAACGATCGTACTTGTCCCTCTAGCTCGCTTTCATTTGAGGATCCTCCAGTGGCTTCTTTTCACCCAATGGTCTTTTCAGCAACTTCCCATGTCTTACATGATTATGATCACTCAGACATGCAAGAAGCATCTTGCATGGTGGATGGTCTCCACATCAGTGCTCCACGGCAGACCATTTGTTCTTCCCCCTCCAGTGGCTACAGTGACCACGGAATGCTTCCCTGATCAGGTGGGGGGGGGCATTATCAGGGCAGAACAGTCCAAGGCACCTGGCAACCTCATGAGTATCATCTGCACATAAATGTCCTGGAGATGAGGGCCGTGCTCCTAGCGTTGCAGGCTCTTCAGGACTCTCTTCCTACCGGGATCATTACAGTTCAAACGGACAATATGTCCGTAGTGTGGTACATCAACAAGCAGGGCGGAACAAGGTCCTACCCTTTATGTCGAGAAGCGCTCAGACTCTGGCAGTGGGCGATCTCTTTCCAACGGTTTCTGATTGCAACGCACATCCCTGGGAGATCCAACGTCACAGCAGACAGACTGAGCAGAGCAATTCTCATGCCTCACGAGTGGTGTCTGAACCAGGTAATTGAGGACCAAATGTTCCACAGATGGGGCCAACCTTGCTGCGATCTTTTTGCAACTCCCTTCAACAGCAAGTGCAGCAATTTCTTCTCTCTCCTTCCACTTCCCGGGCATTCCCCCACAGACGCTCTAGTCCACGATTGGCCCCAGGGACTTCTTTATGCATTCCCTCCTTTCCCCCTCATACCGAAACTAATTCAGAAGGCTACTGCTTTGGGTTGCAAAATGATCCTCATTGCCCCTTACTGGCCTCGACAAATATGGTTTCTGTTCCTGCATCGCTATCTTCTCGAACAGTCTTGGACTCTGGACCTAGTTCCAGACCTCCTGATTCATCAATCGGGCAGGCTGCACCAATCTCTACACTCCCTCCAAGCTCACAGCGTGGCTGCTCCACTTCCAACCTTAGCCAGGCTCCCAGATATCTCCCCCTCTGTGCATGAAATCCTTGTGTCGTCACACAAGTCTACGACCAGAAAAACTTACGCTAGTAAATGGAAACGTTTTTCTTCCTGGCCAGAGGCAAAAAGTATTGACCCCTTTTCAGACCCCGTACACTCCATTTTGGAATTTCTTGCGGAGCTCTTCCATGCGGGATCCGCTTCCCTTTGGATGGAGTTCTCATACCTAAGCTTATCCTTTTAATTCTTCTTTCCCTGGATCCCCACCAAGCCAAGTTCGATCTACTGGCCTGCAGTGCTCTTTAACAGAACCAGGCAACCTTGGAATGAGTGTTATTTTCAAAATATACAAAAACTTCTCCTTTTAATTCTTCTTTCCCTGGATCCCCACCAAGCCAAGTTCGATCTACTGGCCTGCAGTGCTCTTTAACAGAACCAGCCAACCTTGGAATGAGTGTTATTTTCAAAATATACAAAAACTTATCCTTTTAATTCTTCTTTCCCTGGATCCCCACCAATCCAAGTTCGATCTACTGGCCTGCAGTGCTCTTTAACAGAACCAGGCAACCTTGGAATGAGTATTATTTTCAAAATATACAAAAAGTATGTTTTATCCTCCAGACAAAATTAATTGCTAGCCCTTGTTTAATTTCTATTTTTAAGTAAAGCACTCCATCACAGATGTTAGTTTGCCCCTCCCCATACTGTACTTTCTAACAGCAGTCTCCCTTTGCAAGCTGTTTCAACTATTTGAAAGCCCTGCTGTTTTTCTAGTATTACTAAACCCTTTCTCCTATAACTTGTGGTATTTCTAAATCCCACATACTCCTGGTTACAAGTGTTTATTTCAAAAGAAAGGTATGCAAAACAAGTAAGTCCAAAGTACCTACTGATTTTCTTATTGTTTCAGAACATTAGCTGCCCCCCCCCCATTCTGTACTTCTAACTGCAATCTGTCTTTAGATGCTGTACTATTTGTATGCTCTGCTGTTTCTCTAGTTCTGCTAAACCTTTTCTCTTATAAATTCTTGTCTTCCTAATTTCCACATAACTCCTTGGTAAAATTGGCTTATTTTATTTCAATAAGACAGGTATGCAAAACAAGCAAGTCAGAGTAACTACTGCCTTTTCTTATTATTTCTGTAGACTTGCATATCTGTGAAATCAGGGCCAGCCCTTTTCATCATACTACTGCTATCCACCACTTTTCTGGTCTATTCTGATCTTCCCCCTCCCCACAAGAACAACTGCAGCAGTCTACAAAAGACTCCCCCTTATCCTCCCACTCTAGGGATCTGTCCTTGTGGAGCCACAGGTGTACTATAGTATTTGTCCACTAGGTGGCATCATCTCCTCATAATTCCTGTTTCATGACTTCTTTATTTTCACTATCTCTTAATTATTTATTTGGATATCTGCTTTGATCTATAATAAACTTTATTCTACTCCCCTCTCTCAACTCTAGGTCCACCCCATCCCACCTAATCCCTGTCCCCTGGACTTACCTTCAGCTACTAGTGCTCCACAGATTGGTTCTTGTTCACCCTTAGCCTTCCCTTGGGTCTACCCGCTCCGTTCGCCCTGCGGGCTCACTCCGCTCCCCTACCCTGCCCCCAATTTCCACCCGCCCCCAGCACCTCTACATTTATACCCTTTAGCCACACTCATCACCCCGCCCCAACCAACTAGTAACCTCCTCCCTTACACACCCACTTCTTACTCCTCCCCTCTTTTCACCAATACTCTTCCATACCTCCCCTCTCTGTCTCCTCCCAAAATTTATAACTCACATACCTAGTAAACTAGCCACCCACAGCATACCTTCTCTCAATATCCTATCCCACTATGCTCTCAAAAGCCATATCCTTCTGTACTCATCTAGTACTGTTCCTCAACATATCCTATATCTACTACCTGACCCTGCCAACTAACTATAACCACACTCCATTCTTTCATACTACTAACCATCTTAACCTACCTGTCTTACATTCACACTTCCCAATCTCTCCATGCTTATACCCCATAAAACACCATCTTTTCTTCTCTTATAAACTTATTACTCCTCACAACTATCCGAACCCTACAACAACTACCTTAAATCTAGCTAAACTCAACCCCATCTCCCCAACCTAATGATATATCTGACTTCTATTCTATTATTAGGAGACATACACCCCAACCCAGGCCCATCCTCATCCCCACCAATGGATAAATCCATACTACTCACCTCCTTAAACGCCCAGTATAGTTAACAAAATCCCTAATCTGCATGCCTGGCTTACATATAACAAACCAGACATTTTGTCCATCTCTGAAACTTGGTTAAAACCTCATATAAAAGATTCAGAAATAATTCCACCCAACTACTCTATAATCAGAAAAGATAGAACAAACAAAAAAGGAGGTGGAGTAGCCCTTCTATACTATCCTCCCTAACAGTTACCCCTTACAACAAACCAACTCCCCAATTCAATAATGCAGAACTACTCCTGGCTCTGCTTCAAGTAAATAAACACAAACACATATGCATAGCCTCCCTCTACATCCCCCCCAGGCAACAATATTTCTACACTAGACGATATCCTCTCCTGGCTTTCCAATAACATTAACAATGAAACTATACTTATGGGTGACATGAATATTAATTGGTCTGCAATACAGTCTCCCACAAATCCACTTAACATTAAACTTTACAACTTTTCTCAACTGATCAACTCCATAACTCGGCCCTCAAAAAAACTCACCAGTGGTAGTATCCTAGACTGGATATTAGTCTCCCTCATTACTTCTCACATAGTGGCACCCTGCCTGATTCCCTTAGTGACCACTTGCCCACATTCACACACCGACTAACTTCACCCCTACATCTTACTCACAATTTTATTACTAATCGTTGCCAAAAAAAACTTTAACCCCACTACCTTTTCCAACTCTCTAAAAGCAATCAACTGGTACACCCTAAAAACTCTACCCCTGGAACAGGCTGTCGCCCACTTTAACTCAACTTTTCTAAACCTCTTAGAGCAACAAGCTCCCATAAAAACAAAATGAATAAAAAACAAAACTGCCCCTTGGCTAACAAAAAAACACACTGGCAACTATGCACCTTAGAGATAAGGCATGGTCATCATATCAGAAACATAGGACTCCCCTATCCCATATCGAATACAAAACACTCAGAAACAAAGTAAAAAAACGATCTCCGATAGACAAAATTACTTCTCCATAATCCAAAACAACAACAAAACAAACCCTCAAAAATTTTGGAAATGCATGTCTACCCTCCTCAATCCCAACAAACCAGATAACCCGAGCCCAGACCCTAACACTCCTGACATAGACTTGGCCAATCAATTCAACACCTTCTTCATTGATTCTATCTCCAAACTAACCTCATCCTTTTCATCTTCAAACCCCACCATACCCCCACTACACCCCTATCCTCCCCTACCAACTTTTCACCACTCACCACTGCTCATCCCCCTATCTCCACTCCATCATCAACATTCTCAAATTCCCCCCTCCCCCCACCATTCTCACTAAAACATATACCCACATCCACCATAAAAAACTACTGCAGAAACTAAAACCATACTCTAATGCCCCTGATAACATTCCTTCTTACTTTCAGTATAGGTGCTGAAGCCATTGCCTACCCCATCAGCATTTTAATCAACCGTTCCATTCAAGAAAGCTCTGTACCCCAAATCTGGAAAAAGGCTTTTGTTGTTCCATTGCACAAAGGAAGCATCAATAACAATATTACTAATTTCCTTCCCATCGCTATTATATCTCCTATCTCTAAACTTTTAGAAAAGTGTATTCACCTACAACTCCTACCATACCTCTTAGACAATAACCTACTAACTCCAACACAACATGGTTTCAGACCAAGATACAGTACTATGACCGCCCTACTCTCCTTCCTGGAAGCTGTGAACAAAGCCCGGGACACAGAACACATTGTCTCTACCCTCCTACTAGACCTCTCTAAAGCCTTTGATACTATCTCCCACAATTTATTACTAACTAAACTCTCCAATCTTAACTTGTCACCCTCTTCTCTGAACTGGTTCACTAGCTAGTTATCCAATAGATATCAGGCAGTGAGATGGAAAAAAGCCACCTCCCCTTTCATCAACACCCCAACCGGTGTTCCCCAAGGATCTATACTGGGTCCCCTGCTTTTCAATATATTCATAAACGATTTCCATAACTCTATCCCTTCAAGTAAAATTATCCAATACGCAGATGATTCAACTATAATCTGCTCTGCTACCTCCATCCCCACACTGCTAAAGCTTACTCAAGATGCATTCTCAACCACCGAACAATGGATGAAAACAAATCACCTTGTACTCAATGCCTCCAAAACCAAAGTAATGGTATTCACCCCCTCTAAAGCTACCTTTTTCAATCCAAGTAATTTCACTATTACTAGTCACAACAATACACCCTTAGAACTGGTATCTGAGGCCAAATTACTTGTGGTCCAAATTGATAGTCAGCTTAAATTCAATTCCCATCTTCAAGTAAATATAAAAAAACCCCACCAAAAACTCGGCATGCTCTACAGACAGAATCGTTATCTTACACCCTCCACCAAACTCACCCTGCCACATTTCTCATCCCATCCCTCCTCTACGGAGCCCCACTTCTACCTAACCTGCAATCTTCTCTCAAAACACAACTCTCCTCTTGCTATAACAAAATTGTCAAGTTTGCTACCTCCCATAAGTCCTCCTCACACCACTGTTCAGCTCTCCACAAACTAAAATGGTTAGAACTACCCAATCACCTCACTTACGTCCAACTGACTCTTGCACACAAACTCATCTTCAATCCCTCCCTCTGCCCATCCCTTTCCTCTACCTTCAAAATGCACCTCCCTGATAGACTTCTAAGATCTAACAACCAAAACTTAATTGAACTGTATAAACCAATTCGTCCCCCTGGAAAAAATCTCTTATCCTACAGTCTTGCTCATCTCTGGAACTCCTTACCCCCATCCATTCGTACCATCACAAATCACTTCTCATTCAAAAAATCCCTTCACTCACACCTAATTTCCCAGTGGGAATGCTCCTGTTCCCACCCAACATAATCTCCTCGTACTGAGAATTTTCACTTCTCCTCCCCTATTCATAATGAGAATTTCTACTTACTCTCCTAAACTCATAGATCTTGCTCTTGCTTGTATTAGCTTTTTCTGAATACTCAAAGGTACCTTAGTGTAAATATACCCTCTGATGGAAAAGGTTCTCTGTTTCTATATTGAAAGGTTCTATGTCAGCTCATATACCTTTCTCTTGAGTGTATTAAGCTACTCATCCTGAATGTATGAAAGATATATCCAGTGTAACCCACCCTAAGTTGTAAAAGCCTCTCAGTTTCTATATTGTAAATTGTTTTCAGCGATACAAGACTGTGATATTTGTATATGTTTGTACACTAGTCTACTGTATTTCCAAGTCCATAGGAATTGTATAATTGAAACTAAATACCTTATTGTAACCTTGCTAATTGTTTTTGGAGCTTTTCTCCCCAGGACTCCATTGAAAACGGGTTCTTTTGGCCCAATGGACTATCCTGGTAAACCAACTGCAAATAAATAAATAAATAAATAAGAGTTCAGTTAGCGGCAATTTCAAATTTTCACATTGGCCTATCGGAAAACAATATCATGTCCCATAAGCTCTGTAAAGCCTTTCTCAAAGGAACCTCTCTGCTCAGGCCCCCAGTCAGAGATCCTCCACCTCCGTGGGATCTAAATTTGATTTTACCTTCGCTAATTTTGCCCCCTTTTGAACCTGCAGCTTCTTGTTCACTGAAGTTCTTATCTTGGAAAACCCTTTTTCTGGTAGCTATTACTTCAGCCAGAAGAGTTTCGGAACTACAGGCTCTTTCTATCCGACCCCCATACCTTGTGTTCCACAATGATAGGGTTGCTCTGAGGACTAATCCTTCCTTCCTTCCTAAGGTCTCTTCAGAGAGTAACTTGAATCAGTCCATAGACCTTCCTGAGTTGTTCCCTAACCACTCCAACAGGGTAGAGTATAAGTTGCATCAGTTAGATGTTCACAGGCAACTATGCTTTTATTTACATAGAACCAAGGACATTAGAAAATCAGATCAACTGTTTCTGTCTTATGCAGTAGGTAAACAGGGGCTTCCGGTCTCCAAGGTGACCTTATCCAGGTGGTTGTCTTCTATCATCATGTTCATATACAAACTCAGAAACAAAGAATTACCGGTCAAACCAAAGGGTCACTCCACCAGAGCTTTAGCCACTTCAGTGGCTTTTCAGGCTAGGTTGCCCATGGACTCTATTTGTGCTGCGGCTACATGGGCCAACCCACATACTTTCATTTCGCATTACAAGTTGGATTTGGTTTCAAGGAGCAGAGCTGATTTTGGTTCCACTGTTCTGAAGAGTCTTTTCCGATGAGCCACCCAGGTTTTTAGGTGCTAGGGACGCTGTCCCAACCAGCCAGAATGAAGGCGAGATAGACAACGTAACATAAAGATGTTATGTACCTACCATAATGTTCCATGTTAGTTGTCTTCTTCTCGCCTTCTTTCTTGCGTCCCACCCCCCATCCCCCTATCCTAGTGGACCGAGAAGAGTTCCTCTTGTTTTTGCACTGGCTGAGTCTTCTCTGACTATTTCCTTCTGCTTAGTAGCCTCCCCAGTAGGAATTATGCATTCTAGGATAGCATTCATTTATTATTATGTCTGCAGTTAGACTTACCAAATGAGATCTGGGAAACTAGTGCCAGGCATCATGGGATATAGGGGGGCTTCGAGCCAGTAAGCAGCTCTCGAGCTTTTGAAGATGGCCGAGTTGGAGCCAAGGATCAGCTCCGAACCCAACCCGCAAGAAAGAAGGCGAGAAGAAGACAACTAACATGGAACGTTATGGTAGGTACATAACTTCTTTTTTCATTTTATTCATTAATCAATGGGTCAAAAGCATGGACCATGATAGGTGGGAATCTTGTAAGGCATGTGAACGGAGGCTCGGATGGGGTTTGTCCTAGCAAATACAAATGTGTCTGTCGGTACTCTTGACCATCTGCTTAAAAGTGTAATATTTATAAACCTATTAAGTTTAATAAAGGCATGTATGGCTTATGATCGATTGAGCTATTAAAACTAGGCAGTTTCTTTGCTTGTGAGTTTGCGTTGGGTTGTTGGGACTGAGGGAGTCGTGCATTTTAGTCCTTTGTCAGGCTAATTTACGTCTAAGTAAAAACCTTCATTTATTCATTACTCTTGGGATTCAGTTCCAACCTCAGAACCGAGCCGGCCTTTTTTTTCAAGCTCATGTCAGCCACAAACCTCTTGAGCTACGATTTTACCCATCATGCCCTTCTCCCTATTACCTCAGATCTAGTTTACAAGTTGGAAAAATGAAGCCGAGGCTACCTCTGGTCAGACATGACCTAACAACTGGAAAGAAGGACAAATTAGATCCACCAGAAACCTTCGGAGGGAAAAGGCGGGTGGGCCATAATGAATAAACAAAGATAAAACAACTGAGATGGACCGTTAGGGTAAGACATAACTTCTTTATCTGATGACGTTAATCTTCGTTTATTCCTTACTCTTGGGACGGAGTCCCCAGCTATCTTGTTCCCTGGGTGGCCCTAAGGAATGACATTCCAGAGCACCATAGAACCAAAAGAAGCTCTGCCTCTGGAGGCCAAGTCCAACTTGTAATGAGTAAAGAAGGTATGCGGCCTAGTCCATGCTGTGGCTGCACAAATGTCATTCAAAGATGTTCTCGCATTAAAGGCTGCAGAAGATGACACTGATCTTGTAGAATGGGCCTTTACTCTGCCAGGCAAAGGGATACCATTCTTGCCATAAATGAAAGTAATACAATTTCTCAACCAAGTGGCTAAAGTAACTTTTGAAACTGAACAACCTAGTCTGGATTCAGAAAAGGCCAAAAACAGCTGGTCAGATTTTCTATTAAATTTAGTCCTGTCTAGGTAAAAACGAATTTGTCTATGTACATCCAATGTATGCGGGCAATATTCCCCTCTGTTAGAATGATTAGGGAAGAACACTGACAAATCAATAGTCTGATTGATAGATAACTCAGAAATTACCTTGGGCAACAAGGTCGGATTGGTCCTTAATGAAACTCTGTCCTTGTGAAAGATGAGGTGGGGAGGTTTGATAGACAAGGCCTGTAATTCAGAAATACATCTGGCAGAAGTAATAGCAACTAAGAACAGCGTTTTCCATGACAGATACTTCACAAGTAGATGCAGGTTCAAAGGGAGATGTTGTCAATCCTTGAAGGATTAAGGCCAGGTCCCAAGGTTGAACAGGTTCTCTGAATGGAGGATTTAGTTGGGTTATGCCCTTCAGAAAGGTCTTACAAAGTCTGTGTGACATTAAGGAAGAGTCCTGGAAGCCATTATAAAAATTAGACATCGCAGCCAAATGAACAAAAACTGTGGAGACTGCTACCCCCGATTTAAAAAGGTCTGAAAGATTTTCTAGCACAACAGAAACTGGGGCTGTAAAAGGGTCCATTTGTTTATCTTGTAGCCATAGAGAAAATCTGTTCCATTTTCTGCAGTAGAGTAGTCTGGTGGATTATCTATGAGAGGCAATCAGGATGTCACACACAGGGGAAGATAGATCATGCTACCTGGCAATCACTGGTAGTGGATAAACCAAGCTGTCTGTTTCAGGCTGAAGGGGTTTGGATGAACCAGATTCTGCGGGTGAGAGATCAACTCTGGAGTTGGAATGAGAATCCATGGTCAGTCTAGCAGATGAGGCCACAAGAAGGGAAACCAAACGTGTCAAGGCCAATATGGAGCAATGAGGATCACTTTGCTCTTCAACCAAAGTGCTTTCCTGAGGAACAGGGGAACGAGAGGTATCAGAGGATATGCATATAGCAGACCCCAGGGCCAATTGTGGACTAGAGCATCTCACGGTGACTGTCCCCAAGGGGGATCAGGGCAAAGTAGCTGCTGCACTTGTGATTAGACGGGGACGCAATAGTTTGCAGCAAGGCTGGCCCCAGCGGTCGAAAATCTTCGCCGCCACTAGAGGATTAAGAGACCACTCATGATGCTGTAGAATGCATCTGCTCAACTTGTCCGCTATCATGTTGGAGCTCCCGGGAATGTGTGTCACTATCAGAAAACGGTTGGAGGCCATCACCCATTGCCATACTCTCATGGCCTCTCGATGGAGTGGGTATGATCCGGTTCCCCCTTGTTTGTTGATGTACCAGACTACTGCCATGTTGTCTGACTGAATTGCAATAGTCTCTGATGGAAGGATCGATTGGAAGGCTTGCAACATTAGTAGCACCACCCTCAGTTCTAGGACACTGATAGGCAGATGGGCCTCCGTCTGGGACCAAGTGCCTTGGACTGTCTTTCCCTAAAACAACCCCCCTCACCCCATCAGGGAGGCATCCGTGGTCACTGTGGCGCTGGGCTGATGAGGGGTGAAGGGGCGAGACCACTGGTGAGGGCTGTTTGACATCCACCAGAGCAAGTCCTGTTTGCAAATATTGGTTATTCGAATCAGAAAAGATAAGGGGTGCTGGGATGGGTACCACTGAGTAAGAAGCAGCCATTGAAGAAGCCTCATGTGTAGCCTTGCTAGAGGGACTATGGTGATAGAGGCTGCCATCGATTCCAGCAGTTGAACGGCTCGAGGTGTGGCTAGATTTTGTGAAAGTATTGCCTGAACCTGTTCTTTGATCCTCTAAATTCTGTGATCTGGTAGAGAAGCTGTACAAGTCATTATGTCCAGAATCACTCCAATGTACTCTAATGATTGACTTCTTCCGCTTTATCGGTATTCCAAGCTGCTGTGCAGTGTTTAGAGTGTAAGTCAATGTCTGATCCAGTAGATGTCTTGTTGGGGCAGTAATGAGCCAGTCATCTTGGTAGGGAAACACCTGGAATCCTTAAAGCTGCAGGTGAGCTGTGACTACTACCATGCACTTTGTGAACACTCTGGGGGCTGTACAGAGTCCGAAGGGCAGTATGTGAAACTGGTAATGACTGGCTCCCACCCGGAAGCGAAGATATCTTCTTGAACACCTTTCCACCTTTATGTGGTAGTACGCATCTTGAAGATCCATGGAGCACATCCAATCATCTTTTTCCAAAAGTGGAAGTATAGAGTGAAAGGTGACCATCTGGAATTTTTCTGTCTTTACGAATTTGTTTAGGGTGCTGAGATCCAGAATTGGTCTCCAGTCTTCTGTCTTTTTTGGCACCAAAATGAATCTTGAATAGAAGCCGGATCCTGTCTGGTCTGGGGGAACTGTTTGGATGACTCTTTTTCGAAGCAGCTCTGATATCTCTATAGCTGCGGCTTTCCTTTGACTGGGTGGTACATCGGGTAGGCTTCTGGGTAAGGGGGGAGTGAATAAGAAAGGAATATGGTATCCTCTGGTGATGAGCCTTTGTACCCAAGTATCTGTGGTTATGGTTTGCCAGGCAGAAGGGTACAAGGACAAATGACCCCCGACTGCTTCCACAGGAAAGTAATCGTGATGCTTCTCAGGAGTGCCGATAGAGCTGTCCACAGAAAAATTCCATGGAACCCCGGTTTTGCGGACCTCCCCTGCCCCAAAAGGGGCATCTTCCATTAGAATTCCCCCCTGCCTCTAAGGGAAAACCCAGCCTGAGAGTCACAGAAAGGACCCTGAGATTTTTGTACCACATTTTCCCACTCTTCTGATTCCTAGAATAGAACCGCTGAGGAGAAGATAAACGGAAACCCATGACAGATAGGATCTTACCGTCCTGTTCACATCTGGCCAAAGAATCTTTTACCTTGGTGCCAAAGTAGTGGTGTCAATAGTGGCATTAAGGAAGGAAGCCTTGAAGGGATCCACAGAGTCACAAAGGTGCATCCAGGCATGGTGTCTCATGACTATGCCTGCACCTGCAGCTCTCGCCACTCCCTCAGTAGTGTATGATATCAAAGGCATTGAGGAATTGGAAACTGATTCTAGGGTCACTAACTGAGAGGCCACCTTGTCTCGGACCTCATCAGAAACTGCTCCTGCCAAGGCCTCAGAGAGTTCGGACACCAGGTCTCTCTGTAGCTTTGTGAAATGTGCCAGGTAATTCAAGGACCTAACAGCAAAGGTCGATGACGTGAAGACTCGCTTCCCTAATCTGTCCACCGCCCAGAAATCCTTACTGGGCAGATGAAGAGCCTGGCTCTCCTCTGCCAGTTCCTTCTTAGTAGCGGCAGCCACCACCATGGCGTCTACTGGGAGGCCTTTCGACCAATGGGGGCACTCTTCTGGGGAGAAAGGATTTTGTCCGGCCTATGAGGTATGGCCTCCACAGAGTCCAGTGCCTCCCATGTATACTGCACGATGAGCTTGACAAGCTCATTGGCAGGTGGGGTAACCCAGGAGGTAGGGGCCAGGCATGAAAAGCCTGCAGGAACACGGACTCCTCTGAGGAAGGGTTAGAGGACTTCCATTCACCTCTCTGCTTTAAAATTTCGAGGATGTCACCAAAAGAAACCCATCATACTCTGTGTCTTCGGTCACTGACTCTTCCGTGGAATCCATGTGCTTCCTCTTACATGTAGTCTTGCAGTGGACTTCCTCAGTGGTAGACTCTGGGGAAGGCTGCAAGGACGGGGTCTCCAGGGGGAGAATGGCCTGAGATTCTTGTGCCTAGAGTCCAGGGGGTTGCGACTTAAGACAGTTAAGGCTCAGAGGAAGTAGCAGTCTCCAACAGAGGTGGCCATATAGCAGCGGCCAGTGTCCTCTCCAAGGTCGTGAAGGTCGGCCCGCCCGATAAGGGATGGCTCTAAACCTCCACAGAGGTCGGAGTATAGGTAAGAGTCTGCGTTGAAGGGTGATCAACTCCAGAGGGGAGACACACTTTTGAAGGGGCAGGAATTCCTCTGGCCAAAAGCAGCTGGTCTATAAAATGCATCACATCATGTTCAGAAAGGCTTCTGGTACACCTCATTGAAAGCCCTGAAGGTGATTCGGGCTTGTCCAAAAAAAGGCTAGCACGACTACTGAAAGAAGGTATCTGAATAGGTAATGTCTGCACCGAAACTGGCAGTGTTTGTATAGTTTGCACCACTAAAGTCGATGCAGAAGCGGTATGCGTCGAAATCAATGGTGTGGAAGATTCCTGCACCGAGAATGTTGTCAAAATTGGAGTTGTCTGCACCAAAACCATTGGCCCCAAAAAAGCCTGCAACAAAGAAATTATCGTTGTTGAGGGGGTCTGTGCCGAGAAAAACTATCGGGGCAGAAGGCGTCTGCCCTGAGAAAACTGTCGGCGCCGAAGATGTCTGCACTGAAACTGGATGGTGCTGAAGGAGTCTGTACCGAGACATTAGTCGGTGCCAAAGATGACTGCACCAATATACCAATCAGTGCCGAGAAAGTATGCACTGAACTAGTCGGTGCCGTAGTAGTCTGCACCATGAAGGCTGAAGTCTGTGTCGAAAGCAATGGTGTAGAGGGACCAGCAGACATAATCGGAGACAGAGTCAAGTGAGTTGGTGCCAACGACTCTGACAATTTAGCCTTTTTACGTTTCAGTTCCTTAGGGTCTCCAGAGGGAGACGATGGAAGAGACTTAGACCTTTTATGTTGTTTGAGAGGAGGAGAAGATTCCTGCGACCCAGATATAGCCTCGCAGAAAGAGATCCTAAGGACACCCTTTAGTACTAGTTTATTTTTACGTTCGTTCAGAGTCCTGGAAGGAAAAACCTTTACAAATCTGACAGGGCAGCCTCACTGTGAGATGAGGCATGCCCAAACAGTAAACACACAAGTGATGCGTGTCAGAGTGAGGCAGTTTGTGTCCGCACTCAAAACACCTTTAAAAGCCTGGACTCACTTTCTTCTCAGACATTATATCCACAAAATATTCAAAAACTAGGCACACACACACACTGTAGCAAGGCTCAAGTTAGGGCGAGGAAAGACTACCAACAAAGGTAGTAGAAGATACCAAAAAAGTACTGGTAATAAAGAAAATGAAGATACAACTTAATAAAGTCGAAAAACTAAGAATTTTGTGAGAAAAAATCAAAAAAATTATCAAAATATACACTTAGCTGGAGAGGAATGGCTTAACACAGCTGAAAAGCAACACGGCAAACTAGATCTGAGGTAACAGGGAGAAGTGCATGATGGTTAAAATCTTAGCTTGAAAGGTTTGTGGCTGACGTGAGCTTGAACAAAAAAAAAAGGCTGGCTCAGTTCCGAGGTCGGAACCAAATCCCAAGAGTAAGGAATAAACGAAGATTAGCAACATCAGATCATGAGGTTATTTCTAAACTCATATGGCGAACGCTGCTAAAATGTTCGCCATATGAGTTCACAAATTCACACATAGATTGGTCCTTTTTACTAACTACTTACAATGTTTGGCTCCTGATATTAGGTAAAAAAAACATGCTTTTGACCAGAAGACCAATGAATTAATTCCCTGATTGTCTATTATAAAATGAAAAGAAGTGTTTTCACGATTTTAAAACATGAAACAAGTGTGTACTTGCTGAGATTTGTAGTCTTGTGTGCATATTTCATTTTGAGGCATGTGTATAACATGCACTAATGAAGACGTTGGTAGGGGAAATAATTTGTTTGTGTACTAGGGAAGTGCGTGTGCATACATGGTATTTCAGACCATACTAGCACTTGAGGTAGTGGCAGAACAGGGCATGTCTGTTGATACCAGCAGGGAGAACCGCGACCCATAATGCCTTTAATATTTTTCAACTAACTTCTGCTCTAGTTTAGTTATATGATGCAGGGTACAGTACTTAGAAATAATTGCCCTGATTTTATTTATTTATTTATTTTTAGTTTGTGTCAGTCGCATGCTGTTTTCTGTTTCTGTGCAGTTACAAAATCTTACTGCTCCAAGTGCGACCATGTGACTATGGTTTGGCAAAGAGTAACAACAGACCAAATGTTCATGCAAGCTTATGAAAACATATTAGAATCTGCACATAAGAGAAAGGAACCCAAAGAACTTATAGTGATAAGCAATGAGAAAAATATGGGGGGGGGTGTCAAAAGCACTTGCTGAAATGGCAAATGATTGTGCAGAAAAGCTGATGAGCTAAATCATAACTGAGGACTGATGATACTGTCTGTGTGTGTGTATATATATATATATATATATATATATATATGAATGTACTCCTTTTTTTCTCAGTTGCTGCTGAAAACCGCAGTGAAAGTTACTGTTCCTTTCCAGCTGTTGCAGGAACGTTTCGCTGTTCATATATTGGAGTCCCTGTGCTGTATTTACAGTAATGGTAGCAAATGGTTTACAGTCTGCACCCCGATAACTATTTCTGTGTGTTTGGCTAGTGATGTCTCGTCTGCAAACTTCTTTTGAAGCTGTGTCCTGTGGTTGTCTGAGGTGTATAGGCCCCTTGAGAGATTGCTTTGTATTGGGGTGGGGGGTCATTGTGTTCATACTACTGCACGTGGTGAATGTTTCATTTTAGAGCTTGTGTATACTCAGATATACTAATGAAGGGGTCATTGAGGGGAATATTTCACTTTGGTTCTTGTGCATACTTGGAAGAGCTGTTGAAGGCATTGTCGATGGAAATATTGCATTCTGGTGTTTGTACATAGTAGAACAGACTGCAGAAGGGGTCACTAGTGAGATGTTTCATTGTGGTGCTTGTGCATACTCAGACATCATCAGATAAAGAAGTTATCTACTAACCATAATGTTACAGGTGATGGAGTAGTAGTGAGGCATATGACCCAAGGGGCAGATTGGCCAGCTTTTGTGCTATTCTAAACAGTGGCTGTATGTTTCATTATGGTGCATGTACATGGCAGGAAATGTGACTGGATCGTCATTTGGGAAATATTTCATTCTGGTGCTTGTGCACACATCAACATTTTATTGCAGGGGTCACTTTGGTGACTGCTTCATTTGGTGGTTGCACATACTAGGTAGTGCTACTGATGGGTCATTTGGTGAAACATTTAATTTTGCTGATTGTGTACATCTCAACATTTTCCTGAAGGGGTCCTTTGGGTGAATGTTTCATTTTGAGGCATGTGTATAACATGCACTAATGAAGACGTTGGTAGGGGAAATAATTTGTTTGTGTACTAGGGAAGTGCTTGTGCATACATGGTCAGACTGCTGAATATTGAAGTACAGCTACGGTGTAACAGCTCAGGTTTCAACGATGGTTATTATAATTTTTTATCTGTCCAGCTTTCAAGAATCATTTATTAACTGGATCCAATATTCACATACTGTACAGGGGAAAACTGATGATAAATATATCTGAAGAAATGTTGGAATGGTGGATAACAAACAGTGCTGTCTTATTGTAACCAGAGGGATGGTTAGGTGACTTAACTTGAATTACTACGTTTTGGACTAATTCTTACATGGATGAACCAGATGAGTTTGACATTTCTGCTTGTATTGTATTTCTGCTTATACTTATTACTTGTCTGAGTGAGGTAAAGGTTATTACTTGCTGACTACTACCAGCATCCAGCTACCATATATGTTGGGCATTTTTCCTGGCTTTGTCAGTCATGTGTGGGACTCCTCTGTGAGACCAAACAATGCTTGTACTTGAGTCACTGGGTCCTTGCAAGTAGCTTGCACCAACTCCACCATTGTTTCTGGGGCTTTCGAACAACCACAAGACTGCCAAGATTAGCTTTCTTGGGACCTTGTCATATGCTTTCTCCACATCTAGGAATGCCCAGTTAGACTCTTACCTCATCTCTAGCTTCTTCTCAGTTTCTGTGTCACTACAAACGTCAGATCAGTGTGCTGCATCCTGATCTGAATTGCTCATCTCCCATCTTACTTTCTACTACTGTTCTTCTATATGGTGGGCTTCTCATCTTCTCTCACCATAGGCGGTCTCTGGGGCAGTAGAGCTTCTGTGTGATTTTCTACATTCAGAAGCTGCTGGAAGTACTCCTTCCATCTGCCTTTAAGGTTCTGGTGAGCAGGTTGTTGCTGGCATCTCTTACAAAGGGTTTCTATCTTTCTGTTTTTGTATTGCAACCTGATAAATTGTTTGTCCCATATACTGATTTACTTTCCAGAAGCTTGTAAAGTGCCTCTGATGCCTTGTTCTTTGCTATTGCAACTCCTCTCTTAGCTTCTTTGTTAGCCGATCATTAGTCCCTCTTAGCCTACTCCGTACTTTGTATGTTTTCCTGCAGTCTTTCTTTTGATAACTTCCTGGACTTCTGCATTCCGCCACCAGCTTTCTTTATGTACCTTATTTCCATGCCTAGCTCAGCCACATATCGGTTCTTGTAGTCCTCACACATGCTGTTTAGAGACGCTGCCATGTCTGCATACATAGGATGTCCACCTAACTTCTTACTGTTATGTCATCCACTTCCAAGCTGCATTCTGTCACTGTACCTACATTGTGTTTTGCAGTTAGTTCATGTTTGGCAGGTTGATTGGTTTACTTGCAGCTTTCACTTAGAAGAGCTATCTCAGGTAACCCAAGGTGAGCAACTGGCCAGCCAGTAGCTTATGACCAAGGGCTGCTGGGCTTTTTATGGGGAGCACCCCCTGGTGTAGGTGTTCAACACGTTTTAGAAATGCTCATGGCTTTCATGTAAAATTTAGGTCTGATCTTTGCTTGTTCTCTGATTCTTGGCATTGCTCACCCAGACATTTTGGACAATATTTCAGACTTAGAGGGAATGGTTAGGTGAGATAACATGAATTAATACTTTTAAACGGATCAACCAGATAAGTTTGACAATTTTGCTTGTCTCATTGTATTTCTGATTATACTCACTAGTTGGCTGACTGAGATAAAGGTAATTACTTGCTGACCACTACCAGCATAGAGCTACCCTACATTTTAGGTATTTTTCTTGGCTTTGTCAGTCATGTGGAATTTAGGTGGAAGGAAGGGCTCAGTAATATCCAAGTGTTATACTATTTTACAGAATTCCTCAGTTCTCCTTACTGATGATCATCACTCTGCACAAGGTAATACAATGAATGCCTGTTCAACAGGTTATTTGGAGCAATTATGACCTGTGCCTGAGCATGCATAACTTTGTAGTAATGAATGCTGGTCATCAACTGTTATCACATTAACAATAAGAGCAGTTACAATGTAGCACCGAGTCATTATCACTTCTCAGGTAAAACTCTCAGCAGCTGTCACTGTTAGTCACATAAGCAGAAGTTGTTATCACATTGTTAAATGCACAAGCCAGACTTGTTTTTTCTCTACTCGTAGGCATTGCTGTCAGGTCAGATAGGACACAAGAAGTTCAGATGGGGGGGGGGGGGTCTACCTTCATAAAAGAGGCCAGTGACTCGCTGTCTGTGGATAAGTGCTCCACCATGGGTAACATACAAATACACAACTAAACACATTAGGGTGAAATGTCGCACTTGGTGTATATAATGATTTAATAATTCATTATGGTGTAAAGATTTTTATTATTTTAATTGTTTTATTTCATTTGACATTTATTAAAGATTATTGTTTGGTGCATGTACAAACATTAGCTCATTGATGAAAGCACATGTCAGACTTTGTTTTCTGTCAATGTGCAGTCCTGCAAAATTTACCCCCAGTTCCTTTCCTTCAATTTATCTGTATTTTCACAAATAAGATACAGATGCAAGTATCCATTCTATTAATGTGGTTCATATCTTTGTGAATTAATGTAAATGAACTGCATATGATGAAACAGTTTAATGTCTCAAACAATCACTACATAGTGCCTGTTGTGTTGCTTTGCAGTTGCCTCTGTGCTGGTGAGTAACATTATACTGTTCTATACCATTGTGTTTTTCAGCTTTGTGCTCACCCTTAAGACATCGCACCCCTCAGTGAAGATGCCATCTGCTAAGAAGTCAACCAACATTTACTTGGGTGAGGATACTGATTCTGACAGTAATACCAGTGGGTCCGAAATGGAATTGGACCTTGAATCACAATGTAAGGCAAACCAGAGTGAACATGACGATTATGACGCAGATGATGATATTCCACTGGCACATATGCGTGAGAAGGCCATTACTGCTGATAAAGATGATGCCCCTGTCCCAGCCATTTCTGACAGACCCCAATGCTCTGCCACCTCCGACCTCACCACTGTTGATGAAATTGACCACGACACTGGGGATGATGTGCCACTTGCCCAGCTAAGGAATGATGGCACACACAACAGTGGTCATCAACTTGAATCCGATTTTGACACGGAGGATGAATTGCCTCTATCTGAGTTAAGGCAGGGACATGGCCTGACTGACGGACCTTTGGAGTCCTCCACAATCCAGGCCAGGCCTAGTGCTGACAAGGAAGTGGATATGCCTCCTACTGTACATGAGTTCAGGCATAGTCCACAGCAGGTTGATTTGGATGGAGAAAGTCCACTGGATCTAAGCCGAAGTAGCTCCTTGTTAAGCAAGGATCTGACTGTGCTGCAGCATGGAATGTGTGTGAGTACTCCATTCAAAAGTGCATACAAACCAGTGGGTACTGAAAATGATCACAGAGGACCATCTCTTAACCACCTCAGAGTTTCCATTCCAAAGTATGCAAGGCTAATCAAAAAGATAAGACGAGCATGCCCACCATGTAACATATCATGGGAGAAATGCCTAACACCAGTTCGAATTGATGACTTTGTGTGTCCGGTCGGCCCAGTAAACAACCTGGACTCAGACAGCAAAGAGATGGACTTCCTCAATTTGATGTTCCCAGAGGAACTGTACTCACTTATTGCCGATGAAACTAACCACTATGCTGCACAGAGGCAGGCTGCAGCAGGCCAGGTTGATAAGCGGTGGAGTCCTGTTTGTCCTGGAGACATATGCACATTTCTTGGTGTCAGAATATACATGTCTACTGTACATGTTCCAGAATACAGGCAGTACTGGGAAACATACATCGTGTATGGTCATTTCACAATAGCCGAATACATGACCCGAGAGAGGTTTGAAAAAATTCAGCAGTATTTCCACTGCAATGACAAAAACCTCAGACTGCCACAGGGCTCTGTGGGTCATGACAAGCTGCATCATGTACGGCCAGTACTGGATGCCGTATTTCATGCATGTAGGACACAGTATAATGTGCATCTTGAGGTGGCAGTAGATGAAGCCATGGTTGGATTCCGTGGATGTCTGACATTCAGACATTTTATGCCTGGCAAGCCAGAGAGGTATGGCATTAAGGTATGGGTGCTGGCTGACTCACACAATGGTTATGTGCGTGAATTCCAGGTATGCACTGGAAAGGCAGAGTAGACCACAGAGGTTGGACTGGCACACCGAGTTGTGGTTGACCTAACACAAGGGCTGAGTGGAAAAAAGCATCACATTTACTTTGACAACTTCTTCACCTCTGTTCCTCTGGCAAAACAACTGCTGCAAGATGGTCTGTACTGCTGTGGAACTATACACACCAATAGGTCAGGATGGCCTGTAATGTTCAACAGACAGGCCATTGGTAAAGAACCTTAAGGGTTCTACAAGCAGTTGCAGAGTGGTCCACTGCTTGCATCTGAATGGAAGGATAGCAACCCAGTATTTCTGCTGTCAACTAATAGTAATCCAACCTTGGCAGTCTCCAGCACATGCAGGAGACAGCATGATGGAACAAAAGCTTCAGTGTCATGTCCAGCAGTTGTAAATATGTAGAACACATACATGAATGGGATGGACCTAGCCGATCAGCTCAGGGCGCTGTATCCAACTTCAGGAAAGGCAAGAAAATGGTGGCTGTACTTGTTTGGGTTCCTATGTGATGTGGCCATAGTGAATGCTTACATTTTATTCCATGAGAGTAGCAGCCACCGGCAGCTTTCACGCTCTGGCCGTGTCATTACGGCAAGCCAGTTACAGTTTAGAAGAAACCTAGGTATGCACCTCCTGGCCACCTACAAGAAAAGGAAAAGATGCATTGAGATCACTATCCCAGAGCCCATGAGCTGATTTGATCAAGGCTCACACTTCCCAGTGAAATGGCGGAAGCCACAATGCAAACACTGTTCCAGCAAGTGTAAACGTGCTGAACCATCATGGGGATACCCGACCTTCAAGATTAAACTGTGTGTTGAATGCATTGGTGAGTACCATGGCCATAAGGGTCTAGCAGATTGCTAACAGCAGTAATATGTATTGTACAACATAAAGTTGTGGCCAGGCTGCTGGGTGCATCAGTGTGTGTCATACCCAACCACCATGGATCTGATGATCGACCTGGATGGCAACTGGGAACTTGGAAACTATTCAGCTCAGTCCCATAGAGCTGCTTTCCTAGGTAAGCATGCCCTCAGGGATGCCACTGTGATGCCATTCTTCCCTCTGGGAAAGGACACATGCAAAAAAGACAAGGACAGGGTCAGTATTGCTTTTTCTCTTTACATGTGCCCTTTCTGTGCCCCCTTGTCAGTGTCCACTTATGCAGTGTTTCAGGTAAGGTAAGACTGTATCTTCTGATGTGTGCATCAGTGGGCAGCACACACACACACCATAACTGTTAGGATCATCCTGGATGGCAGTGGGGAACTTGGCGGCTCTTCAGCTCTGTTCCAGTGGGCTGCTTTCCTGCATATGCATGGTTTCAAGGCTGCCACTTTGATGGCTTTTTTTGAGATGTACCCTTTCACTCTCCCTCCTTAGACTCCTTATGGCCACTACCTATAGGACACATGTAAATGGAAAAGGCATAGGTAAAGCAGAGTGCCTTGCCCTGCTTTTTCCATTTACATGTGCCCTTTCTGTGCCCCCCCTTGTCAGTTAATGGCCAAACCCGTTATGCACCAAGGCCAGAATGGTTCCTCTTCAGACTTTTGTGCCAACTGCTGTTGTGTTGGTGGATGTATCACAGGGGGGGGGGCATACCCAGCCACCGTGGATCTTATGATCTACCTGGATCGCAGTTGGGAACTTGGAGACTCTTCAGCTCAGTCCCATAGTGCTGCTGTCCTAGGTAAGCATGGTCTTGGGGCTGCCACTGTGAAGCAATGTTTCCCTCTGGGAAATGACACATGCAAAAAGACAAAACCTGGATCAGTCTTGGTCTTTTCACATGTTGTCTTGGTGTTAGCTCTCCACTCAGTCTCCCACCCTTCAGGTGTAGTAAATGCATGTAGGTCAGGGCAAGAGGGTTTACATTAGCTCCCCCCTTTCAGTACTTATGGCCATTGCTGAAAGGACACATGTAAATGGAAAAGGCAGAGGGCTGCCACTGCATGCAATCAGCAGTCATTGCTGCTACCAGCAGTCTGAGTGGGAAGCCAGCACTGGTATGGGACACGAGCTGATGCCCCATCCCTGTCCTCGGCATATTAGTGGAGTGGCGGTCCTTACCCTGCTTTTTCCGTTTACATGTGCCATTTCTGTGCCTCCTTGTTAGTCAGTGTGTAATTTGGTGTTTTCACAGGTGGTAGGTATGTACCTCTGCAGCCTCGTCACCACTTATGTACTTTATGAAAAGAATAATGCCCCTGTGGATAGGAGTGAATATTTGGATGGTCTAACCAGGTAATGCATTATGATATACATATATATGTAGTTTTCCAATACATCTGTCAAGCATCAGTAGTAATCTGTTTGCATTTTCTTTCCTGTGCAGGTTCGTCCACCTTCTGACACTGATATGGCTTCATGAGCAGGAGAATGACAAAGTGACAGTGTGGATATGTGGCCATTCCTACATTCACTGGGCTGCCGGCCATGCCTCCATAACTGAAAACCACTACAACTTGAGCTTCCCCACATCCAGTGTGAAGGTATACTGGATTGCAAGAAGAGGTATGCATTGGAGTGGAGTACTGCAGTTGTTGGAAGAGAAGTGTTTCATTTACCCTGAGCCCGACATCCTTGTGCTGCACATTGGAAGGAATGATGTCAACAGTCAACCACTTGGAAGGCTATGGTTTCAAATCAGAGCAATTTGTGAACAGCTGCAGTTGTGGTGGCCACATTGTCATTTTGTGTGGTCTGACATAATTCCTCTCTAGATATGGAGAAGAGCAAACAGTCAACGGGCAGCGCACAAGGCCAGATGTTTACAGAATGGGTTCATGCACAGCTTGATGCACAGGGTTGGTGGATCTACAATCTGCCATCACAGCATCATTGCAGAAAATGTTCACCTGTTCAGAAGGGATGGCGTTCACCTAACTGAAGATGGCATTGCGTTGTTCTTGACTGACCTGCACAATGGCGTGAGGAGAGCATTGCAGGATTGGTAAGATGCAGCTTGTGAGAAGAATGGAAAACACCCATGACTAAGTAGGACCAGTATGGTAAAAAAACTTTATTATGAATTGTGTTGTGTAAAATTATATTTTTCTGAGTTGTCAAATAACTGTGGGAAAGAGTTGGTGAAGATGTTGAGAAAGAACAACTGTTTCAGGAGAGTGCTACCATGTACAATCGAATATGTCAGTAACCATCCTGCAACACTTCATTTTTTATTTTTCTTTTATCAGGCCTGTGTAGAGTTTAGATGACAGGAAGGGCTCAGTAATACAGAACTTGATCCCTTATGTCTATTGTTGAATGGACACATGTAAAGAGAAAAGACATAGGTAAGGAAGGCAGCTGACACCGAAAGAGATTGTGAGACTGTAGTGGTATCAGCTGAGTGGGTAGCCAGCACAAGTATCAGACAGATCAGATGGCCTTTGCATGCCACTAAAGTTGCATGCCTGTCCTGGATTCATTAGTGGAGCGGCGGTCCTTACCTTACTTTTTCTCTTTACATATACCAATTCAGCAGTATGTTGGCAACACCAATAATGTGTATATTTACAATGATATCTGTCTACATGGTAAAACAACTGGGTCTGAATGCTGTGCACGTGTACAGATATCCATTTGTTTATGACTTAGGTTATGGAAATTATGACTGTTTTCATATTTTGGTAAATAACTTTGCAAGGAAGCATCTGAATGTGGTAAGTAATACCTCATTTTGAAGACAGTATTCATATTTCTAACATGGTAAAAGAACTGTGCCTTTATGTTGTACACATGTACAGATATCAAAGTTTGTTTTGGACTTATGGGTATGAAAATTATGATTTTGTTCATATTTTGGTAAATAACTTTGCAAAGGAGCAAATGAATGTGCTAAGTAATACCTCATTTTGAAGACAGTATTCATACTTCCGACATGGTAAAAGAACCGTGCCTGTATGCTGTACAAATGTACAGATATCAAAGTTTGTTTCGGACTTATTGGTATGGAAATTAGGATTTTTTTAATATTTTGGTAAATAACTTTGCAAGGGAGCATCCCCACCCACCTTCCCTGCTTTTGTTTTGGTGTTAATCTTGGTGGTTTTGAAACTGCCCGCCCCTCTTGTAAATTTGCATTTGGATACTCCTCCTGGGCCCATCTCACTTGCTAACTCAAAAAAAAAAAAACTTGCACTTTTTTCATCTGCTTTTACTGTATTTGTGTTTCTTCCTACTTTATTTTGCTTTTGCGTCATCTTAAAAGTACTCACTTGTATTTATTACTGCTTGGTGTAGCTATCATTCTAAGCGTTTTGGTTTAAGCACTTGGGCTTCAGACTAGTTATTTTACATTAAGAAGGTTTGTGGTCTGCACTGTTGTGGCAGGACAGGCAGCTTACATCCTTCTAAGTTGGGAACTGCTGATTGAGGGCTCAGTGTGTGTTATTCTAAAAGTGTATTAGTTCTGGTTTAAGCACTTGGGCTTCAGGCCAGTTATTTACATTAAGAAGGTTCATGGTCTGCACTCTTGTGGGAGGAGAGGCTGGACTCTGCCCTTCTGAGCTGGGAATTTCTGGTTAAAGGCTTATAGTGCCTGCATATTTGAAATGTTTCTTACTGAAATTGGTGTGCCTTGTTTGCTGTAGCATAGACTAGATCCCGGCCTGCTGAATCTAGCTTTGTTTGCATAACTTGAGCACAAATCCAGGCCTTCTTAAAAGTGTTCAATTGTAATTATTACTGCTTGTTAGTAACCTGATTAAAGTGTAGCTATTATTCTAAGCCTTTTGGTTTAAGCAATTGGGCTTCAGACCAGTTGTTTTACATTAAGAAGGTTTGTGGTCTGCAATGTTGTGGCAGGACAGGTAGCTTACATCCTTCTAAAGTTGGGAACTGCTGATTGAGGGCTCAGTGTCTGTTATTCTAAAAGTGTATTAGTTCTGGTTTAAGCACTTGGGCTTCAGGCCAGTTATTTTACATTAAGAAGATTCATGGTCTGCACTCTTGAGGGAGGAGAGGCTGGACTCTGCCCTTCTGAGCTGGGAATTTCTGGTTAAAAGCTTATAGTGCCTGCATATTTGAACTGTTTCTTACTGAAATTGGTGTGCCATGTTTGCTGTAGCATAGACTAGATCCAGGCCCGCTGAATCTAGCTTTGATTGTATAACTTGAGCACTAATCCAGGCCTTCTTTTTTGGAGAAGGTTCCCCTGCACCCCAGTGGCAGGAGTGTGCAGTTAGAACTTGTCTGATGGAAGACTACAGGAACAGGGCTCAGTTTTGAGATTTCCTTTACTGGTTAATTGGGTAATTTGTTTAAAGACCTTTTCTGATTGCTTGTAGTTATCTAAAGCTGTTTTAAGTGTATTTTTTACTGTTTGTAGTCGTTTAAAGCTGTTTTAAGTGTATTTTTTCTGTTTTTGCCTTATATGTTTAAAAAAATTGTTTTCGTTTCCCACCTTTCTAAGCTAGTATAGTCCAGTTTTCAGGCTAGTGCTGAATTCAGGGCTGTTACAATTTTCTGAGTTGCCCATACCTTACTTGGATAGACGGAGGTTTCTCTGTTCACCTGTCAGAGAGGGAGCTTTGAGCAGCCATCTGTCCCTGGAGGAGTGGTTCCAGCCCAGAAGTTATTAGTTTGTGGGCCATTTTGGGCTAATTTCTATCTCTTTTATTTCCCTGCTGTAAAAAATGCATTTGCATGGTTTTGTACGTCCAGGCAGCGCCGGTTAGCTAGGGCTAAATTTATCCCGGCTCCATCAAGTCTTCTCTTCAGTTTTTCCCTTGACAGTAGTCTAACTCTTAAACTAAGCACTTAAAAAGCATCCTACAGTCCAGCACTTGATCAGACCTAATAGCAAGCACTAATATACCCCAACACTTGATTGCCCAGCAGGGCAAGGCTCATTATTCACCCCTCACCAACCAAGCGACTAAGCAGCTCACCCTACTATTCAGACATGACCAAAGGGCAATTTCAGGTATACTCTCCAGTCCAGCTGGTGAACCTGGGCATCCTGAGGCAATGTTACAACTGCCTCATGTACACAGACAACCCTCTCCTCCTACCACAAAACATTAACATATGCGAGAGATGCAATTATATAGCTAAATTGGAGGTTAAGCTCTCTCCACCCAAGACTGGAACAAGCAGTCATGAGGTGAATGTCAACACTTGCACCACATATCCAGCCTCACATAGACATACTAAAACAGAACTGGCAAAAAATACACAAAATCATACTTGGAGGCTCTAAATAAAAACCTGCAAAAGCATCACAGATCTCCAAAGCAGACACCCAAAAAACCTGCACCTCCCGTCACAAACCAGACAACACATAAAACACAAAATCAGTGTGCTGCACAATCACAGCCCTTAAGACGAAATAACATACCTAACACACTAGTAATAGGCGACTCTATAGTCAGGCACACTGACGTCCCACTCACTAGGCTGGACAAGAAGGTTACTGTTAGCTGCCTGTCGGGAGCCAGAATCCGCCACATAACACAAGCACTCAGGTCACTCCAGAACAAGTACAAATATGACTCTGTCATTGTTCATGTTGGTGTGAATGACCTGAGACATATCTCCCTGGATTACATGAAAAGAGACATGGAACAGCTCTCTGATCATGTATCCCAGGCGGGTATGACCCTGACCCTGAGAAGCATCCTGCCCTCAACAAGAATGATACTGTAGTATAAAGAAAAAATGATCAATTTCAACAAGTGGCTAAGCTTCTGGTGTCATTCAAAGGGGATCAAGTGACTGTCAGCCTGGGATGACATGCTCGACAGGCCTCATTGCTTCTCAAGAGACGGCTTGCACCTGTCACCCCTAGGCTTTCGAATACTGGACAAGGCTCTTGCTGCCCCCAGAGTGCCTTTTTAGGCAAGGCTCAAAAGTCAAACCCACCTCTGTAAACAGCACAAATAAAAAAATGAGGGTTATGCTACTCAACGTCAGGAGTTTAAATCTCAAAATGCATGTGCTCGAAGCACTCCTCAGTATGGAGAACGTCATCTGTGCAGTAACTGAAACCTGGTTCAAGGCTCCACAGAGCACCCCAGCACTACCGGGCTACAACTCATACCACACATTTCGGCCACAGAACATGGACCAAAACACAAAAGGAGGGGGTGTATCCATATTCAGCAAGGATACCTACACCTCCAGGTTAGTGTCACAGCATGATACCTCAGAGATCATCCCTGTGCAACTAACATCAGGCAAATCTGCAATGCAAATTGTGGCCTGCTACAGATCACCCTCCATGACCGAGGACCATCACTCCGCCTTTCGGGAGACACTGGAAAACATGAAGGTCCTACCGAACACCCTGATATTGGGCAATTTCAATTACCCTACCGTTAACTGGGAAAACTACCCAAGTACAAACTCCCAGGTTTAGCGCTTACTGGAATTTATCAACTCAAATGCCCTGGATCATCTGGTAAACTCCCCTACCAGAGGTGAAAACATATTGGACCTGGTCATCACCAACATGGGCGACAGGTGTTCCACACCAGAGGTCAACCAATCACTGTTTAGATCAGTCCATAAACTAATCACTCTGGACGTCCACACCGCACCACCACCCCCAACTAAAGAAACCGCAGTAAAAAAACTTTCTAAACAAACTGCATCTTACTTAAGACAGAGGTGGTAAGCTTCACAGCCCCCACGCTAAATGATAATGCTGCCCAAGATGCAGAAACCTTTACGAATGCACTCTATGAGCACCTACAAGGATGCATGGATCGTGCCATCCCTAGCAAAACCAAGACTCACTCCCCTAAGAGAAGGAAACCAGTCTGGTGGACCCTTGCCATAAACAGGCTATACAATAGAAGGAGGAAACTAGTTAAGAAAAAAAGCAAATCCCAAGAAGGAAAGACATCCCTGATCAGTAAGAAACTAAAGTCCCTCATAAAATCCACCAAGGCTAAATTCGAAAGAAAAATAGCCAAGGATTCAAAAGATAACCACAAAGCCTTCTTTAGCTATGTCAAGAATCTAAGTGGCAACTTGCAGATGTGCTCTGAGCTAGTGCAAAATAGCACAAAATATGCTGAACCCACTGATATTGCCAACATCCTGGCAGATAGATTCAGTGCAAACCTCACCCCCCTCTCACCCCCAAAAGGGCCCACAACAATACCGGAAAAGTGTAGTGCCCCGGAAATCACAGACGCACAGGTAAAAACAGCCCTTTCAAAAGCCAAAAGCACAGCGTCATTGGGGCCAGATGGTGTCCCAGGCTGCATCTTGCACGAACTACAGAACGAACTAACCCCCCACCTAAAGACATTGTTCAACCTCAGCCTCTCCACAGGCTATGTGTCCATAGAATGACGCACAGCAACGGATATTTCGCTCCATAAAGGAGGGGCCACAACTGATCCTGGTAACTATCGCCCCATAAGCCTGACTAGCCTGGTCTGCAAGGCTATGGAGTGCATCATCATGGAACTCATTAACAAAGACATTGGGAACCTCCAAACACTAGACCCGACCCAGTTCGGCTTTGTTAAGGGCAGATTATGCCTACTAAACCTGGTTGACTTCTTTGAGACAGTCACCAAGGCCATAGATGAGGAGAAGGTAGTTCACACAGCCTACCTTGATCTCAGCAAGGCTTTTGACACCATTTCCCACTCGGGAATTATAGAAAAACTCAACAGCCTGAACATAAACCCCTACGTCACAAGATGGGTTGCCAACTGGCTTACAGACAGAACTCACACGGTAAGAATAGCGTGCTCCAGGTCCGACTCTAAACCGGTCACAAGTGGTGTTCCACAAGGCTCGGTCCTGGGACCCCTACTGTTCGGCATATACTTCTCAGAAGTACAGGCAAACACAGGAGGACTATGGCTAACCAAGTTCGCCGATGACTGCAAACTGGGAGCCATAATTGACTCACCCGCTGACACAGACATTCTCCAACAGGGCCTTACTGAGATGGACACCTGGTGTCAAAGTCATGGTCTCAAGCTAAATGCCAAAAAATGCATAGTCATCCTCTTTGGGAAAAACAAAACACCCATGAATTACCACATAGGTGGCAGCCCCCTTAATACAGAAGAGGTAATAAGAGATCTGGGGACCCAGGTAGATAGTAATCTCTCCTTTGACAATCATATTGCCAAAGTAGTTAGGAAATCTTTCTATGTAGCACATCTAATTACTAAAGGGTTCGCATCTAGAAATAAAGAGGTTATAGTGCCCCTCTACTCATCACTCATCATAGAGTACAATGCCCCATTTGGGATGTACCTCACAATACACTTCCAAAATCTGGAAAGACCACAAAAGTACCTCACGAAGAGGATTACTGATCTCAAACATATTTCCTATGCAGCCTGACTGGAAAAACTCCAGCTGTACTCAGTGGCATATCGCTTACTCAGAGGTGATCTCTGCCTGATTTACAAAGCCATGTCCAACTCAGAATTGATGGACATGCTCCACCTAAAGAAATCCAAGTCACTCAGAGCCACTCGCTCTAGTGAGCTAAACCTCGCCACAACAATAAATAGAACATACTGGCGGGATAGATTCCTGTCACAGAGACTCCCCATGCTTTGGAACAAAATTCCTAACTACATTACGCAGAGCCCCTCACTAACACTCTTCAAGAGAAACCTTGACAAGTGGATAGGTAACAGAAAATGCACCCCTGGGATCACTTCATTGGCTCTTCTTGACAGTGGCTCAGTTAATTAATCAATGGGGTGGCGAAAGCTGACACACTCTGGCTAGGCTTATAAATGCCCTTGGGCAGATAGCCTAGTACCTACCTATGAACTTATGGTTATGGAAATTATGATTTTTTTTCATATTTTGGTAAATAACTGCAAGGAAGTATGTCAGTGTGCCAAGTAATACCTCATTTTGAAGACAGTGTTACTCCTTACAACATGGTAAAAGAACTGTGTATGTGCACTGTACACATGTACAGATATCACAGTTTGTTTAGTCATGTAGGATTACGAAAATTATACATTTCCAATACTTCTCATTATTACGCCCTTATCTTTGCAAGGAGCATGGCGATGACACAAATGATGCATCATTTTGAAGCTGACATTGAGAGAGACAACTTCTACACTGATATGTAGCCTCTGTCTGTTACAGGTGATAGGATATTATGTTTTGTTTATTTATCAATTATGAGAAATATTATATTAATCATATTTCTGTGGTTATCTCCGTAAAGGAGCATTAGACAGTAATGGTTAAGGTATTATTTTAAAGCTGGCATTCAGACAAATAAATTAAATACAAATTGTATGGGTCTACATGGTACATTGACCAAGATAGTATGCTTTACTTTTCCAAAAAGATAAAAAATATGCACAATATTGTCATTCCTTGCCGAATATTTAATAATGTCTTTGATACACACTATCAACATTTACACTGCTGGAAAGGTCAGTGTCTGCTGAACAACTTTTGCATTTACATTTTTAGTCTAGCTCTTTTAGTTAAAGAGTTATGAATATTTGTTTTGTGTATGGTATTACAAATGGATTTTCTGAAATTGAGCTCAGGCTGCACTGTTGTTCCTATGGTAGAATTAAGCAGGCAGCTTTATCCGAGCTGCTCCAGAATGAATGAGTTAAAGCAGCAACAGCTTTGCCACACACATGTTTATTATCTAGAAGGCCATCTGTCACCTTAGCCTTGGTATCATCAGGCAAAAGTTGACACTGAAGCCAACAATACCTCCTCATCACTGACCCAAAAGCAGCAGCCTTAGAAGAAGCATCTGCTGCATCATAACTACACTTGATCGAATTCTAAGTCACCTGGGAAGAAGGCCCTAACATGGAAAGGGAAGAAGTTTTACTTTCAGAGTCTGGAAGATCAGAACTCACCTGACAGGCCTGGGAAAGCAGAGCCAACAAGTACCTTGACATATGGGTCTGATACTTAACAGTCCTAAATGCTAAGGTAGCAGAGGTATAGACCTTCTTGCCTAGCATTTCCATAGTTCTGCTATCTTTATCAGAAGGCAGTAACTTAGAAGGAAGCTATGGAGATGGCTTGTCAGAAGCTACAAGACACCACGGGGGGGGGGGGGGTCAGCAGAAGGACACTTGTACAAGAATTTACAGTCTTCAGGAACCCTACAGAACCTACCAGGTTTCTTGGTGGCAGGGCGCTGAGAATCTGCAGCCTAACAGGCATTAGAAAAGGCATCCAGCAAAGTAGCCAAAACAGGAGGAACAGCAGAAGGTCTGGGAGAATCCATCTGTAGTAGCTCATAACACCTTTTTTTGTGTATCAGAAAATTGAGCACAATCCCATTTAAAGAACTCCATCATCCTAGAGATAGAGTCCCCAAAAGAAATCTCTTCACAAAGGGAGTATTAGAACTGGTACATTCCTCTTCCTCTGATCCATAATCGGAAGGAGAGAGGGAATCTGGGAGGAGTAAGCAAGGTATTCCTAATCTGAATCCACCTCCTCCTCAGAGGAATCCTGTTCTCTGGATCTCTTAAGGAGGTAGAGGACCAAAGGAGCACTGGAACAGAAACTCCATGAGGAGATTTTAAAGCCATGAAGATACTAAACAACCCCTTAGTTAAGGATTATCATTCATTCTGTGGATCCTTAGGAGCTGAAGAAATATGTTTAGTTTTCTGCTTTTTCTTTACTGGGACATTACCTTATAAAATTTAGAAGGCTCCTACCGTGGACAGCATTCAATAATTGTAGCAGGGACTTCTTCTCCAACTAAAAATTTAAGGAACACCCCTAGGCCCCTCGGAGATAATTAGCCATGGTTCTCCCTGAATGTCGAAAACGGATGCCTGCAATGCTCCTTGGATGAGCCTAAGGTTGGATCCCTGCCAGTCTCCAACAAGATTGTGGCAGAAGAATCTAATGATGAAGCCGGGGGAACCTCCAGGCTATCACTTGCCTCAGGACAGACTTCCGGTGGAGGCTGCACAGCAGAAGATTCTGGTCTAGATTTCTTGGCCTTTTTCTTCACAGATGGCTGTCCCCCAGAATGGGAAGTTCCCTCCTTCATGTCTTTAGCAAGAAGCTTAAGATGTTGATTCTCAGGATAAAGCACCAAAGAAGAAAGACTACTATGAAGGGTCTTGGGAACAAAGGCCTGACAGAACAGGACATATGGTCGTACGAAGTGCCAAGGCAAAACAATGTAAGTGATGGTCTTTATGGGGACTCTGCTCCCACACTGACATTTACCCTTCTTTGATGACATAAAACCCCACAAGGAACAATACAGTAAAAGAAAGATAAGACAACAAAAACCCCAATGGGGCACTTATCGGTAATGGCTTGGTGAACCAGCAATGGAACAGGCATTCAGACTGATGATCAAGAGATGGCATTCAGGCTGGCGGCAAAGAAGTTCTGAGGATGTTACATCCAGAAGTCACCTTTATGGCTTATGCTATGTGAGGAGCATATGCAACATGACATATGGCGTACTTTAAAGCAACCTAAAGGCTTTGGTATACAGCGATGTCGGGCTGCCCTTGGCAGGGGATCCCTAGTCTAATGAATACAACAGTGAAATGGAAGGACATCATGTAGCCTTTGAAAGATATGCCCGTCAGGAAACCTGGGCTCAGTCAGAATGCATTAAAGTTTGTCTTCAAACTTAGAGGGGAAGCCAATAATGCAAATATGGAAATGGAAAGCACAGACTATAAAGACCGTGATAAACTAAAAGAAAAAAAAAAAAACATGCTAACTGGAGCCTGGTGTGTATATTCTGAAACATTTACGATATTTTGTAACTGGACATTTAATCTAATTAAAATATCAAGATCACAAATGTCTAAGTTAAAACATACTGTAAACTTGTGGTTACAACCAGAGGGGAACAGCAAAATCTAAGAAAGCATGCATTTTGGCAGTTGACAAATTTAAAATTTCCCTCCCAAGTAATTTATGTAAATCAACTTTCCAGATTAACTCATAAAGTACTGGTATAGTAGTTGAACTAACCAAAATGATTGCAAGCTAATAAAGCATTATTTAAAACTGAGCAACTTTAGCTTATAATTAAGATTGTGCAGATGTCTGTGAACACACAAAAACTGTTAGCAATTAAAATAGTATGCATCTGAAGTAGAAAAAGGGATTACCCTACTATACATTGTTGAACTAGTACTAAAATGCTGTATGCAACAAAAATATGATCTCAAACCCATATGCTGATAATGAAAATATACTACAGGAATGTGATAAATTAACTGCTAGAATAGCAGAATCAGCATATACTGACTTTCTGCTAGTCTCAACTTAGCCAAATGCATAGTATTGGTGGATGCAAAGAAAATGAAGGGGTTACTAGAATCTGAGAGCATGATCATACTTATTATGGAATCATATGTTGGTATACATAAAATAACTAACAGGAGGAAGGTGGAAGTAATGTGTATCCATGGAGATAGAAAGGAATATCCAATAAAATATGTAAAAAATTCAAATTCTCTTGGGCAAAGAGCTACATCCTTGTAGCGTTGGCGCCTAATTTAAGACATAATATCAAAACTTGTTAAGACTTCCCACTGTTCAAGGCACTGTTGAAAAGGAAACACAGTAAGATAGATACCTTGCAGCTTGAAAAAGAAGTTATGTACTCATCATGACGTTCCATGTTTGTTGTCCTATCTCACCTTCATTCTTACAATGGTGGGACAGCGTCCCTAGCACCTTTATCCTGGAAGTCTCACGGGAGTATACCTTTCAGCACCGTGGAACCAAAGGATGCCCTGTCCTTGGAGGCCAAATCCACTTTGAAATGAGTAATAAAAGTACGTGGAGTAGACCACTTAGCTGCTGCACAAATATTATCTATCAGAATTCTGGCTTGGAAAGCAGATGACATAGCCAGTGCTCTAGTGGAATGAGCCTTTACTTTGAAAGGTAGACCCTTGTTATTAGATTTATAGATAAAGGTAATACAATTTGAAAGCCAATTAGAAAGAGTGTTTTTTGAAACTGATTATCCTTTTTTTGCATCAGAAAAGGATACAAATAATTGGTCAGATTTTCTAAGTCTTTGGTTCTATGTAAATAGAATCTGAGTTGTCTGTGCACATCCAGTTGGTGTAATGTGTACTCTGCCTTGCTACTATGTTGAGGAAAAATACTGTGAATTCTATGGATTGGTTTATATTGTTTGGAGAAGCAACGTTTGGTAAAAAGGAAGGGTTAGTGCAAAAGGATACCCTGTCCTTATGAAAAATCAAATATGGTGGTTTAACAGAAAGAGCTTGCAGTTCTGACACCCTTCTAGCGGAAGTTATAGCCACTAGAAATAAGGTCTTCCATGAAAGGAACTTAAGGGCTGAAGACAAAGAAGGTTCAAAGGGAGGTAAAGTGAGATGGGACAAAACAAATTTTAGATCCCAGGGAGAAAGGAGTTCCTTAAAAGGAGGTCTTAGTAAGGAAGCACCTTTCAAGAAGGCTCTACACAACCTGTATGACATTAAGTTTGAAGAAGTATCGCCAGTATGAACATTTGAAATTGCAGCAAGTTGAACTTTGATGGTAGCTGCAGCTGAGCCTTGTTGGAACAGTTCCGCCAATAATTTCAAAATTGAGTTAATAGGTGCAGAGAAAGAATCAATGTTCTTATCCTGAGCCCACAGGGAAAACCTCTTCCATTTGCTAGAATAAAGCTTTCTAGTAGAAGCTTTATGGGAGGACATTAAAATATGTTTTACAGTAGGAATGAAATTGTGAAGCCTGACTAAATTGGGAAGTGAAGCAGCCAAGCTGTCAATTTTAGGGTGTGGAGAGAAGGATGAAGCTCCCCCCCGCCATATGAGTCAGCAGATCTGGTACTGGTTCCAGGATCCAAGGCTTCTCCTGAAGGTGGGGCCACAGGAAGGGGAACCAAACTTGACGAGGCCAGTAAGGGGCAATGAGAATTATCCTGCTTCCTGAGCTTTGAGCTTTCTGAATTACTCTGGGTATGAGAAGAAAAGGTTGTGAGGCATATAGAAGTCCCAAGGGCCAATCATGAGCGAGAGTTCTCTCGGTGTCTCCCTCGAAGGGGGAACTAGGGTAAAGTAGTTGCTGCACTTGGCATTCATGGGAGTGGGTAAGAGATCGCAGCAAGGCTGTCCCCATGTTTGGAGAATCATTTCCACTACATTGCGATTGACAGACCACTCGTGAGGCATTAGAATTGCTCTGTTCAGCTTGTCCGTTATCATACTGGACTTCCCAGGAATGTGCATTGAGATTAGAAAGCGCTGGGAAGAATCTGCCAATTGCCAAACTCTTAGGGCTTCTCGACACAGAGGGTATGATCTGGTTCCCCCTTGCTTGTTTATGTACCAAACCACAGACATATTGTCTGACTGGACTGCAATAGTCCCTAGAGGGAGAGAGTCTTGAAGTGCTTGCAACGCATGAAGCACTGCTCTCATCTCTAGAACATTTATATGCAAGTGAGCCTCATGATCTTGCCATGTACCTTGGACTGTTCTTCCCAGATAATGCCACCCCAGCCTGTCTGGGAAGCATCTGTGGTCACTATAGCTATTGGTTGAAGTGGAATAAAGGGCTGCCTATTGTCACATGAGTGGAGTGCATCCACCATCTCAAGTCATTCTTGCAAGATTCTGTTATCCTGATCAGATGAGACACTGGAAGCTCTTGAAGAGATTGCGAGAATAATAGCCACTGAAGTATCCTCATGTGCATTCTGGCATGATGAACTAGTGTAGTCATGGAGGCCATTGTTCCTAATAAGCTAGAATTACTTTTGCTTTCACTTTGTCCAGGGAAGGATGTGAAGAATTTGATGTCTGAGAGCTATGATTCTTTCTGCTGGAAGACGTGCTATCATCAATGAAGTGTCTAGATCTGTGCCTGTGAATGTAATACGTTAAGAGGACAACAAGGCAGATTTTTCAAATTTACTGTAATGCCCAAATGACTGCAGATGTCTAATGTTAGATTTTATTTATATTTATTTATTTATTTATTCCAGTTTGATGACCGGGGAGGTCCACTGTGCTCGAGGAGCCTGTTTTCAGTGGAGGCCAGGGGAGAAAAGCTCAAACAATACATAGTTACATGAATAATTACTAAGAAACTTTGCATTACTGACAAATAAACAGGTAGCATTCATAAAGAAACAAATAATTACAATTTTGTTTAGGTGTAAAAGACAGGCAAATGGCCTTGAGGCTAGATTTTACAGTATAGTTATTTATACATAATACAAATGAGCAAGGTTAGCTAGATGAGAGGTTAGCCAGGAGTAAAAGTGGAGGAGACCTTGAGAGGTATAGGGTGAAGAGTACAGTTGCATTTCCTGTTTGAGTAAAGGTGAGAATGAATAAGAGTTTTAAAGTTTTAGAGGTTATTGCAGGTCCTAAGAGTGGAGGGAAGAGCATTCCATTTTTTGGCTAAGGTGAAGGAAAGCAGAAGTTGATCTATGGGGAGTATATGGTTGTAGGATATTGGATAGCGCAGAGCACTTGGTAGGTTGGAATAGTAGTCTATAGGCAGTCGTGATTTGAAGAAAGTCAAGTTGGTTGTGGAGTTCAAGACAGTTTAATGAGTGAAGGGAGGAACAGTGATGAGAGGAAGATTTGGCTTTGGTAGCAAATCTGGAGATTTTATTGTAACATACTTCTAGTTCGGAGGATAGTGGGGAGGATAAATTAGTAAGCAGAGGGGCGCCATACAGTAGAGAGGGAAGGAGATAAGTAGAGACGAGAGTTAGTCTGGTAGCAGGAGAGAGGAAGTGGTTGTTTCTATAAAGTAGGCCAAGTTTTATGAGGGTTTTCTTTATGTTTAGCTGGACGTGAGTACTAAATTTTAGGTGTTCATCAATGGTTACACCAAGAAGTTTGGTTGAGGGAATGACCTCTAAAATGGAGTTGTTATGGCTGATTCTTTGGAATGAGTTTTTATCAATAGGGGAGGACTTAGAAGGAGAGAATAGAAGGATTTTAGTTTTGTTAGCATTTAATGAGAGGTAATTTTGGAGTATCTAGTTTTTGGTAGTTGAGAAGGCTGTTTGTGTCAGTAGTTTGAGATCTGTTAAGTTGGAGGTGCAGCAGATCAAAGTAGAATCGTCAGCATATTGAACAATTTTAGTATTGGGTATGGCCTTGTAAAAGTCGTTAATAAAGATGTTGAATAGAACTGGGCCAAGTATGGATCCTTGGGGTTCTCCAGTGGGGGTAGGACGGAAGGTGGAGGTGCCCTGGCCCCATTTGACAGCCTGGGACCTGTCAGAAAGATAGCTGGAGAATCAGGAGAGAGTTTTGTGGGAGAGATTGAGATTAGACAGATGATTTAGAAGGTGGATGTGGGAGATGGTATCAAAAGCTTTAAATAAGCCCAGCAGAACTGAGGATACTAAATTACTGGAGTCAGGGGCTAAATTGATAGTATGTAAGAAGGAGAGAAGGGCAGTGCTGGTACTATGTCCTGTGCGGAAGCCGTGTTGGGTAGGAGAGAGTAGCTGGTGTTTGGTAAGGAATGGCAAGAGCTGAAGGTGGATGCATTTTTCAAGGAGTTTAGAGAGAGGGGAAAGGATGGCTATGGGGTGGAAATTAGATACGTTACAGTTTTGCCACCCTTGAGTGGAAGAATATATGCAGAGCACCATAGTTTGGGTACATAGGATTCAAGTAGGGATCTATTGATCAGGATGCTAACAGGGAGAGCAATACCATCGGAGGCTATTTTTAAGAAGGAGGAGGGAATGTTGTCGGGGGCATTGGAGCAAGGCTTTAATTTAAAGAGTAGTTTCTTTATTTGGTAGATCGAGATGGGTTTGAGTTCGAAAGTGGGGGGGGGAGAGGAGGGAGAGGATATTTGGTTGGGGTGGGGTTGAGGGTTGTTGTTGGTAAAGGTCTTGGTTAGCTCAGCAATAGAAGTGGTGAAGAAGGTGTTGAATAGTGAGGCAATTTCAAGGTCAGATTTGCTGGTGTCGGGGCAGGGATTGTTTTTAGTACCTGGCCTAAGAAGAGAGTTGATAGAGTTCCAAAATTGTTTGGGTTTTTTTGCATGATTTGTTTGTATTTTGATGTAGTAGGACTTTTTATCTTTGATAACTTGTTTTTTTGGCAAGGTTTCTTAGTTGTTTGTATTTAAGTAAGATGTCTGGTTGTTTAGTTTGGAGGTATGTTTTCCAGGTTTTATCTCTTTGTAGCAATCTTTTTGGTGTCTTTGGTAAGCCACGGGGTGGTCTTAGTTCTTACTCTTTTCGTTCTTACTGGAGCTAGGAAGTTAAGGACATTTAAGAAAGTTGAATTGAAAAAGTCAACGGCTGAGTCTAATGGACTAATAGGTCAGGGGGTTCCAATTGGTATTCCTGAATGAATCAGAGAAAGTAGTAGGGTTAAAGTTAGAGAGGTTCCGAGTGTGGATAAACTGGTGGGAGTGTGTGTGTGTGTGTGTGTGTGGGGGGGTGATGAGGGAAGCTCGATGTGTGAAGGCAGGGAGGTGGTCTCCTAATGGGTCTTGGTATGACACCAGATTGTATCACTTTATTGGGATGAGATACTAGGATCCAGTCTAGTATGGAGCCTGGGGGGTTGGTTTTGTTGGGTCTAGTGATGGTGTTAGTAAGTTGAGTGTAGTTAAATAGACTGATTGACATGGTGGGGTTAGGGTTGTTGATTTTGTTCCAGTCTATATTTAGATCACCCAATATGTAGGTTTCCAGTTTAATATTTGAGGAGGCCCAGGACAGGATGTCTTCCAGGGTGTTGGTGTTGTTACCTGGAGGAATATAGAGGGAAATGAAGCAGATGCTTTTATGATTGTTAATTTTTGGAAGGCCTGCTACAAGTTCAGCATTATTGAAAGAAGGGATGGATTAGGATATGGAGTAAAGGACAGATGGTTGGAGTAGACTAGTGCGACACCCCCACCTCGAGTACTTAGGCGGTCAGATCAAAGTGATTGAAATCCAGGGGGAAGGAATTCAGAGTCACGTATGTGAGGTTTTAGCCAGGTTTCAGAGATGACTACAATGTCAGGTGAGTTGTGAGTGAGTCAGGCATGAAAGTGGGTTGTTTTATTTTTTAGGCTTTGGGCATTGATGGTGAGGAATTTGAGGTAATTATAGGTGGAATTATTGTGGGAGCTAGTGTGGTTAGTAGGAGAGAAGTTTGGTCCTGGATTACGGTGAATGTCACCGGCTAAGCAGAGGTAAGTGAGATAAGGAATAAGTTGTTTTTGGTTTGTACTTAGAAGTGTCTGGTAATGAAAAGGTATGGGTTTGTAGTATTGAGTAATGACTGGGAGAAGTTTTACTTTGAACAGGAGGGAAGGGTGGGAGGGAACTAAAAAAGCTGAGATGTTGTGGAAGTGTGTTGTGTGGGGGAGATGGGGAGGCAGAGGTGGAGGGTGTAGATGGAAGTGAGTATAGGAGGTGGCATGGTACAGAGGAAGTAGAAGAAGGATGAGGAAATAAAGGTTTTAGGAGTAGGACAGTGCATGATAGGTGGGGCCCGTTGGATGTAATAGAGAGGAGGTTAAGGGAGTTAGGAGAGAAAGGGTGAGGTAGTGAGAGGCAGATGGGGTGGAGGGAAAGTGTTGAGGATTGGTCGGAGGAGAGAGGGAGGGATGTTAGGAGGAGAATAAATGTAGGAGCACTGGGGGTGGGTGAGATTTGGGGGTAGGGTAGAGGAGCAGAGTGAGCTTGCAAGGCGAACGGAGCGGGTCAGAAACAAGGAAATGGAAGAGCAAGTCAGCGAGGAACAATCAGTGAGGTGAGTAGTAAGCACAGAGCAGCAAGGCTCAGGAGTAAGTTTCAGTTCTGCTAAGAGAGCTTGAGGGGGAGAAGGGAGGCTACAGAAGGTAGGGCAGGGCAATAAAGCAAGTAGGACAGACAAATATCCACTAGCTTGATTTCATTTACAATATAGTATTTAATAGTAGGTTAATGTTGCCATCTAGTGGACAGATCAGTTAGCAGAGGAGGGCTAGGCACCTACGAGGGGTAAGGGACTGGAGAGAGCAAAAAAGATCAGTGGTGAAACCAGTAGACCAAAAATCCAGAAGTGTTGTCGAAAAGTATGTTTATTGTGAGCGCTTTCATGCACCAAACTTCCGTGCACTTCCTCAGACAAATAACTCAACAACACTGAAACCATTTATCCAATTCATTCTTAATAAAAATTAATTAACATCAATTACTTTACTTATTAATTAAAATTTAAAGCTACCCTCATTAAAAATCATCCTAGGGTTAACTTTAAAGAAGAAAGAAGAATTAATTGAAACAGATACAATAATAACTAACTGCGACCATAAAATAGATCTATTTGGAATAAAATATACTTAAAAATGTGCTAATATGTGAGAAAATGCATAAAAATAAATGCCTATTATTCAACGTTCTAAAGCTTTTAACTTAAGTAAACACTTAACAGAGCATAAATCGTTAATACCAGGGTGAACGTATGCATTAGTTTTAAGTTGCCACAACAACTCTTGTTCCTCTAGTTTTAGATGCCAAGGACCTCCTCTTGGGTTCCTACAAACCTGTTGAATTACTGTGAACTTAAAAAAGTGGGTATTATGATCATTAATGTGTCTAGCCAGAGCATTGGTTGGTGTACCTTTAGATATCGCATAGATGTGTTCATATATGCGCTGCTTTAATTGACGCTCGGTTTTGCCCAGATAAAACACTGGGCATGATTGGCATAAAGCCAAATATATTACAACATGGCTTTCACAATTAAATTTATCTTGGATGTAATATTTCACACCCCTGATAAAAAATGAACACCCTGTTTGAATAAACTTACAGTAATTACAATGCCCACATTTATACATGCCTCTATTGGGTTTATATTGTTTGTATGGCACTTCGAGTAATGTTTTCAACGACGGTGCCTTCTTGAATACCACCAATGGTCTTGGACCTAAAATTGTATTAAGTGCCTGATCTTGTATAATAAGCCCCCAATTATTGTTTAAAATTTCTCTAAGTTGGGAAAATATATCATTGAACTGAGTCACTAAACTAGTACGAAATTTACTATTAACTTCAATAGAAGATTCGATTGGTGTCATTTGTTCAAACCTATCAACCCCCCCCCCATAATCGTATATATAACCTTTGGTCAGAATGGGTCCTAATAAACCAACTGACCTCTTATACGTAACTTCCTTAATTAAGGTATTTATTAACATAGGGGGATATCCTCTATTCAAAAACATTTCTGTTAATAAATTACATTCATGTTCAAAATCATCGTCACTAGAACACATCCTGGAAGCTCTAACTAATTGGCCCTTTACAACACCTTTTTTCTGAAAAAATGGGTGATTGCTGGTAAAATGTAGGAAGGCGTTACTATAAAGTGACTTCCTATATATCTTAGTTCTATACCTATTGTATGTCAGATCTTTGTCCAAATGAATGTCCAGAAAATTAATACCTTTTTCACTATATTGAAAAGTGAAATCAAGAAAAGATGTAGATAAACCCATTATTTCAACTAGTTTTTTGGCATCTTCTTGACTCCCCTTCATAATAATAAAGATATCATCTTGGTAACGTGTATACCAAATGACGATATCCTTAAACCAGGGATGTGGGAACAAAAAGGTATGCTCCCAGAATGCCATGACGCAATTAGCGAAGCTCCCTCCACATGGGGAGCCCATTGCGACACCTGATTTTTGTAAGAACAATTCTCTTTTAAACATAAAATAATTATTACTTAACACAATGTCTAACAAAGTAATGGTCAAATCAATGTCTTGGCCTGGGATTTGTTTGTATAACATGAAATCTCTTACCCACTCCATGCCTAAATCCTGTGGAATAACGGTGTACAAGTCCCGGACATCTATTGTTAAAATCCATAAGATGTATCAAAGGGAATATCATTTAGATGTTGTAACACATGCCATGAGTCTCGGCATATCTGGGATTCTGATAACAATACTTCTTTCAATTTGGTATCGACCCATTTTGCGCATGCATAAGTGATGGATTTCCATCCATCAATAATAGGTCTGAATAGAGGATTATTAATATTTTTATGTAATTTAGGAACCCCGAATATAACGGGAGTAAGAGGCGCCGGCATGGTCAAATAATGATATGTATCTAAAGTGATACTAGCTTCGATGAAGAGATCACTCAAAATGTTTTTGATTTTTTGTTGAGCTTGATTTAGCTCATTTAAAGACACCTTAATATAATTTGAACTTGACAACATTTCATGCATCTTATTGTCATAATCAGATTCATTCATAAAAATAGCTCTGCCACCTTTATCGGGCTTCATGACTCGTATTATATGAACTCTGATATATTCGATAAGATCCCTTTCAATTTGTGTAATGTTACCAGTATGTCTGTTTTTGTAGCAGTAATAATTACCCACTACCATCCCTGAAATAAATTTCAGACATTTTCTCAAAAAGTACCAAAGTATTATCAATAGGGGGATTGAATGTGCTAGCTACTTGCTGGTTTGAGAATGCACTGTTTGTGTTTTTAAACATCACATTTAAATTCAATTTACGTACATATAATTTAAGATCACAAAGGACCCGACCTAAGTCGGGCTTAGAACAAGGAACAAAATTGAAACCTTTGGACAATAATTCAACTAGCTCCTGTGGTATACTTAAAGAAGAGAAGTTATAAACATTAAAGTCACCACTAGTGCTGGTCAACACAGCCAAAAGTTTTGGTTGACTCACAGCATTTATCTCCTGCGCCGGTTGTTCTTCTTCTTGCGTTGTGGCCGATAGTTCCAACCTGACTTCACTTTGTTGGAATTGATGTTTCTGTTGTAAAAACCCTGTTTCCCATTTAATGCACTGTGTTGACCGTTTTGCTGCTGCTGTTGTTTAGAAATGCGTTCACTCCGCCTAACTTCTGAACTATTACCACCATTTTGGGCAGAGTTACGCATTTCAGGCCAATGCGTGATGTCATCTACGTCAACGTCATCGCTGTTTTCTGCTGCCATGGAAGCAGAGGCCATAGGGGTGTCGGCATCGCCACCAATGTGTCTAAGCGGTGGATCCGGATATGCTTGCTGGCGTGCATAAGCCAGCCTATCTCGGTTAAATTTACGCTTTTTAGTATCAGTAATTTTGGTTAAAAGAGAATCAATACTTGAAAAGATTCTCTTATAATCATATTCATAACGTGCAAAGTCAGGATCTGATAAGATGTCTATCTAGTAGGTCTAATTGATTTTTTAACTCAATCATTTGCCCATTATATTGATTAATAAGTAGCCCCAACAACTCAAGACCTTGCTTACTGAATAATTCCACGTGTTGTAAATGGAAATCAGAGTTTTTAATTACACCTGATGGATATTTCCATTGGCGAAGACCTTTTGGAACAATTTTTAATCTCGTACATTCCTGGAAATATAATACTTCAACTTGCAGTTTTTTATATTTAAGTAGTGTATTGTCGAACTGTTTTAGTCTCATAACAATGTTAAGTAAATTATCTTGAGAGCTATTAGTTGTAGGAACAGTCACAGAATCCGTTGAAAAAGCAATATTATGCATATTCATAAAATCACCTAAATTAGGTAAGATGTTACCATAACTACCTGTGAAATTATGGTTGTTATTAGATTCAGCTGCTGATGGAAGAATCCGCTGTCAGTTGCTGTTATTATCAATAGTTTCTGCTAACGCCAATCTAGTATTGCCTGTTAAGTTATTAGCTAAAGCAGAAACTGGGGTATTATACCAAATTCAGGGGCTACTGGAGTATTAAAAACGACCCCTGTCCTAGGTCGTACCACTGGTTGAACTTCTTTCCCTTGGTCGGACATTCTCCTCGCCAAGTCGTCAACCCTCTGGGTCAGTTGTTGGATCAATGCTGTTAGGTTTCCCATAGAGTCCACGGTTCGAAGCACTGGGACTGTTTGGACTCGGAGTAAACATGGATTGGGACTGCTGATTACCACAATTATCGGCCATCAAAACGAAGAAAACACAAACCAAACTGTGAAAAAGATCAGTGGTAAACCAGTAGACCAAAAATCCAGAAGTGTTGTTGAAAAGTATATTTATTGTGAGCGCTTTCATGCACCAAACTTCCTTGCACCGATCTTTTTCGCAGTTTGGTTTGTGTTTTCTTCGTTTTGACTGGAGAGAGCAGGTTGAGTGGGCTCTGGAGTAGACTGCTAGCATGCACACATAGTATTACAATATTGCTATTGGATGTACAGACAACTTTCTAAAAAGGTACATACACTTTGGTTCTTTTGAGTGTTAGTACAGGTTCTGCTCAGGGGACCAGTACAGCACTGGGAAAGTAAGCGTTCACTTTAGATGGATGTCAACAGTCAGGAAATTCAGGATTCAGATATTGGTACAGTTGTTTCATGCCACTCAAAAGTTGTACATATCTTACATGAACAATACCATTAAATACTGCTTATCCAAATTCGGTCAATAGACAACAATTCACAGACAAAAACAATGAAATTCCATTAATATTCTAGTCCTAAACTCAGACCAGTCTTTTCAGCTCGTCGTCTTAGTATCTTCAGCCGTTGAATTCAAATTTGGTTCATCCAACAGGTGACCATTTTGACAAAGCTATTATGTATGCCCTAGTGTCACGTTTTTTTTGCTGTCAAGCCCTCATCCTCACTTGACATAAACGCTGTGCAGTCATCAATAATAACTTCACTCTGAGTTTTCTTTAGTTTTCCTGTCAGTAAATCATCCTTTTCCCTCCTTCTGCTCTTCTGTGGAGTAGATGCTTGGTGGTGGCAGACAGTAGCCAATTGTCTAGCTAGGGAAACACACAGAATCCTAGACGTCTCAGGTGAGTCGTGACTATTGCGATACATTTGGTAAACACTCTGGGGGCTCTAGTGAGACCAAAGGGCAGAGCTCTGAACTGATAATGGCTGTCTCCCAGCCGGAAGCGTAAGCACCTTCTTTGTGTCCTGTCCATTTTTATGTGGTAGTAAGCATCTTGAAGGTCTATCAAACACATCCAATTGTCTTTCCCTAAAAAGGGAAGTATAGACTGCAGTGTCACCATTTGGAACTTTGACTTTTTGACAGATTCGTTTAACTTGCTTAGGTCCAATATGGGCCTCCAGTCCCCTGTTCTTTTTGGCACTAAAAAGAATCTTGAGTAAGTTCCAAATCCTATTTGGTCTGTGGGGACTTCTTGAATGACTCTTTTTTGGAGCAACTTTTGAACCTCTATAGTTGCTTGTTCCCTTAGATTGGGTGGAATATCCGGGAGTGATTTGGTCTTCGGGACAGGTAAGTAAAAGGGGATGGCGTATCCTCTGGATGTTATGTTTAGTACCCATTTGTCGTTTATGATACTTCGCCAGGTTTCTGGGTACATTGATAAACATCCCCCAACTGCCTCCAGAGTAGAGCAGTTGGGCCTCCTTTCAGGAGTGCTGATAAGGGCGTCCGCAAAAGGAATCAGTCACACTGGTTTTGCAGACCCCCTTTGCCTCTGGGGCGGCGTCTACCGTTATTACCTCCCCCTCTGCCCCTGGGGAAGGTATCACCCCGTACGTCTTGGAAAAATCTCTGGAATATTTTGAACCACATCTTTCTGCTCTTCTGACCTTTGGGATAAGGTCTTGAAGGTACAGAAAAATGTACTCCAATGGCAGAGAGAGTTTCTCCTTCCAATGCTTCGTAGAATGTCTAGAATGTCTTTTCCAAAGGTCCAGAGAAAAAGAGCCAGAGCCATCAAAACTACAAACTAAAAAGGGGCTCAAAATTACAAGTACACACATCAGGTATCGAACCCCGGGGAACCTAGAACCCTGCTGCTGCTCGCTCCATCTGCTGCATATGATGAGCCCCTCATGGAGGAGTTGAATGGAATTTAAGGTAGAGACAGCTGGGAGGAACCTTTCATTTCACCCCTGCAGCTACAGACCTTCTAGAGTATCTCCAGCTCTCTTTCAGAGATCTCTTTGTAGCCTTATATAATGGGATAAAGTAATCAATGACAAAAAAAAAAAGGTACACCACCCTTTGTTAAGAATTCTTTGCCCAGAGGAGCTGACAAAAACTTGTTTGGCCTCTGAGGAACCGGCTCCAAAGCATCAGGTGGCTCTCACATCTTTCGACTAACCAGATCCATTAATTCATCGAAAGGCGGGGACACCCAGGAGGCTGAATGTTGAGACCTGAAAACCTTCGGGTACACTGACTCCTCATCAGAAGGGGTAGTGGTCTTCCAGCTGCCTCTTTGCTTAAGGCTCTTCAGTATATCTGCGAATGAGATATCGTCAGAGGACGACTTTGGGGACCCTTCCGACCCATCCAGGTCAGTGTCTGAAGTAATAGACTCATCTAGGGAGTCAACATGCTTCCTCTTGCAGGTTCTCTTCTGAGGTGGCTCCTCAGAAGGATATTCTGGGGAGGCTTCAGATGAGAAGGGTCCACCCAAAGGGGGATCCTGAAGCTTTGGGTCTCTGCTGTGTTGAGGAATGGGTGGTGCTGAGACAGTAGCCGGTGCCTTGGGGAGAAGAATACTGATAACCCTCTGTGGTGCTGAGTGAGAAGACAGCACACTCCTCATCAGCTCAAAGGCGGATCCCGCCGGCTCCGAAGACCCCCCAGCTCCAAGCAGATGCAATGGAGCCAACGAGATCGGACCCGAGACCGATGTAGGAGCCAAGCTAACCCCAGCCGACGCTCCAAGGGGTATGCTCGACACTAAAGAAGATCGGGGCCGAGAATCCCAGCTTCCAGACTCACCGGATGGCACTGACAGAGTCGGAGCAGAAGTCGGCTCCATGGAGACCAAAGGGAGTTCCAGAACCGAGAAATCCACAGAAGGTGGCACCAAGCACTCCAGCTCCGAAGGTCCAGCTTGGCTTGGAGGAGGAACAACAGTGGGCACAGCAGGCTCCGAAACTAAATGGGTTGGAGCTGAGAACAATTTAGTCAGCGCTGGCGACTTAAGGAATCTACGTACCACCCGTTCCATGTCCTCATCAGATAAGCTTCTTGTAGACCTGGAAGATAATGAAAGAGATCGAGATCTATGGAGGATAGGTGATCTTAAGGTCGGAGAAACCGGCGAAATTTCAATGGACCGGCTCAGAGTAGAGGTATCTTGTGGCTCCAAAGGCGTTGGAGCCGAAGAACCAGGCCTGTCAACCATAAGAACTTCCGATGGCTCCAAAGACTGTGGAGCCGGGGAAGTAGTGGCCTTAGAAATTTTAGGTAGTTTGACTGACGGCTCCAAATGAGCCAATGCAGATGGAGATTGCCTTTTGTGTGATTTTCTTTTTTAAGAAGGAGATGAAGGAGAAGAGGAAGAGCTATGAATGGCCTCTTCAAAGGAAGGTTTTAAAAGCCCTTTAAGAATCAACTTGTTTCTTCTCTCCTGAAGAACTCTGGCACTAAACAAATGACAGAAGGTGCAGTCCTTCTGGAGATGGATAGCACCAAGACAATAGACACAAACAATATGTCCATCAGTGAGGGACATCTTTTGTGAGCATTTCTGATATTTTCTGAAACCCGAAGGCTTATGTTCTCTTTCTTTCTGTTCTTCAGACATTTTGACACCAACAAAGGAAGCCTACAGGCTATATCAAACAGAATAATATTTAAGACTAATGCTACCAAAAAAAAAAATACAAGAAAGAAAGACTAGGGAAGAAAATTAGAACCCCTAACTTAAACGGCTCTGATTTTCAAACACAAACTAAAAAACAGGACAAGCCCTCTAACTAAAACAGGCGTATAGCTCTCTAACTTAAACGAGCTATGAAGACACAACAAACTACAACAAACAACAACCACTACAGGGATACCAAGACCTATAAAGCAATGGCAAAAGCTGTGCCTGAGGAAAAATGATCTCTATTGAGATAAAAACAGCAAAGAGAAGACAACAAATACAATCTACTGGTGATAGAACTATATATCAGCAAAATTATTTAGTTTTGACAAGAAATATAACAAAAAGTTTCACAAGTTAGCCACGGCCAAAATGAGCACATCCAACATCATAAAGCAGCAAACGAGATCTGGAGAATTGCACCACTGCATTGCGGGATACCTTCTTGCCACGAGCCAAGTTTGAGATCTTCAGCTAAGTATTCGGTCAAGTCAGAGCCGAGGATTGGCTCTGAACCCATCAATGTAAGAATGAATGCAAGATAGGACAATCTAATATTATACCTTAACTGAAACTGGGGGTGGCAGTAGCAGCCTGGCATACTGTTAAAATATGCAGGCATTATAAAGAGAAAGGAATAGGTGTAGAAACTTCAAAAGAATGTAGACTCTGGCTTTGGCTAGAAGGGATAGCAGAATATATGCATTATCCGAAACCTGCTTTCAAGTCTTACCAGAAGTCAGCACATAAAATGAAAAAGGAAGAACCCATAGTTCATGACATTGGATTTCAGAAGATTCCAGACATTAGGGCAAAGAAGGACGTTCGTGTGGAGACAGAAAGGGAAGGATCCATAGTGATAAACTCATCAAGAGATGAAAGGAAATCTGAAAAGAGTCCTAGGTGTCCTTCTCTAACATTAAAACAGCAGTCTAGTCACAAACAGGGCTCTTAGAAGACAGAAGGTACTGATGCAAGCATGCAAAAATTGCCAAAACCAAAAGCAGAAGAAAGTCACTGGCATGACACTGATACAGATCTGTATTCATAGGTGAAGAGGTTATACCATACATTTCATATGTTAGTGCAATGAAGACATTTCTGGGAACTGGCAAACATGCATATTTGTAATGAAGCTTTTAAGAAAGCACAGTGAAATGATGATACATTACACATGGTCAGAGAAATTATAGCTACAACATACTGGCTCCATTCCATACATATATTCTACATTGAAGAATAACTTATTGTACAAGATAAACAAAGACAAAGAAGATATACTCATATCTAACATCAAACATCCATGAAACCCACCAGCCATGTAGTTTCCTCAGTCATCCATTATGGTGTAGGAGCATACCTCTCAACAGTCCAGATTTTTGCCTTATATTTTTGGCATGTTCCTCACAAAACTTTTGGCATTCTGGCAAATCAGTGATGACTGAAGCCATTAAATAATGAAATACATTTGAATTTCAGACTTCATATCTTTTATAAAATTCATGCTAACACAAATCCTGTACTTTTAGCAACTTTGTAAGTTTATAAGCGCAATATTTAAAATATGCCCCTAATTTGGGGCCTTTGTTCCACCATACTTCTAGGCTTTACCCAGATTTCTTGCACTAAGAGGTTGAGAGGCATGTGTGGGGGCTTCACAAATGCTACAGATACTGGAAAAATAAATAAATAAAACAAGAAAAAAAAAAAAGACTCATTCACCGATAGCCCACTTTATTAGTATCATGATATATACTGTGACACTGATTAATAACTGAATAATCAGAATGCACTTTCTTGCACAGTAATAGGGCATGGCTAGCTAATCCATTGTCCTTTTACTATATAAGGTAAACACTAGAGAGCCACTGCCCACAGCAACCGATGTCAGTGCTTAGCCAAGGTGTTAGCAGCAGATGTTCCCAATCGTCAGGGACATTTACTCTCCTGCAGGTATTTTCCTAAACACTGGCATGAAACCAAAAATACCTCTGGACAGTGGCAACAAGACATACTGACCACAAAATATATCCATTTTTTTTTTTACTGATTTATTGGACTGCGTGCTCCACAGATGTCTGATCATGGTCAAATACATGTATGCATTTATTTATTTATGTATGATTTGCCAACCAGGTAGGAGGGCTGGTATTCTCACCTTTTGAGCCTCAAAGATCATAGTAACCAGAATCTATGAAATCATTAAATGATGAGGCAAAGGCAATATGATGCAAGCAGGGAGAAACAGCCTAAATAACAACAGAAAGCATGGAGGGTATCAAGAAGTTCACACATACAGAGAAGTACAAGGCTGAATATTTCAGTGGCTAATTAGAAGACATTGAACTGTTGCTCGATTGCAGCAGTGCTGTCAGAAACAAACATCACTGTCTTCATTAGCCATTGTCCTTGAAGTATGATGGCACCCTCATAAAGATGCTATCCTATTGTATTTTTAAAATTTTCCTGAGTATGCAGCATTTTCATTTTATTTCAGCAGGGTGTCTATTCTAGGTGCCAAGTCCAGCTTGGAGAAAGCTCTTTTGCCTGAAGCTATTTTGAAATGAGGCCAGGTAAAGGAAATGCTGTCCTCACGGATGGCCCTTCAAGGAGTACAACTGTCCTCTAAAAGGGAGATTAATTTTAAGAGGGTGACAGTACTCTAGCATTATAATTTTAAACAGAAAGGTGTTTAAAGGAAATGCAGCCCTGTTACAGTACATGAAAACTAAGGTGACACTGAAATGCATGTAAATTCCACCTCTGTCAACCAAATGTAAAGGAACATCAGTATGTGATGACCTGTTTGGCACTGACAGGGCTTGAATTCCACCATTGCCAACTACTGCACCACCTCAATACGTGAAAGAGAGGAGTTAAGGTGCTTGGATCTGCTCCATTGTTCCATTAGGCCTGGTGGCCGCCAGAGAGATGGTCTCAAGGCACACCACTGATATTCGACAGATTAAAGTAAAACGAAAGGACACACAAATCTGAATCTATAACCAATTTAACAAATGCAATATGGCCCCAAGAACATAAAAAGGAATGTGCACTGTTGAACTGGGTATGGGCTTTCAACATCCACATCCAGACAAAGACTATACACTGACAAACTTACAAAGTCATGTTTTTGCTAAGTACCCCAGGCCCCTTTCAAACCTCTCTCACTGAACCTGCAAAATCCTCCAGTGCCCTTTTATCCACAGTAATTAGAAGTTATGTACCTACCATAACGTTCCATGTTAGTTGTCTTCTCTCGCCTTCTTTCTTGCTGGATGGGTTCGGAGCCGATCCTCGGCTCCGACTCGGCACTTGCTAAGATCGAGAGTCACTTTTACCAGCTCGAGGCAGCCCCATATCCCATGATGCAAGGCGGTAAATACCCAGATCTCGTTTGGTACCTAGAGGGAAAACTACCTAGCATAAAAACTTTCCACTAAGGAAAGAAGAGCAATTAGCCTAAAAAGGCTGTAAGGGGAAACCAGATAACTAAAACTAGAACTAACTGGTGCCCAAAGAAGCAATCTTCCAGAGACAAGGGAGATCAAGGTCTGTCCAGGCAAGGGGGCAGGAGGGAGGGTCGCAAGAAAGAAGGCGAGACAACTAACATGGAACGTTATGGTAGGTACATAACTTCTAAATGTTAAGTTGTCAATCTCGCCTTCATTCTTGCTGGATGGGACCGCGTCCCTAGCACCTCTATCCTGGGTGGCTCAATGGAACAGACTCTTGAGAACCGTGGAACCAAAACTGGCTCTATCCCTGGAGGCCAAATCCAATTTGTAATGAGAAACAAAGGTATGAGGAGTGGCCCAAGTGGCTGCTGCACAAATAGTATCTAAGGGTAGTCTAGCCTGAAAGGCTGTAGAAGTGGCTAAGCCTCTAGTGGAATGTGCCTTTGGTTTTGAGCACAGCTGCTTGCCCCTAAGTTGATAGATTTCGGAAATGGTGGAAGATAGCCATCTAGACAAGGTCACTTTGGAAACAGGGAGGCCTTTCTTATTTTCAGCATAAGAAAGAAAGAGCTGATCAGACTTTCTGAATTGTTTTGTTCTGTCCAAATAATATCTGAGTTGGCGGTGAACATCAAGATAATGTAATTTTTGTTCCGATCTGTTGGAGTAATTAGGAAAAAATACAGGGGGATCAATAGATTGGTTTAAATTTGTTTTTGAAGCAACCTTGGGCAAAAAGGACGGATTAGTTCTCAAGGATACTCTGTCCTTGTGGAAGACCAAATAAGGGGGACGAACAGAGAGGGCATGAAGTTCTGACACTCTCCTAGCTGAGGTAATAGCGACAAGGAAGAGTGTCTTCCATGAAAGAAACTTTAGTGAGCATGAAGCAGCTGGCTCAAAGGGAGGAAGAATTAAGGATGTCAGCACTAGATTTAGGTCCCATTGAGGAGGAGGACTCCTGACAGGAGGTTTGAGGAGAAAAACTCCTTTTAGAAAAGCTCTACAAAGCTTGTGGGACATAATGTTGTGATCTGCAAACCCGACATGAAAGTTCGAGATCGCAGCCAACTGAACTTTGACCGTGGAAGATGAAGAACCCGAGTGAAAGATTTCCACTAGAAAATCCAAAACTGCATGAACAGGGGCAGTAAAGGGATCTATGTTCCTTGATTTCGCCCAAAGGGAGAAGCGTTTCCACTTGCTAGTGTAAATCCTTCTAGTAGAGAATTTAAGGGAAGCCACTATGATATCCCTAACAGGGTTAGAGATCATAGGAAGCCTGGCTAAGGAAGGAAGTGGAGCAACCAAGCTGTGAGGTTGAGAGAAGGAATGGACCGATGCAGCTGACTCGATTGGTGGATCAGAAGATCTGGCACTGGGTCCAGATGCCACGGCTGCGCCAAAAGATGACGATGGAGGAACGGAAACCAAATTTGTCGAGGCCAATACGGGGCAATGAGAATCATTTTGGCTCTCAAAACGGTAGCTTTCTGGAGTATTTGTGGTATCAATGGAAAAGGAGGAAAGGCATAAAGAAGTCCCTGGGGCCAATCTTGGGTAAGAGCGTCTCTGGGGGGATGGCCCGGAAGTGGGAAGAGAGAGAAGAAGGCTGGGCATTTGCTGTTTTGGGGAGTAGCAAAACGATCGCAACATGGGCGGCCCCACTTCTGAAAAATCTCCTCCACTATAGATTGTTTGAGAGACCACTCGTGAGGCATGAGTATAGCTCTGCTCAATCTGTCCGCTAAAATGTTGGTTTTCCCAGGGATATGCGTTGCTACCAGAAACCGATGAGAGGAGATCGCCCATTGCCAAAGTCTGAGAGCCTCTCGACACAAGGGGTAGGACTTGGTTCCGCCCTGCTTGTTGATGTACCACACTACGGACATGTTGTCCGTGTGAACTGCAATTGTTCCCAAGGGAAGAAAGTCGTTGAGGGCTTGCAACGTTAAAAGCACTGCTCTCATCTCTAGGACATTTATGTGCAGGTGGTATTCGAACGGTTGCCACGTCCCATGAACCATCCTGCCCTGATAATGACCCCCCCACCCGATCAGGGAGGCGTCCACAGTGACTGTGGCTACCGGGGCCGGGGAAACAAAGGGTCTGCCCTGATTAACCTGGGGAGAAGAAATCCACCAGGATAGGTGGTTTTTGCAAGTTTGTGTCACCAGAATTTGGTGACGCATGGGAAGTTGTTGATAGGACCATTGGGTGAACAACATCCATTGAAGGAGACGCATGTAAAAGTGGGCCAAAGGAAGAAGAGTAATGGCAGCTGCCATGAGGCCCAATACTTTTAGGACCAGTCTGGCTTGCACCTTTTTGCTGGCAAGGATGATCCACACATGGTTTTGGATATCTAGGATTCTCTGGCTTGTGAGGTTTGCTGACATCCTGAAAGGGAAAGCCAGGCTTCTGGGTACAGCGATAATCTTCCCCCGACTGCCTCCAAGGATGGACAGTCGGGCAACACCTCAGGGATGCTGGAAGGGCTTGTCAGAGAGAGGCTCTCTGCTTCCCTGGTTTTGCAGACCCCCTCTGCCCCTAGGGCGGCGTCTGTTATTATTACCCCCTCTGCCCCTAGGGGTAAACTGACCATGTGTGTCCGGCGTGACTCCCTGAGATTTACGGAACCACATCTTTCCGCCCTTCTGTCCTTTAGGGTAAGGCCTAGAAGGGGTGGAAAAATGGACTCCTACGGCAGAAAGAGTCTTGCCGTCTTGCTCACACCTGGTCAACGTATCCTTCACCTGAGGACCAAACAATGCTGATCCATCGAAGGGAGAGTTTGTGAAGGACGCCTTAAAGGGATCTGCAAAATTACAGAGCCGCATCCAGGACTGACGTCTAAGAGCCACTCCTGTCCCTGCAGCTCTACTCGCTCCATCTGCTGCATACGAAATCAGCCGCATGGAGGAGTTGGCTATGGAGTTAAGGATTCCTAGCTGAGAAGCAATCTTGTCCTGAGCCCCTGCAGCTGTAGGATCCTGTACTACTTCACCTAATTCTTTAAGGATGTCCCTTTGAAGTCTGGTGAAGTGACATAAATAATTCAGCGAACGCATGGCAAAGGTCGCTGAGGAAAACATCCGCTTACCATACCTGTCCATGGTCCTAGAATCCTTGTTAGGAGGATGGACTGGTACGGAAGGATCTGCAAGTTCCTTCTTGGTGGCGGCCGCCACCACCATGGCATCAACAGGGACACCTTTTGTAAGAAATTGTTTCTCGGAATGGGCTGTAATAAATTTAGGCGGCCTCCTGGGAACTGGTTCTATGGAATCAGGAGATGCCCACGCCTTCCGAGCTATCACCTCCATGAGGGGGTCGAAAGGCGAAGACACCCAGGAGGTGGAGGGTCGAGATCCGAACGCCTCTAGGTATACCGACTCATCCTCGGAGGGATTAATGGAGGGCCAGTTTCCCCTCTGTTTTAGGAGTTCTAGGATGTCTGAAAAAGAGACATCCTCAGAGGGGGATTTGGGGACCCCTCCGACTCATCTAAGTCGGTATCTGAAGTAGTAGACTCAGGGTAGTCTAGGTGCTTCCTCTTACAGGTCCTCTTACGTGGAGGATCTCCTGACGGATCAGGAGAATCCTCGGAAGAGGGGGTTCTTTCCAGTGGGGAAACCTGAGGCGGTGGATCTCTCGGTCCGGGAGCAAGAGAGTGAGAAGAGACATCTACAGGCACCGTAGAGGGAAGAGCTAAGGGGATAGACTGCTGACTGAGCCCAGGGGCCAGCACACTCCTCATCACCTCGAAGGCTCCCCTCCCAGGGAGATCCGAGAGACCCCGCTCCAAAGAAACAGGGACTCCCGGGCCCACCGAAAGGGAAGGCTCCGAGGCAGATGTTGGGGCCGAGCTCACCAAGGCCGAAGCCCCGAGGGGAAGAGCAGGGTCGGACAAGGGTCCGATGCCACTCACCCCCTCGGAGCAGACCAGGGAAGCCCGACCACCGGATCCCTCCAAGGAAGGTCTCGAGGAGGAGATAAGAGTAGAAGCTGAAGGAGCAGAAAGGGGAGGTATCTGCCCCGCAGCCATAGCAGTAACTATTCCCATAGACTCCGGCTCCGTGCTCTGGAGGAGAGTCGAATGAGGAACTTGAAGAGGGTGTGGACTAATAGTCGTCTGCTGAGACGGACTATGAAGCATTTGGGCTAGTGCCTTTGATTTTAACAATCTGCTTACCACTCTCTCCAAATCATGGTCTGAGAGCCTGGAAGACCTAGATGATCGGCTCCAATGGCTCTGCTCCGAAAGAAGAGGAGAGGCCGGAGCCGACAGTATCGGCTCCAAAGAGGGAGACCTGGACCGCTTCCTCGACAGAACCATCGGAGCCGAAGAACCCTCGGTTCCAGACGGAGCCGACAACTTGTCGGCTCCAAGTCTAGTCAAGGATGTATCGGCTCCAGCCGGAGCCGATACAGGCAAGGAAATAATGGTATCGGAGCTGGTCGGCACCGATACCGAAGCCTTAGTCACATGGTGATCGGAGCCGGTCGGAGCCGACACCAATGTGGCAGTTAAAGTATCGGCACCGAAAGCCATCGGTGCCGAAGATTTAGTCAAAATAAGATCGGCTCCAGCCGGAGCCGATCTCGACTCCAAAGGAGTCGGAGCCAAGGCCGGAGGCTTAGAAACAGAAGCCTGGGCCTTGGAGGTCTTAGAGGGCTTGCCCGAAGCAGACTTGGCCGGGGAGCCCTCCGGTTTAAGAAGTCCTCTCAAGATTAATTTATTTCTCCTTTCCTGCAGGACTCTCTGGCTGAAAGAGTGACAGATAGCACAGGAGTCCTGCAGGTGGAGAGGTCCCAGGCAGTAGATACAAGAAGTGTGACCGTCTGTCAGAGACATCTTCTGACAGCACGAGTCACACTTCTTGAAGCCTGAGACCCTCTGTTCCTTGGACATAGTGAGTATACACACACACCCAACTCACACAGTCCCAGACTCAGAAATTTTAACTTAAAAGGGGAAAATATAAACCCACACACACACCCTGACAGGAAGGGATGGGAAGGGAATGAAGGCCCGACTAAATAAAAACAAGTAGGGAAACAGTAAAACTAGACTAGCGACCCTACAACTACCTAAAAATGACAATTATACTAATATATAAGAGAAAAACTAGGAATGGGGTGTCTAACAATAGTAAAACAATTTACTTACCACGAGCTGGCAAAAGGAGTACCTCATCAGCGAAGCGGCAAACGAGATCTGGGTATTTACCACCTTGCATCATGGGATATGGGGCTGCCTCGAGCTGGTAAAAGTGACTCTCGAGCTTAGCAAGTGCCGAGTCGGAGCCGAGGATCGGCTCCGAACCCATCCAGCAAGAATGAAGGCGAGATTGACAACTTAACATCTACCTTTCAAGCAACTGTTTTATACAGACACAGAGAGAGAGACAGAGAGAGTTTCCAAAAAAGTGTTTTAGAATTCTCGAGTTCTTTTCAGCTTTTTTCCTGGCAAAGTACTACAACAACAACCCTAGATACAGCTAAGGGCCAAATGCACCCATTATAATACCACTCCTAAGTAATACACAAATATAAATTACAAAAATGATAAACACTCTGATAACATGCACAAACAATTAGGTATTGCAGACTGTTGCTATAGCTTACCAACCTGAGATAATAAATAATTATACAGAAATAAATATTTATCAGCCACAAGTTCTTAGAAGTGAATAAATAAAAACTTTAGTTAGACAATAAAGAGAACAGTGCTAAGATGGATTAAATATGTGAAGGTATATAATGTATACGGAATATAAAAACAGTAATCAGTGGTACACAACAGAGTACAACAGAATATTTAAAGAAACTTCTAACTAAGCTACATACATACCCTAGCTGTCTCTTACTAAAGAAATACGGGACATAACTGTTCTATTTTAGTAGTTAAAATATTATACAAGGCAGAATGCAAACAGCAAACCTTCATATATGTATTCAGCATGATCTTCCAAGCAAGACTGTTTGATTCTGACTTTAGTTTTAGCTCCAAATAATTATTTTGGCTAATCACTTTCCCTTAGAAAAATAAGTGTAATAAAGCATTTTTCCACAGTCGGACACTCACATGCATTGGAGCCATTTCTCAGGAAACAAGACTAATAACATCAAACTTTCCCCACAAAAAGAAAACAGACTGAAAAAATAAAGGATGTTCCATCTTACTTCTAACTGCTATTTACAGCTAGCATTTAGCCTTCTTTTTTTTTTTTTGCAGTTAGACTTTCAAATAGAATTTTGTATGACATTAAGTATCCTGACACAAGAAAAGTAAGAAGCTGCACTTTATACTTCAGACACAAACTCTATGCATTTTCCCTCCTCCTTTTCTCTTTGTTTTTTGATTCACAGAGAAAAGGCATAAGGTTATCTGTTCCTATGTCACAGAAACACGCACACTGCTAACTAAAAAGAGTTTAAATACAGTTTTACACATGCGTTAACACATTGAAAAAAATAAAGAAAAGAATCACATTTTAAAATCATCTTTTACCCCGACACCACTCACTGACTGGAGCTGGGGATGGGATGGGCATAGCTTTGACTGACAACAACTTGAAACACATTAGTAGAGCATTATTTATTTAATTGTCCTTACAATCACATGTCGGAGTTGATATAGTGAGGAAAACAACATCTGTGTGAAAGAAAATCTGCAAATACTGGTTATATGTTTTGAGGGGAGGAAGAGGAAGCAGTGTATAAGTCTACGGGCAACATGTTGAAACATTTTACTGTGGCTACTATGCCTTTTACATTTCCATAAGCAGACAACAAAACTGAGCCGGCTAACTTTTTTTCTGAAGGGGGGCAGGCAGGCTGGGTGTGATCATCAGGTTGGCTTCCCAGTGGCACAGTCTTTGTGTGCATGTGGGGGGCCTGTCTGTCTATGTATGGGGATATAGTGGGTTACATGTTATAAATCTAAAAGCAACAAGTTGAAATACTGTTCGTTGCCTTTATTTGCTATTTATTCATATCTGTATGATCACAGTTAGACATCTGAGGTATATACAGTCAAAGTAGCTGTAATTAGTGGAGGTAAAGGCAGTCTGTAGATGAAAGCAATTCATCTTTATCATGTGATCACAGTTAAATGTTTATTGTTCAGGTTTGGAACGGCTAGTACATGCTTAAGTGAAACAAGTTAAAGTATATTACCCTGGCCATTTTTTAACAATCAGGGACTCGAGGAGTATACAGTCAATAAAATTACTATACTGGATGGATATAGAGGTACTTGTTAATGAAAGTGGGAGACCTCAGCTGTCATTTGATCATTGTTAAACAGTCATAGCTCTGGTTTGCCAGGGCTATAATGATGTGACAAAAGTTGAAATACATCACTGTAGACATTATTTCTAATTTATTTAATCACAATCATGCATCAGATATGTCCAAGCTCAAAAAAGCTGGTATAATCACTGATTACAGAGAGAGTCTATAGATGGAAGTTATTGATCCCTGCTGTCATGTAATCACAGCTAAACATCCATTGATCTGCCTTGGCAGAGATAATATACATTTAACTGAAATAAATTATAGTACTATATGAATTATTTCTATTAATATTATCTCACAATCAGACATCTGACATATGCATAGTCAAGAGAGTGGCTATAATGGGTGAATATCGATGTGGTCTATGTATGCAAGTGTTTTCCACCAGCTGTTGCTTGATCACAACTAAACAATCACAGACCTGGCTTGGCAGGGTTAACGTACAGTTGCATGAAACAAATTCAAATACATTACTTTGGTCATCTTGCAGTTGATCATAATCAGACATCTATGGAGCACACAGTCTCATAAAGTGGCTATATTTGGTGAGTAGTGAGCCAGTCTGTAGATAAAAGTGACTGACTCCATGCTGTCATTTGACCACAGTTAAACATTCACTGATTTGACTTGGTAAGACTAGTACATGCTTAAGTGAAATATGCTGAAATAAATGCTGGTGACCATTAATAATAATGACAATAATTATTATCACAATTAGACATTTGTGATGTACACAATCAATAAAATAGCTGCAATTAGTAGGTATGGGAGCAGTCTATGGATTTTATTTATTTTTTTATTTTTATTTATTTTACATTTGTTAACTGGGTTAGTCTGGCTGACCTTTTGGCTCATTTTCAGCAGAGACCCGGGGAGAAAAGCTCCTCAGGACTAGAAAACAATTTATTAAATTTTAGTAACATAGTAGTAACAGTATTGGATGAACATACAAATGTGATTAATCCCTGCTATCACTTGATCACTGTTAAACAGACATTGATCTGGCTTGACAAGAGCACTATCACTTTGTGTATGTACATTGGGGTGGTTGGATGTGAGTGAAAAAAACATCACCACAACTTTTGTACAAGGGATTTTATGCCACCCTTTCAAAGTCAAAGTTGGTGTAGCCTGTCACAGTAGCCATAACTAACTGTGATAAGATTGTGGGAGAAAAGGGCTAAAACTGATTCTTGGATGTTATAACAAATACAATGAAGACACTATGCATGATTTTACTTTCTGAAGTTCACTTTATAATTTCATACCATTCTTACAGCACAATTTTAGATCTATTTCAAGACAAATAGGCAATTTCCTCTTTCTTAGTTAGAAAAACACATTCAACATAAAATATACTCACATAGCCTGAAAATCAGCATTACATACGTACATAAATATTTCTTATGGATAAGACAGAACAGAAGGTGCTAGCAACTTTGTTAAAAGTTGTCTCCCCAACAACAACTATTAAGGTAATGTGGTTTGAATTAAACAGTTTCTATATGATAGCATACAATATAAAAAATGTTTTCAGCTTGCAATATGTTTTTACTGAAGTTCTTCACTGTCTAGCTCTCTCAGCTCTTACCTACTAGACTGAGAGACTGAGGGCATCTTGGTGAGGATATGATGTATTGGAACTCCCAAAGTTGGGGAAACAGCTTTAAATTCTTGACTTACAAACTGTGGACAGCTATATATGATGAGTGTGTTAAGAATACCATAGTAAGAGAAAAAAAAAACTTCTGAAGCTGAAGAGGTCTTTTAGTCTGATGACCGTAGGAATCTTAGAATAGCACTCTGCACATATGAGATGTTGACTGCCCTGTACTAAAAATAAATCTCAAGCAACTTTACTCCATGGGCTTTATGCTATATGATGATGTATCACTCCATCTCTGGAACTACATTTTGGTACGCGTTGCAGACCACACTTTTACCCCACCACTCAACCTCTCTGGAAATACCTAGCCAAATCATAACATCATGTGCCCCTTACATACAGTTAATTCTTGAATATGCATCCTATATTAACAACCTCAAGCCATGTATCATATATTGTATTTGAAATTCTAACATTAGATAATGTTTGTTCTTTTTGCAAAAATCATTCTAAAGTGTCTGAATATCAGTCAATGATTCCTAAGTTTTGATACAATAGGTGGAATGAACTTGAACTAGAAACAGAACTTTTTTTCTTTTCACTTAAATCATCCTGCCAGTGGCAAATTTGTCAATAAATGCAGCTCTAAGGAGTATAGAATATGTTGAAGAAATTCTACACATAACTTGTATTTTATTACGCCAATTGATATATTTATGCCAATGTTTTGTGAGCCCACATCAGTGTACACAAAATTCTTTTCCTGAGGTTTTATTCTCTGCACTGCATGAATGTTTAAATTGCTGCTGCCCCAAACACACGAACCACTGACTCTGCCTCTGATAGGCAAACCATTGTCAGTCTGCCCATGGGAATCATAGCCTCCAACTGCACTGCATTGCATCCTGTAGTGCACAGTTTCAACATCAGAACACTGAATTTACTGAGTCACATGGACTAGTCTATGTGCAGACCTTCTTAATATGATTGTTTGCTGAACATTCACACCTTGAAATAATAAACTGAGTGCTTTCCATTCAGATATCACAGCTTAATCTGACTCATTAGTTTCCATTTATGCTCAGAATTACTCAGCAATTTAGTGTTAGACTCAGGGAATTCCAAACCCAGTTGTCTGAAAGCTCATCCACTATACAATTACAATGAGCCCCATTATCCAGCATAAATATGATTAATGTACCACTTATGCATAGCTGTTTGGCCCAGTTACTTTTGCACTACTACAACTACTGAGTTTCTCAAATTCACTGAATAAATTATGTAAACAGTCTTAATACTACTGTCAACTACATTCTCATACAAATTGTTTTCTGCCTTAGGTGTATCTGTTGGGATATTATAGACATTAGTACTTGCATCACCATTAATTTCTTCTGCTTCAGTCACTTGCAAAACAGTTTTTTTATCCTTCCTTTCTGACCTCAGAAAATGACTGACTTGATCACTTTTCCCTATATTCTCTGTCAAGAGGTGCAGATGTTCTTGGGTATATTTCCTTCCCCAGTGGATGATTCACATACTTTCAAATATTTGAAAAAAAAAAAAAAAACATGACAACAGTTTTTCCCACTCTGTGGCATTTCTACCCAAATCAACTTTCTCAGCACACATTGATATGCTGGAGATAAATGAAATCTCATTATGCTTTCATTAGGAATGCATCTCTCCTGTTGTTGTATTAATTTGCCTATCACTTTTGAAAGCATTTTGTTAAGGAAAACAAACTCACAGAAGTCAAAACTATTCACGCTCAAAATTCACAATTCTTCCACTTGGTGCTGTCATATACAGCCGTATGTTGTCTCTTTCCTTGAGGCCATAATCATGTTAAGCTTTTTATAGTTGCAAGGTGAATAAACTTGATAATCATAAACAGCAACTTCTATAATTACTTAAGCTTTCCAAGCCAGGAAATATGACATTATGGTTAATTCAGGGAAGGGAGACACTAACTGTAACTCAAAAAATATCACTTATTAAAAAGGCTAAGTTATCTCAGCTATTTTTTTTAATTCCTTTGCAAGGGCATTTCATAGATAGTAGGACATATATAAAACATATTTAGGAGTCACTGCAAAAATTACTGATATTTATACTGAGCATCCTCAAACTTGAAAGTATTTCTAACCACTTCCATTTTAAGTTAATGGGACTCTGATCTGGCAAAACAGAGTATGGCACTCTATTCTCATAAGTTATGCCCTCACAGTGCATTATGGGCATTTATTTATTTTGACATTTGTTTACCAGGAACGTCCAAATGGGTATGAGCCATTTTCAGCGGAGGCCCAGGGAGAAAAGCTCAGCAGTACAATTTAAAGCAGAATTATAAATCAACATTGGTTACAAAGACTAAGACTGACAATCATACAGAAGTACAATTTGTGGATACAATAACAGAAGAAAATAAGCAAATATAAAGCAAGCAATAAAGCTGAACATACATTATATAGAAGATAGAAGAGAGTTCCTAATGCACGTTACATAATAATGCACGAAAAATATATTATAGAATAAGTAAGTCATAAAAACTACATACGCTTTCTGGCAAGAGACTTTAGTACATTTCTGTCATAATTTCCGGGATAGATAAAGGTTACTGTAAGAATAGAGAGAAGGAGCATTAGAAGGTTAAGAAATTATAGAAAGTTTAGGCTAGAAAGTAGGTAATGCAGGAAGGGAAGCAGGATAGATCAAGAAAACTCTATTAAGACTGGCGAGAAGGGAATGGAAAAAAGTACTAAGATGGCATGGAGCATGGGCAGATGGTGTGGACCGTGGAGTAGCTTTTCAAGAAAATGAGATCATGTCAACATGTTTGCCTTAATGAAGGTATACATGTTGGAAAAATATATATTAGTAATAAGTAGTACTTGTTGGAGGTTTGGATTGTGTACTTCATGTCAGATAAAATGTATACATTGTTTCCGTTTCTGCTCATACTGGTCATTTAACAGCATTTCCCTTGTGTGAGCTTTTGTTAAACCACAAAGTATTGTGCTCATTATTACTGAATCATACAACTCTCCATAGCTACAGTCTTTGGTTGGATTCATTAGATCAGTAAGTAACACTAGCATTTACAGTTTCTGTAGCATCCTTCCTCTTGTAAAAATACAAATGGTGATTAAATGGTAAGTTGTCTCTGGGATCACAATAAATTTTCTGTAATTTGGACTGTTTTGTCTTTCTACTTTAAGAAAGTAGATCAATAAGAGATAAATAACCTTCAAAGTTTCATTTCCAGGAACATGTTGAAATGTGATCTACACCATCTGTTCAGGTCTTTCCATTATTCCACTAACACTTAGGAATAAATCAAAATTAGGAAACCAAACTTTCCAATTTTCTGCTAAGCTGACTTGCAAATTCCTAGTGGTCACAGTTTAAGAATTCTTTCGCTGAGAATTCATTTCCATACACCCAGACACAAATTCTTCACAACATTTATATTTCTGCCCTTCCAGAGAAATAGTTCTCCATTCTGACATTATGTAACATCAAAATGTTTGTCAGAATGTTTAAAGCATAACACAGAAACTGGTAATGAACTTTTGGCATTTATGAGATATTTACTCAGACTGCCTTCTAAAAGGATACATACAACATGATATGTAACTCCCAGTAACAAGATACTGGAGTATTTAAAGCTTTATATCCCACATGTTACGGTACCTTGGAGAAGTGAAGAGCAATGACATCATATCCTCTATGTAGCCACATCAGTGACACAGTTTGTGAGAACCTGTTTAGCTGACTTAGTATTTGCTGAGAAAAAGGACACAAAACTGGTCTGACTACTCTCTTAATGTAGGGTTTCGAGGAGTGGGGTGAGAGATGGATGCATTATGATCCTGATCTGGTTGTCTTCTGGCAACAACCAAAGGTCAGGAAAATGTTGGGCATGATTTAGAAAATGGAGGCCACTGTAGGGAATAGTATGTCCTATACAGGAATCAATAAGTTTAAGGCTGTCATATGGAGATCATTATTAGCCAAATTCCATAAATGCAAGGATTTATACACACAGTGCCATTAATATGCATCAAGCTTAACCTTGAATTAGTATAATGAGTCTGCATGTTGCACCTCTAATGAAAGTCTATTCCAGCTTTCACAGATGGTATAACAAAACATATTCCAACACTGATACACTTCATGTATGATGCATGTCCATTTCTCCAGTGGAGAAAACTGGTGAAGGATGTAGAAATATGGCACAAAAATGCGCCCACTCCCTGTAGATAGCTCTATAATCGGTTACAAGGTGTGTTTTAGGGCTATGTCTGTCTGAGCAGTGATACACTGCCAAATAAAACAATTATTTGAGGCTGTAAATTACTGAAGCAGTAGTAAAGAGGAGCTGGGTATAAACACAGAACTACAAAAGGCATTCCGACACACTACACTGTGAAAAAAAATTCAAATTTCTAGGTTACAATTTCATACATAATGGTACATTGAGATTCTAAATGCTGACTGTATGGGTTTTTATTTTTAATGGCACATTTGGTAGTTATCTAATTTGTATGTATGTTTGAGATATTTGGTACATTGAATGTAACTGCAAATAGACTTGTGATTTAAATCATCTGTGAAATTAGCTACTTTGATGTGGTTACACAGGATTGTCAGAATGATATACTTCTACTTGTTTAACAATCACTATACAAAAGGCTATTTAATTGCAAAAGGTTATTCATATGCTTTAATTCCTGCTGTGAATAACCTTGATCTTCCACAAATATGAATTATTGTTCTGAAGTTTACTATGCTATTAGCTTTACATTTTTATGCCATTTAATCCATGAGTATTTATTATGTTTTTCCTTATACTAAAACAATGTTTCAGATAGCACAGTTGTGTAAGTAAACTTACTGTAACAGCAGATCTTCTCATAGATCACTGCTGCGGTAGCCTTAGCTGTTTGGGTCCTGCTCGAGTACCCGGACAGCTTTCAAAGCTTGAGGCTGTCTTCCACATGGTCTGTCTGGAGCTTGAGGGGAGCTCCAATGTAAAGATAAAATGCCATTTTAGGCATTTTGTTTTGCAAAGAAAAGGAGGTAAGATCTTTGAAAGGAAACAGATCCAACAGTAAAGTATATACACAAGGGTTTATGCAACACCACATCTGGCAATACAAAAGGAAGATATCTAAAAAAAGGAGGCAAGATCTTTGAAAGGAAACAGATCCAACAGTAAAGTATATACACAAGGGTTTATACAACACCACATCTGGCAATACAAAAGGAAGACATCTAAAAAAAGGAAGCTGAAGGTATGGGTAGCTACTGCAACAGTTACCTATTAGAACATCTATTTTATGCTATGTTTGCTTACACAATTGTACTGTGTTCAACATTTAGATCACTGTTGCAGTAACTTAACATATTTGGGTCAATTAAAATAGCCTAGAAACTCAGAAGAGAGGAGGAAAAAACTTAAGAATACAGGAGCCCTAGGAAGATGGTCCTAGCAGTGCCTGTTCTGGACTTGAAAAGGGAATCCAGTTTACATTGCTTTGTAAAAGTATGTACAGAGGACCAAGTTGCTGCCACTAGAATACTTCTATAGTCCACTCCTTTATAGAAAGCCACAGAAGAAGCAAAAGCCCTTAAGGAATGGGGCCCTAACCCTGTCCGGAAGTGGCTTATTATGGTAAGTATAGCAAAAGGCAATAGCATGAAGGCAACTGCCTGGAAATAGTCTGCTTTGACACTGGTTCTGCTTTCCTGAAGGATTAAGGTTTGTCTTTGTAGTATCTGTGCTACCTGTGGACATCCAGTGTGTACAGAATTTTTTCTCCCTTGTTCTTTGGTTCATGGAAGGAGACAGAGAAGATTAATAGTCTGGCTTAAGGTAAACTCTGGTACCATTTTTGGGATAAAAGGAGGATTAGTCCTCAACAAAAGCTTGTTCTTGTGAAGAATTAGGTAAGGTTGACGAGTCTACTTTATCCTCTAGAAATCTGAAAATCCCGAATACAAATACCGCGACACATAAAGAGCGAACTGCGAATACGTCGAACGTACTAAACCGCGAAATTTCAAACCTCAAACCGTCATAGTCGGCCAACACACTACCTATCCAAACACAACAAAAACAACACATACATACATACACTAACCAAAACCCTACTTCTAACCCTAAATTAAAGCACCAAAACCCTACTACTAACCCTACACTAAACCCCACATACACAACTATCTATGCACTATCCTTAACCCCTCCCTAACCCTAAGGTACGTAACTACCGCACACTTCCCCCATGGAGCTATACCCAAACAAACTAAATATTCCACACACACATACACTTAACAAAACCCTACACTAAACCTTACATACATTACCTACACAAAACCTTACATAAACTACCTACCTATGCACTTACCTTAACCCCTCCCTAACCCTAAGGTCCATAGCTATCGCACACTTACCTTACGGAGCTATACCACAGACAGGCCAACTATGCAAATTCGATATTTCCACTTTCGCTGTTTCATTCTTTCGCGTTTTGCTCTTTACATGTCGCGCTATTTGTATTCAGGGATTTTGGCTTTCGAGCGGCTAAAGTAGACCCAAGGTTGACTCATGGTAACAGCTTGGAACTCAGATGCTTTCCTAGAAGTTAGAGCAATGAGTAAAACAGTCTTCAATGTTAAGAACCTCAATTCTGCCTCATGAGATGGTTAAAATGAGAAAAAAGTAAGCTTTTCAAGCACAAAGTTAAGATCCCCAAGGAAGAGCAGCCTGCTTTTTAGGTGAAGAGATATGCAAAACCAATTTCAAAAACTTTTTTAACTTAAGGATGTTTAGAAAGGGGAATCTAATGGCAGACCAGCAGAAATGGCCAACAAGTGAACCTAGATAGACATAAAGAGATAAATAAGGCCTGTAAGCAATACAAATAATCAAGAACCAGAGGCAGCCAGGCATGAAGAGGGTATTGGTCCTTTTACTGGTAATCACTAAACAAATCTTTTCCACTTGCACATATATGATTTTCTAGTAGCAGTTTTTTGACTCCTTTAAGTACCTACTGCACATCCTAAGGAAAACAGGTGCCTGAAAGGTATCACAAGTCCAGCATCCAGGCAGTTAACTGAAGATTTTTCAGGTTGAGGTGTATTACACAAACCCTGGCTTGTGTGAGTAAATCCAGTTTGTGGGGAAGCCTTTGGCAAATGTCATTGGCCAGACCAAAAAGAACAGAGAACCACTGCTGAATGGTCCAAAAGGGAGTTGCCACCACTTTTTGGGGAATCCTTATGGATCTTCAGAATAATTCATATAATCACTGGAAAGAGTAGAAAAGCAAACAGTAACATTCCAGTGCAATGGGAAATGGGAATGAAAAGACATTGATTTTCCAGGCCTGTTTGTGAGGAGTCCTGAAACAGAATTTCTTGAATTGTCTGTTCTGAGAGAAGGCAAACAGACCTGCTTGAGGTGTTCCCAGCAGCTGGACAACTGGATCCATTTCTCGAAGACCCAAGATGAAGTCTGCATTCATAAAGGTCTGCCCTGGTTTTGCTCAGCTTATGAAAAGTACAGGTTTTCCTCCGAAAAATACATTTTATTGGAAAGTTTTCCCCAATGGAGACTTATCACTCCACCTCAAAGAATCACTTGCCGATCAAGAGTTCCATGGGGTCTGACAAAGCAGTGAACTTCAGAGGCAAAAAAAAAGCTTTGATTAAATTGGTATTCTGTCGTTATATTGGAGCACCCATTAAGCTCCTGAGAGAATATGTGGAAGACACCCTTAGGCTTTGGTAGGAAGCTAGTCATTGGGGCAGAATCCAAATAGCTTAGGCTACTGTAACAGTGATCTAACATTTATAATTATTAAATACTGTTGCTCTTTTTGCAACTTTTGTTCCAGGGTTAAGCCTGAATATGGTCCATGCAGATCAGTATTCTAGCCTCCTTAACAAATAAATAAATACATTTTAAAATGCAGCTATAAGCTTGTATTTTTCTGCCATTCTTGATTTTGAAGGTTGTTTGTGCAAGCTGTCATGCATTCATGTCCTTTTATGTGTATATATCATGCAGAAAAGTAACACCTGATTGTATATTAGTGGGCAATGGGAATAATCTTGCTGGGAGCCCCCTAAAATGCAAACACCAGCCGGTGGATAATGTACAAACTGTTAGTTCCAAAACCTCTTAGACCACCTGTAATGAAACTAGCATATAGCCATAATGTGAGAGGCAACTTCAGAATGGACAAAACCAAAGCTAAAATGTTAGCAATACTTTATTGGGCTAGTTTAATGAAAGACCATGAAAACATTTGTGCAGATTTTCCAGAATCTCAAAAGTTGGCACCACAACCTGTGTTCAGAAGTCTGCTAATACCTATGACGACTGCTGAAGTTTCATTTTGAGCAGATAACCATGAATCTTACAAGTCCACTGGTAAAATCTAGTAATGACTGGCAAGACATTTTACTGATCACTGACTATGTCACCATGTTTCCTGAACATGCAAAGGCAATGCTAAATCAATAACCTGATAAAGGACAGTTGTATAAGAACGTATCATAACAGACTATGTCCGACAGATTACTGATGCAGTACTCCAAAGTGTTGGGTTATCTCATTAGATAACCTGGCTGTCCAGTTGGTTTACCAAAGCCAAAACTTTCAATACAGCCATATGCCAAACATATGACCTAAGCCTGCAGGCATAAGGGTACAAAAGCAGACATATGACTGTAAAACCTCAGACTATCTCAAAGCCAGGACGTCTGTAGACACCTAACAATACTCAAGTAACTGGTCAGTTAAGAGAGAAGAAGTCAAAAATAGTTCTCCCTCAGTCCACAAAAAAGGGTAAACAATGATAGAAGGGGGATGGCATGGTGGAAAGAAAGACTGCAAATGTGATCAGTAGGACATCTACTGTTATGATAAGTTTTTACACAACTAGCATGCCCTTCCTTAGATTACTGTTGCAGTATTTCACATTGTTGGGTGATTCCCAAAGCTTAAGTAGGTTAAAGGGTGTCTGGATGAGGCACAGGATAGCTGTTAAAAAATCTGGAGAGGACAGATCTGGGAAAGCTAGCCCTTGATTTAGAGAAAGCATCTATCCTGTAATGTTTTGTAAAAGTATGCATCATGGGCCAAGTAGTGACTTCAAGTATAGCTCTCGCTATTCATTTGTGAAGGTCTTCCCTTGATATGCTTAGAAGCTCTGGTAGGATATCATCATGTGAGGGTATGTAAATAACTTGGAGGGGCAGATCTGCTTTTGTGGCCTGATCCCATGCCATAAGAGCTAGCATGCATAGCTGATAAAATCCATTCCCTCCAACTTGCTTATGTACCACATAACGTAGCATTGTCTGTGAAAATTCTCAGTGATCCTGGGACCCAGGAATGGGAGATGATCTGCAAGGCCTGAATAACTGCCCACATCACCTTGAGGTTGATGTGCTCTCATCTTAGAAATGGACAAAGTCCCATACCATATCCTGGAAAGCGACAGGTTGTCCCACAAAATCCATATCTCATACTTAGGCCTGTTGCAGACAAACTCTCTATTTAACCAAATTCCATACTCATGAGGGACCTTCATTATCCCTCTATAAACCGGGAATGCTACACACCCCCAAATTTGCAGATGCAGAAATTCTTAGACTTGTAAACATAAACAACCTTGACCTACCAAAGGTACAAACATATTGGATCTGGTACTCACAAACATGGGAGAATGCTGCACCATCAGTATTGCATCCTCTCTGGTAAGGTTGGACAACAAAGCAGTCTCCTTTGAAATAAAAATCAGTTCTGTAACTTCAGTAAACCCAGTCACAGTTAGGAACCACTCCAACGCAAATCAGCAATAACCTGTCAAAATGTCAAGCCCCTCAAAAATCCAAATCTAGATAACACAGCAGCCTACATGGAATTATTCAAAGAAACTCTATACAACCATGTCAATGATTGTAAAGAAATGCCTGCACCAAAAGAAAGCCCAAAACTAACTTAAAAAACAAATCACCCTGATAGAATCAAACAATAAACAGGCTGTACAACAAAATAAAAAAGTCATAGTTAAAATTAGAAAGTGTAATTGCAAAAACAATAAAAATATTGTCATAAAACTGAATACACAACTAAAATGACTAAGTCCAAAAAAGCTAATTTTGAGGTAAAGATAGAATCCCAGGCCAAGGACAACTATAAGGCCTTCTTCAGCTATGTCTGAAACCTCAAAGGCAGTACACAATAGTGTACCAAACTGCTAGTAAATGTAGCCACATTCATGAAACCAGGAGATATAGCAAACCTTCTGGCTAACAAATTCAGCTCCAAACTTTACCCCCCACTTATCCCCAGACTCCTCCCAGGAAATTCCATCTAACATAACTCTTCCAACTATAAGCAGACAGCAGGTCTTAAAGACTCTCTTTTGGGCCAAGAATACAGCTTTAATAGACCACAACAATATCTCAGGAGCCTCTTGAAATAGCCTGAAATATGACTTATAAGGGCCACTGCAGTCACTATTCAACCACTGTCTCTCAAAAAGGTCTGTGACACATGAATTGAGGACTGCAGTGGTCATCCCGCTACACAAGGGTTGGCCATCAATGGATCGAAGGACTACAGACCCATTACTCTGACTAGTTTTATATGCAAAGCCATGGAAATGATTAACAATGATATAAGAAACTTTAGATACTGGATCCAACCCAGTTTGGTTTAGTTTAGTCAAAGTCAGGTTAAGCCTAGTGAACCTGATGGACTTCTTTGAGAAGGTCACCAAGGCAATACATGAGGGAAAAATGATGCATATTGCCTACCTTGACCTAGCTAAGGCATTTGATAGAATGCCCCACTCAGGCATTCTAAACAAATTCAAGGAATTCAGCAAAAACACCTACATAACTTGCTGGATTACCAAATGGCTCACAGACAGGACCTAGGAAGCTAAGATTGGACAGACCACCTTCAAAAAGAGGCCAGTCACCATTGGAGTCCAGGGCTGTGTGCTGGGTTTGCTCAAGTCAAGCCAATGCTAAGGTCCTCTGGCTTACCACATTAACAGATGACTGCAAGCTAGGAGCAATCATAGAACCCCCCACCCCCCAAAATTATTATCTTACACGAAGGTCTAACACATACAAATGACTGGTGCCAAAGCCACGGCTTAACATTTAATGCCATGAAATACATACTAGTACCTTTTGGGAAATCAGCCATCCAGGGGAAACTACCTCATTGATAAAACATTCAAAAAAGTAGACACAGTAGTCAGGGCTTTGATCACTCATGTAGATAGTAACCTGGCTTTTGCTCAACATGTGTCTAAGGCTGTAAGAAAATCATTCGACGTCACTCTTGACTTACGAGTTAGAGCTTGACATCTAGGTCCAGGGAAGGCATCATGCCACTGTACACAGCCCTCATCAGTCCCATCATTGAGTATAATGACTCCTGTATGTACCTGACCAGGCACATGCAACAACTAGAATATTCACAGATTCCTCACAAAAAGAATACAACGTGGTATAAACACAATGTCCTATGCAGATTGTCTCAAAACACTACCTCTACACTCTGTTTCCTACAGACTGCTAAGAGGTGATTTAGATCTGGCATACAAGGCATCTTTGGATCCCACTCTGATGGACATTTTGCATATCTGCAAAACAAACAGCAACCGAACTACCAGTTCTAAGGATTTAAACTTTGTTTGAGACTTAAATAGGACATGTTGGAGGGACAAATATATATCTCAGAAAATCCCCATTCTCTGGAATAGGTTTCCAATCCATGCCCTTCCCTAAACCTAGCACAGCCTAGACCAATGGATGGGAAAATGGAAATTCACCCCTGCTCTAATACCTATGTCTCTGATGGACAGAGGAAGCCATTACATCAAGCCCTAATTAACATACATCCCTTAAAATAACCTCTACAGCACAATAACCTGTGGAATACATTTGGGTTGTTACAGGTAAGCTTACAAAGGCCCTAGTTGTTGTTAGCCTAGTATACACCTATGAACCCATGAATTCTTGAGCAAATAATTTTAAGTGGTATAAATGTAAGAATGAGTTATTAATAAGCAGTTAACATGTACCGTTCTTCAAATTAAACTATATGGTGATGGAGCCTGTGCCCATAACACCACACACAGTACAGCATTTCACCTGGCATTGCAGAGTATTAAGGCTATGAATTGTTACTGAACTATTCTCTGATTTCCATGGTTTGAATTCTTTAGTAAATTAGAAATATGTTTGCTTATCCTTTGAGGATGTTTTATTTTGTAAACTGTACAGAAAATGTTAACGTTTGTGCATGAGGATGTTAGTCAAGCTAACAACCCATTACCACCCATGCCTGCAAACTGTTTTGGAATGTCAATGTACACGATTGCCATACTGTTTTTTCTGAGCATCTGTTGGAAACTTATGAGTTAAACATTACACAATGGTGTAAACTAATACCTACAGTGTAGAACTACAAAACACATGCTTAAGTGATAGGAATAAACATTTAAAATACTGTTTTACATGTTTATACATGGAAACAGTTGAAACTAATGGGCAAAGTATTAAGAGTTGAGTACATTTTTTAAATGAAAGGTTGGTACTGTGGGTAAAAACATAAGGTCTGAATACAAAATATAAATCTTTCACTTCATCCCTGCTAATATGATCATCTTTCTGCCAACTGTCACCACTACAGCCTATATCCACTGGTCAGGGACATGCCACAAGTTAAGTGCACTTAAGTGCTTAACAAGTATGACAGTTTTAGTACATTTTTCACTGATTCTTTGTAAGGGTCTACCAGACATACTGTCTGGTCCCTGAAACTTGACTACAGTGTAACAAGGGATGTCGTTTCTTGTCTTCATAGCACCCTGACATATTCCTTTGCTAATAAAGTCTGCACACTTTTTTCTGCAAAGAAATTCACTATATCCTATGCATCAGTCATCACTTTACTGTTCGTTGATGCCATTTTACAATTTTCTGACTTAAATAAAGAATACCTTATTATTGCTTTTCACCTCTGAAATCAAGCTGAACTCGTAGTTGGCTCTGGAAGAATTGATAAGAAAAGTATTTTTTGTACTTTAATTTAGACTTGTTTTTGTAACTGTTCCATAGAAAACCATTAAACAAGCCAGGTTCTGAAAATGTAATCCAGCCTCATTGAGGAGTGTATATTCAAACTTAATTTACCTAGAAGGTGCTCCAAATGGCATGCAAATCACTAGCAGTGGTTCATTAGCATTACTGCTACATACACCATGAGAAACAAATTTGCAAGGAAAATTAGTAATGGGGAAAAAAAGTCTACGGATAGAGAGGACAAGGCTCAAATTCCTGTGGTGCCAATGAGGTTTCCTCATTGGTATTTGGTATTAGTGCAACAGAGGAGGGCATGTACTCCCAAAGCCTGGGGAGCAATACTGCTTTTAGACGAGTCCAATGAGCATTGTGAAAGAAAATATCTATCTTCAGTTCAACAATATTTTAAGCAAGAAGAATTATGGTGGCTCTAGTAATATGGTTTCTTGATATCTCCTTGAAACAATCAAAGATAGATGACAGTCTCAGCAAAGAATGCTTGTGCTGCATGAACTTAAGTACACAGTAACCTGGAACACATGCACATGAATTCAGTAAAATATGATCAATTGTGTCAAATAAAAATACGTTTTTTGCAGGGTCAAGCCCATCTGAAATCCCCCTCCTCTCATAAGGCAGCTTTACCTCATGCCTCGTTTACATTATTATTCTCGTTATAAGGTCACTACACCTCAGAGACAGAGGTGCTTACTCTTTTTCAAGGAGGCTGTGACACTACCCAACCACACAAAAGCATACAAGCATTAGCATCTCTCTCATAAGTAAGCAGAGATACAATGACATAAGCACATACAACCTGAGATGATAAACATGAGCAACTGTAAGTAAAATTCAAGTGATCTAAGCACCTGCACGTAATTTATTCAGGATACCTCTTAAGAAAATCTGTTTGTTTAGAAAAATTGCAAATTTGACTTCTGGAGACAATAGTTATATGTTCTAGAAATAATGCAGGATCTGCAGTACTCCAGTTATCAAGATGAAGACAAGCATGTGTTCTAATCTGTTTTAAGTGCTTAAAAACGCATTGTGAAAGGGAATATGAAGACATCTGTTCTGCATGTCAAGAGTCACCAAAAATGCATCCTGCATTAACAAGAGTGACAGGGAGTGCAGTGTCAACATTCTCAGTGTTTTATTTTTGGATTAATGTGTTCAGATTTGCAAGAGCTAACCTTGGCTCTATGTAGAGAAGAATGAAGTCCTAACAGCCAGATGACCTGGGTTCAGTAAGTGGCTCAGACACTGGAAGAACTGAAGTAAGAAGGGTATAAGTGAGAGGCCAATAATGATTCACCCATCCTGGGGGCAAAGGAAATGGTGTGAACTACAACACTGACCTCAAAAGCATTGGTGGATGGCTGCTAGTGGCAGCTATTGGGTTAGTGCATCTCACACCACACATAGGCTAAGACAGCACTCCCAGGTACACGCAGAAGCACTCAACAGCCACCAGCTGCCCAAGGGAGGGAGGTGGGGAGAGGGAGGACCTTTCATGTGAATGAAGGCCTGCCAATTTCTGCCTCTTGCCTCTGAAGGAGGAATAAATGGGGAGTTAATTTCTCTCCCAGTCAAGAACAAATGGGCCATGATGCACTTGCCTGGCTGGGGAATGAATAGCCTGGCTCTCAGCACAGAGGGGAAATGACTCAGTCAATACGAGGCTGACAGGGGGAAGCTTGAAAGCTGGGATTGAGGGTTCAGAAAAAAAATGGCAGACATAGAGAACAGACCTCCAAAGTTTTTTCTTTATTTGGATAAAGGAAGACTAAGAAACAAACAATTTTCCATTAATGAATAAGATACTGGACGAATGGCCTGAATGTCCAGTAAATCGCTGAAAGGTCTAGATCTAGCTCACCTTCTAGAAGTAAAAAAGATAGGGTCCAGTACCAGTTTAAATAATTCTCCATGAAATACCTAGTTAACACTGACTCACCTACCCACTTATCTGTTATGATCTGGAGCCAATGACATGTTAATAAAATAAGGGGGTGCCTTCCTCTTAGGTAGAGGGGATGGGCTACGGGGAAGTGATGATGGTGTTGGTTAATCCTGGCTGTTATTGCTGTAGGATTACCTTAATGAATTGCAGCTTGTGGTTGCTGTTGGGGTTTCCCTTCACAGGTTAAAAGCATTTTCTGAGACGTTGTTGCTTCACAAGTCACCAGTTTTTTTCCACAAGTATTTTTGCTCTTCCTATAGTCTATAAACCTGCGATTCTGGCTCTACAAAAACCTCACTAAAACACACCTAATGACTGTATGAAGGAAAGAATGGCAAGTAGGTTAAGATGGTCAATTTTTAATAGCCAAACATAACTCAACTATGGTTAAGAAAGAATTCAGAAGACCACTTAAATCAGTCTTTCATGACATTTAATGCTTCCCCAAAAGAAATACCTTTTGGGGCTAGCCAGAACACAGAGACTCATTGGCATCAGAAGCAAACAGCGAAGGGGAAGAAATTTAGTCAGACTACTAGATAATTTTCCATCTTTGAATTAGAAAAAGCAAGCCTTGTCTTAGGCAGAATAAACCATGAGTTGAAGGCTTAGGAGTCAGCTACAATTATATGAATAATGGTATACCCCAAATCAAAGTATGCTTGTACACATTTCTTGTAATTATTGAAGAAACTAGCTGGACCTTGGATGGAAGGGACAAATGTTCAGTCCTGTGATATCTACACCTTAGGCATCCAGGTATCAACTACCTACTCCTAACACGTAACAGTTGATTTGAAGCGAGTATCTGCCAAATTTATGTCAGAGTCTAGACATTCCAACCACGTCTTCTGAAAGATCATTTCTGCAAAGTGGCAGAGACATTAAACATTTCTGAAGACAGAAGAGAAGAATGAATAGGTTCTGTCCCAGGCATTTGCTTTTTTTATGGTTAATGAGAAGTTCTGAATGGTCAAGCTAGTATTCAATAGTGGAGGAGGACTTTTGAATTATCTTTTGAAGTGAAGATAGTATTTGGCTGAACAAACATTGGTGGAGTCATCTGCATATTGCACAACAGAGGTTAAACTGGCAGCAGTATGACGATCATTGATGAACACACTGAATAGCAGTGGGCTAAGTATAGATCCTTGAAGAAAGATACCTAAAGGAATGGGGTAAAAAAGGAAGAGAAGTCATGATTTTCTGAACCCCCCCACCCATCCCACACAATTTTGAAGCTGTTTATAACAAACGTAACCAGACTACATGACAAATATACTGGTAGCACCAGTAATTTAAAGAAAGAGGACAAACATGTCGCATATTCCTTTCTCAGAAGCAAACATAATGACTTTGTAAGGTAGACTTTAATACTTTAACGTCATTTGTTAAAGCCAATAGATTTAACACTGTCTTTGACAACATACTGCCATTTCTGGCATTCTCAATTTTTTAAATATGTGTTATTGGGTGGTTTATCACAATCCTACTGGGAATGGAAGCAGTTATTTTCTATTTTGTATACAAATTTTATGCTAATTAGGTGTCCGGATTTTTGGCTGGGTGTATTTTAAAGAGGTTTGTAAATATTTTCAAAATCTGTAGCTTGACAGGTATGCATGAGATTCATAGATGGGTTATGCAGCAACGTACAATGCCAGATAGCATGGTAAGCAGCAATATATAGTGTGTGTTATTTAAAGATAGCAGAAATCTGTAAAGATAAAACTGCACTGCAATAGTTTGTGCTAATTAGTACAAAATGTCATGCAAATGAGACTGCCCATCCAAACAACTGACAAGAAACATGCAAACACTTGAATCCAAGATTGAAGACCAATTCAGAGATGCATAAAGCAGGAACTCCTCACCCAAGCTCAACCATTTTGACCACAGTGATTTAAGTAGTACGTAATTGACCAAAGTCATAGCAGTAGAAAAACAGCATGTGTTGGTAGCCCCTGTCAGAATCAATGCTGGCAACAGACAACATCATTTTATACCTCATAAAACCAGAAAAGGACATTTCAGTTTTGTGGAACATTATGAGGCGGGTTTCAAGTCTTTCTGGGATACAAAATTAATGAAGATAAAACAAAGGCAATAGCTGTATACTATATTTACCCATGCACATACACAGATTGCTTCAGAAATACCCATATTTATGGGAACACAATCAAATTAAATTCTTTGGAGTATGAATTAAAAATAATTATGTTATGGCAGCTAAAGATACATGGGAAGAGACTAAATAAAAGACAATACAAAAACTGAGAAACTGGAAGCTCTGTTTTATGGATGTGGCTAGCAAGATACAAGCAGTGAAAATGTTTTAATCCCTTTAGTATTATACAAAGGTCAAGCATATTTTTGTCAACCAGAGGAGATGTTTTGGATAGTAATTACTAAACAGTTTAAGGATTTTATCTGTTTGGAGAAGAGGGCAAAAGTCAAGTGGATAGGTTGATCTTTCCAATAGAATAAAGTGGTTTGTTATTTGAAGAAGTTTTTTAGAGCTACACGGTTAAGAAAAGTGACGATGATGAAACAGGTGGGAAGTTCAAAAACAAGGACAGACTGGGATTTTGGATGCAGATCATTAAGGAGAATAACAATAACCATACAAAATATTACATTCATAAAGTAACAAAAAGTATTCTAAGAACTAAGCCAACACAAGGATGGAACATGGAGATTCTGCTGATAGGGATGACTGCAATTAGGTGTACAGGGAATAGGCAAGAAGGGCTAGAATTTACTGGAGAAAACAGGGAAAGGAACCAAGATATTCGGAGAAAATAATTGGAGAGTGGAAGTAATAAAAAGAGAAGAGGCCAAGAATTGATTTGGACTGAAGGCTAGAGATTGCCTTCTCTAACAAGGACTGGTAATCAAAGTATAGGCAAAAAAGAAAGAAATAGGGGGATCCTAAGAAAAAGACCAGTACTTGTAGAGTTTTAGTAGACTCTAGACCAGAAGCTGCTTTTAAAAAGAGGCATATAAATGATTGCATCATAACTATCAGAATCAATGACAGGAAGTTAGAAAGGATTGGTGAGAGAGACTGGGTAAGCAATTCACAAAGAAACAATGTAGGATAAATGTATAGCTCCCAAATGTGGAACAAAGACTAGAAGATTTAGAATCTTTGCTTGAAAGTGTTAACATAGATCATTTTATAACCCAAGCAAACTCTAAATAATTTTTCTTCAGGTATACTGCAAATGTTGGAGGTGTGATGGGGGAAAAAGAGGTAACTGGGAACATATTTTTGAGGAGTGTAATATGTTGGAAGACTTTGAAAATTCCCTGCTGACTATTCTATCAGAAATACTGGATGAGAAAATTGGTGTAACTAAGGAAATTATTTTTTTAGCTGTAATAGTACCAGAAATATGGAAATCCTTCTATACCACTCCTCTGCACAAAGATGGCAACTCTGTTGAACCCTCAAACTATAACCCAATCGCTATTCTCTCACCACTCTCTAAGATCCTTGAAAAATGTATACATACTCAACTACTGTCCTATCTCATTCACGAAAATCTCCTCACCCCCTCGCAACATGGTTTCCACCCTCTGTTGAACCCTCAAACTATAAACCAATCGCTATTCTCTCACCACTCTCTAAGATCCTTGAAAAATGTATACATACTCAACTACTGTCCTATCTCATTCACGAAAATCTCCTCACCCCCTCGCAACATGGTTTCCACCCTAAACACAGTACCTCAACTGCCTTACTATCCTTTACTCAAAATGTTGCACAAGCTAGGGACAACAACCTCCTTGTCTCCTGTCTATTCCCTGATCTCTGTACAGCCTTCAACACTGTGTCTCATCCCATCAGATCTAAACCTCTCTCCTACTACTCTTGGCTGGTTCCAATCTTACCTTACTGGCAGAAAACAAGCTGTTAGATGGCAGCAGGCTTTCTCACCCTTCCTTGCTGTTCAAACAGGAGTACCCCAAGGCTCCATATTTGGATCACTCCTTTTCAACATTTTTACCAAATACCTACATTCATCCTGCAGTCTCTCATCTGTAATACAAAATGCAGATGACTCTACTCTCTTAGCTATCTCCAATGCTATCTCTGAACTACACACACTAACACAGAATTCCTTTATCTCTGTTGAAAAATAGCTCAGAAACAATTAACTAAACCTTAACCCTAAGAAACTCAACTCCTTCTCTTCCTACCTCAGACACTCTCTCACCTTAAATCCAATTTTTCTATTTCCTCCCTAGATGGCACCACTATCTCCCCTGCCTCACACATCAAACTTCTTGGGTAATAACTGATAACAGACTAAAATTTGACTTGCACATAACAACAGGCCATCAAAAAAAATGCACCAAAAACTTGGACTACTTTATATGAACAAAAAATTCCTCACTACTGCCACTAAATGCACACTTGTGCAGGCATTTCTCTTACCTAGTCTTCTATATGCTTCCCCCATCCTTACCAACATCCAAACTACCTCAAAGCAGAAACTGGTACAAATATACAAGAAAAGTGCCAGATTTATTCTAAACCAACCACTCTCTTCACATCATTGCCTCTCACTAAACAAACTTCAGTGACTGGAATTTCCACACCTTCTCCTGCAATCGCAACTCCACACTACCTTTTCCATACACAACAACCCTTCTTGCCTATCCTGCTCTCGCCTCCCCATGTTACTCTCTACCCCCCCCACCCGGCCTCTCCAGAGTGCTGATCAGCATCTTCTCTCAGTTTATAACCCCAAAAGGAATATTGGCAAACTACTTTACAAACACTCTGTCTCACTAAATTAGAACAAACTCCTTCTCCATATTAGCTCCAACCTTTCCTTTCCCTGTTTTAAAAAGGAGCTTAAATCCCACCTACTAACCCTGAAATTATACCATTAACTTGACCACACGTAGTCTAAGTCTGACCTACTGTATAACATGTTGCATCTCTTAACTTTCTTTCTCTGTTAGTAACATCTGCTTAAACTAACCTCCTAAACCTTCAGCTCTACTACTATAGCCCCCTCCCATTCTCTGCACTATTTATCCCCCCCCACTTCCTATTAACATCTATATAGTGTAAATTTTAGACCACTGCTATCAGTGCAATCCTTAATGTTCATATTTTTTTTCTTTTGTTTTCTCTTTATAATTAATTTCGTACTTGCACTGTTATTTTTAATAGTTTTTGTCCTGTATGTTAATGTTTGCTTATGTTTGCTGGGGCTCTTTCCCCTTGGGTCTCTACTGAAAATGGGTTGCTTACTATCAATGCAATGCAAATAGCTAATAATCTTTTCTTTTTACAATTATTTTGTATTGTGATTGTTATTTAATATTTGTATATTGTCATTTTATCTTTATTTATGTTTGCTGGGGCTTTTCCCCTCGGGTCTCCACTGAACATGGGTATGATTACAAACTCAGTTGGACTAACCCGTTTAACAAATATGAAATAAATTAACATTGTAATTAAATTACAAATTAATGCTAATTAAATACATTAATATAATACCTTCTCCCCCCTCCGAGCTCCTAGCAAAAACCTAACTAGCCTTTTCCAAAACAGAAACCTGGATGCAGTCTAACCATCTGGCACTAAATGCAAATAAAACCAAACTAATGTTTTTTTCCCCTACCAAAAACTCCATTGACAAATCCACATTCGCCATACAGAGCCAAAACAACACCCTCCTTGAAATCGTTACCAATACCAAGCTTCTTGGCATCATTATTGATAAAGAAAGTACAGCTGTGTACCTACCATAAATGTACACGTTCAAGTGTATTCACTGTTGCAGTCATTACACTTGGGTTATCCTGCTGGCAGGCTACCCGCAGTCGGCCTGAATTCCAAAGTCTAGGGTCCGGTGTCGGTTGCTGTCACCTCTTCCCTGACTTCAATGTGCCAGGGGTATAAAAGATGCGGCCGATGCCATTTTCTTCAGTTTTTCTTGCCCCAGATGTCAGGTGCCCCCAAAAGTGTAGGCTAAAAAACATTGCTAATAAAAGCATGCACCAAAATAACAATACCTTCATCTACAAGCAAATACACCACATAGGTTGTATAGAATAGAGAAGTACAGATAAGTCCCAGCAAAGAAAGGGGGATGGTGGGTAACCTGGACTGCAACAGTGAATACACTCGAACATCTACATTTATGTTAGATACACAACTGTACTATGTTCATCGTGTTTCACTGTTGCAGTCATTACACTTTGGTTGAATCCCAAAGCTGAGGTTGGGCGGCTGGGTCTAAATAGAATTAGGAATAGCTATAAGGCCCTGCAAGACTGTAGTGGCAAAGCCTGCTCTGGATTTAGTGTAAAGAGGCAAGTGGTAGTGTTTAGTAAAAGTGTGCACTGAAGTCCAAGTTGCAGCCTCCAAAATATCCTTGGTTGGTACTCCTCTGAGGAAGGCTGCTGCCCTGGTAGAATGTGGTCTAATGCCCTTAGGCACTGATTTACCATGTTGTGAATAGCAGAAACAAATGCAGTGTCCTATCCATTTTGAAATAATCTGCTTTGAGATAGCCTTTCCTTGTGATCCTGCGGCATATGCCACTAAATGTTGCTCGTTCTTTCTGAAAGCTTTAGTTTTATCCAAGTAGAAGCATAGCTGTGTATGTCCAAAGAATGCAGAAGTCTCTCCCCTTTATTCTGCGGTTTTGGGTAAAAAGTAGGCAAATGAATGGTTTGGTTAAGAGCCACACTGGACACTACCTTAGGCATACATGTCGGGTTTGTCCTTAGAGAAACTGTCCGGATGGAAGATAATGAAAGGTTCCACAGCCATTAATGCCTGTAACTCTGAGACTCTTCTTGCTGAAGTTATTGCTAGGAGAAGAGCTGTTTTCCATGATAAGAATTTTATGTCAGCGGTATTGGCTGGCTCAAAAGGAGGCATTGTGAGTTTTTCCAAGACAAAATTGAGGTCCCACGCAGGTATTGGTGCTCTCCTTGGAGGTCTTATGTTTTTGGCCCCCCTGAGGAACTGCCTAAGCAATGGATATGAAAAAATGGGTGGGTCTGTATTGTAATGAGCTGAAATGGCAGAGGCATGGATCTTAATTGATGAGAAGGATAGGCCTTTGTCCAGCATCTCAGTTAGATATTTTTATTTTATTTTATTTTATTTAACATTTGTTGACCGGGGAATGTCCGACTAGGTTCCACAGAGCCTGTTTTCAGCGGAGGCCCGGGGAGAAATGCTCCAGATGCATGTCTTTGGAATGTGGGAGGAAACCAACATGCAAACTCCACACAGAAGGCACCCCAGCCGAGAATCGAACCAGAGAACCTCTTGCTGTGAGGTGACAATGTTAACCACTGCACCACTGTGTAAAATCTGAGGAATATTTGGAAAAAGCATGTCAATTCCTTGTGCCGGGTTCCAAGCACAGAATCTCTTCCATTTTTCTGCATAAGATTTTCTGGTGCTAGGCCTCCTGGCCTCCAAAATGACATCCATAACCGCTTTAGAGAGAGGTGTATTCTGAATGGTTACAGTATCCTCCATGCAGCTAGATTTAAAGATCCGAGTTGGCTGTGCAGGATCTGATTGTTTTGTTGGGTCAGTAAATGAGGAATTTGAGGTAATGTCCAGGCTGAGCCTTGGGACAAGCTTCTAAGGATTGGGTACCAGTGCTGGCATGGCCAATCCGGGGCAATCAGTATCATTTGTGGCTTCTCTTGTCTGACCTTTAGGAGTACCTTGGGGGGGAGAGGCAGTAGAGGAAAGGCATATACTGTAAGGTTGTTCCAGCTGAATGACAGGGCATCCACTTTCCATGCTTGTTCGTGATAAGCCCTTGTGCAGAATCTCTGAAGTTGGCAGTTGTGAGGAGAGGCAAAAAGATCTATTTCTGGGCGTCCCCATTTCCTTGTTATCATGCTGAAGATTTGTGGATCTAGTTTCCACTCGTGAGGGTCCATGAGGTTTCTGCTTAGTTCGTCTGCCAGAGTGTTTGTTTTTCCTGGCAGGAATTGTGCTTGCAGGTGTACTTGGTAAGTCAATGCTGTGTTCCACAAAATCATGGCTTGTCTGCAGAGGGGGTAGGAATGTGTGCCCCCCTGTTTGTTTATGTACCACAAGACTGTGGTGTTGCCTGTCTTTATCAGCAGCTGTCCTGGATGAAGTAGGTCCTTGAAGGCTGTCAGGGCATTTTGTACAGCTAGCATCTCTTTTTGATTGATGTGTAGATGCCTTTGGCTTGGGGGCCATGTGCCCTGAATACATTTTCCTGCCATGTGGGCCCCCCAGACATAATCTGATGCATCTGTTGTTAGTGTTTGCCTGGCTGTGCGTAAAGTGAATGGCTGTCCCTTGTTGTGGTGACAGGCCTGTGCCCACCATCGAAACTCTTGTTGTAGGCAAGGAACGAAGGTAATTAATGATTCCAGGCTGTCGCAATGTTGAGTCCAAACACTTTTTAGGCACCATTGTAGTTTCCTCATATGCAGTCTTGCATATGGAATTAGCAGAATGCAGGAGGCCATGTAGCCCAGAGCCTGCAGAATTTTTCTTGCAGATAACTGGGTCTTTGTTGCCATGTTTTCGAAGTAAGAAGTCAGATGCCTTTGTTTGTCTGGCGTGAGATAAGCCATCTGGGCAGATGTATTTAAGCTTGCACCCAGGAATATTATCTCTTGAGAGGGTACTAGTTTTGATTTCTTTTTGTTTACTGTGTACCCTAGGCAAATTAGTAATCTTTTTACAAACGCCAGATGCTTTAGTAGAATGTCTTTGGCCTCTGCAGTCATTCAAGTAGGGATATATTTGAATTCCTTTTTGTCTGCAAAATGCAATTACTGGTGCCAGGCATTTTGTGAAGACCCTGGGTGCAGTAGATAAGCCAAAGGGCAGTGCAGAGAATTGGTAGTGCTTTGAGCCAGCTATGAATCTGAGGTATCTTCTGCAAGATTGTCTGATTGAGACATGCAAGTATGCCTCTTTGAGGTCCAAAGTTACAAGCCAAGCCTTTTTGCCCAGCATGGGCAGAAGCTGCTGTAGAGTCAACATTTTGAATTTCGGAACGTCCAGAAAAGTATTTAGAATAGACAGGTCCAGAATTGGTCTCCATGCTTTGTCCTTTCTTGGTACTACGAAAAGTCTTGAGTAAAATCCTTGTCCCTGCTCTTGTTGTGGCACCGGCTGAAAAGCCCTCATGTCCATGAGGGATGAAACTTAGTTTTGTGCCTCTGCCCATTGATTGTGTGGCAGGTCCGGCATATCTTTTGCCTTTGGAAGGGTGTGAAAGTGGAACCTGTAGCCCTGAGAGACTATATTTAAAACCCATTTGTCCTGGGTAATCATGTGCTAATTTTGTGAAAAAAGTGCTAGCTTTCCCCCTAAGGGTGCTGCCAAAAGATAAATGCTTGGCATTGGCAGAGGGAAGTCATTGGGACTGTTTCCTATATGGCTGTGATTTGTCTTCTCCGATTTTGGAGGTAGAAGCACCCCACTGTTTGAGCCTGTATGAGCCCTGGAGCTGTTGTCTGCCTCTAGGGCATCTGTATCTGCCTCTTTGTGGCCTGTCTGACATGGGAAAGGACCAATTTTTAGAAGGCCAGTTCCTGCTAAATCTGGGTGGCTGCACCTGTAAGAAATCCTTCACTGTCTGCATAGATTTAGCTTTATCCTCCATTTTCTTCAACCCCACTTCTGCCTTAACATCAAACAAATTATCATGCTGTAATGGAGCATCCAATAATTTTGCTTTAACATGATCAGGCAGTCTGTTCTTTTAACCAAGCATGCCTTCTAATGACCGAGCCTGTTACAGTGGCCCTGCAATAGGCCTCCAGTGAATCATAACCACATTGCAAAGTATGTTTTCCCACTTGTTCAGCTGCAAGCAATAAATCCTGCAATTCCTTGTTCTCAGCGCATTCAGAATTTGTCAACATTTTCTGCTTTAACAGACATATTAATTATTGCTGATATTTAAGCATATGAAACTGACAATTTAAAGCCCTTACAGCCAAGGTAGCAGAAGTGTAAATTTTTTTCCCCCATCTGTCCAGTGCCCTAGAATCTCTATCTGAGGGGACAGGGTTTTTTGCAGTAGCAGCCTTGACCCCTTTGGGACCCTGTGAAATAGTTTCTGGGTCAGCAGCAGGGTTCTTACATAGGAATTTATGAGAATCTGGAACCCTGTAGTATCTGTCTGGCTTAACAGGTGCAGGAGGTAAAAAGTCCGGAGAGAGACTGGACTCTGAAAAGACAACATATACAATGTTTACAACAGGAGGAATAGCAAGAGGTCTGTGCTGAGGAAGTAAAAGAAAGTCTCTGAGCCTTTTCTTAGAATCTGAATAATCTTGGCTCTCCCAGTGGAAATGCTCCCTCATGGTATGCAAGGTTTCCCCAAATGAATAATCCTCAGGAGGAGAAGCTGAAGGAATAGATTCTTCAACATCAGAATCCTCATAGGGAGGAATACAGTATCCCTGTCCTGAAGAGGAATCAGAAGAAATGGAAACCTGATCAGAGGAATCATATTCAGTGTCTTGCCTAGGCCTCTTATCAGGAGAGGGATGGGAGCACCTGATCAAAGTAATTAGGTCTTCGGCCATTTTGAGCATCTGTTTCTTAGGCATGGAAGTCTGCCCTAGAGAATGATGTACTTGTTTTCTTGTCTTTAAAACTGTTTTTGTCTTTGTCTTTGATGCTGAAGTTGGCTTGATATAGAGCTGTGTAGGTCTGAAAACACCCTCAGAAGCCGATGCCTGCTCAGCAGCTCCAGACCCATCTGAGGGATTAGTTTCCGAAGGCCCAATACCTTGAGTATCCAGAGGCCTAGCTGTCTCCATGTGGGAGTCGGAGGCGGCCTGTGGCTCTGAGGTAGCAGGTGTCAGGGGCAAAAGCGTCTCACTGAGAACCAGTGAACCGGCGACTGGCCTAGACGAGGCTTCATTGTCGGTTTTGGACCTCGTATGCCTGTCCTTTTCTTTTTCCTTGTGCTTTTTATGAACTCCGGTCATCGGCTGCTCCAACGGCATTATGTAATTAAACCTTCGGCCAAAGTAATGAAAAGCAAAATCAAACCGACGCTTAATAGTGCGTTGGTTAAATCTAGCACAAAACCGACAACTAGCAACATTGTGGTCAGGGCCTACGCAAGGAATACAGTAAAAATGAAAATCCTTATGAGGTATTTGTTTCCCACAAGAAATACAATTGTTAACTTTTTCTGACATCGGTCTGGAGCAAGAAAAAAGTTTCCCCAACGGGGTACTTAGCTTTATTGAAGGCTTCGGATCTGAAATTCAATTTCGAAAATCTCAGGAGTCGGCTGACCGGCACTTGCGAACTGCTTTTACTTCGGGCACCGCGCAGCAAGAAAGACTGAAGAAAATGGTGTTGGCTGCATTTTTTATACCACTGGTGCACTGACGTCAGGGAAGAGGCGACAGCAACAGACGCCGGACCAAGACTTTGGAATTTAGGCCGACTGCAGGTAGCCTGCCAGCAGGATAACCCAAGTGTAATGACTGCAACAGTGAAACACAAAAAAACATCTAAAATTTGACACCCACATCCGCTCCGCAGTCAGGAAAACCCACCAAAAGTTAGGTCTCCTCTACAGGCACAACCGCTTCCTAAGCCCCTCTACCTGTCAAACTCTTGCATCCGCCTTCCTACTCCCCTTCCTTATGTATGATGCCCCTCTTTTCACCAATCTCCATCTTGGACTTCGGTCCAAACTTGAATCCTGCTACGACAAGATCTTCAAATTTGCAACCAATTAAAAAAACTCATCCCACCACTGCCACTCCCTCCTCACCCTCAACTGGCTTGAACTACCCAACTACCTCAGTTACCTACAACTCACCATTGACCACAACCTCATCCTTAAACCTGCCAAATGCTGAGCTCTTGCTACTTCCTTAAAACTTTACATTCCCAACCTCTCACTCAGATCCAAAAAACAAAATCTCCTTCAGTTCCATAAGTCTGCATGGCCTCCTGGCCATCTACTGCTGTCCCACTCCGTAGATAAACAGTGGAACTCTTTCCCCACACACCTATGCAACCTACCTAACCATACAAATTTCAAATCTCAGCTACTGTCTCATCTTTCTTCCAAATGGGAATGCCCTTGCCACGCTTCAACTTAACCCCCCCCATTCCACCTTGCACTGACTCATCCAACTACCTCTATTACTTCATCCCACCCAAAAAAATCCCTAATTTTCTCTCTAATATCTATTATACTACACTCTCCAATCTGAAATATACCATTACTCTCTCCATGCATATTTTCCTAACCTACTAATGGCTAGTCGCTATATATTTTGAAATGTTAAACCAACAATTGAGTTTATAACAAAAATATTCACTTTATGTAAATGTTGAAATTTCTGTACTGAATTAGGTCTTTTCATTTTTGTAACATTATATATATATAAGAACCCTAAATATTCTAACAGTTTTACTATGCGTCCGTTTGGAATTTATCTCAAATGCATTGGTCACAATGCATTTGTTACTGTTCACTGTGTAACATTCTCACGTGATTAGATTAATTAATCAGTTATTTAATTGAATTATTGATGGCGTGCGCGCCAAAAGATATGTATATAAAAAGGCAGTGGTTTTATTTTTAAATTACATCTGAAGAAGCGTAGTCTACTAAGCGAAAGCGCTCATTTTTTCTGTGTTAAAATAAAGAAGTTTCAGTTTTTACGGAAATCTTCTTCCTGTGGTGATTCCTTCTGGATCTGCTGTTATTATTCATTTCTTCTTTCCTGAAGGCATCTTTGTTTACCAGTTACAGTTCGATTTATATTTTTCCTGCTTGTTTATTGCTGTTTCTGGTTTTACTCATGGAGCAAGTTGACATAGAATTGGATTTCCACCCAGAGACGAGGACAACTACGATGCCGGCTTGGGATCTGCTTAAGCATTGTAAGGAGAATCCTTTATTGACTCTGGAATTAACAAATAATCCTATTGCAATACCAGCATCAAATAACGGTGAGAATATCACTGAATTCAATAGACTTTGTAAAGAGTTTCAGGATGACTTATACAAACTTCAAAGATATGCATGGCAAAGATTGCATTTGGAAGCATGTCTTCATTTTAAGGTTGTGCCCAGAGGCATGCGCATCTTTTGCATGCCCACATATGGGGATAGTCATCCCGTTTTGCTCAGGAAATGGCAGGACCTGAATATACAACTTGGCTTTAGCTATATTAAACTTTTATTGGAATACTTTGCCCCACTTGAATCTGAGTTACGGAACAAAATAGACTTACAACAAAGTAACATTCTCGAACAATTTAAATCAGAATACTTCACTAAGAGGCTGGAAAATATTTGGTCACAGGTACATCTGTTCAGTGAAAGGTTAAAGCAAACCAAACACAGAAAGCTTGTGAGGGATGCTAATGATTTTGCTCTCGGCCAGGTGTTCCTCTGGCCGAGAACAGAGAATGTTCGTTCTACGGTAACATCTGATATAGTCAGCAGAGAAGAAACATCAGCTTTTCCAACTCCGGCAATGTTATGTTCCACTTCTGAACCCATTGTCTCATCTTTTGTCTCTAATTCCAGTAAGACTACAAACAATGAAGTACCGTCTAGTATTTCTACATCCAACCATTCCAATGGTAGTAGCTTTCCTAGCGATACCCCACCCCCTAACCAACAAGCAGCTAAGACTTTCATTTTAGCGGGAGCAAAACCTAAAGATACAGCCCCTGCTACGAGCTGTTTTTTACCTTTTCCGGTGAAACAGCAAACGGGGTGGAGAGGCCGTTCCAACAGCAGGGGCCCACGAAAGAGGAAAGGCTCAGAAGAGAAATACGGAGCAATAAGGAAGCAAAGAAATTGAACTCTTTGGTATATAATTTGTCTGATATGGTTTTCTCTGAATCTGATACCTCGCTTCTAAATAAGGGTCTTAATTTTATTCCCTCTCAAACCAGTCACCTTAATGAGGTCCTAACTGACCTAAGATTATTTTGTCGTAATGTTTCTTTAAAAATCTTTTTTAAAGATAATAGTGCTATGCGTACTGATGCACTGAAAGATTTTTTTAAACGTAAAAGTAATTTTGTACCTTTGATGCCATATAATGTAGAGTGCTTTTTGAAAATGTGCGAAAAAGATTTTTATGAGTGGTTGCTCTTAACAGAAGAACAAGGTTCACTCTTTATGTTGAAAAGGAATGCTGAGATTACTATTAAGCCAGCAGATAAAGGTGGGGTGGTGATAATGAATACATCTGATTATATTAACACCATGACTGCCCTCTTATCAGATAGTAGCACATACGATTTGGTTACCATTGATTTTGTGAAGAAAATTATCAAAGATATATAAGCAGACTTGTATGATTTATTAATGTGTGGCCAGATAAGCTGTGAGATATATGAATATTTTTTAGTGGAGTTTCCGACAATTCCCATTATCAAAGGCTTGCCCAAGATACACAAAAAGGTCAGTCCTGTTCCTATGAGACCTATTGTCTCTAATGAAAGGTGGATTACCTCTACCATCTCTTGGTTTATAGAACGCCTTTTAAGACCCATCGTGAATGAAATCCCCAAGTTCAAGTTAGATAAAACTGTGAATAATTATTTGCTTGTTACTATGGATGTAAAAGATTTATTTACATGCATCCCGCATGACCTGGGACTTCAAGCCATTAGAGAGGTTCTTGTCACATGCTCTCATTATACTAACAATAGACAGATTTTAATTAATCATCTATTGGATCTTGTACTTAATAATAACATTTTTGTATTTCAAGACAGTTATTATTTACAAAAATGGGGGGTTGCCATGGGCACCCCCTGTGCTAATAGTTACGCAAATCTCGTTGTATATCAATGGGAACGTAACTTTTTGTTTAAACATGCACAATATAGGAAAGTAAAATTATATAAGAGATTTGTGGATGACGTACTTTTCGTTTGGGAAGGCACTGAAGCAGAATGCATTCGCTTTATTAAAGATGTAGAAACTACTACCCCTTTCTTAAGGTTCACTGTTGAAACCTCACAGGTACAGGTACATTTTTTAGATTTAACACTTAAATTTAATGCTTATGGCAGGATTGTTACTTCCTTGTATAGGAAACCTACCTGGAGGAACACTTTACTGAGATATGAAAGTATGCACCCCAGGTTTACCTTTCGAGGCATTGTTCTTAGCCAGCTACACAGGATTATTAGGATATGCAATGATAATGAAGTGTTACATTCTGAATTGGATAACCTTGAAACATTATTTAAAGAAAGAGGGTATACTAACACTATGATTACTAAATGTAAACAGCAATTACTTGAAGTTACGAATGCTGGCCCTTGTCCAGCACAGTGCGATGTGACACAGACTTCCCATATTGTGAAATCTAGAAAAGGAAAATTCACAGAGAAACTGTCTTATATTACTAAATATACAAGTGATATTGCTTCTCTTAAAAAAATAATTAGTAAGAACTGGAATGTACTTATCATGGACCCCTTCACTAAGACTATAGTAGGAGATTACCCTAGATTTAGTTACAGAAATTGTAACAATCTAAAACAGCTACTCTGTACAGAGAAAACTAATTTACATAGTATTGAAATAACTACATTAAAAGGGACTTATCCATGTGGCCACTGTCACATGTGTCCACATATTTCTAAGAATCTTTGTTTTACACATCCCGAAGGTTTTTTCCCATTTACACCGAAATGTTACTGTGACTTCAACAGTGTTAACCTTATCTACCTTGCAACATGTGAAAGTTGTGATGCATTCTATGTGGGTCTAACTAAGAGGAGATTAAGAGATAGGGTTTATAACCATCTTTATGATATCAAGAAAGGACATGAGCACAATGCTTTAGCAAAGCACATATTAGAATTTAAAACGCACACTTTTAGTTTTAAAGTTCTAGAGATGGTTATACAAAATTTTAGAGAAGGTGACAATATTAACCAACTGGCAAGCATTGAATTAAAATGGATTTTTATTTTGAAAGCACACATTTATCCAGGTATCAATCAGTTTGTTTCCATTAAACCGATATTAAATAATAGAAAAATATAGTTTTTTATATCCACACCTGCCATTTATTTATTTCGCTTTGGTATGGTCCATTTTTACAAATATATTTTTTATATAGTTATCTAAGCTTGATATAAACTTTTTTATATACATATGCTAAATATATTTTTTAGTTAATATATATAATTTATAGAGAGTTGAACAGCAATTAGTTATCGAATATTAATTTATTTTATTCCTTATTATACAATAAATTAATTCAATTTTGTCTGATTTAATCACTGTTAATGCAATAAAAGGTAAAATGAGCCAAAAAAGTTTATAACCAGGAAAAGTGTTATGAGAACTCCACCAGGCACAAATAAATCGAAGCTCCAAGGTAAAATTGCTTTTAATAAGCACTTTGAACCACTCCACAACAAAGACTGGATCAAATAAAGACAAGCAAAACAAAATAACGTTTCCTTGGAGCTTCGATTTATTTGTGCCTGGTGGAGTTCTCATCACACTGTTAATGCAATATATTTACATTTTTTATGTTAATATGCAATTATGTATTCATATTAAACTGACATCAAAATCATTTTACTTATTAACAAATAGCAGTTAATTATTAATATTGATTTGCTGTTTGATACGCCTATCATGTCCTAGTTTCAATGTCATCAGTTCTTAAAGGACAGTTTTCATTGGTAGTATTCACTGTCAGTATCTATTTATCCTTTGCTCGTGTTTGTTTTATATTTTTTATTGATTAATGTTCATCATTTAAATAATATTAGTAAGGCAGGTCAATAGTTCAGTCACACACTGAGATATTTGTGGAGTTCATGATTTGAATTTCGCTTTCTGGCTAGATGGTTATCAGCATTCAGATTCGAACTTTGTCCATATTTATGTACATCTAGTTATATAGGACATAAGTTAGTTATACTAGTGGCCACTTTTTATAAGGGCTGAATTCTAATATTATGTGATGATGTGCAAAATAATTTTGTGTTTTAGCGGTTTTGTGTTTTTATACATTTTGTGTGCGTCACGCATATATATTTTCTCCGTATGCATTACAGCTTGATGCATGAACAGTACTTTACGATATCGCAGTGTGAAACTATGGTTCTAACAATATACATAATTCTTTTATGTTTCTTAAATAGATGGTTTTTAAATATATGTTTTTTCCTGCTATGCATTTTGTATGTAATTGCTGATATGAATGCAATGTTCATTGACAAAACTGATTTTTAATAGATATATTAAGAACCCTAAATATTCTAACAGTTTTACTATGCGTCCGTTTGGAATTTATCTCAAATGCATTGGTCACAATGCATTTGTTACTGTTCACTGTGTAACATTCTCACGTGATTAGATTAATTAATCAGTTATTTAATTGAATTATTGATGGCGTGCGCGCCAAAAGATATGTATATAAAAAGGCAGTGGTTTTATTTTTAAATTACATCTGAAGAAGCGTAGTCCACTACGCGAAAGCGCTCATTTTTTCTGTGTTAAAATAAAGAAGTTTCAGTTTTTACGGAAATCTTCCTCCTGTGGTGATTCCTTCTGGATCTGCTTTTATTATTATTATTATTATTATTTTTGTAACATTGTGACAAGCCAATTGCAAATATCTTGGAGTTTATCTGTAAATGTTTAATTAGCTGTATGAATTGTGTCCTTTTGTAACGTGAAATGTAACTTGAAATTATTGTGGAGCTTTTCTCCCCAGGCCTCCACTGAAACTGGGGTCTTCTTGGGCCAATGGACTTCCCCGGTCATCAAACAAATAAATAAAATAATAATAAATAATACAGAAACAAAACTGTCTAGACACAATAAGGCCTTGATGAATTTAATTCTGGTGGCTGCCAAAAAAGCAATTACTAGAAAATATAAAAAAAAAAGTCTAAATCAACTGTACTAATAGTAGTGAATACAGTAACAGAGATAAAACATCTGGAAGTGGGACCTTTAGAAAAGGGTAAGAACAAATTACATAGAAAAAGGGGAATTGCGGGAACAATACATGCAGAATAATGTTTTGGAGGAGGAATGATGTTTAAAGGAAGGCAGGAATTGAATGAGCTATATAATGTTTGACTGACAGTGACTGGCTAGATTATAAGTGATGTATAATTTCTGCAACTGAAAATATGTCAATATAGTTTGTTTTCATTTATATAACTGTCATTTATATAACTGTATGATTGCCTATGTCATAAGTGATAATTCAATAAAAATGCTTCTTGTTTAAAAAAAATCAATGCTGGCAATGCGTTGCATGGAACATGTAAAAGCATGAGACAAACAAGGTGCATCAATTGAGGTGACATAAAATGGGTGCTCACCCCCGTGCTAAACCATTTTGAACACTGTAATTTAAAGAATAAATGACAGGAGCCATGTTAGGCACAGCAGGGGCAATAGTACAACAGTATGTATTGCTAGCCACTGTTTAGAATCAGTTAGAATCAGTGCTGGCAAATGAGCATCGCAGAAAGTACAGTTTTGTACCTACCATAAATGTAGATGTTCGAGTGCTAATACAGCTGCAGTCATAACAGATGGGTTATCCTGCCGTCAGGCGGGTCCTCGGTCGGCCGAATTCCAAAGTCTAGGTCTGGCATCGGTTGTCGTCGCTTCTTCCCTGACGTCAGTGCGGCAGGGGTATAAAAGAACCAGCCGACGCCATTTTCTTCAGTTTTTCTTGCCCCAGATGTCAGGTGCCCCCAGAAGGAAGGCAAAACATAAACTTATGTAGTAATGCAATGTAATATGATCAAAAAACAGTACTTTGCAAGCAAATACACCATAAAAGAATACCCCAATCAGGTTGGATGAGGAGGTGTTTGTCATAAGGTCTGTCCCAAGAGGGGATGGAGGGAGGGAAACCTGGACTGCAGCTGTATTAGCACTCGAACATCTACATTTATGGTAGGTACAAAACTGTACTATGTTCATCGTGCATACAGCTGCAGTCATAACAGATGGGTAGAATCCCAAAGCTAAAAAGGGGTGGCAGGCACTAAGTGGAACTAGGAGGAGCAAGGATGCCCTGCAAGACTGCTGTGGCAAAGCCCGCTCTAGATTTAGAGTAAAGTGGAAGGTGATAGTGCTTGGAGAAAGTGTGCACAGAACTCCAAGTGGCTGCTTCCAAAATGTCCTTGGTAGGAACCCCCCTGAGGAAAGCTGCAGAGGTAGCTGTGGCCCTTGTGGAGTGAGATCTGATGCTTGTAGGTACAGTTTTTCCATGAAATGAGTAACAAAAGCGTATGCAGTGGGCTATCCATTTTGAGATTGTCTGTTTGGAGATAGCCTTTCCTTGAGCACCTGTAGCATAGGACACAAAGAGTTGCTCTGATTTTCTGAATGGCTTTGTCCTGTCCAAATAATAACGAAGTTGTCTGTGAATGTCCAAGGAATGCAGTAGTCTTTCCCCTTTGTTTTGTGGGTTAGGATAAAAGGTAGGTAAGTGGATAGTCTGATTCAAGGCTACACTGGATACTACCTTTGGCATAAAGGAAGGGTTGGTTCATAAGGAAACTCTGCCCTGATGGAAATGATGAAAGGTTGCACAGCCATGAGGGCCTGTAATTCCGAAACCCTGCGTGCTGAGGTGATAGCCAGAAGGAAGGCTGTTTTCCATGACAAATATTGCAGTTCTGTTGAAGCAGCTGGCTCAAATGGAGGCAGGATCAGTTTTTCTAAAATGAAGTTGAGGTCCCAAGCAGGTACTGGTGGTTTCCTTGGGGGTTTTATATTCTTAGCCCCTCTGAGGAACTGTCTTAAGAGAGGATGAGAGAATAAAGGAGGATCAGTGTTGTATTGTGCAGAAATGGCTGAAGCATGGATCTTGATGAAGGAGAAGGAAAGTCCACTGTTTAACATCTCAGCTAGGTACTGTAATATTTGAGGTAAATTTAGTACCCAAGGATTCTGGCCCTTTTCTGATTCCAGGCACAAAACCGTTTCCATTTGGCGGAGTAGGCTTTTCTAGTAGAAGGTCTTCTGGCCTCCAAGATGACATCCTGCACCTCCTTGGAGAGGAGGGTCTGTTGGGAAATCAAGGAATCCTCCATGCGGCTAGATTGAGGGTTTTCAGCTGACTGTGAAGAGTTTTGAGGTTGTGCTGGGTCAACAGAAGAGGCACTAGAGGCAGGATCCATGGTGGGGAATGCGTCAGGCTCTTCAGGAGTGGATACCAGTGTTGTCTTGGCCAGTCTGGAGCAATGAGAATCATGTTTGGCCTCTCTGCTCTGGCTTTTAATAGAACTTTGGGCAGCAGAGGAAAAGGTGGAAAGGCATAGACTGTCAATGTTGTCCAATTGAAAGAAAGTGTGTCCACTTTCCAGGCCTGTGGATGAATATTTTTTCAGTTGGTAATTTCTATGGGTAGCAAAGAGATCTATGTCTGGCTGTCCCCATGCCTGAATTATCTTTGCGAAAACTTGAGGATGCAACTTCCATTAGTGTGGATCTGTCATATTTCTGCTTAGGTTGTCTGCCAGCGTGTTTTCCTTCCCTGGCAGGAATTGTGCTTGAAGTTGGATTTGCAATTCCAGAGCCGTGTTCCAAAGGGACATGGCTAGTCTGCACAGGGGGTATGAATGAGTTCCTCCCTGTTTGTTTATGTACCACATCACTGTGGTGTTGTCTGTCCTTATCAATAGCTGGCCTGGATGCAGTAGGTCTTTGAAGGCCATAATAGCATTTTGTACTGCTAGCATTTCCTTTTGATTGATGTGTAGGTGCTTCTCTTTTTGGGACCATTTGCCCTGAATGCACTGATCTGTCATGTGCGCCTCACAGGCGTAGTCAGAGGCGTCTGTTGTGATGATTTGATTTGCTTGAGGCATGCAGAAGGGGAGACCTATGTTTCTTTGGCATGCTTGAGCCCACCACAGAAATTCCTATTGAAGACATGGAATGAGTGGTATAATTGTTTCCAAACTGTGGCTGTGATGAGACCATAAGTTTTTTAGGTACCATTGAAGTTTCCTCATATGAAGCTTTGCACATGGGATCAGAAGGATGCAAAATGCCATGAATCCCAGAGCCTGCAGGACTTTCCTTGCAGTCAGCCTGGTGAAGGTTGCCATTTTTCTGAAGTATTGAGATAGTTGCCCTTGCTTCTCTGGCGTGAGGTAGGCCATCTGGGTGTTTGTATTCAAGCTGGCACACAGGAAAATTATTGCTTGAGAGGGTATTAGTTTTGATTTCTTTTTGCTGACTGTGTATCCCAGAAAGGTCAACAATTTTATTACAAACGCCAGGTGTTTCAGAAGTATGTGCTTGCTATCCGCTTGGATCAGGCAGTCGTCCAGATATGGTATATTTGTATCCCTTGAAGTCTGCAGAAGGCAATTACTGATGCCAGGCATTTCGTAAACACTCTAGGTGCAGTAGATAAGCCAAAGGGCAATGCAGAGAATTGATAATGGGTTGAACCTGCAAGAAATCTGAGGTATCTTCTGCAATCTTGTCTAATAGGGACATGCAGGTATGCCTCCTTGAGGTCCAATGTTACCAGCCAAGACTCCTTGCCCAGCATGGGAAGAAGCTGCTGTAATGTGAGCATCTTGAATTTTGATACGAGTAAATATGTGTTTAGGATGGATAGGTCCAAAATAGGTCTCCAATCTTTGTCCTTCTTTGGTACCAGGAATAGTCTGGAATAAAAACCTTGACCCTGTTCTTTTGCGGGTACCTCTTGAATAGCTTTCATGTCCATGAGAGCTGAAATTTGTTTTTGTGCCTCTGCCCTTTGATTTTGTGGAAGGTTTGGCATGCCTCTCATTTTTGGAAGGGTGTGAAAGTGGAATCTGTAGCCTCTGTCTATAATGTCCAGGATCCATTTGTCTTTTGTAACAATATGCCAATTTTTTGAAAATAATGCCAGTTTTCCGCCAAAAGGTGCTGCCATTAAAGCTTTGCTTGGCATGCAAAGGGGAAAGTCATTGTGTCTGCTTTCTGAATGACTGAGATCTATCTTCTCCACCTCTTGGTGTAGGCGCTTGCCATTGTCTGGCTCTAAATGATCCTTGAGATTGCCCTCTATCCCTCAGCGCCTGTATCTACCTCTTTGAGGTCTGTCCGTGGCTGGAAAGGACCAATTTTTTGATGGCCAGTTTCTGCTGAAACGTGGAGGTTGTACCTGTAGGAAATCTTTCACTGTTTGCATTGATCTTGCCTTTTCCTCCATTTTCTTTAGTACCTCCTCATCTTTAACACCAAACAATACATCTTTTTGAAGAGGTGCATCTAGTAATTTAGCTTTGACATGATCTGGTAAGATTTGCTCTTTGAGCCAAGCATGTCTACGTATGACAGACCCTGTAACAGCAGCTCTACATGAGGCCTCTAAAGCATCAAAACCACATTGCAAGGTATGTTTACCCACTTGCTCTGCAGTATGCAACAAATCCTGCAACTCCTTTAAATCTGGTTGCTCGGGTTGTGTCATTTTGCTTTTCAACTGAGATAACAAAAACTGTTGATACTTTAACATATGGAACTGACAGTTTAATGCCCTCATGGTTAAAGTGGCCGAGGTGTATACCTTTTTCCCCCACCTTTCTAAAGCTCTGGAATCTCTCTCTGAAGGTAATGGGTTTTTGGCAGTAGAGGCCTTAATTCCCTTGGGACCCTGTGAAATAGTTTCTGGGTCAGCAGCATGGCTTTTGTATAGGAATTGGTGTGAATTAGGAACCCGGTAATACCTGTCAGGTTTAACAGGAGATGGAGGTAAAGAATCTGGGTTGAGGCTGGCTTCTGTGTACACATCATCTAATATATCCAAGACAGGAGGGATAGCCAGAGGCCTGTGCTGGGGAAGCAAGAGGAAATCCCTGAGCCTTTTCTTGGAATCTGAGTAATCTTGGCCTTCCCAGTGAAAGTGTTCCCTCAAGGTATGTAAGGTTTCCCCAAAAGAATAGTCCTCGGGGGGGGGGGGGCGAGGGAATGGACTCCTCAGCATCAGAGTCTTCAAAAGGGGAATATGAATATTCCTGGTCCTCAGAATGTTCTGAGGTAATAGAGGCTTGGTCTGAGGAAGGGTAGTCTTCCTCCAATCTGGGCCTTTTGTCCGAGGGGGGTTGAGAACTCCTGATAAGAGTAATCAAATCCTCAGCCATTTTGAGCATCTGCTTTTTAGGCATGGGGCCTTGACAGGGGCTCTCTGGACCTTGTCTTTTAGTTTTCATGGCTGCTTTAGATTTTGTGAAAGCCTTAATGGAAAAAGAGGAAGGCCTGAAGACACCTTGAGAGGTGGCAGGCCTGTCTAAACTCTCAGTTTCCCCGCCAAGAGTGGCGTCGGTATCTGTAGTCGGAGTGGGGGCCGAGGAGCCTGTGACCTCGGGCACAGAAGACACCGCTAAAGAAGCGTCATCGGTACTCAGGGGCTGTGTAGGCGCCTCACTGAGAACCGGAGCCCCGGTAGCCGGCTTTAGCGTGGTGTCGGTAGAAGTCGCGGACCTCATATGTCGGTCCTTATCTTTGTGTCTTTTACTCAAAACTGGAGTCGGAGTATCCGACGACATAATGTAATTAAATTTTTTACCAAAATAATGTTGGGCAAACTCCGCCCGACGCTTAATAGTGCGTTTGTTGAATCTAGCACAAAAACGGCAGGCCGAGACGTCGTGGTCTGGGCCTAAGCAAGGAATACAGAAGGAATGGAAATCCTTATGCGGTATTTGCTTCCCACATGAAATGCAATTATTAACTTTGTCTGACATCGGTCTGAGGCAAGAAAAGTTTCTCCCAACGGGGTACTTAGCTTTCAAGAAGACTTCGGCTGAAATATTTTCGTAAATCTCAGGAGCTGACCGACCGGCACTTGCGAACTGCTTCTGCTTCGGGCACCGCGCGGCAAGAAAGACTGGAGAAAATGGCGTCGGCTGGTTCTTTTATACCCCTGCACTGACGTCAGGGAAGAAGCGACGACAACCGACGCCGGACCTAGACTTTGGAATTCGGCCGACCGAGGACCCGCCTGACGGCAGGATAACCCATCTGTTATGACTGCAGCTGTATGCACGATGAACATCAAGCAAATACAGGAAGCCAAGATGTGATAGAAAATGGGAACTCTCTGCACCAATGCCTAACCATTAAGAAAAACATGTCTTAAGACGCAAATTGCAGGAGCCATGCTAGGCACACCAGTGGCAACAGTGCAACAATGTGTGTTGTCAGTCACCATAAGAATCAATGCTGGCAATGTTTTCAGTTGCAGCTATCCACACCAATGAAAATGATACAGGCAAATCAGCTGCTTCAGGTAAACTGTAGGACCTATCTGAAATGTGTCATCCACAAACAGAACTGGGGAATGTAAATAATATGCCCGCACTTGTGGGCACAATGGTATATATGGAGATGACCGTCTTAACTACAAGGATCTTCCAGGAACCTACTGGAAATAACTGGATATGTATGGAACCAGCACCATCCACCTATTCTACAAGATTGCACGCTACCCTGAGATCATGGGCACCACAGGTTGCACCCATGATGCAGCTAAGGCCCCTCTAGGCACTGAAGCTTAGAGATCCATACAAATGAAGGGTCACCACTCCATGAATTTTCAGCTAGTCTGTAAAGCCCAGGGCAATATTTATAATATTTAGAAACCACAACAGAAACAAATATCACATGCAGCAACAACAGATCACACACAACCAGGACTGCACCAAGCAGTTTTCTAAGCAGTAGTATTTTATTCAAATAAAATCTCACTTAGCACTTCGGCTAAAAAGCCTTTTCAAAGTATATGTTGTTGCTGCAATATTTATAATATGTCCATGCCCCACCTTGGCAGTTCACACAATTCACACATTTTATAAATGTCCAACCTATAACAATTTGTCCTGCAAAGTTTCTTTCCACTGGGTCATTTTCTTGGTAGGTGCACAAACATGTCAGATATACATGACAGCAACTTGTAGGGAGCACAGTCCAGTGACATAGTCATATTTATCTGCAACACTTTGGGGGGGTAGCCACAGTAGCCATGCTGACATCAGCCCACTGTTATCCCACTGTGCTGAACCTTCCAAAACTGAAACTTTTGAATGCATGATAAATATAACATCATTGTAAGCCCACAGACATAAGCTTTGACTATACCCTCTGGTATGCATAGTTGGGACACATGGAAGACACCGCTATACAGTGTTTTGGAACACAAACCTTAGTGGGAAGGACATTGAATTTTTAAACCAGAGAGGACTACAATGACAGATTATAGGTTCATAGGTTGGTACTAGGCTATCGGCCCTAGGGCCTACACAAGCCTAGCCTAGGGTTGCCACCTTTTCAAATGCCCAAAGTGGGACATTTTTGGTACAAACGTCAAATTTTGCAGGGCAAAACATACCCACAGCTAGTAGAAAGGACAGAACTTTATGTTTTTGCCTAAATAAAAGCTTATTCTTTTAGCATTTTAGTTGCTTATTCTGTTTCTTATAACATTTAGGTGTTTCAGATACAGAATAACTGTTTTATGCAATTATTAAATAAAATATAGGAAAGAATTCTATCCTAAAATCTCAGGGCATTTGCCATTTTTTCATTTTTTTTGCAGGACACAACTGCCCAAAGAGGGACTGTCCCTCGCAAAGTGGGACAGGTGGTAACCCTAGCCTAGCCATAACAATTCCATGGCTATTTCTTCCCACAATATCTACTTCCCTGGACCCTTGTCTATCAGGGCTACTGACATGATCCCCGGGGTGAATTTATTATCTCACATCCAATCGTCAAGGTTCCTTTTGAAGAGGGCCAAAGAGGTGCTCTGCTTGACATGCATAGGCAGTCTATTCCAGAGTCTGGGGAGTCTCTGGGTCAGGAACCTATTGCTCCAGCACATTTTGTTCATTGTGATGACAAGGTTTAGATCCCTGGAGCGTATGGCTCTGAAGGATTGGGATTTCTTTAAGTGTAGCATGTTCAACAGCTCTGGGTTTGACATGGCCTTATATGTTAAGCAGAGATTGCCTTTGGCAACAGAGCATAGCTGGAGTTTTTTTAGATGGTCAGCATAGGGCATCTGCTTTAGGCCTGTGATTCTTTTAGTGATGTATTTCTGCGGTCTTTCCAGTTGTTGCAGATGTCTTGAGAGGTACATACCAAATGGGCGTTGTATATTATAATGGGTCTAATGAGGGATGAGTACAGTGGGACAATGACCTTTTTTTTTTCTCTGGATGAAAAGCCCTTATTGATGAAATGAGCCACATAGAAGGATTTTCTGACTGTTATGGCGATGTGGTTATCAAAGGTGAGACCACTGTCCACCTGTGTGCCTAAGTCTCTTATCACACTTTCTGTGTTTAGTATACTGCCACCTATGTGGTAATTCACAGGTACATGTTTTTTTCCCCAAAGGGGATAGCTATACATTTCTTGGCATGGATCTTAAGCCTATGGCTCTGGCACCAAGCATCTGCTTCTGTAAGGCCCTTTTGTAGAATATCCACATCATTTGCGGATTCAATAATGGCTCCCAGTTTGCAGTCATCTGTGAACTTTGTTATCCAGAGTCCCTTACTGTTGGCCTGTACTTCAGAGAAGTAAATGCCAAACAGCAGCGGTCCCAGGACTGAACCCTGAAGTACTCCACTTGTCACCTGTCTGGAGCTGGATTTGGAGTTGGCTACTTTTACAGTCTGGGTTCTGTCAGTAAGCCAGCTGGCAACCCATCGAGTGACGTAGGGATTAATGCCCAGCTTAGTAAGTTTATCTATGATTCCAGAGTGGAGGATGGTGGCAAAGGCCTTGGCAAGGTCCAGATAGGCTGTGTGGTCCGCCTTACATTCGTCCACACCTCTGCAGACTCATTGGAAGAAGTCAATCAGATTCAGGAGACAAGATCAGCCCTTCACGAACCAAAACTGTGTGGGGTCCAGTGTTTGAAGGATGTCAATGTCTTTGTTTATAAGTTGCATGATAATAAGTTCAATGACCTTGCAAATCAGGCTCGTCAGACTGATGGGGTGGTAGTTCCCAGGATCCAAGGTGGACCACCCCCCTTGTGGAGTGTGATAACTGTAGCTGTGCGCCACTCAGTGGGCACAAAGCCTGAGGTGAGGCTATGATTAAACATGACACTTAGGTGAGGTGCCAGTTCATTTTATAGTTCATGTAGTACACAGCCCGGGATGTTGTCTGGTCCCATGGATTCTTTATTCTTAGCTTTGGAGAGTGCGGTTTTTACTTGTGTGGCTGTTATTACTGGAATTTGCCACTCTTTTGGTATTGAGATGGGCCCTTTAGGGGGTGAGAGGGGGGTGAAGTTGGCACTGAATTGATCTGCCAGGATACTGGGAATATCCTTGGGATCACTAGATTTAATGCCATTCTGTTGTAGCTCAGAGCAGATCTGAGCATTGCCATTTAGATTATTGACATAGCGATACAATGCCATGTGGTTGTCTTTTGAATCTTTGACAATTTTATTTTTGTAACTAGCTTTGGAGGGTTTTATGAGGGATCTCAGTTTCTTACTGAGGTTGGAAAGGGAGTTTTTTGCATCCTGGGATTTTCCCCTTTTCTGCAACAGTTGCTTCATTTTGTTGTAAAGTTTGTTTATGGCAGGGGACCACCAGATTGGCTTCCTTTTTTGGAGGAGAGCGTCTTGGTTCTATTTGGGATGGCACGATTCGTGCATGAGTGTATTGCCTTAGTGTAGGATTCAGCATTCAAACCTTCAGTTCCCGTCTGCATGGGTGTCATGAAGTTTGTCACTTCTGACTTCAGTAGCACGAAGTTGGTTTTGGAGAAGTTTTTTATGGAGGTTTCCTTACTGGGGGGTGGGGGAGGGATGCGGATATCAAGGGTGATTAGCTTATGGTCAGACCTGACCAGCGAGGGGGTGACCATAGGTGTGGAGCATCGATTTCCCATGTTGGTAATGAACAGGTCAAGGATATTGGAGCCCTTTTGTTGAATCTTACTGAGCATGTATTGACTAAGAATGTGTTTTTCTACAACCAGGATTGTTATCTACAGATCAGAGGCACTGCTATGGGGGCATCTTTTGCCCCCATTTATGCTGATCTGTTCATGGCCTACATTGAACATATTATGATCTATGATGATACACATAATTTGTTTTTGCCGGAAATTGACATCTGGCGCAGATATTTGGATGATTGCTGGATGGTGTGGAGATCGGATATTCCATACCTTCAGGAATTTATGGAATCTAATGATAATATATGGGGTATACAATTCACTATTACTTACAATCGGGAATCCATTACATTTTTGGATGTTTTGGTGACTAGGAATAATGACAATACCTTAACAACTGAAACCTATAGAAAATTCCCCCAATATAATACAATTCTCCACGCATCCAGCTTTCATCCAAAACACATTGCAAAGAACATCCCTAAATCACAATTTATTAGGATTAGGCGGAACTGTTCTGATAACACTACTTATGTCAATCATGCTCAGGATTTGCATAATAGATTCATTGAGCGTGGCTATTGTTCAGGATATGTGACCATGGCTCAGAATCATGCTATGGGTCTACACAGACCCAATTTACTAACATATAAAAAGAAACATAATAAGACAAATAAACTCAGACTCACTACAACATTTGGTAGGAATACCAACAACTTTATTAAGATTGTTAGGGACAACTGGAACATTTTGGAGGCTGATGTCAGAATCAAAAATATTGTTCCTTGTAAGTGCCTTTTTTCTTTCCGTAAGGGAAAGAATTTGGCTTGTCATTTTAATCATTACAAACACCACTTTGAGTCAACGTTACCACAAGTATATCAAACTACAATCTTGGGAGATAGACTTATTGGTTCCTTTCCATGTGGCCATTGTGTTAATTGTAAACACATGTTAAAAACTAAGGAATTCACTAGTAGGAATACTAATACAGTCTTTGATATTAGATTTTTTGCAAACTGTAACACAGACTGGGCTGTCTATTTGGCATGTTGTACCTGCCATTCATTTTATGTTGGACAAACATCAAGACCAGTCAAATTACGTATTGACACCTTAGTGACATTAGATGCCATAAAATCACTAATGCACTATACAAACATACATTAATACATAATACTGCCAAGTTTCATTTCACTGTTATTGATAAAATCATTGGTGACAGGACCACCAAGAGTGGTTGGCACAACAAATTGAACCTCAAGGAAAAGAAATGGATTACTAAATTAGGAGCATTATTTAATCCTGGATTAAATGATTGTCTATAAATTCAACATATTATACAGGCTTTGAGGAACATATGGTACTACTATACTTAGACCTTATAAGGATTTATATTGGATTTATTAATTCCAATATTTGAAGTATGCATTCTGATGTAACATGAATTTTGTCTATGTACCTATTTAGCTTATGTATAAATGTTGTTTTACATTCAGTTCATCAGATCATTTACATTTTTATTTTTTATTTTTTATTTTTTATTTTTTTCATTTGTCATTACTTTATTTTTTTCATTTGTCATTACAATATTGACTCTAATAATTTATTACTATATGTATGCACTCTAGCCCTGTGATTGAATGCATTTTTGATTACATAAATAATTTTTGCCATTTTATGCTGTTTGATGATCAGCATATGATTGTTATCTTGTAACCAATCAGCATGGTCCTATGTGTTTAAATACAGCACTTTTGTTTTGGGCTCCTTTTTGTACACTGAAGAAGGCTGGGTTTCTAACCATTGCCGAAACCGGTATGTTTTGGGATGCCTTTTTGCTGTTGGGGTAGTCTTTATTAAACTGCTCCTTTGGACACTATTCATCTGTTTGATGCTGGCTCATTTTTTGGACTTAGGTGAGGTGCCAGTTCATTTTATAGTTCATGTAGTACACAGCCCGGGATGTTGTCTGGTCCCATGGATGCTTTATTCTTAGCTTTGGAGAGTGCGGTTTTTACCTGTGTGGCTGTTATTACTGGAATTTGGCACTCTTTCGGTATTGAGATGGGCCCTTTAGGGGGTGAGAGGGGGGTGAAGTTGGCACTGAATTGATCTGCCAGGATACTGGGAATATCCTTGGGATCACTAGATTTAATGCCATTCTGTTGTAGCTCAGAGCAGATCTGAGCATTGCCATTTAGATTATTGACATAGCGATACAATGCCATGTGGTTGTCTTTTGAATCTTTGACAATTTTATTTTTGTAACTAGCTTTGGAGGGTTTTATGAGGGATCTCAGTTTCTTACTGAGGTTGGAAAGGGAGTTTTTTGCATCCTGGGATTTTCCCCTTTTCTGCAACAGTTGCTTCATTTTGTTGTAAAGTTTGTTTATGGCAGGGGACCACCAGATTGGCTTCCTTTTTTGGAGGAGAGCGTCTTGGTTCTATTTGGGATGGCACGATTCGTGCATGAGTGTATTGCCTTAGTGTAGGATTCAGCATTCAAACCTTCAGTTCCCGTCTGCATGGGTGTCATGAAGTTTGTCACTTCTGACTTCAGTAGCACGAAGTTGGTTTTGGAGAAGTTTTTTATGGAGGTTTCCTTACTGGGGGGTGGGGGAGGGATGCGGATATCAAGGGTGATTAGCTTATGGTCAGACCTGACCAGCGAGGGGGTGACCATAGGTGTGGAGCATCGATTTCCCATGTTGGTAATGAACAGGTCAAGGATATTGGAGCCCTGGTGGGACTATGGATTAGTTGATCCAGGGCATTGGAAATTATGAATTCCAAAAAAATGTTGGGCAAGGGTGTTGGTACAAGAGTAGTTTTCCCAGTTAATGGCAGGGTAGTTGAAATCACCCAGTATTAGGGTATTTGGTTGTATCTTAATATTTTCCAGTATGTTTAGAAAGTTGTAGTGAGAATCCTGGGGCATGGTGGGGGATCTGTAGCAAGCTACAATTTGGATTGAAGTCTTACCTATTGTTAGTTGCACCTGGAAAATTTCAGACGCATTGTGTTGGGCAACTAACCTGGTGGTGTGGATATCCTTGGTGAATATGGACACTCCTCCACCTTTAGTGTTTCAGTCCTGGTTTGGTGGCCGAAAAGTGTGGTAAGAGTTGTAGCCTGGTATTGCAGGGGTGCTCTCTGGAGTCTTGAACCAGGTCTCAGTTACTGAACAGATACTGACGTCCTCCATTTTTAGGAGTGCCTCGACAGAGTGCATTTTGAGGTTTAGACTTCTAGTATTGAGTAGCATTACCTTCAGATTTTGCATGTTTGTACCTGTTACGGTGGTGGGTTTGTCCTTTGAACCTTGCCTAAAAAAGGCACTATAGGGGTGGCAAGAGCCTTAGCCAGTAACCTGAATCTCAGGGGCGACAGGTACAGACCATCTATGGCAAAACTTCGTGGTCTGTTGATCATGTTGTCCCAGGCAGACAGATACTGCATCCCCTTTAAATGACACCAGAAGCTTAGCCAATTGTTGAAGTCAATAATGTTGTCCTTATACTGTGGTATCATTCTGGGTGAAGGCAGGATGCTACTCAGGGCTAGGGTCATACCTGCCTGGGCCACATGATCCGGGACCTCTTCCATGTCTCTTTTCATGTAGTCCAGGGAGGTATGTCTCAAGTCATTCACTCCAACATGGACAATGACAGAGTCATATTTGTACCTGTTGTGGAGTGACTTGAATGCATGCATTATGTGGCAGATCCTGGCACCCGACAGGCAACTGACTGTAATTTTCTCCTTGTTCAGCCTGGTGAGTGAGACATCAGTGTGCCTAAATATAGAGACACCTATGACTAAAGTGTTGGGTACGTTGTCTTGCCTTAGGGGCTGTTGCTGGGTGGCACACTGGTGTTGTGAGCTATGTGACACTTTGGTTGTGACTGGTGTTTGTTTGCATTTCAGCTTCAGAGGTCCTTGTTGCTTGGGCAGATTACTGTTAAGGGCCTCCACATATGAAGGTTTAGTGTTGCTATGTGAGGGTGTTGGTGGGGTGGGTTTAGAAGAGCTATGTGTTGCTTGAGGTGTAGTATGGGTGTTAACCTTCTCCTCTTGACTGTCTAGCACAATCTTGGGTGGAGAGAGCTTTGCTTCCAGTTTGGCTATGTAAGTGCATCTCTTGCAGGTTGTAGTGTTGGGTGGTAGGGGGACAGGGTTATCTATGTACATGAGGCAATTACTGCATTGCCTCAGTATGCCCAGATTCACAAGGTGGAAAGTAGAAATCACCGGAAGCTGACCCTTGGACATGCCTGGTTTGGTGCTTTTTTGTAAAGTACAAGAGCTGTTTTCCCTTACCTTAGCAAGTTACTTTGCAATTATAGGCTGTTTAGTGCCTATGATTAATTTCTCCTTATTAACAAGGAGAGTTGAGTGCTTGTATCAGTTTAAGGCTTCCTAGTGCTTTCCAGCATGTTTTAGTGCAAGTGCTAGTCACAGGGATTCTTAAAGGTAAGATGAAAAAAAGGTTTATCCTATACACTGCAGTGTGCACTAGAGGAGTTAGATGTGAAAGTAGGTAACTTAAGTTTTACTTGTCTAAAATTTAGTTTTATTGGAGAGTTCCTATTTTTAAAACAGCAAGATAGATTGAAAGGGGGTGGTCACTTTTGTATTCTGGTACCATGGAATACAGTAGTATGGCCCATAAATTAAAATAGTTGAAGGGGAGTGAATTCACAAAATGATAATTTTGCGCTTACTCACTCAAGCCAGTAAAAGCAGAGAAGAAATGAGATATATGGTCAAATTAACATAAGGGGCAGGCAACTAGAAAGACAGTGGTGTTTAAGAACACAACAGTAACCAGGTGGGAGAGTGGGGAAAAATTCTGCCTGACTCACAAGAGACAGAGCTGTGGTCTCTTTTCAAGTTTTAATATGCAGTGAAAAGCAGAATACAAGTAAAACACAAGGTAAAGAAAACAAATCAGAGTATTCAAAATAGAAAAAGGCAATAAAGTAATACCAAACACAACAAATAATAAGCAAACTAACCTTTCCCTCACAGCAAAGTGTAGTAAAGTCTGGGTGAGCCTTTCTAGTAAAGCTCTGAAATGTTTTACTTTACCACTTAAATAGAAGGTTTAGTTCCTAGCTCCACCCCCCTCAGTTCACACATGATTAAGCTTAACTGACCTGTTCTATCTTGTGTGTGAGTCCTTAATAGATTTGTTCTGATTTCTGCCTGACTCACAAGAGACAGAGCTGTGGTCTCTCTTAAAGTTTTAATATGCAGAATACAAGTGAAACAAAGTAAAGAAAACAAATCACAGTATTCAAAATAGAAAAAGACAATAAAGTAATACAAAATACAACTAATAAAAAGCAAACTAACCTTTCCCTCACAGCAAAGTGTAGCAGAGTCTGGGTGAGCCTTTCTGTGCAGGTAGTCAATGGTCATATCTTATTCACATCATGCACAGGCATTTACCTACCAACTAAACTAGTGTTTTCACATCCGTCAAATGGATAGCAAATGCCAGGCATGCACCCACATCCAAGCCACCAACTCTTATAAGGAGCCTTTCCTTTCCTCCTGCCCAGAGAGTAGCAGCAAAAACTCCTCCATTTCTCTCAGCCATTTAAGAGTTAGTGGCTCTCCCTCTGTGGTAGTTCTGTCCTCTGTAATATCCTGAACCTGTTGCTTTGCACAGATGATCATATCTACAACCCTCCTTCATAGCTGTTATAGGGTCCTACTATGGCTACCCATGGCATTTATATCCTGCACTGTATCTTGTCAGAGCTAGACCCTGGCATGCTTACCTTTGGCCAACAGGTGCCTGCCAAGCAAGTGAAAGGCATGCACTAGATTATTATTACCTAATTTGCAAACTTCTGTGGGCATTCTCTCTTCCAGGTAGTCATATCAATACCTATATAAATGTGGACAAACTGCATCTTTCATTGTGTAAGTGTATGTGTTTGGTTAGCCTATGCACCTATTAATGACCAAGGCTGGCCCCATACCCATACATGGTGGTGTAACCATGCAAGTATGTCGTGCCACAGCAACCCTGCATCCTATAAATAAGAGAATCCCATGCAATGTTTGCTCAGCAAGGCAACTGCCCACACACAGACGTGCACAAGTGTGTCATGCAAATGTATGGTGACCCTGCATATGACATGTCAGAGCATTTGACTGCCCCTGTGCACATACGGTTTGACATATATATTGCTCGTGGCACAACCATATTTGCTAAATCTCAGGTAGAATAACCACACATAATCCACACTTGCATATTTATTAGGTATATGTTACATAGTGGCCTTCCCTCCTGCTAACAAGCACCACAACTATTGTCGAGGCGGTAAAAGGAGTGCTACAAACCTCGTTCTCCTTCCTTATCTCTGACTCTATCAAGACCAATGTGCACAGCACCATAATACACTTAGATTCATAGGTTCAGAGGTAGCTACTAGGCTATTGGCTCAAGGGCCTACGTAAGCCTAGCCAACAAGATTCCCTGGCTTACGCCACCCAAGAAACTTATTTTCCTGTGCCACTGTTGAGCAGAGACACAGAAGTGATCCTCGGAGTGTATTTCCTATTTCCCATCCAATCATCAAGATTTTTCTTGAAGAGTGCTAATGAAGAACTTTGCTTGACATAGATGGGTAGTCTGTTCCAAAGTATGGGAAGTCTCTGGGACAGGAATCTATCCCTCCAGCATGTCCTGTTTATTGTGGTGACAAGGTTTAGGTCCCTAGAGCATGTAGCTCGGAGAGACTGGGATTTCTTTAGGTGTAGCATGTCCAAAAGCTCTGGGTTTGACATAGCTTTATATGTTAGGCAGAAATCATCTCGGAGTAAGCAATATGCTACGGAGTAAAGCTGAAGTTTTTTGAGGCAGTCAGTGTACAGCATTTGTTTGAGGCCAGTAATCCTCTTTGTGAGGTACTTCTGTGGCCTTTCCAGCTGCTGCAGATGTTTTGTGAGGTACATTCCAAAAGGGGCATTGTACTCTATAATGGGTCTAATGAGTGTTGAGTAGAGGGGAACAATGACCTCTTTTTTCCTGGATGAGAACCCTTTTATGATGAGGTGTGCTACGTAGAAGGACTTCCTGACTACTGTGGCGATGTGACTATCAAAGGAGAGACTACTGTCCACCTGGGTCCCAAGGTCTCTTATCACACATTCGGTGTTAAGTAGATTGCTGCCTATGTGGTAGTTCATGGGTGCAGAGTTTTTACCAAAGGGGATGACAATGCACTTTTTGGCATTGAGCCTGAGGCCATGGCTCTGACACCAGGCATCTGTCTCAGCGAGGCTCTTCTGTAGGATGTCCACATCATTTGGGGACTTGACTATGGCTCCTAGTTTGCAGTCATCTGCAAACTTCATTAGCCAGAGGCCTTCTGTGTTAGCCTGTACTTCAGAGAAGTAGATACCAAACAGGAGAGGTCCCAGGACAGAACCCTGTGGTATTCCACTTGTCACTGCTTTGAGGTCAAATTTTGAGTCTGCGACTTTTACAGTGTGGGTTCTGTCAGTGAGCCAGTTGGCAACCCATCTTGTGTAGGGATTTATACCTTGTTTAGTGAGTTTAGCTATAATTCCAGAATAGGGGATGGTGTCGAAAGCCTTGGCGAGGTCAAGATAGGCTATGTGAACCACATTACCCTCATCTATGGCTTTGATGACTGCCTCAAAGAAGTTGATCAGGTTCAGGAGGCATGATCTGCCTTTCACAAACCCGAACTGGGTGGGATCCAGAGTTTGGAGGTTACCAATGTCTTTGTTTATGAGTTCCATGATGATATGTTCCATGGCCTAGCAGACCAGGCTCTTAAAGGCTAATAGGTCGATAGTTCCCGGGAACAATGGCGGCTCCCCCTTTGTGGAGTGGGATAACTGTTGCTGTGCGCCATTCAGTGGGCACAAAGCCTGATGCAAGGCTGTTATTGAACACGGTGCTTAAGGGAGGAGCCAGTTCATTTTGAAGTTCATGTAAAATGCAGCCTGGGATGTTGTCTGGTCCCATGGATGCTGTATTTTTGGCTTTAGAGAGTGCAGCTTTTACCTGCGTAGTTGTGATTACAGGGACTCTGCATTCTTCCTGTATAGATATGGGCCCTTTAGGGGGTGGGGGGGGTAAAGTTAGCACTGAACCTATCTGCCAGGATGTTGGCAATATCAGTTGGTTCTGTAATTTTCATGCCTTTGTGCTGTAACTCAGAGCAGATTTGGGTGTTGCCATCAAGATTCTTGACATAGCTATAGAATGCTTTGTGGTTGTCCTTAGAATTAGTGGTGATTTTATTTTCATAACTAACTTTGCAGGATCTTATAAGGGATCTCAGCTTCTAACTGAGGCTGACCAGGGAGCTCCTCCACTCATGGGATTTTACTCTCTTTTGCAACAGTTTCTTCCTTCTGTTGTACAGTTTGTTTATGGCAGGGGACCACCAGATTGGCTTTCTTTTTTTTGGAAGATAGCGTCTTGGTTCTGTTTGGGATAGCACTATCCATGCACTCATGTAAGTGTTTATAGAGTGCATTTGTGTAGGATTCAGCAGTTGTAACTGTATTGTCCATCTGCATGGGTGTCATGAAGTTCACCACTTCTGTCTTAAGAAGCATGAAGTTGGCTTTGGAGAAATATTTTACCATGGTTTCCTTAATGGGGAGTGGGGGCGGGATGTGGATATCAAGGGTGATTAGCTTATGGCAGGATTGGATCAATGAGGAGTTGACTTCAGGTGTGGAACACCGGTCACTCATGTTGGTAATGACTAGGTCTAGGATATTGTTGCCCCTGGTGGGGGTGTGGATAAGTTGATCCAGGGCATTGGAGTTTATGAACTCCAGAAAGCATTGAGCGAAGGAGTTGGTACATGAGTAGTTTTCCCAGTTAATGGCGGGGTAGTTGAAGTCACCCATTATTAGGATATTTGGTTGAACCATAATATTTTCCAGTACATCAAGAAAAGGGGAGTGGGAATCCTGGGGCATGGTGGGGGATCTGTAGCAAGCTACAATTTGGATTGCAGTTTTGCCCAGAGTAAGTTGCACTTGGATAACCTCGGATGCATTATGCTGAGCAAGTAGCCTGGACATGTGGATATCCTTAATGAATATGGACACACCTCCGCCTTTGGTGTTTCGGTCCAGGTTACATGGCCGAAAAGTGTGGTATGCGTTATAGCCTGGTAGTGTAGGGGTGCTCTCTGGAGCCTTGAACCAGGTCTCAGTCACTGCACAGATATCGATGTTCTCCATTTTAAGGAGTGCCTCGAGTGAGTGCATTTTGAGATTTACACTTCTAGCACTGAGTAGCATTACCCTCAGTTTTTGCTTGCCTGTTCCTGTTACGGTGGTGAATTTGTCATTTGAACCTTGCCTAAAAAAGGCACTATAGGGGCAGCAAGAGCCTTAGCCATTATCCAGAATCCTAGGGGCGACAGGTGCAGGCCATCTGTGGCAAACCATCATTGTCTATCGACCATGTTATCCCAAGCAGACAGATACTGGATCCTCTTAGGATGACACCAGAAGCTTAGCCAATTGTTGAAGTCAATCATTTTGTCCTTGTACTGTGATATCATTTGGGGTGATAACAGAATGCTACTCAGGGCTAGGGTCATACCTGCCTGGGCTACAAGATCAGAGAGCTCTTCCATGTTTCTTTTCATGTAGTCCAGGGAGGTACGTCTCAGGTCATTCACACAAACATGGGCAATGACAGAGTCATATTTGTACTTCTTGTGGAGTGACCTGAGTGCATGGGTTATGTGGCGGATCCTGGCACCCGACAGGCAGCTGACAGTAACCTTGTCCTTGTTTAGCCTGGTGAGTGGGACATCAGTGTGCCTGACTATAGAGTCACCTATGACTAGTGTGTTGGGTACGTTGTTTTGCCTTATTGGCTGTAGTTGAGTGGCACACTGAGTCTGTGGGCTATGTCATTTGGGTTGTGTTGAGGGATGGAGGTTGCTTGTGTTTCTGCTTTGGAGGTCTCTGTTGCTTAGACAGATTATTATTGAGAGCCTCCGCAAATGTTTTTGTGTTACTATGTGTGGATTTTGGTGGTGTAGATTTAGTGAGACTATGTGATGAGTGTGGTGTGGTGCAAATGTTTACTTTCTCCTCATGACTGTCAAGTTCAGTCTTGGTTGGAGAGAGCTTTACCTCCAGTTTGCCTAGATAAGTGCATCTCTCACAGGTTGTGTTGTTGGGTGGTAGGAGGAGAGGGCTGTCTGTGTACGAGGCAATTTCTACATTGCCTCAAGATGCCCAGATTCATCAGATAGACAGGAGAGAACACTGGGAGCTGACCCGTGGACATGCCTGAATAAAAAACTATTTTCCTCTAGATAAGTGAGGAAAGTGAGTACAAGAGCTGTTTTTCTCTAAGAAAGTGAGAAAAGTAAGTACAAAAACTGTTTGCCTCTAGGTAATGAGGAAGATTGAGTGCTGTAGTAATTAGTAGCTTATTTAGTGCTTGCAAGTTCTGAGCATGAATAAGCAAAATTAAGTGCTAAAACTAAGAATCTGTATCTGCACTAGACAAGTTACAGGACAGAAACAAGGGCAAATGCAGGCTTTCAAATCAGAAAGTTGACAGAGATGGAAGAGATTGCCCAAATGGCCAATAACTGCAATTTATGGTCCAGAACCACTCCTTATTTGGTAGACAGGTTACCTAGTGCTTACCACTCCCACTGATAAGCTAGAAGGCTTCCCTCCAACACAGAAAGGCTTGGGGGACTCATACAGTCCTGGATACAGCAAATCTGTATCTGGAACACTAGTTACAGGAAAGGTAGGAAACTTCCACTGAATGCTACTCATATGGTTGAAAGCAATCCTGTGCAAGATGGTGTAATGTATTATAGCAAACTAAAATGAGGAGTTTAGTATGATGGGTATGCAAATGTGACCAAACAGGATGCCTTTGAACTGCTTCCTCTTTAGACTGTCCTTTCCACACCTAGCATCTATGAATGTACTGTTTAATCTGTGGCATGTGATAGCTATACTTATATACCAGCCCTATGAATGTATGTAGCACTACACTGTGGCATGTAATTCTGAAACTTGTGTTCATCTGCATAAGCCTACCATATTGCTCGTCAGCTCAGTGATCATGGCTGCTTAATCCTCTATCAGAGAAAAGCTTCAACATGCTCTGCCATTTTTATGTTCTTCCTGTGTATAGACTATAAGGTGCATCTGCTGGGGCACTATGACCCCTTTAAAAAAAAAGTGATGCCTGGTTCAACCTGGCAATGGTGCCATCTAATGTCACTGACACCACCTGCATATATGAACAATGCAGGCTTTCTTATGATGGCCTGAACTGGCACAGCTCTAACTCTGGCAACACGAAGCAGAGATGCAGGAGATGTAACTAGATATGCACTACCATTTTTTAATGTCCATTTATCTCTTCTTGCTTTCAGTGCTGGCCACCTATGTTTAACAGCACTTCATTTAACTTCCAGCTGCTGAGGAGCTTTGACAGAATATGGTTGGCTGCCACAGAAGACAGAAGAACCCCCCCCAGACAGCAGGGTGTGTAAGTGCTAAATAGTATTCCAGCATACAACTTTAATGGTGTTCATGTCATATTGTATGTGTTATCATTTTATTCTCACTGTCTCTCCCTTGTGCAGGTCTAGCTCAGGCAGTTGAGGAGGTGTGGTTACAAGTACCTCAGACTACGCTATTCTCTGTGGCTGATGCTGAGTCACTGGTGACCTTAGAGTCTGTCTCTCCACTTAGGAAAAGGATGATGGCTACCCTGGTAAAGGTGAATGGGGGAGGGGTCACTGGTTATACCACCATATTAATCTTCAGTGAAGACGTCTTCACCTCCTGTTTCTGACTGACTGACTTGAAAGGCATTGTGTTGTCTCGGTGGCAGCTACAGAAGCTGGGGACTACTGCTGTGCATAGGCAGCCAAATGCCTGCATTGGTGACATGGATCATATTCTGAAACTAATTCAAGATTTGCTCAAAAGGAAACTACGCTATTTGGCCTTCAGGAAAGCAACCAGCCCAAGACATCAGCCACCTAGGAGCATGTGTCTGGGAGTATTGCCCTTTGGGCTAGCCTGGCAGTTAACAATGCCAGCAGCCCTTTCTGGTGTTAACTCTTCATCTTGTGCTTTTACCCATACCTCATTTGTTGTCCAGCCCTTCTCGTCACCAATTGTCTAGCATGTTCACGCCTCCATTTGTATGTACACCACCCATGTTGTCTGACTTTGTCCCTGTCTGTCACTCTGTTATGTTGGCTCGACATCTACCACAGCAATGCACCTTGTTGATCACCTGTTTCATGTACAGTGGAATGGCTTTATTATAATGTCATCCACATTAGCCATGAATACTGTAGTAGTGTTGCTCTTCTGGTAAACTGATACAGCACTGCTCATCATCTTTTTCATGCAGGCACTTGCTCAGCATGATGGCACTATTTCTGGCCTGCTGCAACTATCATTAGCTTTCAGATGTGTCACAAAGTGAGATTCTTTGGAATTAGCACTGCACTCTACAATTTTTATTTATTTATTTAACATTTGTTAACTAGGAAAGTCAGACTTGGAACAAAGCCAATTTTCAGTAGATGCCCAGGGAGAAACATGCATGCCTTTGTAATGTTGGAGGAAACCAGAGCACCCGGAAGAAACCCGCGTGAACACAGGGAAGACATGCAGACTCCACACAGAAGGCACTCCAGCTGAGAATCAAACCAGAGAACCTCTTGCTGTGAGGCGACAATTCTACCGCTGCACCACTTCGCTGTCCATGGCCGTACTATGAATGCCAAGCACGGACTTCACACAGAAGACACTCCGAAGGCCAAACACAGACTTCACACAGAAGACATTCCACCAGTAGCTGAACTGGAAAACCAAACAATCTGAGACACCAACCGTTAACTGCTCTGTCACTGTGACATTTATTTATATCACCAGTTTGGTTTTCAGTGACCTTTATGAACTGAGTTTCAGTTTACTGATGCTCAGTTTCCATTATCCACAGCAGCACACTCCAACAATGATATACAAATAGTAAGCTTCAAGATTAGGAAAAATTAATGCATTTTCTTTTTTTAACTTTATTCATTTGTTAAAGGGATAAGCCCTCTGGACACAACGTTCCCTTTTCAGAAGTAACCTGGGAGCATTGTCTGGTTAAGTGACTTGCTGAGTTACACTGCAAGCAAATGCACAAGTAAGAAATCATACCTTGTACCCCTAACTATAGGAACCAGCTTGTTAACAGATTAGAGCCTTAGTGCTCTATGCTAACTGCCAGACATGAAACAGAATCGAACCACACTGCTAAATAAGGCAAAAAAATAAGGAACATAACATGAATCTATTTTAGGACATATGGAAATGTATAAACAACTTAAAGCAAACTAATGTACAGCAAGTGAAACTTGCTTAAAAATACTCCTTCAACTAAAATAACACAAAGCTCACCACTCCCCCAACACAAAAAAATTCACGGCTAGATACAATCAAAAACAGCTTTTGTACATGTAAACACTGATCTGACACAATCCACACACATTTGCCTTAGCAAATATGCAGCTTACTAGCAAGATCTGCATGCCCAAGCACTACTCACTTCCATCTGCTTTACTGAAATGCTCTGCAGTCTAGGGTTCACATTAATACTTCTATCTTCTACCAGCAAAGTCGTCAACTCTTATAGGAGAATTAGATGCATTGTTTATACAATCTGAACCAGACTTTTTCAGAGAAATATCAAGGTTGCTTAGAGCACTTGTTAAAAATACATAGCAGCATTTACCCAACTCTAGAAACCCAAACCATACAATAGAATCATCTCAGGCTGTGATTCTGAAGCAATGGTAATAGAGTTCTGCAAGCCTCATTTCTTGATGTTCCCCACTGAATAATGGGACTGCAGCAGCAGATGTAATACATTTTTGTTTTACTTGGGTCCATCTCCACTATTTCAAGTGCAATGTGATGGAATTTCTTCCCTTTACAAAAGCACAGGAAGATGAATGTCCTGATTAAGGTTTTCAGGAAAAAATATGGATAACATTTAGATACACTGGATCCCTTTTAAAAAAGAAGTTATGTACTTACCATAGTGTCCCATCTGTATTTTCGATTTTTCATTTCTCCTCGCATATGGTTTCAGATCAGAACCATCGGATCCGACTTGGCAGTTGTTAAGCTCGTGGCAACCAAAAAGCTCTTGACACCACCCCTTACCACAATGCGCCTCTCCCTGTAACCTCAGAACTTGTTTGCTAGGATTATTCTCAGAAGGAAAAAATATAGACAGAAATTTTCATATCAAATGACTGTAACTGTAAGGAGACCATTTCTGGAGTATGGAGAAGATAAAAAGGGCCATAAATTATACTTCTGTTCTACCAAAAACAAATGATTGGGGGCTTGGAGGGAGGGGTTGCGAAGAGAAATGAAAAATTGGCAATACAGATAAAGAAGTTATGTACTTACCATAACGTTCTATCTGACATTATCTATTTTTCATTTTGTCCTCACATATGGAACCGAGTCTCCAGCTACATTCATCCTGGGTGGACTCACGGAAGAAAATTACTCAAAACCATGGAACCAAAGAAGGCTCTTCCCCTAAGACCAAATCCAACTTCTAATGAGTGATAAAGGTATGGTGATTTGCCCAAGTGGCCGCTGCACAAATTTCAACCACAGATGCATTACTCTGAAAACTGCTGAAGTGGCCATGGCCTTGGTTCAATGAGCCCAGACAGGTCTGAGAAGAGCTACACCTTGTCTGGTGTAGAAGAATGTAATGCAATCAGATAGCCACTTCGCCAGAGTAACCTTGGACACTGGTAGGCCTTTTCTAGGACCAGCGAAAGAAATGAACAATTGATTTGCCTTCCTAAATTCTTTCGTCCTGTGCAGATAAAAGCGTAATTGTCTATGGACATCCATAGATGCAGTACGTATTCACCTTTATTAGTGAAGTTAGGGAAGAAGACAGGCAAGTTAATGGTTTGATTGATATTAGCCTCATATACAACTTTAGGTAAAAAGGAAGGGTTAGTGCGCAAGGAAACCCTGCCTTTACAAAAAATCAGGTATGAAGGCAGGGAGGATAAGGTCTGAATTTCTGATACTCTTCTAGTTGAAGTAATGGCTACTAGGAAAATGGTCTTCCAAGGCAAAAATTTCATATCAAATGTTGCTGCAGGTTCAAACGAGGGTTAACTATAAAATGCAGCACCAAGTTAAGGTCCCAAGGAGGAGAGGGATCTTCGTGCAGTGGCCTTGGTAATAAATCCCATTCAAGAAGGTCTTGCAAACCTTTCTGGAAATCAGAGACAAGTTATCAAATCCCAATGTGAAAAACAGAGATAACTGCTAATTGCACTTTGACAGCAGAGGCTACTGCTCCAATGTTAAAAAGGTGAGCCAAAAATTCTAGAACGTTGTGAACAGGAACTGTGTAGGGATCTATATCCTATTTTTGAGCCCAAATTACAAACCTCCTCCATTTGCTCTTATACAGCTTCTGACTGGATTGCTTATGGGATGATATCAAAATAAGACAAACTGGGGAGGACAGCATAGGTTCTCTGGCTATAAATGGAACTGGAGACACCAAGCCGTCAGCTTGAGATGGGACAGATTGGGATGAATCATCCCTGTCTGGAGTGGGCTCCAGAATCCAGGGTTCTTCCCACAAATTAGGCCAAAGGAAGGGAAACCAGACTTGTCGAGGCCAAACTGGAGCAATGAGGATCATCGTTCTCTTCAACCTGTTTGCTCTCTGGAGAAATTTGGGGATCAAGGGAATAGGGGGAAAGGCAGAAAGGAGACTGGGAGGCCAAATGAGTATGACCGGTTGGGGGGATTATGGCAAAGTAGCTGCTGTATTTGTTGTTCAAAGGGGATGCAAAGAGGTCTCAACAGGGCTAGCCCCATCTGCAGAAAATCTCTTCTGCTACTTTCTCATTGAAGGACTACTCGTGAGACATATGAATGGATTTGCTCTACTTCACCACTATCAGGTTGGACTTTTCCAGAATGTGCAATGCTACAAGAAAGCGGTTGGGTGAGAGCACCCACTGCTACACTCTTAGAGCTTCGTGACACAGGGGGTATATGATCTGGTTCTTCCTTGCTTGTTTAAGTACCAGACTAGGGACATGTCTGATGGGACCTCCACTGTCCTCAGAAGAAGAGCAGCTTGAAAAGCCTGCAATGCTTGAAGTACTGCCCTCATATCCAAGATGTTTATGTGCAAAATTGGCCTCATTGAGAGACCAGGTGCCTTGAACCATCTTCCCCAGATAATGCCCCCATGCTATCTGGGAAGCGTCTGTGGTCACCGTGGCCTGAGGTTGCAGGAGAACAAAGGGTTGATCCTGCGTTACCTGATCTGAATGCATCCAGCATGATAGGGGTGTTCAGCAGGTGTTCATAATGAGTATCTGGTAAGACATCGGTTGCTGGATAATTGACCACTGTGAAGCCAGAAGCCGCTGCAGTATTCACATGTGAAATCTCGCCAGCGGGACTAAGACTACAGCAGCTGCCATTGAGCCTAAAGCCTATAAGACATGATGGGTGTCTATCTTTTTGTTCTGAAGTAGTTTATGTGTTTGACACTTGACTGTTAGCACTCTGGATTGCGGAAGTCTTGCAACCATCTGATTTGTGTCCAAAATTGCTCCTATGAACTCCAGTGTTTGAGCAGGGTCCAAGTGTGACTTTTCATAATTTATTGTTATGCCCACCTCTGTACAAATTTGGATAACAGAGTCTCTTGCCTAAATAAGTAGATGCCTGGGTGGGGCAGAAATGACCCAGTCATCCATATAGGGAAACACATGGAATCTTTGTTGTCTCAAGTGAGCTGCTACCACTGCCATGCATTTGGTGAACACTCTGGGGATTGTGGTGAGACCAAAGAGCAGTGCTCTGAACTGGAAATGACTGGCTCCCAGTCGGAAGCATAAATACCTTCTGGATCACCTGTCCATTTGTATGTGATAGTACACATGTTGAAGATCTGTGGAGCACATCCAGTCGTCCTGTTCCAAGACCATTCAGAACTTGTGCTGCTGAACTGACTTGTTTAGTCTGCTGAGATCTAGAACTGGTCTCCAGTCCCCTGTTTTCTTTGGAACTAAAAAAACCTTGGGTAAGTCCCGAATTCTTCTTGATCTAGGGGGACATCTTGGATGACTCTTCTGTCCAGCAGTTTTTGAATATGGATAGCTGCCTGATCCCTTTGACTTGGTGGGATGTCCGAGATTCTTCTGTTGGGGGAGAGTCTTGGGAAAATGGAATTATATATCCTCTGCTCCCATAAATCAGTGGTTATTTTTAGACTGGCTCTCCAGTGCAGGGATAATCGATCACCGACTGCCTCCAGAGTTGTACAATTGGGCCTCCTTTTAGGAGTCCTGGAAGGGTCTCCCACAGAAAGACTCTTCAGACCTTTGGCTCTGCGGGCCTCCTCTGCCACGAGGGTGGCATCTTCTAGAACTGTTCTCCCCTCTGCTCCTGGAGGAACTCTCTCCATGTCTGCCCTGGTAAGACCCCTGTGATTTCCTGAAGCACATTTTGTCACCTCCTTTTTGACCTTTAGGGTAAGGTCTCCGAGGGGTGGAAAAACATATGCCCATGGCAGAAAGAGTCTTACCCTCCTTCTCACAAATAGATAATGTGTCTTTGACCTTGGGCCCGAAAAGGGATGTTCTGTCAAATGGCGCACTGATGAAAGAAAACTTAAAAGGCTCTGCAAAGTTACACAGGCATACCTCCTCATCAATATGCCAGAACCTGCCACTCTACTCTTTCCTTTGGATGCATGAGCGATGTGCCTTATGGAAGAGTTGTCTACAGAATGCAGGGTTGCCAATTGGGAAGCAACCTTCTCTCAGACTCCGTCAGCTATGGCTCCTTCAAGGGTATCTGAAAGTTTCTTGATCAGACCCTTTTGTAACCTACTGAAACAGGAAAGGTAATTCAGCGATCACAAGGCAAAATCACTGAAGGAAAGACACACTTCCTGTATCTATCTGCCTTCCTGGAATCCTTATTCAGAGGATGAACAGTGGAACTTTCTTCTGAAACTTCCTTTTTAGTAGCTGCTGCTACCATCATGGCATCTACTGCAACCCATTTGTCTAATAAGTTTTGTCGGCTGGTGCTGTAATAATCTTGTTTGGTCTCAGGGGAGCTGGTTCAACAGAATCTGGGCTCTCCCACATTCACCAAGAGATCGATTCTATAACCTTATTGGTGGGCGGAGTGACCCAGGAGCTAGCTGACTGGGATCTGAAGGCCGCCAGGTACACAGACTCCTCAGGTGAAGGATTACAGGACTGCCAGCCACCTCTCTGTTGTAAGATCTCCAAGATGTCCTCAAAGGAAACATTCTCAGGAGGTGACCAAGGGAATCATTCTCCCTCATCGAGGTCAGTGTCTTATGTGGCTGATTCCTCAGTGGAGTCCAAATGCTTAATCTTGCAGGTCCTCTTCTTAGCGACTTCCTCAGTGGGATACTCTGGGGAGGTATCAGAAGAAGCAGGGGTACCCTGACGAGTTTCCTGAGGCATAAGGTCCCGCTATCCCTTTGGAACATCCTGGTCAGAAAAGATGCACAGGCAGTGTAGATGGGGCTGAGGATCCAAGGGAAGAGCATTAAGTGCAGGTTTTATTTCACTGCAATACAATCCACTCCCTGACAGAATCTCCTATCCTAGAGCACCTCAAATAATTTATATTTTCCTGCTTTCTTGTGCAATTTTGCTCCAACAGCCCCCTGCCTCTGTCTTACAGCTCTTCTAGCTGCTGTCTTGCACCTATCTGCATTTGCCCCTCTATCCTGAACTTGACCCGCTGCAACCTGGTGTCTAACATTTGTTCTATCTTGTAAGACTACTTACCTACCTTCACTAAATTTCCCTCAACCCCTCCCCCATAAAATGTCCTTCTTGAATCCATCTCAGCTCTAGATTTTCTACCGCCCTTCCTATCTCCCCGTAATCCGTGCTTTCCAATGCATTTATCTTTGCCTCTCCAATCAAATCTCTGACACAGTGACTGTAACTTCTTCACTCTCTCCAGTGTAATCATCATGCTTATATGTTGTGCAAAACACATCATGTGTGGAAGAACCATCATCCTTAATACCTTTATGTAGCCTACCAAACATCCTACCTACCACTCCATTTACCCAAAGTTTACTCTCACATTCCCCAATGCCATCACAGTCTTATTAGTAACAGTATGAAAAATGTTTATACCTAAATATTGGCCCCAGACATCACTAGAGGCATCTTCAACTATCAATACTCCTACCACTAAACATGTAAAGTACAGTTGTGTATGTAGCTTACAATAATGGTAAATGTTTGAATAGATTACTGTTGCGTTACTTCTTTGACTTCATGGCTAGCGGTCTCCATTCTTCAAGGGCTCAGCTTCCTTCTCCTATGCTTGGCATATGTCCACACCTCAGCAGGTCTGAGTGCACTGGTATAAAAGGGACACATGCCTGCACTATTTTACAGCTATCTTGTCCCTAAGCAGAAGCAGCCCCAAGACAAAGCCCTAGAGTTTAGTATTCAGGGGCCAAAGAATAAGAGTTAAGAAAACCTCCTATGACTAACAGGTGACATTTTCTGGGTATAGGAAGAAACGGCAAAGGAAAGCCTGGAGTAAGAGTATTCTCCTTATTCCCTAGACTGAAGCAGTTGAGCTTAGGCCTAAAACAAAAGAAAGGGTAGGAGAATTAATGAGATTAGGCTGAAAGAAAGAAAGGGAGACTACAATCAAGCCATCAAGGGAAGACTTACAGGAACCTCTCAAGACAGGTAGGTAAGAGGGAGAGATTACTGCAACAATAATGTATTCAAACAAAACAGTGATCGCTTCAAACAGCTACCATTATGGTAAATTACCTGCACAACTGTACTGTGTTCTTTATTAGATCACTATTGCAATATTCCTTACAAATGGGATGATTCCCAGTGCTTCAGGCTTTATGAATGGCAGATAAAGAGGAGTGACCATTATTCAAAATGCCCTGTCGAACAGATATGGCAAATCCTGCTCTGAGTGTCGCATTGTAATGCTTAGCAAAGATGTGGACAGATATTCGTGTGATAGATTCCTCAGCAGACTAGGTAGCTATTCCTTGCATGGTGCCTGTTGCTCTGGTGCCGAGTTCTAACTGATCCTTTCAGTTGTTTGCCTGTATCTGTTTAACAGAAATGAATGCACTGAGAGAGCCATTTGAAGATGATTTGCTTAGACACAGGTTCTCTCTTTTCTTTTCAGAGAGGGAGATAACAGTTTGTTTTGTCCTCCTACAATCCTTGGTCCTGTCCAGTTAGTATCTTAGCCTTCTGTGCACATCTATTGTGTGCAAATTCTTCCCTTTTTATTTTGAGGATTAGGAAAGAAGGCAGGGAGATAGATACTCTCATTGAAAGTGAAAGCACAGTTATAGAAGTTGCACTTACCATAACAGTAAATGTTTAAATTTCTTGCTGTTGAAGTAGCTTTTTGGCTAAAGGAGCAGTTTCCTGCCCAGGAAACAACAACCGAACAGCTTCACAAAACTCCGGCTCCCTTCTAGATCTTCACTCTGATTGCTGATTGGACAACCCAGAGGAGGGAAATCAGCAAAGTGAAGAAATCTTCAGCACTTTCTTGCCCATACAGAGAGAAGAGAATACTCACCCTGAACCTCTAAAAATATAAAACGGTAACAAATAACTTTATATCTTAACAACTAACTATACAGAATTATGCAGATGGTGGGTGTGTGTGGTTATTGCAACAGTTAGAAATCTAAACTTCTATTATTATTCTAAGTGCAACCTAAGCAACTGTACTATGTTCATTATTCTCACTGTTGTAGTACTGTCTTGGCTACAAGTTGATTATCAAAGCCTATCCAATCTGTGAGGAGCAAGATAAGGACTACGAAGCCCCTGCAGAATGGTCACAGCAAAGGCAGTCTTGGACCTGGAAAAGAGATCCAGTAAGCAATGTTTTGTAATAGTATGTCCAGAGGACCATGTAGTTGCCTCTAGAATGCTTCTACTGTCCAGTCCTTTCCAATATGCCATCAAAGAAAACAAGGCTCTATTAGAATATGTATTAATCCTGCCTGGCAATGAAAGGCCAGCTTTTTACACTTAGACATACAGGATCTCCTAGTGGTAGGGTTTCTTGACTACACAATGATGTTAAGCACACCTGCAAAGTAAAGGCTCTTAAAGGGTATCAGAATTTGATCATTCATGCTATAAGCTGCAGTGTTTGCAGAATGGGTATATGAGGGACATCTTGCTTTCAGTCATAAGGTCTACCATTTTGGGTAATACTTGGTGACTCCCCCAATGACATCTCCATGACCAAGAAGAATCAGTGCTGTCTGGGCCAATAATGTGCTATTAGCAGCATCCTTAACCCTTCAGTCCACATCTTTTGGATTACCCTTGGGAACAAGGCTATGGAAGGATAGGCATAAACATACGCATCCAGCTTATGGAGAAGATATTTATTTATTTACGTTACATTTGTTGACCGGGTTTGTCCAACTGAGCTGAGTAGCCCTTTTTCAGTGGAGGCTCAGGGAGAAAAGCTCTACCAAGTTATACAAATTGTCATCTACAGTACACAGTGCACAGCAAAAGAAAAAACGTAATCAATACAATAATGAGTAAAGATAGAAAAGTGAAAATTAACATCTCAAAAATTAAAAATGTGCCAGCAGGCATAAGGCTACAATTATATTCACATTAGCAAAGAATGAAGAGCTTACATCATTCAGAACAGTGTTTAAGTAATGTGGTAGTAGGATGGAGTGAATTATGAGATGGTATGTAGGTGGGAGGGGGGGTGGGAGGAAGTTAAGATTGGAAGAAGGTTTACAGAGGATGGATACAGTGGCAAGTCCATTACCTTTGTAGGTATTCTTTGGTGGTAGCCTTAATTTTTTTTGTTGCTCAAGGGACCTAATTTCAAATGGGAGGTTGTTCCAGGTCTTGGTTGGGTTATAGCTATAGAGATTGCAGCCACATTTAGTTTTGGGTTTGTAGGTTAGCGGAAGGCCTTGAATGGAGCTACGTAGAGGCCTAGTGGGTGAATAGTGAGATATTTATTTATTTATTTTACATTTGTTGACTGGGATAGCCTGACTGGATACATGTCCATTTTCAGCAGAGGCCCGGGGAGAAAAGCTCCAAAACACAATGCACAGAAATTATATGTACAACACATAAGCATAATATACAGAATACATAACACAGACAAGTTACATACATTGGTCAAGCAAGCAATTATCCATAAGTTCATTTGTAACTTAATATAAGTAGACTGAATAGTACAATTGTGGTATAGCATTTAAATAGTGGATATGGTGTTAATCTGATTTAGAGCAGGGATATTGCCAGTGTGATTTAAAATATTTTTGAGACTTTTTTTGAATAGAGAAAGTGAGGATTCTAGAATAAGGTCTGCAGGAAGTACATTCCAGATTTTATCAATGAAGTTGGCAAACAGAGCATCTCCAGCTGAGTTATTGGACTTGAATTTTAGAACCAGAAGTCTGTTAGATGAGCGAAGTGGCCTGAGGTAACTATAGGTGCTAATGATGTTTTCAGGGTGGTTAAGGACTTTATGTGCTACTATAAGCTGGTTGAACTGCACTAGGGTGGGTAGTTCAAGCCACCCTAGGAGCTTTAGGTTTTGACAATGGTGTGTCCTATATGCTGAGCCTGTAGCAAATCTAGCAATGTGGTTATAACAGCAGGCTAGTTTATTAACATTGGTTTTGTTCAAGTTTGTGAGAAGAGGGAAGGCATAGAGGAGAGAGTAGGTGAGAATGGGCAATAGCAGTTCTGTCATGAGGAGTAAGGAAAGGTTTGATGTTGTAAAGGGAGCTACATTTTTTTATTAATGGTTTTGATAGTTTGACATGCAAATCAAATTTGAGGTTATTGTCTACTACAACTCCCAGGAGTTTGGTTTGGATATCTGGGGAGATAATGATGCCATTATTAGATTTTATGGTGAAGGATGGAGGGGAGGACCTTTGAGTGGGGGAGAAAAGAAGCATCTTAGTTTTGTTGGGGTTTAAGATCAGACAGCGATTGGTGAGACAATTTTCAACAGTATTAAAAGTATTCTGGGTTAATATCAGAAGTGTTATTGGGGAAGTGGCTGAACAGATCAAGATGGAATCATCTGCGTATCGAATGCAGGTAACATTAGGGGTGATTGAGTGGAGATCATTAATAAAAACAGACAAAAGTAGGGGGTCCTAGAACAGAGCCCTGCGGGAGTCCTAAGGTGATGGATAGACGGGTAGATAGCTTGTCTTGCCAAAGGGCTGCTTGTTGTCTTGCAGACAGGTAAAAATGAAACCATTGTAGAGAAAAGTGGTCTAAGGAGAAGGCCTTCAGAGTTTGAATGAGTAATTGGTGGTTAACCATATCAAAATCCTTGGAAAAATCAAGAAAGAGTGCTGAGGATATGTTGTTGGGGTTGTGGTGGTACTATGGAATGGTCTAAAGCTGTGCTGAGAGAGTCATCTAGCAGCTTGTTCTGAATAAGATAGTACATTGTTTTTGGACACAATTTTCCATAATTTTAGCTAGTGGTGACAAAATAGCTATAGGTCTGAAGTTTGACAGTTCAATGGAGCTACCTCCTTTATGGAGGGAATAACATGGGATATTTTCCAGACTGAGGGGATGGAAGCTTCGGAAATAGTTCTGTTGATCAAGATAGAGATAGGGTATGCTTTGACACCTGCAGCTTTTTGCAAATACGCTGCGGGGAGGTGGTCAGCTGCTACAGTGGCAGGCTTAAGTTTCTTGATTAGGGCTTTGATTAGTGGAGTGGGAACAGGTTGAATACTAAAGGAGAGTAGAGTATTGGGTATGTTAGTCTCTGAAATAGGGGTGGTAGGAGTGAGTTGGCTAGCTAGAGACTGGATGGTCTCTGTGAAAAAGCTATTGAAAGTATTTGTGATGTCCACTGGAGATTTATGATTAGACGTAGATGGGGTTGGAGTAGAGATTTGACCTGGGTGCAGGAGTTTGTTTAATCCAGCCCAGAATTTTTGAGGTTTGTTGTGATGTTTTTGTTGCAAATGGCAGTAGACGTTTTTTTTTTGTCTACAATGATAAATTTTTTAGTGTCATTCCATAGCTGTCAATATTTAAGGTGATCATGTGGGGCTTTTGTTGAGTGCCAAGTGGGCCATGCTTTGTTTCTGAGTGTGATTTTAGATTTGGTTTCTTTTGAAAGCCATGGAGTAATTTTTGTTTTGGTTCTAATAGAGCAAGCAGGGGCATGAGAATCAAGGATGGTAAGGAATTAAGTACTGAAGTGATCTACCGCTTCATCCAGAGTTAGTTGTTTTAGAGCTGAACAACTGCAAGCCTTAAGTTCATGTTGGAAGTTGGTGAGGTTAAAGTTCCTATTGTTTCTTATTGTTTTATAGGTGGGCTGGTGGGAGTTATCCGCCTTGAGCTTAATTATGTATGTAAGACAGTGGTCACTTATGTCATCAGGCAGTGTCTCTGACTTATACATCTGGGGATGGCTATTGATAAGTATCCAATCTAGGGTACTCTCTTTACTATTGGGTTTATTAATCCTGGTGGAGGAGGATATGGTCTGTGTAAACCCATATAGGTTTATATGTGCAGTAGGAGATTCTGAGGAACAGGTGTTTCAATCAATGTTAAAGTCTCCAAGGATAATGGTTTCTTGGGGGTAGTTACTAGATAACCATTGTATGATGTATTCTAGGGTGTTAATGTTTTTACCTGGGGGAATGTACACACAGACAATGTATCTGTATTTGTTTCTTGTTGATTTGTAGTTTGTTAATAAGAATTTCTGCATTATTAAGCTGGGGAGGTTGTAGGGTGTCTGAGGTAAAAGTTAGGGTAGACTTGTGGAGTACGGCTACCCCACCACCCCTTCTTGTGGACCAGTCTAATCTAAGTATATGATACCCTGCAGGTAGTACCTCATTGTCCTTAGTTGTAGGTTTTTACCAGGTTTCTGTGAGACATAATATATCTGAGGAATGAACTGCTAGAAGGGAGTGCAAGTTTATGGACTTTATTGTTTAAGCTTCTGATGTTTAGATGACACGCTAGGAATGACTTTGGGGGCCTATTTGACAGATTTATTTTAGAAGGGTTATTGGTATGGGATCTAGGCACAGCAGGTGGGGATGGGGATAGGGTGGATGTCTCCATGCATTGTTGAGGTTATAGTGTAATCTACGAGTTTCAGTATTTTATTTATAAGTTTTTTTGGTAGTTTCTGGTTTTTGGGCTTATATACCTAGCTCTAATAGGCTGATAGTATTTAGGGCTAAGGAGATGGGAGATAGGAGAATTATGAAGTGTTCATTTTTATTTGAAATTGCTGGGGTTGAGGTTTGGAATCTAGGGTAGTGGTATCCTAGGTAGTACTGAATTTCATAGGAGGTATAGAAATATGGAAGTAGCAGGAGGGGTGGTAGTGAAAGTAATGGAAATATTTTGGATATTAGCATTGCTACTGGCTGGGGCATTGTACTGATAATATATTTAGAGCAGAATGTATTGAGAAGACTAAGTAATTGGCGGCTGTAGAGGGTAGAGCTGTTAATTAGCAGGTTACTGTTGATAGGCTAGGAAGGAAGAGGTGTGGTTTAGGTATTATAAATTTAGTGGTAGTAGGGGCGGGTGAGATTTGGGGGCAAGGTGGGGTGCGGAGCGAGCCTGAGCACAGCAAGGGCGAGCGTAGCGGGGCTGCACCAGATCACAAGATACTTGTGGAAGTGCGTGCAAGGTAGGTATTGTACAGAATGTAAAATAGTATATTTCTGTTAGAGTTACACAGCCAGGTTAGAATACAAATTTTGGGGGAAATATTAAATTTGCATTTTGCCTTTAAAGGGAAAATCAACTAGCGACTTTATGTTAGCCAATTTTAGAAGAGTTTAAAGTTTTATGGGGGTTCGGGAGATTACTTGCCAGTGCAGTGGACCCACTTCAGCGTTAAGTTATACATAGATTATATAGAGACAATTTGATGATAGTAACCTTACGCAGACTTTTAAGTTAGAGGCGCTGGATGGTTAAGCCTTCTGTTAGAGTCGCAAGTAGGGAGATGTCCTTTAGCGTTGTAAGCCTTTCAATGGGAGATGAGAAATGAAAAGGTAGGACAGTAGGAAGGTTGGTAAAGGATTGAGTGAATGATCTGGAGCTGAGAGAGAAGGAGCAGGTGAGGTAATTCAAGCCAGTTTAGGTGTTTCAGTGAGAGACAGTGATGGGACTTATAGGTTTGTTGGGCAGCGAATCTACCTATCTTGTTGTAGGTGGATTCTTGTTTGGCTAGCAGTCCAGAGTTGAGACCAGTGAGAATTTGAGAGCTGTAGAGTAGACTGGGAAGGAGGTAAGCATGAGAGAGAGTTATCTTAGCTTCACTGGTGAGAAATTTTTTGTTATGATAAGGAGACCTATGTTCTGCTGAGTTTTCCTGATACAGTTACTGATATGCAAGTCAAACGTAAGCTGGTCATCGATAATGATGCCTAAGAATTTTGTGCTAGATTCAACTTCAATTAGGGTGCTATTTAGAGACAGTACTGAGAAGGAGGATTTGATATGGTTAAGGTTTTTAGGGAGAAAAAGTAGTAGTATTTTTTGGGGGGGGGTTAAGGATAAGTTGGTTTTCTGAGGGACAGTTTTCTACAGATTTGAAGGAGGCCTGTGTAGCAGAGATGAGTTCAGAGGGAGAGTCAGCTATAGTAATGATTGTAGAGTCATCAGTATATTGTACCAAAGATGACCGTCAGCATGAAGAGTAGAGAAGATTAGTAAAGATGTTGAAAAGTAATGGGCCAAGGATGGAGCCTTGAGGAACACCCACTTTAACTGGGAGGGGGGGGGGTGAGCAGAGTATCATTTCACTGCTTGAAGTTAGTCAGGGAGGTAGCTGTAAAACCACGCAACAGTAGCAGATGAAAAGTTAAGGTAGGTTAGTTTTTGCAGAAGAAGGTGAGAGACACTATCAAAAGCTTTAGAGAGGTCTAAAAACAGGCAGGAGATAAGTTTGTTGTCATCTCTGGACAGGGAAACAGAGTTAAGGAAAGACAAGAGGGTGGTAGTAGTACTATGCTTAGGGTGAAATCTGTGTTGAGTGGATGCAAGCAGATTTTCTAGGAGTAAGTGCATGAATTGTTTATGTATATATTTTTCAAGAAGTTTGGAAAGAGGTGACAGTATAGTGACAGTTCTGAAATTGGTGATGTCCGAGGAGTTACCTCCTTTGTGTATAGGTAAGGTGTAGAATGGCTTCCAAATGGAAGGAACTATAGGCTTAAAGATGGAGTGGTTAATTAAGATAGAGACTGGGAGAGCAGGAGGGTCAGCTGTAGGAAAAGGGAGGGGATACTGTCAACTGATGCTTAGCATGGTTTTAGTTTGGAGAGTTGAGATTTGATGTAGCTGGTGGGTACAGGTTTAAGGGAGAATTTATTTGTGGAGTTTAAATTGGGAGCTGTGTCTGAATAGTTAGAGCTATTATTATTGGTGGAGGGGTTGGGGTTAGGGTTACGTAGCTTGGATATAGAGTCAATGAAATAGGTGTTAAAGATGGAGGCTGTTTCATCATGTGTCTTATCAGGGCATGGATTGGGGGAGCTAGGACTACCAGGGTGTAATATTTGATTTATTGAGTTCCAGAATTTTTTGGGATTGGATTTCAAGGCTGAGGGCAGATTATAGTAGAAGTTATTTTTTTGTCTGTATAAACTTGTTTTTTTTGGTCAGATTTCTAAGTTCTCTACATTTCTGAAAGTCTGTTTGGAGCTTTGTTTTTGTCCATGTTTTCCATGCTCTATCTCTATTTTTTTTAATAAAGTGTGGGTGGCATTTGACAGCCAAGGAGATATATTGGACTTTGTACGGAAGTATGGAGAGGAACAAGTGAATTAAGAATGCTAAGAAAGGTGGAGTTAAAAGACTGACTGCTTCATCTAGGGGTTGTTGATCAAGGAAATTTCAGTTTACTACTGAGAGGAGAGATTTGAAGGTTTTGGGGTGGAAGTTAGTTAGCTTTCCACATGTTATGAACCTATGTGTTTTGGCATGGTGAGGTGAGAATCTAAGCACTTTCATTGGGGAGTGATCACTTAGGGAATTTGATAGAGTTTCAGGGTTATGGTACTTAGAGGGATTAGAGACTAGTATCCAGTCAATGAGAGTACTGGTTGCATGTAAGTTGTTGGTCTGTGTGGGATCAGAGCTATGTTGTGTAAAGCTATACAGATTTATGTGTAATGGAGAATTTGGAAGACAGAGTGTTAGCCAATTAATATTGACATCACCAAGAATGGTGGTTTCAGTGGGAATATGTTGAGAGAAAAGAGTATGTTTTCCAAAAGGAGATTATCATCTCCTGGTGCAATGTAGATTGCTACTATGGTGATAGTGGTATGATTATTAAGTTTCAGATTAGCTGACAGTATTTCAGCTGGGGGGAAGGCTGGGCTAGGCTTCTTGAGATCTGAAAAAGTAAGGTGGTTGGAGTATGCGATGGCAACCCCAGCCCCCTTCTTTTTTTGTCGATCTAAGCGAAGTATACTACATCCAGGAGTGAGAAGGTGTTTATCTGGGTATTGGGGGTTTAAGCCACGTTTTTGTTAGGGCAATGATATCAGGGGTGTGATGAGAGATGCAGGCATGGAGTTCACTGACTTTATTTAGTATGCTTCTAGTATTCATGGAGTAGAATGAGATATGTTTATTTGGGGGGGGGGGTTGAGATGCCTGAGTTGGGGGAGCTAGCATTACAGATAGAGGTGGGATGTGCAGGACCGGGATTTGGGTGAATGTCTCCAGCAAGAAGGAAATTAGGGAGGTGGAAGAGTTTGAGCATGCATGTACTATGTGTATAGTATTTAGTTTTATATTTACATAAAGAAGGTTGGTTGGGAGGGATTTTGATTTTAGGTAGAGGAGTATTCATATGGAAGATGGATGAGAAAATAGTGAAGGACAAATAAGGAGTTATGGGATCAATGTTGTTTGGATTAGTAGGAGTGAAATGGATGGGAGATAAATGGGTATTAAGTGAAGTGAAAGAGAGATGTTAGAGTAGGGAATGTAATATCAGAAAAGAGGTGGTTAAGAAAGGGTTAGTTTGCATGGTAAAGGAGTATTTAGGTTACAATGACTAGAGGGTGTGAAGACTAGTGGATGGTATATATAACAGGTGTGAATGTTAGTATGTGTAGTGTAAGGTGGAGTCATTAGTAAGGACAGTAGGTGAAGTCTATGAGACAGATAGAGAAATAGTTACTTTTCAAGTTAGGTGTGTGTGTGGGAGGGGAAATCTATGGTAACGGAGGGGTGTGGGTTAAGGAAGTGGTAGGTATGAAAGGTTAGGTATAAAGGAAAGTATATAGGGTGGGTGGGAATGGGAGTGGGAGAAGGGCATAGTGAGCCCAAGCGCAGTGAGGGCGAACAGAGCAGGGCTACACCTTATGCACAAGATAGCTAAAGAAACAATCAATCAAAACAGTAACTATATAGCAAATTTTAAGAAAGATATTCTATCGGTCAGGTACTGTAACAAAAAAAGAACGGGCTTGCTAAAATAACATGGGGAAAGGATAAGTAAAGAGTAATAGGGCTCAGGGCAGAAGGGTACAGTAATTTGAGTCTAGGGAAATGACTTTGGGATAGGCCAGTAAGACTTAAAAAAGGCTAACAGAACTAAGAGAAGTAAGAGACTGGGAGGTAGGGGCTGGCATTCGTGGTAACGTGCCTGCCTTTGGCAGTTAATACAGAGCCGTACTCTTGGTTAAAAATACCATATATTCAGTTGGGAGAGAAGTTTGGGATACTGCATACTTTGTTTCACTACTGGGCAGTGAAAATCCATTGGTGTTCAAGGCAGGAATTAGATCGCAGCAGAGACTGTCTTGACTGAGCCTTAATTTGGGCAGAAGGCTAGGTGAAGGAAAAAAATAGAAACAAAACAGTGTCAGGGAATGTGAACAAGTTAATAAAAGTATTGCCTAACTAGGTATATTACAATAGGGCAAACACAGAGACAAACCTGCAGATTAACAAAGATTATAATTGACAAACAGGATGGAGCAGCTGAACGCTACAGACAATTTTACTATTGTTCCATGAATAGCGCGGGACAGGATAATGTTCCACACTTGGTAAATCACCTAAACATAGTCAGTGCTACTTTAAAACCAGGCACGGAGATGTACAGGTAGAGCATTGTCTCAATTCACAGTAAAAACAACAGCGATAATCTTACACATGATATTATCAGGAGTCAATCAAATACAAGTATTAGACCACAAGTTGATCAAACTCAGCTCATAACAAGCTGCCAATAACAATTAGACATGCACATTATATTCATATAAATCACTGCTGGCAGTAAGTGAAGTTACGCCACTGTAATGTCAGTAAGTCAAATATAAATTCTTGAAAAAAAGCAATCTAACAGCAGACCAAACATCTTTGTCTGTGAATGGACTATAGCAATGGTTCAACAATACAATGAGCCACAACTTGTAGATATGTACATCATTTAGCATCTTAGTTGTTTTAGATATCAACACACTATTGGCATCATATGTAATACTGCAGTTTAAAAATAATACAGATGGAGGCAAGAGATGCACTTTAATTAACTGGTGAGCACGCTACCACGAGTCAGGGCCTGATGAGAAGATATAGGCTTGGGTAGGGAGGATTTTTTAAAAATGGCACCTGCAGTTTCAAGGGCCAGATAAAACCTAGGTCAAGGAAGTGATGGAGAGGAGGGTGGGGGCTACACCTGAGGCGTGAGATAGCTAAAAAAACAATCAATCAAAACAATAAGTACACAGCAAACTTTAAGAAAGGTATTCTGTCGGTCAGGTACTGTAAAAAAAGAAAGAACGGGTTTGCTAAAACAACACAGGGGAAAGGATAAGTAAGGAGCAATAGGACTCAGGGCAGAAGGGTGCAGTAATTTGAGTCTAGGGAAATGTCTTTGGCACAGTTCAGTAAGACTTAAAAAAGGATAACAGAACTAAGAGAAGTAAGAGACTGGGAAGCAGGGGCTGGTGTTCGTGGTAATGTGCTTGCCTTTTGGCATTTAATACAGAGCAGTACTGTCAGTTAAAAATACCGTATATTCAATTGGGAGAGGAGTTTGGGGTACTGCATACTTTGTTTCACTAATGGGCAATGGAAATCCTTTGGTGTTTAAGGCAAGAATTAGATCACAGCAGGGACTGTCTTGACTGAGCCTTAATTTGGGCAGAAGGCTACCATGAGTCAGGGCCTGATGAGAAAGTATAGGGTTGGGTAGGGAGGATTTTTAAAAAAAAAAAGATATCCGTTATCCAAGCTTCAATGCAAGGGTTAATTCAATAAAACTGAAACAGTTGTTTGTTTTCTGCAGATGCAAACAAGTCTGTCTGGAGGAACCTCATTTGTGCACTATTCAGAAGACGACTTCCTGGTGTAGCATCCACTTGTAAGGGTCTGTTCAGCTGGTCCACCGCTGTGTTCAACTCTGAAGGGATGTAGACTGCTTTGAAGGGCATTTTGTACTGTATTGCAAGTTCCCAGGCTATCACTGCTACTGTGCATAGTTGGTATGATCTTGTTATTCCCTGCTTGCTGATGTATCACATCACAATGGTATTAATCTGGTGGTATTTGCAGAGTTCCTTCTTTCCACAGTTGGCTTAAGGCCTTTAAGCCCTAGACAAGAGCTTGCATTTCCTTTATATTGAGATGCCTTTTCATTTGTTAGGGAGACCACACTCCTTGAACCTTGAAATTCTAAGAATATGCTCCCCAGCCCATGTCTGAAGAATCTGTAGTAATGGATTAGTTGCATCTCTTGTATAAAAGGAAGTCCCAAGTTCAAACTGCAGTGGGTGGCCCACCATTGTGGTTTCAATGATAAAAATAGAAGGACAGGGAACTACTGGTCTACAGGATGTGTGCAATGACCCTACAAAGACCTCAGGTACCACTGAAATTACCTCATGTGCAGCTTAGCAAGGTTTGCTTTCCAAAAAGCTATCACAGAAGTCAAGCACTTTCATAAATAACTCTCGCAGCTGTGTTGAGCTCAAAGGGCAATGAAATAAACTGAAAGTGCCAACTCCCTGCAAAGATTCTAAGGATGCATCTGTGATCTTTGTGAATGGGGATGTGGAGATAGACACAGTTTAGGTCTGTTGGTGCAAAAGAGGTAACAGTGTTTAAAATATTGGCATTTTGAATTTGAGTACCTTCAAAAATGTGCTGAGGTCTAATACTGACCTTCAAGTTCCCACTTTTCTTGATCCTAGGAACAAATAAAAAAACAAAAAGAAAGAAGCATGTTGCACTGGTTCAAAAGCATTACTGAATTCACCAACCACTGGTACCTCAGCCTTTCACCTTCAAAGGACATAACATCATAAAGCAGCTTATACTTACACAAAATATGTCAATACAGAAAAAAAAATATATATATATATGGGCCTACTTTTATTAGTCGAAGTTACATTACTTTGACTAACAAAAGTACGACCTGACTTCCACAAAAGTGTACTTCAGTGAAAGTGCACTTTCACGAAAGCCAATTCACTGAATCGGCAAAATAAATACAAAACAAACAAAAAACATTGTTTTGCAAGGGGGCAAGCCCCCCCCTGCACCCCCACTACTTAAATATACCAACTCCAAGACCGCACTACATTGGGGAAAAGGATATATTTCCTTATCTCCACTGTACCATGCTTATGTGAATCAGCTTTCGCGAAAGTGCACTTTCTCGGAAGTGAGGCTGTACTTTTCTTGTTCAAAATAATGTAATTTCAAACAAAAAAAGCAGACCCATTCCCACTATTCAATAAGAAAAATAGTTAACCACAAGCTGATTTTTCATGTTCGTTTACCAAGTTAACCTCAAGATTGAGGCCCCTGGGATGTAAAGTTCTATAGTTTAAAATAAATTTACTTTCCAAATCATTCAATATATTTTTGTATAGACATATTTTAAGTACAAGTATTTTGTATATATATTTGTGCATGTTTATTAGTATTTTGTTGTTTTGAGGTTGGTGGGCACTTTAATTATTTGAAAAGCTTAATTGGATGTAATTAGGTAGGGGTTCACCTGTATATAAAAAAGCTACTTTTATGACGTTGTACCCTTTGAAGGCGAAAGGCCGAGGTAGCAGTGGTTACTGAATCCAGTAAAGCTTTTCAACCGGTGCACTAGGCTTCTGTCTTTCTTTTTGTTTTTTTATTGGTTTTCTGAAAATTTGTGTTTTGCCATGTCTTTGGAGAGGGCAGATGAGGTTCCAGGGGTATTTTGAATCCCAGTGGATGCAACAAGTTGCTTTTTGCTGAGTTGCTTAAGGGAATGTGAGGCTAAGCTAGCACACCGGGACTTATGGTTAACTAATGGTGAGACTAATCATAATATTCATTCTTACATGGGTATTCGGAGCCAATTACAGAAGCTCGAATTCTCTAAGTTTGCTTGTGGCAAGGTGGGTGTCCCATCATGCAGTGGTATTAATCCTCAGATCTCGTTTGCTGCTTTATGAGTTCAGAAGTGCTCTTCTTGGCTGTGGCTAAGTTAAGCTTTTCTATTGTTTTACATTTATAGCTTGTAAAACTGTTAGTTAGAATATAGTTACAATACTGTTATCCAAAATATAGCTAGAATACTGTTATTTAGATAATAGTTTATTGTTAAATAGTTGTCGCTGGTTTCTCAGCTGTTTGGCTGGCTTTTTTCAGCAGGCCTGTTTGTCAGTATCCTGTAGGGGTAGTTAGATTATTTATACTTAGTATTTGCTGTTGAGCCCCTTTGTCGGCTCTTTACTAGTTTTCATAGTGTGTATTTACATTACAGGACTTACTGTATTTTAGTCTGTTTGTTTTGATATTAGCCTTCTGCCTGTGTGTTTGTTGCTCTAGGCTTAGGTAACTTAGTTAACTGTTTCCAAGGGCTAGGCCCGTTTAAGTTAGAGGACCTAGTCCTCTGTTACACTTGCCTTTCTCTTTTAGTGTGGTGTTTTCCCTTCCCATTCATGGCAGGGTTAGACCCGTTTAAGTTAGAGGACCTAGTCCTCTGTTAATCTTGAACTTTCCTTTATAGTGTGGTGTGCTCCCTTCCTGTTCTTGGCAGGGCTAGGCCTGTTTAAGTTAGAGGATCTAGTCCTCTCACTGGCATTTACTATTTGGTGTGGTGTGTTATTTCTCTTCCCTCCAATAGTTAGGCTCTGTTTTAGTTAGAGGACCTAACTAACCCCTTTTCTGTACCTTACACAGTTTTTTCTGCCTTTGCTACAGTGTGCAATTATGTCTAAAGAATCAGAAGAGAAAGATCATAAACCTGGTTTTAAAAAATGTCAAAAATGTACTCGGAAAATGTCCATAAGGCAGGGGCATAGTGTATGTGTCTAATGTTTGGGGGCCATTCACTTAAAAGAGACTTGTACTTTTTGTCACTCTTTTAGCTCAAGAGTCCTTCAACAAAGGAAAAACAAACTGATTTTGAAAGGTCTCCTGAAACCATCCTTTGAGAAAGATTTAGGTAGTTCTTCCTCACAATCTACAAAGTCTCCCTCTAGCAGAAAGAAAAGACTGTGAAAAGGTGATCTCCAGTGTCCTCTGAGAAATCTGGACCTCCTGAGAAAATTTCAAAAACTACCAAGACTCCCACCTCATTGGCTCCACTGCCTTCGGAACCGATTGAGGTTATTACAATTGACATGCCTATATCGGCCCCAAGTACTTCGGAGCTGAAAAAGGATTCTTTAGCTTGGAGATGGTCAGCAGATATTCCACTGATCTCCCGTACTCTGAGATCACCTATTTTTCAAAGATCTCACTCTCCAACCCTTTCCTCCAGGTCCTCTAGGAGCCTATCGGATGAAGATGTGGAGAGGGTGGTGCGCAGACTCTTGAAGGCGCTGGGGCTGGAAAATTTGCTCTCGGCTCCTGCCCAACTGGCTTCAGAGCCATCCAAATCTTTGTCATCCACTACTGTTCCTCCTCAGAGCCATTTCGGTCTATCAGAGCCAGAATATCCAGTACCGCTTGCAGTACAACTTTCGGCACCAGCACCCAATGAGGCTTACCGGAACTGAAATCTGCTCAGACACTTTCGGTGCCGTTCGTAGTGTCTAGGAGCCGAAGTTCACTAGTCGGCTTGGAGGGAGATTCTCGGAGCTGAGCCTCTTCAGTTCAGAGTCTACCTCTCGGTGCGTCAGCTCACCTAAGCTCGACTCCTACATCGGCTTTGGAGCCAATCTCCCTGTAACTGGGGCCTACAGCTGCTTCTTCGGAACCAGTGGTGTCCTCAGAACCAGGGAAGTCGGCCTTCGAGCTGATTAGGAGTGTGCTGGCCAAATCTACAGCTTTGCGCAAGGATGCTGATGTTCTGACCCCAAAAGCACTGGCCTCTGTCTTGGCGGCACCCTATCCACAGGACAGCAGACATCCACAACTTCAAGAACACTCTCTGGGTGGTCCCCATTCTTCCAAGACCTCCCCAGAATACCCTTCTGAGGAGCCTCCTTGGAAGAAAACATGCAAAAGGAAGCATGTAGACTCCCCTGATGAGTCTGGCACCTCTGACACTGACCTCAAGGAATCAGAAGGGTCCCCACTGTCATACTCTGATGATATCTCCTTTGCAGATATCCTTGAGATCCTAAAACAGAGAGGCAGCTGGACTACCACCACTGCTTCTGATGAGGAGTCAGTGTACTTGAAGGCTTTTGTATCTCAACCTTCAGCCTCTTGGGTGTCTCCGCCTTTCGATGAGCTCATGGACTTGGGTCATTCGAAAGGCGTGGGAATCACCTGACACCATGGAGCCAGTCCCTAGGAGGCCAAAAAAGTTTCTGTCAGCCCCCAAGGAAAAGGATTTCTTGACAAAAGGTGTGCTGTTAGATGCTATGGTGGTGGCAGCAGCCACCAAGAAGGAGCTTGCAGAGACATCCTCATCTGTCCATCCATCAAACAAAGAGTCTCGAACGATGGACAGATATGGGAAGCAAGTTTTTTCTTCAGCAGCTTTTACCCTTAGATTGCTGAATTATCTTACTCGTTTTATAAGGCTTCAGAGAGATCTCCTGAAGGAACTAGAAGATACTCTATAAGGTACTTCAGCTGTGAGGGTACCAGAAAAGGTTACCGCTCAGTTATCCACCTTAAACTCCATAGTGCATTCCTCCATGAGACTGATATCATACGCAGCAGCTGGAGCAAGTAGGGCAGCGGGTTCAGGAGTTTCCCTGAGGAGATACTCCTGGATGTGCTTGTGTAACTTTGTGAAACCCTTTAAGTCTATCTTCACTGTCAAAGGAAAAAACTTCAAAGACCAATACACATAAGGTTCAGTTAAGGCACTTTAATTTACTTGCAGCAAGGAGACAAAAACATGCAAATACAAGGATTTGTCTAACTACTAACAGGAAGTATGTTCATTCTTATACTGTTTAACAAGACATGGCCTTCTAAGCTGACGTAATCAAACACAACTTTCAGTATTGTTCTACAGCAGATGTTACTTCAGATTTTCTGCTGACATGACTAGATTTGTGAGAAACTTTTCAGAAAAACAACCTGGCCTTGGTGACTATTAATCCGTTTACAAGCATCTATTGTGCAGTGTTACATTTCAAGGTACTCCTCTAATACAGATACAAGCAAATGCTGATTGCAGTTCAAATTTTCAAGCAGGCTTTGTATTAATTATCTGTAACCTCTACAGCTGTGTATTTTCTCATGGCACAGCGGAACTTCTTGTCTAAGTTTCATACAAGTAGTATTGTTCTATTCATTATTTTCCTAACGCAAGCAGAAATCACCTGCTTCTCAGTAAATTTCCAAGGCACAAGCAAGATTTTAGCTAACAGTACAAGGTCAGAAAGCAACTGCAGTTTGTACAGATGTATGCAGTATGAAATAGAATAAATGTGTTAACCCTTCCCAAGCTCTAAAAGCACTAAACATATTGCTAATACACACATTAATACATATTTTTCTAACATTTCCCCCCATTAATACCGTTATTCTACTTTCAAAATAAGCATAAACAGTTTGTTTTCTTCTCCTAACCTCTTCCACTCAGGATTTGCAGTTAAGAGAACCATTCAATTTAGACTTATGAAAGCATTTTTAGTCTTTTAACAGTTCTTCAAACTCAGTACTTTGATATAAGGTTTCAGAAACTGAAATGTCTATTAGGTCTTTAACCGGTCTTTTCATGCAGGGGATACCACAACAAACACATACTCCCAGTAGGAGCATACCTACACAAATGGCAATCAGGATGTTCATTAGGATGGTACCACACCCCCCAAACCATTTCTGGAAAAAGTCCGTCAGTAGGTTTGGGTCTGGTTTAGTCATGGCCAACACTTGCTGAATTACCTCAAGATGATTGTCCATCTCGTGTTTATGGTCAGAAATATATGAACAGCATTCTTCCTGGATTAAAGCGCACGTACCACCTCTTGCCGCTAGGGTGAAGTCGAGAGCCATGCGGTTTTGGAGCACTACAGTTCTCATAGCATTCAGTTCATCAGTCACTAATTCGAGAGCAGAAAAAGTTGCGTTGCTCATTACTTCGAGAAGTTTTGACAGATTTCTCAGCTCCCAGATCGATTTCACCGCTCCATATGCTGGTAATATGCCTGTCCTCGATATAATGCTATCACTCAAGTCCATGTGTGTCAGTCCTTTGCCTAAAGAGTGATGGTCTTTCCAAAGTTCATCGATTTGTCCCACTGGATTTACAGGTTTCTTGAAGACTTCTCGGACATTTCGAATTTTCCCATGAGGCAAAACTGCAGTGTGTCGTATGGCCAGAACCAGGTAACCCAAAAAACAACTGCCAGACCAATTCTCAGGTAACCATTTGTATGCCTTTCTGCCAAACACAAAATAACAATCCTCTACTTTAGTAGTAACCTTGCTATGAATATACACTCGCCCTGCATGAAACATTTTTCTATCAATTGTAGACAGCTGTTTATAAAGAACAGAATTATGTTTTACTTCATCAAGTGTTTTGTGCATCAATCCAAGAAATTAATCATAGTTTGAATTACAATAAAGATCTACTTTGTTACCTTTAGTGTAACATCTATAAGGAACAGTCACATTGCAATTGCTCCAACCCACCTGAACAGCATCATTTTTATAAAAACACAGTTCCCTTTTGTGGAACAGACAAGTGCAATGCTATTTTATCTTGTGCTGTAATGGTTGAGGTATCATAAATCAAGTTCTACCAGGTCTCATTGACCCCTAGGGGGACTGTAGTCATTAATAATCCCCCATACGCTGTCGGCAAAGCTGTGCAAATCCAGCAATTCAAAACATTGAAAGTCTCAGCATACACATATTTAATTGCCTGGTAAGTGTTAAAGTTTGGATGCCAGTTTAAGAGTAACGCTTCACGTTTATTTAGTTCAGTCTGTGTGGCTGGGAAAAGAAAAGGCCACAACAAAAAGTTTATTGTCACAAATACAGTTAACAGGATGATTATGCAATACTTCTGAGGAATGGGCTGTTCTGCATTCCTGTTTCTTCTGGACTCTATCATTTTTGCTCTTGGCATGTAACAAGATTTTTGTCTAGTTCAAAGTTTTTAACTAATTTACAGTGTGTCAGGTGGATACAAGAGGCACGCTCCGCGATCTTGACTGCAGTGGGTGTTGACAAAAGCACTTGATATGGATCTTCCCACTTTGGAGATGCCCAATTCTTCTTTTTGACCACCTTCAGCCAGATCCACGATCCAGGGGGCACTGCCACTTCTGATGGTCTGGTTCGTTCTTTATCTGAAACAGAATTTAACTGTAACAAATGTTTAGAATTTAATAAATTACGCATATACTCTGCTAATGTACTGTCAGCTTCCTGGTCTGCGGGCTTGAGAGATTTCCACTGAGGTATATAGTAAGCCCTTCCAAAGAGCTTTTCAAAAGGAGTCAATCCTTTTGCATTCGGAACAGTTCTCATGCTCAACAGTGCCAGGGTCAGACAGTACACCCAGTTTCTCTGCGTTTCTGCTACTAGTTTTCTTAGCTTACTCTTTAAAATCCCATTATGCCTCTCTACTAGCCCTGCTGATTGAGGGTGAAACGCACAATGATTGTTTAATTGCTGTATGGTCTGATTCACGAAGTGTGTGCCATTGTCATTGTAGATCCTTTCCGGAATGCCGAATCTAGGGATGATTTCTTTAACAAGAACTTTGGCCACTGTTGTAGCGTCTGGATTTTTAGTCGGAAAGGCTTCCACCCATCTGGAAAACATATCTACAATGACAAGACAATACTTCTTATTTTCACATTTATTCAACTCTATGAAATCCATACAAATAGTATGAAATGGATATGGTGGTGTAGGGAAACTCCCTTGCTTGGGCTTTAACGCCCTTTGTGCATGATGTTTATTACAGGTGTGACATAACAAACAGAATTTTTTTGAATAATTTGTGAATCCATACGTCGTGAACACTTGGTTCACTAGTTGTACCATCCCCCCTGTTGAGACATGGCACTGCCCATGGCTGAACAAAGCTGCATATCTAAACAAATTAGACGGCAATATCGGTTTCCCTTCTTTAGAGATGTACAGCCCCTTTTCGAGAATTGCTCCTCGTTTTACCCATCTTTGTTTTTCAGTTTGCGTAGTAAGTGTTTGCATTGTCTTTAACATTTCTAAGTATAAAATCTCAGAGGGTTGTAATTCCTCATTCAAAAGAAATGCTTCTGAAGCTGCCTGTTTTGCAGCTGTGTCAGCTCTCGCATTACCTTTTGAAATCCTGTCCTGTTGCTTGGTATGAGCTGTGCATTTACAAATAGCTACTTTCTGAGGTAACTGAATAGATTCTAAAAGATCTAAAATAAACTGTGCATGATTGATTGGTTTGCCAGTAGATGTTATCATTCCTCGATTTTTCCACTGTTGGGCAAAAACATGTACAGTAGAAAAAGCATACTGGCTGCCAGTAAAAATGTTCACGCTAAGGTACATGCCTGTGTCAAGGCAATCAATTCTGCTGCCTGTGCAGATAAACTATGTGGTAAAGATTTCGCTTCTATAATGTCTGTCAGAAACTACTGCATATCCTACTAGGTTCTGTCCTGCAGGACCCCTTTTGCATGGTCCTGCAGGACCCCTTTTGGATGAGCCATCCACGTAGTATGTCACCTCGGCATCATCCAGTAAGATCTTTTCTAGGCAGTGTCTTTTGCTCAATCACCTGCAGGCAGCTGTGTGGTGTGCCATCTACAGGGGTTGGGAGCAAGGTAGAAGGGTTCAAAGTTGTACATCGTTTGATTGTCATATGAGGTTGGCTCAACAATATAGTCATACAGGAAAGATGCCTATCAGGGGAAAGATATGCTACCTTTTCTTGCAGTAAAATAATCGTGACTGCATGAGGCACTCTCAATGTGAGAGGGTGGAACAACACTACTGAGGCCGAAGCCTGTACTGCCATTGCAGCTGCAACTACTGCTTGTACACAGTGAGGTAAAGACCGTGCCACTGGGTCCAGTTGTGATGAATAATAAGCAATAGGGCGTTGCTTGTCCCCATGCTGCTGTGTTACCACTGATGCCATATAACCTTGCTTACAGTCTACAGTTTGGAAAAAAAAACATTTATGATAGTTTGGTAATCCCAAAACGAATGAGGACGCTATTAACTGTTTCAGTTTGCAGAAAACAGATTCTGCTTCTGGTGTCCATTGTAATAAATCCTGTGCTGCCATAGGCTTTTTATAAATCAGGTTAGTCAACGGTGCAGATTCCAAGGCATAGTTTGGAATCCAACTCCGACAAAAATTAGTCGTACCCAGGAAGGACATCATTTCCTTCTTGGTAGTGGGTTTTGGTGCTTGCAAAATCGCTATTTTTCTATCCTCATCTAATGTCCTACCTTCCTTGGATATTACATATCCTAGGTATTTAATTTGTTTTTTCCAAAGCTGCAGTTTATTTTTGTTTATTTTATGTCCTTCAGTGGCTAAAAATTGTAATAGCGCTATGGTATCTTCTTTACCATCTTGCTGGGTGGGGGATGCCAGCAGGATATCGTCAACATAAAGCAAAATCTGACTACCTCTTGGTGGGGTAAACCCTGCCAAGTTGCTTGCCATTTCTTGTGAGAATATTGTTGGACTTTCACAATACCCCTGTGGCAGTCGCCTATATGTATACCTCTTCCGCTGAAATGTGAATGCAAACCAATGCTGGCTGTCAGGGTGTATTGGTATAGAAAAGAATGCATTGCTGATATGTACCACAGAAAAATATTTCTGTTGAGATTTTAAATCATTCAACAGGGTGTGTGGGTCTGGCACCGTAGGTGCCCTTTGTATTACTGCGTCATTTACAGCTTGTAAATCTTGGACCATACGCCACTCTCCATTTGCTTTCTTAACAGGAAATAAGGGTGTGTTACATGGTGAATCAGAAGATTCTACCAGCACCCCTTCCTTAAGTAAAGCTGCTATAATAGGTTTGATTCCTACCTCTGCATCTTTTCTTAAGGGATACTGTCTCTTTTGTGGTCTAAATGCTGACTTTGGCGTAATAGTAACTGGTCCTGCTGTATGAATAAGTCCTACATCTGATTTTCCTGTCGACCAGAGATTTTCTGGTATATTCTGTAAAGCATTCTCTTCCTCCTTCAATAGGAGTGCCATCAGCTGTCCTTGCTAGACTGCAAGTGTACAGCTGGGTGGGTCTGAGTTATCCAATTCAGCTTCTGCACTTGTATTCCTTGTTCTGATAGTTCTAACTCTGTTTTTCCCACCTCGTGACTTTTTCTCCTAAGTCTACCCATTTTACATTCTTGTCCTTAGTTAAGCTAACATGTGGTAATCGATTAGATTTATAGAGTGCAAAGAACTCCTGGGGCAATGAACAGCTGGCTACACTGTTCCCTTCTGTGTCCCAGTACAGATTACGTAATACCAATCTGTTTGCACGATTTCTAAACAATTCTTGCTCATATTTCTTATCAGGTCCTGGTGTATTACAATAATACAGAGTACAGTGCAACAAATGCTGTTTATCAATGTCAAGAGAGGGGAACTTGCTGATAGCTACGTTCATCAACTCTTCGGTCACTGCCCCTGGACCAGTCGTAACCAAGTCCTGGCTGTACCAATAAAACATTTCACCCTCCAGTTGCACTGCAAAGGTATCAATTTGTCGCTGTGCTTCCATACCCTGCATAGTTGGAACTACTGCTATACCAAATAGCTGCATAAGGTATCTGCCCAAAAGGTTTACTGGGCATTTTGCAGATGCAACAATTTTACTTTTCTGGGTCCTGAAACAGGATCAGTTATCACAATATTATGGAAGAGGGGCTCCCGATACAGCTGTCCATTAGCTGCTTTCACTAATATGTAATCAGGTGACTCTGAATTCTCTGGCAGTTTGGAGGGATGTACCAGGGTCCGTGATGCCCCTGAGTCACACAAGAATCTGACTTCCCTCCCTTCTACCAGGAGTGTAACTTCTGGTTTTGTGTCTGCTAAATAGAGCTCTAAGCTCAATAAAGCCAAATCCAATATTTCATTTTCTTCACTATCCGTGACTTCTTGCACTTCCTCTATTTCTTCTGTCACATTCTCTACTCCCTCTATCACATACTCATTTGTCCTTTCTCCGCTATCCCCTTCTAGTGATTCCTGACTATGATATAGTCAGTCCTCACCCTCCTTATCCTTCGTGGTTGCCCTCTTGTTTTTCTTGCAATCCCTTGCCAAGTGTCCTTTCTTACTGCATTTAAAACATTCACCCCTTTTCTTTCGCCCTTCAAAGTCCTCTGATCGTTGATCAGATTGTTTGTTTCCCTGGGCATTTCTCTTGCCCTTTTTCCCGGACTGTACTACATATACTTCTGCTCCATCTTCTACAGAAAATACTTGGGCTTTCTTTTTCTTTTTGCTATTAAAATGCCTTTCAGCATGTCTAGCATACTCAAGCAATGACTGTAACCTGCTTGTACGATGATCTATCACGTGTTTTGTAATAAAACTACTTATGGGTGCGATACTGCCTTTCAAAAATGCATTCTTTAGCTGCTGCTCATATGGGGAATCGCGTGTCTGATCTTCAGGAACCTGCATTCCACAATGGTTATTAAAACATTCTAATAGTCTGGCATAATATCAGTCAATAGCTTCACCTTCCTGTTGGATGCATTGATTAATGCAAGTCCAGTCTGCCCTAGGCTTCCATTTCTCAGAGATTCGGTCTGTAAGACCTTTCACTCTGTTGTCTAACTCTGCGCTGCTATGTGGGAGGGGCCTGAGCGCAATATCACGGGGATTCCAGTCGCCACTAATCATGTGCCAATCTGGTCCCACAGTTTGTCTGACTACTTTTTCTACCTCCTCTCCGTATAAATTATAACTCAGCCTCATTCCTTGCAAATCTTCTAAGAACTTTCTAAAATTAACTTTTGGATGGGGAATTCCCTCAGTGGCTTTCCGGATGTCTTCTGGAGTCCAGGGTCTATACACTAGAATAGTTGGGTCCTGACCTTCTTGCCCTGCCTGAGGATTAGGCACTTCTATAAGTGGGCATATTTCTTCTTCACTCATAAATCGTGAATTTCTACCCATTTGATATAACTCAATGTCCCCTTTTGAGTTTCCTGCCCATGTTCGAGACCTGGTCTCAACGGGATCTCTAATAAACGGTTTCGCTTTTGTAGTGTCTCTACTCATAGTGACAGCAGGATATCTCAGGGGTGGACTAACTTGTTCACTTGCCTCATATTCTGGTAAAGGAGGCAGAGGGGCTGATGTTATTACTAAGGTATTGTCCTCCTTATCTAAAAACATTGCTTTTGAATTATTACTCTTTTGTTCCCTTCAGTTTACTTCCTCAACCCACCTGTGTGCCTGAGGAATTCCTAATTGACGTTGCTTTTTTACCCGACCTCTAGAGTCGGTTTTAAGCTGTTTGACAAGTTTGACAAGTGAGGATTTTTCTAATTTACCATCAAATTCATACTTATTAACCAATTTTGAGTAGTATTTAATATTATCAGCACGCTGTGACTGCATGTATTTTGCGTCTTCGGTTAACATCCGATTTTGGGATCTTTTTGTACAGTTATTACCCATTTTGTTCTACCCTTTCAATTGTTATGTAACTCCTTATTTTTAACGTGGTACCACGGATGTTTTTATAGTCTCTTCAGAATGACTGCCTACCTACTCTGTTTCCCTGATCTATGACAAGACAGTAATTTTTCTGCCCCTGACTTATAAAGTCTCTAACAGAACAAATACAAATCTAGTCCCTGATCTAAAACAGAAAAAGAAGGTAGATTCACCTTACCTGAGCCTTCGTGACTGATCACCTGGTTTGAGTAAACCCGTCCTTCAGTCGCAGATCAGAAAGTGGCTGGCCTCTTTTGTACGACAATTCAGTCGGAGGACTTTTCAAATAAGAAGAACCAATGTGGTTTCTTCCCCGTACGGTTTCAAGCCACCTGGCCTGCCTGATCCGAGGCAAAGTGAAGGTTTCCGGTCCGAAGGACCAATCTGTCAAAGGAAAAAACTTCAAAGACCAATACACATAAGGTTCAGTTAAGGCACTTTAATTTACTTGCAGCAAGGAGACAAAAACATGCAAATACAAGGATTTGTCTAACTACTAACAGGAAGTATGTTCATTCTTATACTGTTTTACAAGACATGGCCTTCTAAGCTGATGTAATCAAACACAACTTTCAGTATTGTTCTACAGCAGATGTTACTTCAGATTTTCTGCGGACATGACTAGATTTGTGAGAAACTTTTCAGAAAAACAACCTGGCCTTGGCGATTATTAATCCGTTTACAAGTATCTATTGTGCAGTGTTACATTTCAAGGTACTCTTCTAATACAGATACAAGCAAATGCTGATTGCAGTTCATATTTTCAAGCAGGCTTTATATTAATTATCTGTAACCTCTACAGCTGTGTATTTTCTCATGGCACAGCAGAACTTCTCGTCTAAGTTTCATACAAGTAGTATTGTTCTATTCATTATTTTCCTAACGCAAGCAGAAATCACCTGCTTCTCAGTAAATTTCCAAGGCACAAGCAAGATTTAACTAACAGTACAAGGTCAGAAAGCAACTACAGTTTGTACAGATTTATGCAGTATGAAATAGAATAAATGTGTTAACTCTTCCCAAGCTCTAAAAGCACTAAACATATTGCTAATACACACATTAATACATATTTTTCTAACAATCACTAATGCCCTTTTGACGGTTCCTCACTTTTTGGACCAAAAGTTAAGGATAAACTCATCAGATGCGAGCGGGAAGGGAAAACTCTCTGCCGTTGGAGTACATTTTTCCATCCCTTCAAGATCCTACACTAAAGGGCAGAAAGGCGGGAAGATGTGGTTCAAGAAATCCCAGACATTTTTCCCAGACGCACGAGGTGATTCCTTCCCCAGGGGCAGAGGGGGAGGAAATAATGCTAGATGCCGTCCTAGAGGCAGAGGGAGTCCACAAAACCAGGGAGACTGTAATTCCTTTCGCGGACATCCTTATTAGAGATCCTGAAAGAAGGCCCGACTGTGCTACTCTGGAGCCAGTCGGGGAACATTTACCTTTGTATCCAGAAGCCTGGCACAACATCACAAAAGACAAGTGGGTACAAAACATAATATCCAGAGGATACCCCCCTACCCTTTTCCTACCCCCCACCTCGAACTAGGAAAATCCCAGATGTTCCACCCAACCTCAGGAATCAAGCAACTATAGAAATCCAAAAGTTGCTAAACAAGAGAGTCATCCAAACCGTCCCTGCAGACCAAATAGGATTCAGAACTTACAAAGTGCAAGAAACTTCTCTGTGTGGAAGACTTTCAATCCATATATATCTAGTTAATCGCTGTACATTAATCAGATCAGATAATGGTAGTATTCGTACTTAATAATGCTGTAGAATAATTGAAATTATATATTTTTTATTATATTTTTTTACTTAGGATGAGTTTAAGTTCGCTACTTCTACTATCATTATCTTATCTGATTAATATACAGCGATTAACTAGATATATATGGATTGAAAATCTTCCACACAGAGAAGTTTCTTAATTGTTTTTGTTTTTGGACCCACTATACTTGTTTAGTGGGTTGAGACTTTGGGGATACAATGGTGATTGCAAGTTTTTAGTACCAAAAACAACAGGGGACTGGAGGTCCATATTGGATCTCAGCAAACTAAACGAATCAGTAAAGAAGTCCAAGTTCCGAATGGTGACACTGCAGTCGATACTTCTTTTAGGGAAAGACAACTGGATGTGCTCGACAGACCTCCAAGATGCGTACTACCACATAAAAATGGACAGAGCATCGAGGAGTCACTTACACTTCCAGCTGGGAGCCAGTCACTATCAATTTCATGCTCTGCCCTTTGGTCTCACTACAGCCCCCAGAGTGTTCACCAAATGCATGGCAGTAGTAACGTCTCACTTAAGACATCTTGGATTCCGAGTGTTTCGTACCTGGACGACTGGCTCCTAACTGCCACCACCAAGAATCTACTTCAACAGGCCAGAGACATGACCCTACAAATTTGTGCTCAGCTAGGCATTACAATAAACTTGCAAAAATCTGGCTTGTTGCTCTGTCAGCATATTACCTTTATAGGTGCAGAAATAAGACATCGCTTCGATGATGGCACTCCTTCCTGCCGACAGAATTGCAAATCTCAAACAACAGATATTGCTTCTTCTTTCCAAACACAAGGTCAAGGCAAAGACAGTGCTCAAACTACTGGGAACAATGGCCTCAACCATAACACTCGTTCCCTTAGCCAGGATGCATATGAGAATTCTACAGTGGTTGCTATTCTCTCAGTGGTCGCTTCAGGAATTTCCTCTAGCTCACCTAATCATAACAACAGAAACTTGCAAGAAGGATCTTTGTTGGTGGATTCAATCCAACGAGTTAACCATTGGGAGACCATTCGTTCCACATCAAACTATTGCTACTGTGACCACCGAATGCTTCCCAGACCGGGGGGGGGGGGACATTACCTGGGAAAGACAGTCCAAGGCATATAGCAAGAACACGAAGCCCATTTTCACATCAATGAGATGAGAGCAGTATTTCTGGCATTGAAAGCACTCCACAACTCTCTTCCTCTAGGGACGATTGCAATCCAGTTAGACAATATGTCACTGGTATGGTATATAAACAAACAGGGAGGAACCAGATCATACCCACTTTCTCAAGAGGCTCTGAGGGTTTGGCAGTGGGCAGTCTCTACCCACTGTTTTCTAGTAGCAACGCACATCCCAGGAAAGTCCAATGCAATAATCGACAAGCTCAGCAGGGCAATATTGATGCCTCACGAGTGGTCTCTGAATTAGAACATAGCGAAACAGATCTTCCGCAAATGGGGCCAGTCTTGCTGCGATCTTTTTGACACTCCTATGAGCACCAAATGCAGCAGCTACTTTGCCCTAATCCCCCCTCCGGGGGGGGGGACACACCCAGAGACACACTTGTTCACAAATGGCCCACTGGACTTCTTTATGTTTTTCCCCCTGTTTCCTCTCATATCAAAAGTCATCCAGAAAGCAAAATCCTTGGGAAGCAAGATGATTCTCATTGCTCCATATTGGCCTCGTCAGATTTGGATCCCCTTTCTCAGGCCTCATCTACTGGAGGATCCATGAATTCTGGACCCAGTTCCAGACCTGCTTACATGTATGTCATGAACACTCCATCCTTCTCTCCACACCCTCAACTTGACAGCTTGGCTGCTACACTTCCAACTTTAGTCAGGCTTCAGGATTTCACTCCAGCTGTAAAACACATTTTGATATCCTCTCATAAGGTTTCTACCAGAAAAATATATGCTAGTAAATGAAAAATATTTTCTTTCTGGGCGCAGACCAAAAACATAGACCCCTTCACTGCCCCAATGTCTTCAATTTTAGATTTCCTTTCAGAACTCTTCCAACAAGGCTCAGCCCCTGCTTCAATTAAGTCCAGCTAGCAGCTATCTCCAATTTTCACTTAAGACAGCATATACCTACCTTGATGGCACATAGACTGTGTAAAACATTTTTGAAAGGCACTTCCTTATTGAGACCTCTTTTTAAAGAACCTGCCCTCCTTGGGACTTAAACTTTGTCCTATCGCACTTAACCTCACCACCCTTTGAACCTTCTTCCACATGCGATCTAAAGTTCCTCTCTTGGAAGACAATTTTTCTGGTAGCTATAACCTCAACTAGAAGAGTTTCAGAGCTACAAGTGCTGTTAGTCAAGCCGCCCCATTTGATTTTCCATAAAGACAGGGTTTTACTCCGAACTAACCCGTCCTTTGTCCCTAAGATTTGCTCTCAATCTAATATTAACCAATCTATTGAGCTTCCAGTGTTCTTCCCTAACCATACCAACAAAGCAGAATACAGACTTCACCAACTTGATGAGCACAGACAACTTAGATTCTATCTTCACAGAACTAAAGAATTCAGGAAGTCATATCAGTTGTTCATAACCTTTTCAGAGGCAAGAAAAGGTATGCAAGTCTCTAAAATCACATTATCTAACTGGTTTTTCAATTGCATAACTTTTATATACTCCTCCAATAACAAGGAACTCCCCTTCAAAGTTAGAGGTCACTCAACCAGGTCAGTAGCCACATCCACTGCCTTTCAAGCCAGAATTTCAATGGACAGTATTTGTGCAGCCACCACTTGGGCAAGTTCACATACTTTTATCACGCATTACAAAGTTGATTTGGCATCCAGGGACAGAGCTTCCTTTGGTTCCACAGTGATCAAGAGTGTATTCCCGTAAGCCACCCAAGAAAAAGATGCTAGGGACGTTGTCCCACATGCAAGAATGAAGGTGATATAGGACAACATAAAGAAGTTATGAACTCACCATACCGTTCTATGTTTGTTGTCCATCTCACCCTTCATTCTTACGAACCCACCCACCTACCCCTGTCCATATAATCCTAGAGGACCTGGTAGAAAATGTTTTTGCTCTTTCCTATATGCTGGAGACCTTTCACTATTGTTTCTCCTTTACCTGAGGATACTGTATAACTATTTTCTATTATTGTCAGCAGCAAACAAGATCTGAGGATTGATACCACTGCATGATGGGATACCTACCTTGGAACGAGCCAACTTAGAGACTTCGAGCTTTTGTAATCGGCTCCGAACCCACATGTAAGAATGAAGGGCGAGATGGACAACAAACATCGAACGTTATGGTGAGTAGATAACTTCTTTTTTTGATCAACTTGAGAGACTGATGGTGAAAGAGTGCAAGTTGTACTTCAATACTAAGCTATTAGAAAAATATCTTAGCGTAAATATTACCCTGAGGGGTTTAAGGGTTGACAAGCTTTCTGCCTGGGACTTTAATGAAGAAGAGCAGGATTTGTTGGTGGAATGGAAGCAGGTTTCATTAGAATGTACCTTGGGCTGGACTCGTATCCTGGTAAAAAGAAATATGCAAAGTAGTGAAAAGTTGCAGCGTCAGATTGTGGAGCTGCAAGGAAAATTGGCTAATGAGGTACTGGAGAGTTTTAAACTGGAGAAGGTGGCGTTAGAAGTGGTTGATCGCATAAAGAAGAAGGTGTTTCATGATTTGAGTGGTTTGGTGTACATTTGGCAGTGCAAACCAAGTTGTGGGTGATAAAAGGACATTTCCAGGAAGCCTGGTGAAGGTTTTGTAGCTGTGCAAGACTTGTCAGCTTCTTCTGTGGATACCATGTCTAAAGAGTGTTTCCTTTGAAACCATTGAGGACAAGATATTTTTCGGATTCCTCATAGCAGTAGGAAGGCAAAGAAATGGTTTGTACTCCTCGGGGCTACCAGGGAAAGGGCAGGAAAAAAATGTTTCAAAGGGCGAAAGGTTCAATAGAGTCTTCAGTTTCTGCTGGCGATGTAGGTATGAAGAATTCCTCTAGTGCAGCTGAACTGTGTGTTGAAATGGACTTTAATTTCCATTTGTTACAATTATGTGGTTCATGCAAGTCTGATTCTTTTTTGAGAAATCAAAAAAGTTTAGAGATTATAAACTGATCTGAAATTTGTTTAACTGAATCTGTTTTAAAACTTTTATGTAAAGGAGCGAAGTTCATTCCTACTAATATACCAACATTGGCATAAGTTTTATTGGAAATTAAAAAAATATGTAGAAAGTTACATTTAATTGTTTATTTTCATAAACAAAGATGTGTTAGTAATTTAGCTGACACATGTATTATGCGGATGACAACCCCCTGTTAAATGTTTTTGTTTATGACTGTGAATTGCTTGAGGAAGAATCAAAGGGTTTCAATGATATAGGTTTTGATACTGGCTATGGGAGACTTTTTGTTCCTCCTCAGCCTTGCTCGTGCACTTTCATACCACCCAAAATGTCCTCTGCAGTTTGTCTGTTTGAACAAACAATATGTAAAATGACTGAATGTGAATATTGGAGGTTTGTAAAAGGAAAAAAGCACTACAATATTATTAAAGGTGAATGGAAGGCTTTCAATGAGTTAAAAGGGAGATTGAATTAACGTGTTTTTAAGCAAGCCAACAAGGGTGGGAACTGAGTGTTGATGTCCAAGGTGAAATATAATTGAATGACCTATAATTTGTCAACATTTAAAGAAGATTATGTTAAATTAGATCACAATCCGGTTGTTACCTTTAATGATATGCTTATGGAGTTACTGGAAAGGGGTGAAAGATTGGGTAATCTAACAAAGAAAGATTTTAAAAAACTGTTTATTCGAAAACCTTATGACCCTGTGTTAAGCTGCATAAAGATTTGGTGGACCCACCTGACAGGCCTATTGTCTCCGGGATGGGTTCTTATTTGCAGAATGTAGTGATGCTTTTGGATTCATTGTTGAAGTATCTGGTTAGGGTACCAGTGCATGTTACCAATACCCAGCAATTATGTGAAACAGTAAAATCGAATGGCAAGAAGGTTATTATTGGATTGTGGCGGATGTTAGTTCATTGCATACGAACAATCAGTTAAAATGGGGTTTGGAGGCTATTTGGGATATTATGGGCAAGGGTCCCCAGACCTCTTTTGTATTCAGGCTGCTTGAGTTTTGTTTAACACATAATTATTTTAAATTTGGGAATGAGATATTTCTTCAATGTAAGGGAGCTGCAATGGGTGCCCCATATGCCCCTACATATGCGATCTATATGAGTTACTTCGAAAAGAAGTTTATTAATGGTTCTGAATTTTATAGGAACAATGTGGTTTATGTTTAGATGCTGTATTGGTGATCTCATCATTTTATGTAGGGGGCATCCTTCGAATTTTGATCTGTTTTTTTCTGAGTTGAATATGAATAATCATAGGTTAAACTTTTCTATGTTGAAGGGTGGTTTTTCCATTCAGTTTTTGGATGTGGAGTATAATTTGGATGCTGTCAACAGAATTCAGTTTAGACCATTTAGGAAAATTATTGCGATCAATAATTTTTTGCATGCAGATAGTATGCACCCCCTCCACTTAGTGAATTCATTATCCCTTGGTGAATTTAAGAGAGTTGCCTGAAACACTTTGGAGGAAAACTGCAGGGTTAACTTTTTGTTGGAGGCAAAAGAGAGGTTATTAAGAAAGTAAATCTGGATCAGGCCCTTATTGAAATAGTTGGAGGTAAAACTTTGTCTAGGAATATTGTGTCCAAAAGGAGGGATGTTGGCAGAAATGATTTTGAAATTGAGATTTGTGGTGATAGTGAAAGGGATTTATACTTTGCCTCTAGGTATTTTTTGTTTTCAGAGGTAATGAAAAAGGTAGTTTTAGACTTGTGGTACACTATGAGAAAGGATGAATTAGTGGGGCATTTCTTCCCAAGGTTTGTGAAATTTTCCTATTGGAGGTATGCAAATCTAAAGAACTGTTGAATATGGCCCTTATCAATGTTCCACAAGAGTCTGTTGGTGTTTTTGCTTGTGGACATTGTAAAGTATGCAATCGTATTAGGAATACCTCAGGTACCAGCATAAATGGGGCGGAAATTTGTAGTGGCAGGTTTAATTGTAGTTCATGTGGGGTAGTGTACATTGTGGGATGTGGGTGAAGCAGCACTAAATGCTATATTGGACAAACAAAGTGAGAATAATGGGACTTTTGAGGGACATCCGCAATAAGAATATGTAAAGTCCAGTTGCTGAACATTTTAATAATGTACATGCAGGGAATGATGGTTCTTTCTTTTTTAGTGTGTTAGCACAGGCTGTTTTGCACAGAGGGGGGATGTTGCTAAAAAAAAAAAAAAAAAAAAATTGAATAAGTTGGAAAGTAAATTTATTTTGAACTTTAGAATTTTACATCCCAGAGGCCTCAATCTTGAGGTTAACTAACTTGAAAAATCAACTTGTAATTAACTATTTTTCTTATTGAATTGTGGGAAATTGTTTATATAAAAATGTTTAAGAAAAATAATTTATGAAAGTTGTTATAATTTTATATATGTATTTGTGTACATATATATATATATATATATATATATATATATATGTATATATATATATATATATATATATATATATATATATATGTATTTGTGTACATATATATATATATATATATATATATATGGATCTATCTTAGTAGATCGATATGTTAAAAGAGCGAACACGAATTAACCGACGCCAGAAGATCGCAAGTCACTTTACCGATGCCAGAAGATCGACAAGGCAGAAGACCGACGGAGGAAGACACCGACGCTGAGAACACTGCGATGGGGAAAGGATGTGTAAGTATGCGGTAGTGACGGACGATAGGGTGCGAGTAAGGTAAGTGTGCAATGTTGGTGGTCTGCAGGGGTAGGGGTGGGATAAGTGAGTTAGGGTTAGGGTGCGAGTAAGGTAAGTGTGCGATGTTGGTGGTCTGTAGGGGTAGGGATGGGATAAGTGAGTTAGGGTTAGGGTGCGAGTAAGGTAAGTGTGCGATGTTGGTGGTCTGTAGGGGTAGGGGTGGGATAAGTGAGTTAGGGTTAGGGCGCGGGTTAGGTGAGTGTGCAATAGTGACGGAACTTAGGGTAAGGGTTTGGGTTAGGGTTGTAGATAGTTGTGTATGTATGGGTTAGTGTTTGTTTGTAAGGATTTTGGTGTGCTTGTGTTGTGTGTGTGGGTTTTGGATAGGGGATTTGTTTTGTTTGTTGGTATGATGTGTCGGGTGTATGCGATGTCGTGTTTGTGCACTGTCGATCTTCTGGCGTCGGTGAAGTGACTTGTGATCTTTTGGCGTCGGTTAATTCGTGTTCGCTCTTTTAACATGTCGATCTACTAAGGTAGATCCATATATATATATATATATATATATATATATATATATATATATGGGATCCGGATACATGCTCGACTAGCATATGTCCGAATCACAAAACATCGAACACACATACACGAAAGTGCTTAACATTGACAAGTGCTTCCGTGTATGTGTGCCTGTTTCGTAGATCGGACTACAGTGTGGGTAAGGGAAAATTCCATTTTCCCCACTGTAGTGCGATCTCGGATTGAGAATAATAAAGTGGGGGAGTGTGGGTGGGGCAAAGCCCCCCCTGCAGAATTGTAGATTTTTTTTTGTTTTGTTATTCGGACATATGCTAGTCGAGCATGTGTCCTAGACCCATATATATATATATATATATATATATATATATATATAATTTATTTATTTATTTTGTATAGACAGATTTTGTGTAAGTATAAGTATTTTGTATAGGTATTTATGCACGTTTACTAATATTTTGTTGTTTGAGGTTGTTGAGCACTTTAAATATAATTTGAAAAGCTTAACTGTTTGTAATTAGGCAGGGGTTCACTTGTATATAAAGAAGCTGCTTTTATGATGCTGTATCCTTTGAAGGCAAAAGGCCGAGGTACCAGTGGTTGGTGAATTCAGTAAAGCTTTTCAACTGGTGCATCAAGCTTCTGTCTTTCTTTTTTTTTTTTTATTTTTATTGGTTTTGTGAAATTTGTGCCTTGAAGCTAGGAACAGCCTGGAGTAGACCCTTCACCTTTGCTGAGACATGGGAACCTTCTTGATGTATCCCTGTTAAGAAGAGGTTTGAGATTGCACCATCAGCTCTACCTTTTCCTTGTGGACCTGAGAAATGTCTGCATGATATGAGAAACTGACTCACTGCATTCAGTACCCATACCTAATTATTTTACGGGCCCATGAGTCCAACATGATGCTTTCCCAAGAGGGAAGGCATAGTGAGAGCCTGCTTGCAATTTTTATGACATGAAGGTGGGGAGGGGTGGATTTGGGAGGGGAAGTTGCCCCCTGACAGCACTAGGGCCTTACGGATCCCCAGGTTTACCTTTGTTATCCAGTGTCATTTCTTTATAAACTGAGCCTTATCACCTTTCTGTTGTTTACCCTTTCCCTGCCTATGACAAACTGGATCAGGTCTGGAAGAATCCCTTGCATCACAGAGGAAGGGAGGGTGAAAGATCGGTTTGACACTTTGCATGATCTTGCCCTGTTCTTCCATCTTTCTAGAAACGTCTGATTTAGGGCTTCCAAAGAGCAAGCCTTGTCCAGTGGGATGTTTATAAACTGTGCCTTGACATTCTTTGGCAGAGATGTAACCTCAGCCAGGTACATCTCCTAATGACTGAGCCTATGGTAACAGATCTAGATGCTGCATTTGCACCAAATTTAAGCAAGTGTTTGATCACTTGACTATTTATCTAGGTGAGTTGGGCAGTTTTGCCATCAGATCATCTTCAGACACTTCACCAATATTCTGTCCTAAATGGTCCAGGACAGCCTGTCCTAAACGGCCCGGGACAGTCAAAAGAAACTTAGTAATGTATCTGACAACTGATGGCCCTGAAGGCTAGAGTGGCAGACACGTTCACTTTCTTTTCAAATGTATCATAAGCTCTGCCTTCTTTGTCATTATGAAGGAACTAGAAGAAGCCAGCTCTAACTCTTCTTCAGAATCCATAGACACCACTGCAGAGTCTGTCACTGGGTTCTTGCATAGGTACTTGTAGGTGTCTTGTATATAATCCATCTCTTTTGGGGTGGGGTGTAAAAGGGGTTTAGATGTAACAATGAAAACATCCTGCTAGGCTCCCAGAATAGGGGATAGCCACATTCTTAGTAGTTTCCAGTCCCAAAACGTTCAAAATACCTCTTCTGTGCATTTGATGTCCCTCTGCCTTTCCATCTAAAGAACTTTTTTATTCTGGTAAAGATCTGACCAAAGGAGGTCTCCTCAGAAAAAAAGTCAGGGGTAATAGTGTCTTTAGCATCTGAGTCACACTCCCAGAGGTTAAGGAAATTTGGGAAAAATAGTTCTGTTCACTTCAGAAAAAAATTTGGTTTGGGGCTGGAAGGAGGGGAAATTTGCTTATTTTTTGTCTTCCTGAGTGGGATGTCTACTGTAAAGGTCTTATGTCCTCAGCAGGGTTAACATATCCCTACACCAAAGCCCACAAACAATGACAATAGATACCTTGACCTCCCCTTCACAGATAATCATTCATGAGTCTTCTTTGCCTTCCCACCAGATATCTGGAGAACCATGCATGTGAGCTGTCTGTATGGACACGCCAAGATCTTCAACTTTGGTGGCTTAGAAAGTGTGTGATATTACAAGATTGAGGAATAGAAACTATCAATTCTAGGGAGAGGGAATGTGTCTCACCAGAACTTGCTACTTCTGACCAATCCATGACACCGAACATCTAATTCGCACCTCCAAGTACCTGTCCTTCTTCTTACACTTCTTCAGTGGAAGGATGGAAGAAGATGGTCCATTGGATAACATAGTAGAGTGAGCTAAAGCCGCCAGGCACTTGCTATCAGTGTACTGGCTAAGAAAGCATAGCCTACTCCTAGTAGTTTTGGGCATGAACCTCTGCTCAACAGCAATTATGGGTTACTGTGCTTTGCTCATAAACTAAAAACACAATTACTGTGGTAGTCTACAAATGGGATCTACCTACCACAACCAAACTTGCCATTTTTCCTTGCTAGACATAAGACCACTAACTGAAACATAATGTTCCATCTGGAGTTCAAAGGCAGGAACATTGGTCCCCTTAATATCTTCTCGTACTTCCAGAAGTCACAAACAAAATGGTAGGGGGTTGGAGGGAGGGAAGTTAAGGAAAAATGAAAATGGACAACAGATGGAACATTATGGTGAGTACAAAACTTCTTTATCTAATGTTGTCAATTTTCGTTCATTCCTCAACAAGTGGGACAGAGTCCCAGCTACCTGAATCCTAGGAGGACTCTAAGAAAGGATGTTCCTGAGCACTGCTGAGCTGAAGGTTGCTCTTCCCCTAGAGACCAGATCCAATTTGTAATGAGTAATAAAGATATGAGGATTAGCCCAAGCTGGAGCCATACAGGTATCGTCCATGGAAGTTCTGGATAAATATACTGATGAAGTTGCCATGGACCTGGCTGAATGAGCTCAAAGGTTTTGGTAAAGACAAATCCAATTTGTTTGTAGACAATGGAAATGCACTCAGTTAACCATTTGGCTAAAGTTACTTTGATAACTAGTTTGCCCAATTTTGATTCCACAAAGCAGACAAATAATCGATCTGATTTTCTTTAAAATTTCTGTTCTATACACCATACACAAGGTCACACATCATGGAATTTCATTAGTATGTTATAAGCTACCACTAGGCCAGATGTCTGCTTCTTCCATAAAAGTATTTAAAATATGACTACATTAATTTATGGCTTAAAGAAAGGTTCTGCACAGGATGAAGGTACAAAAGTCTATGGATGGTTAGTATGCTTGCAGACAGCACATGTGAAGCTTTTAAATACAGCTGGAGCTAAATAAAATTAGTCTTTCTTCCTAGTTATTGCAATGTCTCTTAATCTGGACAAATGGGGAAAGTAGTAACAATGTTGACAAGACGATTCATCCTAAATCTGAGTACAGGACAGATAAAAAGTACTGAAAACATTACAAATGTAAAAGGGACACAGTTAACTCATGTTATCACAAGGAAGAATCCCCCATAAATAAAAAATGAAAATAGATGTAGACAGTACTTAGACACAGAATTTATGGCTCATTACAGATTTTTCTCACATAAAATTTGCAGTCAGACATGCATTCTCGTTTAAATGGATGCTACAAGAGTCCTCTGCTGGATAACTAAGGGCAGCTTATTCCAGAAACAGGATATGTTGGGTTAGGTACCAGTTGTCTCATCTGGTAATGTTTATATAGTAGTAGTATTGGTTCAGGTCTGTAAAGCAGGTGTACTTTACTGCTGGTTCTATTTAGATGAATGAATTCAAATAGTACTGGACCATTTCATGGTATGGAGTGGTATCACCCCTTAGGAGTCTGTACCACACTGAGTAGAGGGACAAGACTTCGAGTCTATCAGAATAGCTAAGTTACTTTTCTATACTGGGTAAACACTGCTAAACTTAATGGCATGGGGTCTGTGAGATACAAATTTCATTGGATAGGTAAATGGTTAAGAGTTAATTCTGAGCTGGGAGAGTGTCAGTAATCCAGGCATGAGGGACAGTGTTGAAGTCCTTGACAAGGTTTCAGGTAGTTAAGCATGGACTACATGCCCCTTATTCATGGGCTCAGTAACCTTTTCACAGACCTCAGTAAGAGTGACAGGCATGAGTTGGTTTCTACAAAAACAAACTGGTGATGTATCCAAGGGTGTATGGTTACTCATATAGGTGTTTATTAGTTCAGCTATAATACTTTACACGGCCTTGTAAATAATACTATACTACCAAACTAGTAATTCCCAGGGTCAGTAGTGGAACTTACTTTTTATTCAAAACGGGCTGGTTGGAATTCATGTTGATTTAAAATGGAGTTTTAGCTACATGGGTTATATCCTGCCAGGGATATAACAGCTGGCCAGCTTCCAAAGTTTCAGAGTGCCTTCTACACACACAAACTTTCAGGTAGCTCAAGATGAGCTGACTAAAAGACAAGTTTGGGCATGAAGCCCTTTAGAGCTTCCTTGCCAACAGAGAGAGGGAGGCTGAGCCCTAAAAGAACAACAAATAATAAATGTCCACACCCTGGCATAAAAAGCATACCAAAAAGCAAGGGACATGGAGAAGGGGCTACTACAGTAGTGATCATTCAAACATTAAATTATTTATTTACTTGTCTTTGTTTACTGGGAAAGTATGACTGGTTAATACCCATTTTCAGTGGATGTCCGAGGAAAAAAGCTCCATTTGTTTACATTGCATTATACTTAGTTCCAGCTAAACACAGAGCAGTTACATTTCTATTTACATTTATGCACCCAATAATTACATTTATACATTCTAAGATTTAACAGAGGTAGAAGTTACTAAAGAGAAAGCTCATGTGCAACTTAGTGGATCGCACAGGCAGCAGTTATGTAAAAATTGTTTTGTAATTTCAGCAAGAGTTTGAGAGTATTCTGTTTAAGAAGAGTATCGTACTGTGAGCACAAAGTCTTAACCTGGTGATGAAGTGCAGGACCATGACTGGTTAAGATGTTGTTTAAAAACAGTTATGTACACACCATAAAGTTGCATCCGTGTTGTCCATTTACATTTTTCCTCAACAACTGGGTTTGAATCTGACCCTCGTGGCTACTGGAACTCTCAACCTCCTCCACTACCCATGATGCTCTAGTCCTCTAATATACCTCAGGTCTTGTTTACTGGCCTTATAGCTTCATAAGAATATTAGAAAAAAAAATGATATTTGGAGCTCAAAAGAAGGAACACTGGTTCCCTTAAAATGTCTTTGTTCTTCCAGAAGTCATAAGTTAAATGGTAGGGGGTTAGTGGGAGGGAAGCTGAGGAAGAATGAAAATGGACAACACAGATGGAATGTTATGGTGAGTACATAACTTCTTTATCTGATATTGTCAATTTTCATTCATTCTTCAACAATTGGACAGAGTCCCCAGACTTGAATCCCCAAGAGGACTCTAACGAAAGATATTCCTGAGCACTGTTGAGAAGAATGTTGCTCTTCCCCTCGAGGCAAGATCTAATTTGTAATGAGCAATAAAGGTATGAGGATTAGTCCAAGTTGCAACCGCAGAGATACCGTTCATGGAAGACCTGGATAAAAATACTGATGATGTTGCCATGGACCTGCCTGAATGTGCTCTCTAACGTTTTGACAAGGACAAGCTGAAAGCGTTATAAACAAAGGATATGCAGTCAACCATTTGGCCAAAAGTACTTTTGCAACTAGCTTGCCTAATTTCAATTCTGCAAAAGAAATAAAGAATTGATCTGTTTTTCTGAAACTCTTTGTTCTATGTAAATAGAAATGTCACTGTGAATGAACGTCCAACAAATGCAACATATATTCACCTTTGTTTGTGAAATTTGGAAAGAAAAATAGAAGATTAATGGACTGATTTATGTTGAATTCTATTACCATCTCAGGAAGGAAGAAAGGATTGCCTCTTAGTGCTACCCTGTCTCTACGGAATATTAAAGAAGAAGGCTTAGACAACAAGGCTTGGAGTTCAGAAAACCTTTGAGCAGAGGTTATAGCTACCAAAGAGATGGTTTTCCAGGTTAAAAACTTCAGTTTACATTTAGCTGGTGATTCAAAGAGAGATTGAGTCAAGGACTGTAATAATAAATTTAGATCCCAGGGTGGAGATGATCTTTAAAAGGTGGTTTCAAAAGAAGGGTACCCCTATAAACACTGTACAAAGTTTTGAGGAAGCCAAGGTGGAATTGTTAACTTCTGTAAGAAAATTAGAAATGGCAGCTAGTTGCTCATTAGCAGTTGAGGAACTAGCCCCTTCATTAACAACTGTGGCCAAAAACCCATGAACTTTATGAATTAGTGCTGAAGAAAGTGTCAGTGTCTTTTTGTTGTGCCAAAAAAACAAATCATTTCCATTCACTTGTGTAAATCTTCCGAGTGGAAGCTTTATGGGAAGATAAAAGTGTATGATGGACAGGGAAGGAGAGTCTAGGTTGTCTGGCTATCAATGGAAGAAGAGAAACCAATACGGTCAGCTTTAGGCCTGAAATGTCAGGTGAATAATGTATGTCAGGTGAGACAGGAAGTCTGGAATTGGATCCAGAATCCATGGTGGGTAAATTAGATAAGGCCAAAAAAAATGGAACAAAATCTGGCGAGGTCAATAAGGGACAATGAGGATGATTTTGCTCTTCAATCGAAATGCTTCCTGGAGAAATGTGGGTATTAATGGGGTTGGGAGATATGAATAAAGAAGACCAGGAGCCAACTGTGAAGGACAGCATCTCTTGGTGATTCCTCCAGTGGGGGGATCAGAGCAAAGAACCTGTTGCTGAGGGGAGATGCAAGGAGGTCGCAATAAGGTTGGCCCCATTGGTGGAATATCTTTTCTGCAACTCTCATGTTGACAAACCTCTCATGAGGTAACAAAATGGACCTGCTCAACTTGTTTGCTATCACATTAGATTTCCTCAGAATGTGTGTTGCTATCCAAAATCAATTGAATGAGATTGTCCACTGTCACACCCTCAGAGCTTCTCGAAATAAAGGGTAAGATCTGGTCCCCTCATTGTTTGTTGATGTACCATACCATTGACATATTACCCATTTGAACTGCAATATTCCCAGAAGGGAGAGAGTCTTGAAAGGCCTGCAGCACTAGGAGTACTGCTCTCAATTCCAAGACATTGATATTCATATGTTGGCCTCTTTTGGGGACCATGTGCCTTGGATGGTCTTTCCTAAGAAGTCCCCCTCCACCCAATTTGGGAAGCATCTGTACTCACTATGGCTTTGAGCTGAAAAATAATGAAGAGGCGGCCTTGTAATACCTGATCTGATTGAATCCACCATGACAGGTACTTTTCGTATGCCTGAGTTATCCTCAGCTGGATGGACATAGGTTTATGTAGAAAGTACAGTTTTGTACCTACCATAAATGTAGATGTCCGATAGGTATGCATCTGCAGTCCTTACATATGGGTTGTCCTGCCTCAGGCAGCCCTTCGGTCGGCCGGATTCCAAAGTCTGGGTCCGGCGTTGGCTGATGTTGCCCTCTCCCCGACGTCAGAGCGCCTGGGGTATAAAAGCATCAGCCGATGCCATCTTCCTCAGTTTTTCTTGCCCCAGATGCCAGGTGCCCTCTAAGGAAGGCTAAATTTGGAGAGATGCAAAAAATTCCAAACATGCACAGTAATATAAAACAAATACACCATAATAGATAACCCCAGCTAGCTATAAGAGGGGTAAGTACCCAGGAAATACCACAGAGGGGAAGGAGGGAGGGTAAACCTGACTGCAGATGCATACCTATCGGACATCTACATTTATGGTAGGTACAAAACTGTACTATGTCCTTCAAGGATGCATCTGCAGTCCTTACATATGGGTAGAATACCATAGCCAAGCTGGGGGTGGGTAGGATCTAAGAAAAGGATGGTGTAGCTAAAATGCCCTGCAGGACTGCCGTAGCAAAGCCTGCTCTGGATCTGGAATATAAGGGTAAGTTGTAATGCTTGGAAAATATATGCACGGAGCTCCATGTAGCAGCTTCTAAAATGTCCTTGGTAGCCACCCCTCTTAAGAAGGCTGTGGAGGTGGCTGTGGCTCTGGTGGAATGAGGTCTAATGTTAGCTGGCACAGTTTTTCCATGAAAAGAGTAACAGAATCGAATGCAATTCCCTATCCATTTGGAAATTGTCTGTTTGGAAATTGCTTTTCCTTGTACACCAGCAGCATATGCTACAAATAGCTGGTCAGTTTTTCTGTAAGTCTTAGTTCTGTCCAAGTAGTAGCGCAACTGTCTGTGGATGTCCAGGGTATGCAGAAGTTTCTCCCCTTTGTTCTGTGGATTAGGAAAGAAGGTAGGCAGGTGAATAGCTTGGTTTAGTGAGAACCTGGACACCACCTTTGGCATAAATGAAGGATTGGTTCTCAATGAGACTCTGTCCTGATGAAAAATAAGAAATGGTTGTACTGCCATGAGGGCCTGCAACTCAGATACTCTTCTTGCTGAGGTTATGGCCAGAAGGAAGGCAGTCTTCCAAGACAGGAACTGTAGTTCTGAAGATGCTGCTGGTTCAAAGGGAGGTAGAGTTAATTTTTCTAACATGAAGTTAAGGTCCCATGTAGGCACTGGTGGTTTCCTTGGAGGATTGATGTTTTTAATTCCCCTTAGAAACTGCCTTAGGAGTGGATGAGAGAAGACAGGTGGATCAGTATTGTATTCTGCTGAAATTGCTGAAGCATGAATTTTTATGGAAGAGTAAGAAAGGCCATTGTGGAGCATTTCTGCCAAGTATTCCAGGATATGTGCCATGTTCATCACTGTCGCATCTAGGCCCTTTGTGGTGTTCCAAGTGCAAAATCTTTTTCATTTTGCTGAATATGCCTTTCTTGTGGAAGGCCGACGAGCTTCCATGATGATGTCCTTCACTGTCTTAGATAGCTTATCCTGGTGAGGAGTCAAGGTATTCTCCAGGCTGTCAGCTGCAAGGTTTTCAGGCTGGAGTGCAGAGTTTTGTAATTGTGCTGTGTCAGAAGAAGTGGCCATAGTGGTAGAGGCCACGGTTTCGTGCATGACATGCTCCTTAACAGTGGGTACCAGTGCTGTCTGGGCCAGTCCGGAGCTATCAGAATCACTCTTGGCTGCTCTGTCCTAATCTTCAGTAAGACCTTGGTCATTAATGGAAGAGGTGGGAATGCATACACTGTTAGAGTATTCCAGCTGAAAGAGAGTGCATCCACTTTCCATGCCTGTGGGTGGTATGTCCTTGTGCAGAATTTCTTCAGCTGATGGTTGTGGTGGGAGGCAAAAAGATCTATGTCCGGCCTCCCCCATGATTGTGTTATCTGAAGGAAGATGTCTGGGTGCAGCATCCATTCGTGTGGATCCATGATATTTCTGCTTAGACTGTCCGCCAGTATATTGTCTTTTCCTGGCACAAACTGGGATTGCAGCTCTATATTGATTTTTAGGGAAAGTTCCCAAAGATTCATTGCCAGCCTGCAAAGAGGGTAGGAATGGGTACCTCCTTGCTTGTTTATGTACCACATAACTGTGGTATTGTCTGTCCTTATTAGCAGGTGTCCTTGATGCAGAAAATGTTTGAAGGACTCAATTGCATGTATCGCCGCCAGCATTTCCTTTTGGTTTATGTGCATGCTCAATTCTTTCTGTGACCATAGTCCTTGAATGCATCTGCCCTCCATGTGTGCTCCCCATCCAAGGTCTGAAGCGTCCGTTGTAATAGTTTGGCTGATTATTGGTTTGCTGAAGGGCAGGCCCCTGTTTGACTGGCTTGCTTGAGCCCACCACAGAAATTCCTTTTGAAGGCATGGAATGAGTGGTATCAAAGCTTCTAGGCTGTGACTGTGCTGAGACCATAAACTCCTTAGGTACCATTGTAGTTTCCTCATATGCAGCCTTGCTTGTGGAATCAGAAGAATGCAAGATGCCATGTAACCCAGGGCCTGCAGGATTTTCCTTGCAGTCAGCTGAGTTTGTTTTGTCAGATTTTCGAAATAATCCGGTAGTTGTCTGTTTTTCTTCCGTGAGAAAAGCCATTTGGGTGGTTGTATCTAGTTTCGCACCCAGAAAAATGATCCTTTGGGATGGAATAAGTCTTGATTTGGGAATGTTGACTGTATATCCCAAAGCCTGAAGTAGGCGGATGGCATAATTCAAGTGTTTTACCAAAGTTTGTTGGCTGTCCGCTTGTATAAGGCAGTCGTCCAGATATGGGTATATTTGAATCCCCTGAAGTCTGCAGTGTGCAATTACTGATGCCAGGCATTTCGTGAATACTCTGGGCACAGTAGATAAGCCAAAGGGCAATGCTGAGAATTGATAATGCTCTGAACCTGCAAGAAATCTGAGGTGTCTTCTGCAACTTTGTCTGATAGGGACATGCAGGTATGCCTCCTATGCCTCCTTGAGGTCTAGAGTTACCAGCCAAGACCCCTTGCCCAGCATGGGAAGGAGTTGCTGTAGGGTCAGCATTTTGAATTTTGGCACAATGAGATAAGTATTCAGTGCGGACAAGTCGAGAATAGGCCTCCATTGTTTTTCTTTTCTTGGGACAAGGAATAGTCTGGAATAAAATCCTTGGCCTTGTTCTGTGAGAGGAACCTTTTCTATAGCTTTCATTTGCAATAGGTTGGAAATTTGTTTTAAAGCCTCTGCCCTTTGATTTGGTGGCAGGTTTGGCATGCCTTTTCTTTTTGGTAATGTATGAAAATGGAACCTGTATCCTTTGTCTATTATTTGCAGTGTCCATTTGTCCCTTGTAATACTGTGCCAAGTTTTTGAGAATAAAGATAGCTTTCCGCCCAAAGGTGCTTCCAATTGAGCCCTGGTTGGCGGGGTCAAGGTAAAGTCATTGAGTCTGTCCTTGTGCAGCAGTTGTAGGTCCTGCACTACCTCTCTGGTTAGGAGGCTGCCATTGACGTCCTCTGTAGGAGCCTCTAACTTGCCCTCTGCCTCTGGCATGCCTGTTCTTGCCTCTTTGAAATCTCTCTGTGTCTGGAAAGGACCAATTCTTAGAGGGCCAATTTCTGCTGAATCTTGGTGGTTGGACCTGGAGAAAATCTTTGACTGTTTGCACAGATTTAGCCTTTTCCTCAAATTTCTTTAAGACCTCCTGAGCAGTGGAGCCAAATAACTTTTGCTTTTCCAGTGGCGCATCCAGAAGCTTTGCTTTAACATGATCTGGCAGAGTTTGTTCCTTCAGCCAAGCATGCCTACGTATGACTGCACCTGTCATTGCTGACCTACATGAAGCTTCCAATGCATCATAACCACACTGCAGGAAATGGTTGCTAACCTGTTGGGAGTTATGTACCAGATCCTGAAGTGACTTGCGATCTAGGGGTTCAGGTGAAGACAGTTTTTTTATGCAATTCATCTAACAAATACTCTTGGTACTGTATCATATGGAATTGACAATTTAATGCCCTCATAGAAAGAGTGGAAGAAGTATACACTTTTTTACCCCATCTCTCTAAAGCCCTGGACTCCCTTTCAGAGGGGAGTGGATTTTTAGTAGTGGCAGATGAAACCCCTTTAGGGCCCTGGGAAATAGTTTCAGGGTCAGCAGAGTGGGCCTTGTAAAGGAAATGATGTGAGTCCGGGACCCTGTAGTACCTATCGGGTTTGACAGGAGCCGGAGGAAGGGAGTCAGGGGTAATGCTAGACTCAGAGTACACATCATCAATTACATTCAAAACAGGAGGAATAGCCAAAGGTCTATGCTGAGGTAAATGCAAAAAAGTCCTTAATCTCTTCCTGGAATCAGAGAATTCCTGGCCCTGCCATTTGAAATGCTCTCTCATGGAGTGAAGGGTCTCCCCAAAGGACAGCTCTTCAGGAGGGGAGGCAGAGGGAATAGATTCCTCTGCATCAGAATCCTCGTAGGCCGTAAAGGCCTCCTCCTGGTAGTCTGAAAGAGCAGAGCCATCTGAGGCCTCATCAGAGGACTGGGGATCAGTGGGCTCAGCCCTGGGCCTTTTGTCTGGAGGAGGTTGAGAGCCCCTGTCCGGATGTGGCTGAGAGCCCCTAATCAAGGAAATGAGGTCCTCAGCTAAACTTAAAATCTGTGAACCTGTAGTGGATCCCTGAGGAATAGCCTTGGGAGGCAGAGATTTTGGCTGTTTAGCAGCTTTAGCCCTAGTGAATGCCTTTATGGACATGGATGCAGGAGGCCTGGCTGCTCCACGTGCTGGAGTAGTTTTGTCTAGGGAAATGGTGTCGGATGTTTCCGGAACACCGGTTTCTGAGGGAAATTCTATAACCGACTCAGAAGAGGCCTCCGGGGCCGAGGTTGTCGGTTGTGCAGTATCGACGGTCGGAAGTACCAAGGACTCGGTTTCAGCCGAGACCGAGACACTCGCGGTAGGCCTAGGCGTGGTTTCAGCCGAAACCACGGTCCACGTGTGTTGGTCCTTGTCCTTCCGTTTTTTTGGTTAAATGAGAAGTCAGAGTCTCCGACGGCATATTGTAACAGTAACTAGCCCCACAAAATTCCTCTGCAAACTCCGCCCGACGCCTAAGAGTGCGTTGGTTGAAGGAGGCACAGGCTGTACAAGCCAAGACGTCGTGGTCTGGGCCTAGGCAGGGGAGGCAGTAAGAATGGAAATCCTTATGAGGTATTTGTTTCCCACAAGTTAAGCAATTATTAACTTTAAGCGTTTGAACTGACATTGGCTGAGGCAAGAAAGAGTCCCCAACGGGGTACTTAGCTTTTGAAGTCTTCGGTAGCTGAAGTTACAGGAGCTGGCCGACCGACACTTGCGAACTGCTTCTGCTTCGGGCACCACGTGGCAAGAAAGACTCAGGAAGATGGCGTCGGCTGATGCTTTTATACCCCAGGCGCTCTGACGTCGGGGAGAGGGCGACATCAGCCGACGCCGGATCCAGACTTTGGAATCCAGCCGACCGAAGGGCTGCCTGAGGCAGGACAACCCATATGTAAGGACTGCAGATGCATCCTTGAAGGACATCAGACCACTGAGTGGTTAAGTTCCACTGAAGAATTCTCAGATGTTATCTTGCTAACGGAACTAGAACTATCGCAGCAGACCCTGATCCCAAGGCTTGTAGAACCAATCAAGCCAACAGAAAAGATTTCTGAGTTGACTTGAAATCGAATAGTTTGTACCCTCAGAAGGAGAAGGGAGGCTGTCACTGACACCATGTTGAACAAGGCCCTTATGAACTTTAATGTCTGAGATGGTTCAAACTGAAATTTGTTGTGGTTGATGGTAATTCCTAGATTAGTATAAATCTGAAGTACATAGTCTTGAGCTTTTATCAGAAGCTGTGTGGTCGGAGTGGTTATGAGCCAGTTGTCCAAGTATGGAAACATTTGGAATCCCTGCAGTCTGAAATGAGCTGCTGCTACTACTACTGCAATGTATTTGGTGACCAGTGAGACCAAAGGGCAGTAATCTGAGTTGGTAATGACTGGGTCCCAGCTGAAAGCGTAGGTATCTCCTGGATTGTTTGTTCATTTTTATGTGATAGTATGCACCCTGAAGATCTACTGAGCACACCCAGCTGTCCTTGTGCAGGGAAGGCAAAATGGACTCAACCGTGACCATCCAGAACTTTGTACATTGCTGAGATCCAAAACTGGTCTCCACTCCCCTGTCTTCTTTGGCAGTAAAAAGAATCCTGAGTAAGTTCCAGATTCAATCTGGTCTGGGGGGACCTCTTGGATGACTTCCTTTTCTAGCTGCTTTTTTTATTTCTAGAGCTGCTGCTTTCCACTGACTGGATGGAACACTGGGAATTTTGTTTACTGTTGAAGGAGGGGGGTAGGGAAAAGGAAAATATATAACCTCTGGAAATAATCCTCTGCAACCATGTATCTTTTGTAATGTCTAGCCAGGCTCTCTGGTGCAGGGATAGATGACCCCTGACTGTCTACAGATGAGGGCAATCAGGCCTCCTTTAACAAGCGCTTACAGGGTCTGTCAGAGAAGGAATTTCTAGACTCCTGGTTCTGTGGGCCTCCTCTGCCACACTGGTGGCATTTTCCATTAGAGTTTCCCCCCATTGCCCTTGGGGTATGTATCTCCACATGGATTTTGTAAATGACCCTGGAACTTTCTGAACCACATATTTCAACCACCTCACTGATTCCTAGAGAAGGGTCTTTGAAGAGTCAAAAAATGTACACCTACTACAGACAGGGTCTTACCATCTTGCTCACACCTGAAGAGTGTGTCCTTTATCCTTAGGACCAAACAAAGAACTTTAGTCAAAAGGTGCACTCATGAAGGAGGAAATGTCTGGACCTGCTGCCCTTGAGGTACCTTCAGCTGCATGTGAAATGAGCCTCATGGGCAAATTTATGATCAACTGTATGGTAGCCCACTGTGAGGCAATAGAGCTCTGTGCCTTGGAAGTACTGGTCCCAGAGAGGGATTTGGAGAATACTTTAATCAAATCCCTCTGCAATCTAGTGAAGGGCGCCAAATAATTCAGCAACCTGACTGTAAAGTTATACATGCTTCCTAAATCTGTCCAATGCTCTGTTATCATGATGGACAGATGAATTCTGTTCCGCAAGTTCTTTATTCATGGCTGCCACGTGGCATCTACTGGTACTCCCTTGCTCAAAAACAATGGTAATACAGAAATACACTAAAATAATGTAGAATAAGGGTGGATAAATGTAAGGCAATTTACAAAAGGGAAGGACAGAAAAATATAAGCAATTAAGTATTAAATTCACTTAACTAACTCACGCTCAAGAGCTGACAACAGCCACATCTGTACATGAAGATGGCAAATGAGAATGGAGGTATGTTATGGGAATAGAGCATCATGGGTAAGGGAGGAGCTCCAGAGTTCCAGTATCCACAAGTTGTAAAAAAGAGGCCAAGTTGGATATGAGGGTTGGATCTAAACCCAATTGTTGAGGAATGAATGAAAATCAACATCATTAGATCAGTTTAAAACTGTTGCGTTTGTCAGAGACTTTCATTTTTGTGGGAATACTATTCCAAAATTACCAATGTATCAGGAGTTGAGCGAGTCTACTCCAACATTATCTGACTTATTTGTAAGTAGTAAGAATTTATTACTAAAACACAGGTCCCTTGCTGGACAGTAGGGCAGTAATATGTTTTTAGTACAGGGCATTTTTCTGGATGATAAATGAGTTTGTGTGCTGTAGTTAGTTGTGACTACATTAGGTAGTTGTACAGTTCAAGCCAATTTAATTGCTTTAAGCTATGACAGTGGTGGGTCCTATGAGGGACATCGGTGGCAAATTTAACTATTTTATTGTAGCAGGAGGCGAGTTTCTTTCTTTGAGCAATGTTTAGGTCTGTTAGGATAGGAGCAGTGTAAAAGAAAGTTGGCAGTAAAAAGGTGGTAGCTAAAGTTTTTCTTGCAGTATCTGTAAGGAACCCTTTGATCCTATCAGGGGAGCCTAGTTTCAGGTAGATTTAATGATATGTAGTATATGCTGGTCATATCTGGGATGGTCATCTACTATAACACCTAGAGGTTTACTGTGAGTTACAGTTTCAATTACAGTATTATTTGCTGACTTTATGGTGAACGATTGCTTTTGATTTTGGCAACTTTTTGAGGTAAAAAGTATCAACTTTGTTTTCTTATGGTTGAGCATTTTTATTTTATTTATTCATTTGCTTTTGTTGACCAGGAAAGTCCACTGTGCTGAAATGAGCCCATTTTCAGTGGAGGCATGGGGAGAAAAGCTCCATAAACAAAATACAAGATAACAGAAATATGTTAAACGAGCATTTACAAAGAGCAGCAAATATACTAAGAATAACAAACAGGAAACTCACTTGGGACATTATACAATTATATGGCTAGAGGCTATGAAAAGAAACCTTGAATAATGGCAAGGCATCCAGTGGGAAAAAAAATTGAACTGGAAAGACAGATCAGCTATACACGTATACTATTACTTAATACATATTAGACAGCTAGACTATGCAATTAACTTGTACAATATTCTTAAACCGAGTGGGAAAAAATCTACACAATTATTGTTATACCATGTAGAGCAGAAGGATATGGAAGGTGGTTTTCAAGGGTGACACTTAAGATGGGAAAATAATGATGAGTATATGGATAGAAGGGGTTGATCAGGAAATCAGGTTATAGAGATCTGGAGATGGTGCATGGACAAAGCCATTCAGAAGCGAGATATTGATGTAGAGACTTTTTGAATAAGGGGGGCACTATTAATGGTCCAGAGGAGAGGTGGAAGAGCATTCCAGAGTTTAGCTACAGTAAAAGAGTAGAGAAACTGACCTGCAGGGAGTTTAGATCTATTTACTTAGATAAGAGATTGATTTTTAGATCTGAGGTACCTGTTTGGTTGATAGAGAGTCAGAAGGGAGGCCAGGGCTGGGCATTCAAGAGGTTTATAGGTAATTTTTTGTGCAGTACATAGTTGTATGTATGTGAGATGTTATGGCAATTCTAGCCAGTTCAGGGATCGTAAAGAACAGCAGTGATGGGAAGAATATTTTGCACTAGTCAAAAATTTGTCAATTTTGTTATACCAGGTGTCCATTAGTTTTTAAGCAGGACTGGATATTTGTTAGAATGAGGGCACCACAGAGAAGAGGGGGTAAAAGAAATGTTAGGGGAAGAGATTTCCAGTGCAGTAGTATAAAAAGAGTGTCAAGAGTGCCGAGCTTTTGGTGAGTTTTTTAATGTTTTTCTGGATGTGTTGGTCAAATGTCAAAGTACCATCTATAGTAATGTTGAGTAGCTTGGTATGGGGGGACTACCTCTATGGCACTTTTGTTAGAAGAATAAATGATAAATTATGATTTGTTAAGAATGTTTTTTTGGGGGTGTAAAGAGCAGGAGTTTGGTTTTATTGGGGTGTAATGTGATAATTGGTCATCCAGATTTCGGTAGTGGAGAAAGCATTTGGGTCATGGTCAGAAGTTCTGTTTCTGAGGTGCCAGTGCAGATAATTGTAGAATCTTCTCCATAATGTACTACAGATCCATACGTGAGAGCAGAGTGAAAGTTGTTTATGAAAATACTGAAAAGAAGAGGTCCCTAAGATCAACACTTGGAGAACTCAGGTGGAAGTAGTGAGAAAAGGAGAGATGGAGTGTAGCCATTTGGTAGATTGTCGTCTGTTTGAAAGATAGGTTGTAAACCAGTCAAGGACAGGAGTGGACATGCCTAGATTGGAGAGATTAGAGAGGAGGAGAGAATGGGAGATGGTGTTGAAGGCCTTAGAGAGATCGAGGGAAAGTGCAGAGACAAGTTTACCATCATTGCGGTTGTGGTTAACAATGTTCAAGAAGGATAAGAGAGCAGTTATGGTACTGTGTCCAGGATGAAAACCATGTTGACTGGTGGACAAAAGTTGGTTTTGCAGCAGACAGTTCATTAGTTGGGTTTGAATAAATATTTCCATTATTTTAGAGATGGGGGATAGTTCGGTTGTAGGGCAGAAATTAAAGATTTCTGTATTGTTGCCACCTCTGTGTAAGGGAATGATGTAGGACTTTTCCCAGGCGGAGGGTACGTAGGATTCTTGGATAGATCTGTTTATGAGAATACTGATGGGGTAGCTGAAAGATCTGGCTGACATATGTAAGTATTCGGGGGCAAATTGTCTGGGGCAGTCCTACCAGGTTTGAGTTTTAGCAGGAGCTTGGTTATAGTGGAGGTACGAACAGGGGAGAAAGAGAAAGGCTGGAGAGAAGAGTATGTCGAGGAGTAGTGAGTTGGTATTGGTTTGTTACAGTGGTTAGTTTGAGGAAAGGTGGCAGCACTTTTGGATATAGTCTATAAAATAGGAATTGAAAAATGAAGCTATTTCTGGTGGAGTTTTGTCTGGATTTGGGCAAGGGTTGCTCTTGATGCCAGGATTTAGTACAGTAGAGACCAAGTTCCAAAAATTGTTTGGGTTGTGGTTACAGTCATTTTGGAGACAGAGGTAGTATTATTTTTTTATCTTTAATGACTAGATGTTTTACTTGATTGTGGAGCTGTTTGAATAACTGGAGTTCGATGGGGGGTTTTACTTTGCTGCCATTTTTTCTATGTTCTATCGCTGGTAGTCATAAGTTTTTTTGGTATCTCTAGATAGCCAGATTGCATGATTTGCTTTTACTCTCTTGTTTCTGAGAAGGGCCATGCAAGGGATAAAGATTTTAGAAATTTCCAATTAATTTTACTCAGAGTTTCGTTGGAAGGTTGTTGGGTCGACTTTAGCTAGATTTCTGGTGGGTTTGTATTGATGTTGGTGTAGAGTTGCAGAGGTATTGTGTGTTATGTAGGTAGGATACTGGTCACTGATATTGCAGGACAGTGTTCCTGCAGAGGAAATTTTGTTGGGGTCAGATACTAAAATCCGGTCAAGTATGGAACCACTGTGTTTGTATTTCCTGGGCCGGGTTACACTAGTGATACGTTGGGTGAAGTCATAAAGATTGATGGATAAATTTGGAGAGGGGGAAATGTGATCTAAGCAGTTTATGTTAACATCACCTAGAATTATTCTTTCATTATGGATGTTGTTTGAGGTCCAAGCTAAGATTTCTTCTAATATGGGAATATTAATAACTGGTGGAATGTATATGCCTACCAAGCAAAGACTTTTGAATTTGTTCATTTTTAAATGTGCCATGATGAGTTCAGCTGCAGAGAATTGGGGAACAGAGTTTAAGAAGGGGATGATGGTAAAAGAGTTAGGGTAGAGAAGTGCAACTCCTCCCACTTTCTTGTGGGGTCTATCTGATCTCAAACAGGAGAAACCTGGAGGGAGGAATTTGGAGTCTTATGTATGGCTTTAACCATGTCTCAGTTACAGCAATTACATCAGGTTTAGAATTGGATATCCAGGCATGGAATTCTGGGGTCTTGTTTCTAATACTTTGTAGGTTATTTGTGGCGGGTTTTAGGGATTTGTGAGGTTTAGGGTGGTGAGAGGCAGGTGGGGTACGTCCAGGGTTGGGTGGATGTCTCCACACTGGGGCAGAGTGGTGGTGGTACTATCTGAAAGTTGTGTTGATAGCAGTTTGCACTTAGAGTTGTATTTTGTTGTGAGGAGAGTTGTATGTAGAGTGTTCTGCATCTGTGAAAAGATTGTGGGTTTGAGCAGTAGCAATGTATTAGTAGAGTATAGGCTAGAGGATATTTTTGAGTAATATGTGTGATTGGTGGATTGGATAGTTGATGTAAAATGTGTGTAAGTTAAATGATGTGGTGTGAGGTGTAGAAGGAGTTGAAGAGATAGAGATAGAGAAAGAGGAAGGAGTAATGTAGTCATAGTCAGAAGTGACATTATAAATGTGAGATGACTACAGAGGTACCAGAAAAGGCTATGTTGAGAGGGAAGAGATTGCTACTGGGGAAAGTAAGACTAGTTAGTTCAGGATGAATATAACACAGTTGATTGGGGAGTTGGTTAACTGGATAGACTGAATTAGGTGGGTTGGGTTTACTGACTGTAGTTTGAGTTGATTGGTGGGCTATGGTTAACTATAAATGTAACTGATATAGGGGTAGGGTAGGGAAGCAGAGTGAGCCTGAGCGAAGCGAGGGGGAATGGGCCAGAATGGTCCAGTCCACTTGCACAGCACTGTGAGATGAAAACAAGAAAAACAATCAGTAAGGTAAGTTGTGTTTGAAATTATAGCTCGGAATGATAGAGAAGAGAGGAAGGAGGAGTTTTGTAGAGGTGTTAGCAGGAAAGAGGTAGAAGGACAAGTAGAATAGGACATTGAAGCTGAGAGAAACTTTATGACTAAGATGTCCTACATGGAGGGGTATATAGTTTTGGGTAGGTGAGTGGAGCGATAGTATAGCTAGAGGTAGGAAAGTAGTATTGTCAGGGATGTTACTGTTGAGTCCTTTGTGTACTAAACTAAACTAGCATGGTAAGTGGAGATCATTAATAAATACATTAACTAGGAGAGGACCCAGGATAGAGCCCTGAGGGACACCTATAATCTAAGAACATGCTGTACAAAAGCAGACCATTGTTTCTATGTTGGTTTATTATACTGGTAAAACGTAGTAGACAGCAGTGGTGCTTTGCTGGGGCCTAGAACCATGTTGCGTTTCTGACAGCAGGTTATTTGAATTTAGGTATTGCATCAGCTGTATGTGGTTGCATTTTTCTAATGTTTTGAAGAAGGGTGAGGACAGTTATTGGTCTGTAGTTATTAAACTCTGTAGATGTATCACCTTTGTGCAGTGGTATGATGTAGGAATTTTTTCTACAGTGATGGGATGTATCTTTCTCCTATGGACCTCATGATGTGGGGTAGTGTCAGCTATGCCAGAAAGAATAGGGCAGTGCAGTTTTTACATATGCCAGCATAGCTAGCTGGTGTTGTGTAAATAATTTTATGTCATTTGTATATCAAACTGATTTGTACACTTTTGTGTTAAAATGTATTTGTAAAGTTGCTTGTGTTAAAAATGTATCAACAGTGGGTCCTGCTGGACAGAAAATAAACATACATTTATATCAGACTGTCCTGTTGTAACTGAAGAAATGTATATATGTTAACAGAAACAACTGGAAGGGAAGAGGTTAAGCTCAGCTCAGCTTAAGAAAAATAGCCAGAAATTAAATGACTTGATTTAGGCCATAAAGATTTTATCTCACAGGCTTGAATGCAGCCAGAGACGCAATGTCTGGGAAAGGCCTAGGCTCGTATTGTCCTTAGTGGTGTATTAATTGCTACCATGGGCTGCCAGAGAATAGCTTGTTAGTCTCTCCAGGAAGGATGAATGTATTGGAATTGTTTTATAGTTTCCAGACATTGTATTAAGCCTAGGTGTATATTGTGACACAGTGCTAGATCATGGTTCAGCTTGTAGTCAGGGGGTAGTATGGGAACCAGAGAATCAGGTAACTAGATGAGATGTCTTTCTATAGCCAGCACTGAAATTATTTTAGATATTAGTGAGCGATGTGATAGCGACAGTCAGCACTCTGTTATTGGAACTGATAAAGACACTCATCCACTTCATATTGCCTTTCTTTTGTAAGTAACTTAACTAGGGAACAGTAGTTCTTCACTTACTTACAAAATATAGTGAGATTAGTTAAATACTGTTTTTCTGTATCTGAGTCTTTCCATGTGTGTTATTTCTTATATTTCATGTGAACTGAAACTCTGGTGTTTATTGTAAATAGATATTCAGTATTTCATGTTTTCTATTTTATTACCTATTATTAAGTGTATCTAAACCTTTCATTGTGGCTGGTCTTTTAGAAAATAGTTTAGCCTTTGAGATTAAATGCATTTACTTGGCAATACCGTGGGCTTCATGCTCCAGAAAGTCTTGGAGCTTGGTTAATACTACTGTTTGTATAAGTATTAATTTTCTGGAAAGTATTTAAGTACCCTGGTAAGAGTCTTAAAGTAGCTAGCTGGTGGCAATGAATCTACCTTATAATCTGGGTAGAGGTGGTATAGCGGATAAATCTGCGCCAACCTTTCCCAGGTGTGTGTGTGTCAGCTACTTGGAACAGGGCACAGAGCACTGGTTTCTGCAGTGAAAGTTGAAGTCTTATTTGGGCCCTGGAAAGGAAGTTTAGCCCCAGGTATGGAGTGTGCTCCCTGTGTGCTTCTAAGGGAAACTGTGCTTGGTGCAGAGAGCTACTGTGTGTATCTATTTTTGTTCTAAGTGAATGTCCCTCACCTGTGTCAGTGGTGAGCATTGGGCTCCTTGATTGCTGGCTCAGAGGAGGGACATCACAGATTTATTAATGCTATGACTTCTTTGACTATTTTTAAGTAGCCTGATGGTAGTGGGTCTACAGCTACAGAGGTAATTTTTAATTTAAGGGGCAACTTCATTATGAGTGAGGTGAGTACTGGACTAAAACTGAATAGATGTGGGTGGTTTTGGTTGGACAGGGTACAGAGAATTGGGTTGATGTATTAGTGTCTAAGAGAGATAATACTGATTGTATACTGTATAAATTAAACTGTGTGGGGATAGAGTCTGTTGTATTGTTTTTGGAGAGGGAGTGATGGTCTTGCCAAGATGGAGTATTTTATTTAGTGATGACCAAAATGTTTTGGGTTGTTTTGATGTTTGTCTTGTAGGTTGGTACAGTAGGCTTGCTTGTCCTGTTTGACATGGGTTTTTGCAAGGTTTCTAAGATGTCCAGATTGCTGGAAGGCATTTTGAGTTCTATTTTTATAGTATTTTTTTCAGGCTTTATCCCTTTTACAATGAATTGTTTTGTTTATTTTGATAGCCATGGTACAGGGATGAAATTTACTATTTTATTACATACTGGTGCTAGATTATTTAAGGTCTGTAAGAATATGTTATCAATGTGTTCTACAGCAGTGTCTATTGGCACTGCTCTAAGTACATTCTAGTTATACTAGTTTAGCATTTCACAGCATATGTTGGTATGTGGTGACTTATGCTATCTGAAAGACAGCCTACTTTTGTCAGTTTGTCTGGTTTATTTGTAAGAATCCAGTCTAATGCTGACTACTGTCACCCTGAAGTTTTACTGATTCTAGTGGATATGGTTGTTTGACGTTGTACAAGTTTATGGATTCAGTGGAGGTAGTGGAATTTATGAGTTGCTAGTCTAGTATTTAAGTCACCAAGTAGTATAGTTTTCAGCAGTATCAATGTTATTCACTGGTAGTATATAAACTGCTGTTAAACACATAGCTTTCCTGTTGTTGATTTTAGGGGTGTTATTAGAAGTTCACCACTGTTAAATTTGGGTATTTCCTTTGGAAGTATGGTGATGGCTATGGAATGTTTAAAGACAATTGCTACACCATCTGCACACTTGTTTTGTCTGTCATGCCTGAGTATATTATATCCAGGGGGCTGTGATCTCATTATCCTTTATTTCTTTTTTTTAACCAGGTTTCAGTAGATATGACTATATCAGGACTGTATGTGGCAAGGTAGGCATGTATGTCATGAATTTTATTGCACATACTTTTTAGGTTCATATTTAGTAAGGTGAATTTGGGTTCTGTTTTCTGTTGAGACGCATTAGGTGACTGGTTTATATTGGGTTGGAAGTGATGTTTTTATGAACAGTGGGACATGGGTTGGAGTGAATATCTCTACTAATTTTTTGAACTGATATTTTATAGAGGGAAGAGTGAGGCCAATTATATTCCGATACTGGTTTGGTATTTGATTGTAAATTTGGATACTCAGTTTTCAGATGTTTACAGATTAGGGGCATCTTATTTAACTTGGGTTTATCTTTGCTGTAAATTAGGATTAGAAAATGTTAGGAAGATACTGGGTTGGTTGTAGAGATGTAATAGTTATATGGGCAAGGAGTGGGGCAGTTTGAGAGAGTATTTTGGGTGGTATACTAGAGTTGGTGTTACTATTGTGAGGAATTCTACTGATTTTTTTTTGAGAGAACCAATGGTATTGGTTTGTTGAATACATGGGTGGTGCTATGGAAGTATAAATGTAGAGTAAGTGGGGTGAGTGGGAATTGGGAGTAGGGTAGGGGAGTGGAGTGAGTCCGAGCATTAGCGAAGGCGAATAAAGTGGGTTGAAAACTTGCAAAGAGACAGAGAAAAACAATCAGTGACTGAACTTAAACAGCCACAGAGCTGATGAGAGAGATAAGTAAAAGGAACAATGCAGTTTAAAATGCCTCTGTGCCAGTTTCTTGATTTTGTTGCTCTAGGACACAGTTTTAGTAAGAAAGTTAGTCTAAGATCAGCTTAACCTAACTAACGGTGATATATAACACAAAAATTGCACTTGACTGTTTGAACAACGGTGCAATGGTAGAGAGGTTTCTATGGACTTTGAATTGACAAGTCCAAAGGCTACCCCCTCCCCAAAGAGCAGAAAAACAATGAGGAAAAAGTAAGCCAAAATGCAGGACTGTAGCTCTGGAAAATACTGGCTCAGAAATGAAAGTGGTTACACAAGCATCTGGGGCAAAGGAGAAATAAACTAAGGAAGGGAGGCAGTGGACTGCTAAAACAATCAATGAGGCACAGCTGAAAGAGAAAGTACCAGTGGAACTGCTATGGTCTAAGAAAATGGAGCTATTATAGTGGACAAGGTTCTTTGTTTTAGGCTGCCAAAATGTTTATAATTTACATAAAAATATAGCCCACAAACTGCAGACTTCACTGTTACATAACTATTTGCTTGCGGGAACACTTGTGTAGAAAAATAAAAATACACTTTTGTAATGTAAAAGAGGCAGTTGTGTGCAGAGTCAATGGTGACTGCGCACAAATATTGGCTCAGAGAAAAAAGTGGTTTAGTAACTGTCTCAGGCAAAGAGAAATACGAAAGGAAGGGTGGCTTCCTTGAAGGCACGCAGTTCCACTGAAGAAAGACAGAAGGATATAAATAATAGGACAAGCAAGTCTAGAAGTGAAGAAAATATAAGAGAAAGAAATAGATTGGTAAGAGCAGTAAGAGTATATCTAAGTGTCTGTTAGGAAGTACAGAGTATAAGATGACAAGCAGGATGTCTGTAGAGGATGGTTTACATATTGTAAGGCTATTCTTACAAACTAGGGCACTGACATACTCATCCTCAGACTAGTAACTCTGCAGGCTAAAATCCACATAGAAAAGAATGGCTGCCTAACACTTAAAACACAAGGACAGAGTTTGTACAAAGTTTGTCCAAAATAAATGTTGCCAGGATTGAGTGGACTCATACTGCATTGGATGAGCCTGCTGTGTGTATGCTTTAAGGATGTCTCCAGTGAACTTAAAGCACAAGGGCAGAGGTGGTACAAAGTTTGTCTGAAATAAATGGTGGATGGATTGAGTGGAGTCAGACTGCCTTTTGTATGAGCCTGCTGTTATCGCAAGTTTATTTACATAACTGCACTATGTTCATCATATTGATCACTGCTGCAGTAGGCTTGGCCATATGTTTAGATTACCCTAGCTAACTACATTTGGTAGGTGGAAGTTGAAGAGTCCAGGAACAACTTTAAAATGGTCCTAGCAAAGTCTGATCTGGACCTTGAGAAGGAAAGAATAGCAGTGTAAAATCTTACCATAACCATAGATGTTCTCTTCCATGTTGCAGTATTTTGTACTCTTGGGTCTCCAACTTTTGCTACCCAAATATCTGGCCAGTCTTCAAAAGGTTGTAGTCAATGCAAGGTCTGTGGGATGTCTCATGTGGCTAGATGAACTTGGGCTATAAAAGTGAAGTCTACATGCACCAGACCTCAGAACTGAGCACCTCAGTTAGACCCCAGTCCCAGGACAAGCTGTGCAAGTCCTGTGCCATCCAAGAAGGGAAATGTATGTTAATAGGAGGGGCAGGAGCGAGGGAAGGAATACTGCAACATGGAAGAGAAAGACATATGTGATTATGGTAAGATTTTACCCAACTATTCTATGCCCTTCCATTCACATGTTGCAGTATTCTGTACTCTTGGGTGAGTGCCAAAGCTCACTGCAAAGAAAAAGGTGGTGGTCTAGAGGAATTCTCTATGAATTCATGGAGGATAGCCCAGGCAAATCCAGCCCTGGACCTAGAGATTTGGTCTAGCTTATAATGTTTGGTGAATGTGTGGGCAGATATCCAAATGACTGCTTCTAGATTAGTGGAGGTGTTCAAACCTTTGAAAAAGGCTCCCGAAGAAGCCATAGCCCTAGTGGAATTTGCTTTAACCTTGCATCCTAATGATGTCCCTTGGTGTGTATAGCAGAAGGTAATAGCCCTGGAAATCCAGGCTGAGATAGTATGTTTTGTTACTGCTTTTCCCAGGGCCCTGGGGTGGAAGGAGACAAACAACTGGTCAGACTTCCTGATGGACTTAATCTTGTGCAGGTGGAACCTAAGCTGTCTGTGCACATCAAGGGAGTGTAAGACTTTCTCACTGTCACTTTGTGTGTGGGTGAAGAAGGTGGGAGGTGGGTGGCTTGGTTTAAGGAAAGCTCATTGACCACCTTGGGCATGAAGGATGGGTTGGTCCTACAGGTTACCCTGTCTTTGTGGAATATGATAAATGGGGGAATGGCCATCAGAGCTTGTAACTCAGACACTCTTCTAGCTAAAGTTAAGGCCACAAGGAGTACTGTTTTCCATGTGCAGTATTTCAGGAAAGCCTTAGATGCTGGTTCAAAGGGAGGTACTATTAGCCTCGCCAAAACATAATTCAGGTCACATGGAAGAGGGATGGGCTTCCTGGGGGGGCTGAGATGTAGTATTCCCTTTAACAACAACTTTGTGGGCAATTTGGAGGCCAGAGGGGGTTTCAGAGGCAAACAAGCTGAAATGGCAGACAGATGAGCCTTGATGGAGGAGTATGTTAATCCTGTCTGTAAAAGTTCACACAGATAGAAAAGCCCTAAAAGGGACCCCACTTTGTAATGGGTCCAACTATCTCTCTGGAGACACCATATGGAGAATCTTTTCCACTTGGATACATGCAATCTCTTTGTATTAGGTTTCCTGGCCTCCTGCAAGACTGTGAGCATGTCCTCATTGCACAGGTGTCTGTAATGGATCAGAATTCTAACACCCACACGGTGAGGTGTAGCTATTACCAGTGTGGATGGTTTACAGATCCCTTGTCCTTTGTAAGAAGTCCACTCTGTGAGGTAACTTGTGAGGATTGCCCTTGGCTAAATGCAAAAGGAGGGGTAACCACTGCTGTCTTGGCCAAAAAGTGGTCACCGACAAGATTTTTGGTCTGTCCTGCTGAATCTTCAGTAGGACTTTCTGAATAAGAGGGAAGAGGGGGGTGCATAGAAAAAAATCCCCTTCCAAGAAATTGAAAATGCATCCATTGTTCTCTCCAGAGGGTTGGGCAGCCTAGCCTGGTGGAGAAGGAGGGAAGTTGTCTGTTCATGGGGGGAGGCAAACAGATCTATTTGAGGTGTACCCCATCTGTGGACTAGATCCAGGAAAACATCCCTGTGGAGCACCCATTCGTGGGACTGTGACATGGACCTGCTTAAGGTGTCTGCCTGAGAGTTCTGTTCCGAAGGAATGTAAACTGCCTAAAGTGCTACTCCCTATTTCTTGGCCAGCTCCCACACTAGAAGAGCTAGTCTGCATAGCATCTAAGATTTTGTTCACCCCTGTTTGTTGACATACCACAGAAATGTAGTATTGTCTATAAATAATTTTACAGGGCCCTGTTTCAGTTTGGGCTGAAAAGCCTTCAAGGCTAGAAGAATTGTTCTCATCTCTCTTACATTGATGTGCTCTTGTTTGTGGGAGTCTGGTCAGATGCCCTGGACTTTTAGGGGCCCACAGTTGCTACCCACCACTGGTCTGAGGTGTCTGTGTACATTTCCTGCATTGGTAAGGAGTTCAAGAGGTAGGCCCGAGTTGTGATTCACCTGAATCAACCACCATTGAATCCCTTTCTTGAGGCAGGGTAACAGGGGGATTTTGTACTCCAGGGGATGCGAGTGCTGAGTCCAAATGTATTTTAGGTACCACTGAAGCTTCCTCGTGTGGAGCCTCACCGATATTAACATTGGAATAGTGGAAGCCATGCAGCCAGGGAGCCTGAGGCACTGCCTGGCAGTAATTTCTTTGGCCTGACATACCAAGAGCAGGCACTGTGTTAATTTTTCTACTTTTTGGGGTGTTAGGAGGGCATTCATGATACCTGTCAAAATCCTGTACCCTAGGAAGACTAGGTCCTGGGAGGGGGTCAGGTTGGACTTAGGATAGTTCATTTGGAAGCTCCGTGCCTGCAGGAAGGAGAGGGTTTCCTGCAAGTAGAGCAGGAGGGATTCTCTGCAATCTACCTGGATGAGCAGGTCATCTAGGTAAGGGAAAATCTGGATCCCTTGAGTCCTGCAGAAGGCTATCACTGGTGCCAGGCACTTAGTGAAGACTCTTGATGCTGTACTGAGACCGAAGGGCAAGGCTGAGAATTGATATTGAGAAGAGGCCACAGAGAAATGTAGGTATCTTCTGAAATTGGGCCTTATGGGTATGTGAAGGTAGGCATCATTGATGTCCACGGTGGCTATGAACCCCTAAGGCAAGATCAAACCGAAGAAAGTTTGTAAGGTAAGCATCCAGAAGGTGGGCATTTGCAGGAAAAGATTTAGTTGGGAGAGGTCCAAGATTGGTCTCCAGGTTCCATTTTTCTTGTGACTAGAAAGAGCCTGGAATAAAAGCCTTTTCCTCTGTCTGTGGAACAGGCTGGATGGTGGCCCTGGGCTGTGAGGTAGTCCAAAACTGTTTGAAGGAGAGGGACCTGCTCTTTGGGGGGGACTGAGGGATACCCCTCTAGGCTGGAGAAGTGATCCATGTCATAAAGTACCTGTTTTCTAATATGGATAAGACCCACCTGTCTGTAGTGATGTGCCTCCACACCTGGAGACAGTGAGATAGCCTTACTGATAGTTGAATGGAGGGAGTGGGGGCTTCAAGAATGGCAGATAGTCACAGGCTACCTATCCTGTCTTGAAACTGAGGATTCTGTGCTGGTGGTTCTGTAGGTCTGTCAGGAGTGGACTGCTTCCTGGCAGCTTTCCTAGGTCAGGATGGGGGAGTGGGAGCAGAGTGCTTCCTAATAAATTGGGCTTTATACAAGCAGTTTCCATGAAACTTGAGGATAGGAGAAACAAACAAGTGTTTTAGATCTTGTAGCTTCTTCCCCTTTTGTTGCAAAGTCTTAAATAGCTCTGCAACCTTGGAGCCAAACAGAGCTGAGATGTCTAAAGGGGCATCGAGAAGCTTTGCCCTGATGTCATCAGGTAGTGGCTGAAGTCTTAGCCAAAAACATCTTCTGAGGACAGAAGCTGATGCAGCAGCTCTAGCACAAGCCTCAGCAGCATCACAGCTGCAACTAATGGAAGGTCTAGTGAGCTGGGAGGTCAAGGAGATTAGGCTGGACAGTTGAGTTTTGGCCGGGGAATCAAGGATATCAAACAACTGTTTAGTGACTTTTTCCAAAAGAGCTAGGGCATATTTGGACACGTGGGTCTGACAATTGATTGCCCTGAAAGCCAGGGTAGAGGATGTATAGACCTTTATGCCCAAACATTCCATAGCCTTGCTGTCTTTGTCCATAGGGAGGAGGAAGGAGTTTGTATGCCTTGTCTACAGAGACTGAAATTGTGCCTGGGTCAGCTGCAGGGCATTTCACTAGGAATTTAGCTGTCTCAGGAACATTTTAGAACCTATCAGGCCTGCGGGGAGCAGGGAGGTGGGAATCTGGGTTCAAGGAAACTGCATTGAAAGCATAAAGGAATGCTGGCAGTACTGGGTGGATAGCTGAAGGAGCAGGGGAATCCATGTGGAGGAGTTCATAGTACCTTTTCTGTACCTATGTCATCAAATGAATCTCATTTAAAGTGCTCCCCCATCTTAGCTATGGTTTCCACAAAGATGAAATCTGCTGGGGAATCTGCTTCAGCAGATTTTTCCTCTGGGGAGGCAGAGCCAAGTGGGGAGGGAAGTTGAGAAAAGTACAGTTTTGTACCTACCATAAATGTAGATGTTCGAAGATCCACATTGCTGCAGTCCTTACACTTGGGTAGTCCGCTGTCCTCGATCGGCCCGAATATCAAAGTATTAGGCTGACGTCGGTCAAGGCGCTTAAGACTGACATCAGGACGTCAGGGTACAAATGCGCATGACCGACGTCATATCCTCAGTCTTTTCTTGCCCCAGATGTCAGAAGACCCTAAAAGAAAGGTCAAAACCAAAAGACAGCAAAACCAACCAACCACCCTTGCACTAATTATATGTACAATATATACAAAATACACAATATGTACAACCCAGCCCACACAACCGCCTCTAACTACAGAGGGGAAGGAGGGAGGGTAAATTGGACTGCAGCAATGTGGATCTTCGAACATCTACATTTATGGTAGGTACAAAACTGTACTATGTTCTTCATCTCACATTGCTGCAGTCCTTACACTTGGGTAGAATCCCAAAGCAGAGGTAAGGGAGGAAGGCAAAACTATAAAGCAGTAGGAGCTGCCAACATGCCCTGTAAAATAGCAGTGGCAAAACCAGCCCTAGATTTAGAGTAAAGAGGAAGGTGATAATGCTTAGAGAAGGTATGCACTGAACTCCAAGTAGCTGCCTCCAAAATATCTTTAGTTGCCACCCCCTTAAAAAGGCTGTAGAAGTGGCAGTAGCCCTAGTGGAATGAGGCCTAATCCCAGCTGGAATCTCCTTACCATGATGGGAATAACAGAAAGCAATGCAAAACCCAATCCACTTAGAAATAGTTTGTTTTGACACAGGCTTGCCCTGAGAACTCAAAGCAAATGAAACAAATAACTGCTGAGACTGCCTGAACCCTTTAGTTCTGCCCAAATAATATCGCAACTGCATGTGTACATCTAAAGTGTGCAAAATCTTTTCCCCTTTATTTTGGGGATTTGCATAGAAAGTAGGCAAATGAATAGTTTGGTTTAAAGCCACACTAGAAACCACTTTAGGCATAAAGGAAGGATTAGTACGCAAAGATACTCTATCCTTATGGAAAATTAAGAAAGGCTCAACCGCCATAAGGGCCTGTAATTCAGAAACCCTTCTTGCAGAGGTAATGGCCAACAAAAAAGCAGTCTTCCATGATAAATATTTCAACTCGGCAGTAGCTGCAGGCTCAAAAGGTTGTAGAGTGAGTTTCTCCAACACAAAATTGAGATCCCAAGCAGGAGTAGGAGCTCTACGTGGGGGTCTTATATTCTTTGCCCCTCTAAGGAATTGCTTGAACAAAGGATGAGAAAACAATGGTGGGTCACAATCATAGTGAGCAGAAATTGCTGCAGCATGAACCTTAATAGAAGAGAAGGACAAACCTTTGTCCAGTAACTCAGTAAGATATTGAAGAGCCACACTTAAATTAGGCTCAGAAACATCAAATTGCTTTGCAGTACTCCAAAACAAAAATCTCTTCCATTTATCTGCGTACACTTTCCTTGTACTAGGCCTTCTGGCCTCCAAAATTACATTCAAAACTTGCTGTGGAAGCTGAGACCCTCCAGGGTTCAAAACAGAATATGCCAGGCTGCTAGATGAAGAGAGTGAAGTTTGATATTGAGTAAATGACTGTTCTCCTGAGACAGCAGGTGTGGAATCGAAGGCAAAGGCCATGGAGGCTCCCGTACCAGACTTCTCAGTAATGGGTACCAGTGCTGTCGAGGCCAATCTGGAGCTATTAAAATCATCTTTGGCTTGTCCTGTCTGACCTTTAGGAGTACCTTTGGGAGGAGAGGCAGAGGTGGAAAGGCATACACATGAAGATTGCTCCAATTGAAAGAAAGAGCATCCACTTTCCAGGCTGTGGGATGAAACCTTTTGTGCAAAACTTTGGCAGCTGGTAGTTTAGTGGAGAAGCGAACAGATCTATGTCTGGAGTTCCCCATGACACTGTCAATTTCTGAAATACATGAGGATCCAATTTCCACTGTGGGGATCCATAATTGTCTGCTCAACACATCTGCTAAGGAGTTCTGTGCTCCGGCAGAAACCTTGCCTGAAGATTTAGCTGTAAACTGAGAGCAGTCTCCCACAAAATCATTGCTTGCCTGCATAGAGGATAAGAATCGTTCCCCCTTGCTTGTTGATGTACCACATGACAGTTGTGTTGTCTGTTAGAATCAACACCTGCCCTGGAAGAAGTAAATCCTTGAAAGCTATTAATGCAAATTGGACTGCTAACATCTCCTTCAAGTTGATATGTAGATGTTGTAGTCTGGCAGGCCACGTGTCTTGTATCCACTTTCCATTTAGATGAGCTCCCCAAGCTTTGTCTGAGGCATCTGTCGTTAGAATCTGACTCGCCTCTGGCCGGGTCACAGAGAGTCCTTTGTTTAGGTGACATTCCTGAGCCCACCACAAAAATTCCTTTTGAATGCAAGGTATTATCTGAATGACAGTGTCCATATCCTGGCAGTGCTGTGTCCATACATTTTGAGATACCATTGTAGCTTCCTCATATGCAGTTTGGCATTGGGAAGCACCAGAATACAAGATGCCATGAACCCCAAGGCTTGAAGGACTGTCCTTACAGTCAGCCTGGACTGATGAGACAATTGATGGAAGTAAAGGGAAAGATTCTTTTGTTTGTCCGGGGTCAAAAAGGCCATCTGGGATGCTGTATTCAGTCTCACACCCAGAAAGCACATGTCCTGAGAGGGTACTAGACTGGACTTTATTTCGTTCACAGAATACCCCAGGCATCTTAGCACTGCTATCACATATTGCAAATGATGAAGAAGTTCGTTCCTTCCTTGAGCCAGAATGAGGCAATCGTCCAAATAAGGATAGATCTGTATTCCTTTTAGCCTGAAGAAAGCTATCACTGGAGCCAGAACTTTCGTGAACACTCTGGGCGCAGTAGATAAGCCAAAGGGCAATGCAGAGAACTGATAATGAGAAGTCCCAGCCCGAAAACGCAGATACTTCCTGCAACTTAGCCTGATAGGAACATGAAGGTAAGCCTCCTTGAGATCCAGAGTTACCATCCAGTGATCTTTGCCCAGCAGAGGTAAAAGCTGTTATAACGTCAACATTTTGAACTTGGGAATGTCCAGATAAGTGTTGAGGATAGATAAATCCAAAATTGGTCTCCACGTGTTCCCCTTCTTTGGTACTAGGAACAGGCGAGAATAAAATCCTAGGCCCACTTCTGGCAGAGGAACCGGCTGTATGGCCCCTATTTGAAGCAGCAGAGAAATTTGTTTGTGAGCCTCTATTCTTTGCTGAGGAGGAACGTCTGGCATGCCTTTGAAAGGAGGCAAGGTATGGAAATAAAACTTGTAACCTTGGTGTATGATATCAATACCCATCTGTCTTGGGTAATTAAACTCCAATTTTCCTTGAAGAGTGCCAACCTTCCTCCCAAAGGTGCTGCCAGACGAGAAGGCTCTGGCAGCTGAAAAGGTAGGTCATTGGGCCTGTTTCCTGGCCCGCAATGAGGAACGCTGGTGATGGGAAGCTCACCTGTTAGGTGAGGTTTAAAACCGGGGTTTTTTCCCCTTGTCCTTTGTAAGAAGTCCACTCTGTGGGGTAACTTGTGGTGATTGTCTTTGGCTAAATCCAGGAGGAGGAGGAACCAATTCTGTCTTGGCCAAAAATGAGGTCACCAACAACATTTTTGGTCTGTCCTGCTGAATCTTCAGCAGGACTTTCTAAATGAGAGGGAACAGGGGGGAATGCATAGAGAAACATCCTCTTCCAAGAAATTGAAAATGCATCCATTGTTCTCTCCAGAGGGTTGGGCAGCCTAGCCTGGTGGAGAAGGAAGGAAGTCGTCTGTTCATGGGGGAGGCAAACTGTTCTATTTGAGGTGTACTCCATTTGTGGACTAGAACCAGGAAAACATCCCTGTGGAGCATTCATTCGTGGAACTGTGACATGGACCTGCTTAAGGTGTCTGCCTGAGAGTTCTGTTCCGAAGGAATGTAAACTGCCTAAAGTGCTACTCCCTATTTCTTGGCCAGCTCCCACACTAGAAGAGCTAGTCTGCATAGCATCTAAGATTATGTTCCCCCCTGTTTGTTGACATACCACAGAAATGTAGTATTGTCTGTAAATAATTTTACAGGGCCTTCAAGGCTAGAAGAATTGTTCTCATCTCTCTTACATTGATGTGCTCTTGTTTGTGGGAGTCTGGTCAGGTGCCCTGGACTTTTAGGGGCCCACAGTTGCTACCCACCACTGGTCTGAGGTGTCTGTGTACATTTCCTGCATTGGTAGGGAGTTCAAGAGGTAGGCCCGAGTTGTGATTCACCTGAATCAACCACCATTGAATCCCTTTCTTGAGGCAAGGTAACAGGGGGATTTTGTACTCCAGGGGATGCGAGTGCTGAGTCCAAATGTATTTTAGGTACCACTGAAGCTTCCTCGTGTGGAGCCTCACCGATATTAACATTGGAATAGTGGAAGCCATGCAGCCAGGGAGCCTGAGGCACTGCCTGGCAGTAATTTCTTTGGCCTGACATACCAAGAGCAGGCACTGTGTTAATTTTTCTACTTTTTGGGGTGTTAGGAGGGCATTCATGATACCTGTCAAAATCCTGTACCCTAGGAAGACTAGGTCCTGGGAGGGGGTCAGGTTGGACTTAGGATAGTTCATTTGGAAACTCCGTGCCTGCAGGAAGGAGAGGGTTTCCTGCAAGTAGAGCAGGAGGGATTCTCTGCAATCTACCTGGATGAGCAGGTCATCTAGGTAAGGGAAAATCTGGATCCCTTGAGTCCTGCAGAAGGCTATCACTGGTGCCAGGCACTTAGTGAAGACTCTTGATGCTGTACTGAGACCGAAGGGCAAGACTGAGAATTGATATTGAGAAGAGGCCACAGAGAAATGTAGGTATCTTCTGAAATTGGGCCTTATGGGTATGTGAAGGTAGGCATCATTGATGTCCACGGTGGCTATGAACCCCTAAGGCAAGATCAAAGCGAAGAAAGTTTGTAAGGTAAGCATCCAGAAGGTGGGCATTTGCAGGAAAAGATTTAGTTGGGAGAGGTCCAAGATTGGTCTCCAGGTTCCATTTTTCTTGTGACTAGAAAGAGCCTGGAATAAAAGCCTTTTCGTCTGTCTGTGGAACAGGCTGGATGGTGGCCCTGGGCTGTGAGGTAGTCCAAAACTGTTTGAAGGAGAGGGACCTGCTCTTTGGGGGGGGACTGAGGGATACCCCTCTAGGCTGGAGAGTAAAGTACCTGTTTTCTAATATGGATAAGACCCACCTGTCTGTAGTGATGTGCCTCCACACCTGGAGACAGTGAGATAGCCTTACTGATAGTTGAATGGAGGGAGTGGGGGCTTCAAGAATGGCAGATAGTCACAGGCTACCAATCCTGTCTTGAAACTGAGGATTCTGTGCTGGTGGTTGTGTAGGTCTGTCAGGAGTTAATTGCTTCCTGGCAGCTTTTCTAGGTCTGGATGAGGGAGTGGGAGAAGAGTGCTTCCTAATAAATTGGGCTTTATACAAGCAGTTTCCATGAAACTTGAGGATAGGAGAGACAAACAAGTGTTTTAGAGCTTGTAGCTCCTTCCCATTTTGTTGCCAAGTCTTAAACAGATCTGCAACCTTGGAGTCAAACAGAGCCTAGATGTCTAAAGGGGCATTGAGGAGCTTTGCCCTTATGTCATGTGGTAGTGGCTGAAGTCCTGGCCACAAATACCTTCTAAGGACAGAAGCTGATGCAACAGCTCTAGCACAAGCCTCAGCAGCATCACAGCTACAACTAATGGAAGGTCTAGTGAGCTGGGAGGTCAAGGAGATTAGGCTGGACAGTTGAGCTTTGGCTGGGGAATCAAGGATATCAAACAACTGTTTAGTGACTTTTTCCAAAAGAGCTAGGGCATATTTGGACACGTGGGTCTGACAATTGATTGCCCTGAAAGCCAGGGTAGAGGATGTATAGACCCTTATGCCCAAACATTCCATAGCCTTGCTGTCTTTGTCCATAGGGAGGAGGAAGGAGTTTGTATGCCTTGTCTACAGAGACTGAAATTGTGCCTGGGTCAGCTGCAGGGCATTTCACTAGGAATTTAGCTGTCTCAGGAACATTTTAGAACCTATCAGGCCTGCGGGGAGCAGGGAGGTGTGAATCTGGGTTCAAAGAAACTGCATTGAAAGCATAAAGGAATGCTGGCAGTACTGGGTGGATAGCTGAAGGAGCAGGGGAATCCATGTGGAGGAGTTCATAGTACCTTTTCTGTACCTTCTGTACCTCTGTCATCAAATGAATCTCATTTAAAGTGCTCCCCCATCTTAGCTATGGTTTCCACAAAGATGAAATCTGCTGGGGAATCTGCTTCAGCAGATTTTTCCTCCGGGGAGGCAGAGCCAAGTGGGGAGGAAAGTTGAGAAACATAAGAGAATGATTCCTCTGAGGAGGACTCAGAGGAGTTCTCCTCTTCCACCTGAGTAGAGTCTAAGGCTTGAAGCCTAGGACTCAACACAGGGGGAGGGACTGATGAAGCTACTGAAGCAGCAGGTCTCAGGGCCATGAATGCATTAAAAAGGCTTTGCGAGAAAGGCTGCCAATCTGGTTGACTTTCTACAGTAGGAGAGGTATGCTTCCTCTTTTCTTTCTTCTTTAATGAAGGCCTAGCAGGCATCTGGACTGGAGTTGGCCTGGGGTTGGAAAGCAGAGTGGTAGTGGAGGGATCCACCCGGTCGGCTGATGCAAGCCTGGGTTCCCCCTTGGAGTCAGAAGCCAATGTCTGCAGGGCCTCCAAGGATGTTTCAGCACAGGATTCTGTGGCTTCCGCGTTGGTAACCGCTTTACCCATATAAGTGGTAACTGTTCGTTCCTCCAGGCCGAAATGAGCCACAGGATGAACATCGGGAGTCAGAGGCTCAGCTATGGTAACAACCCTTAGGGTCTTGGCCTTTTTCTTGGGTGGCTCAGTGGGCAGATCTAATGGCCCCTCCATGCCTAACACTAACCACTTGTCCAGGTACATACTTAAGGCATGGAGTCTGCTACGCAGAGTTTTCGGGATGAAGGCTGGCAAATGGGGCAGGCCTTATGGTTGTAGGATGGTCCTAAACAAAACAGAAAGAGCTCATTGGCATCCTTATGGGGAATCTGATGGCTGCACTTGCACTTACCCTTTCTGGATGACATGAACAAACACTAGCATGCAGTAACTCAAAAACAAAGGATCCCTGATGGGATACATATCTCAAAGATCCTAGATCCGATGGCCGGTTACGGCAGGAACAGCTGACATTCGACTGGCAGCAGAGAAGTTCTGAGGTCATGTGCATGCAGACATTACCTTTACGGCCCACACTCATCTAGCCACGTCAGATGTCCCATGCACCTTGCAGTGACTACACACTTTTGAAGACTGGCCAGACATTCGGGTACCAAGAAGAGAAGACCCAAGAGTACAGAATACTGCAATATGTGAATAGAAGGCCATTTAATCTTACAGTGCTTTGTAAAAGTATCTACAGAGGACCAAGTAGCAGCTTCTGGAATCTAACCTTTCCAAAAAGTCATAGACGAAGCCAAGGACCTGGTTCAACGGGGCTTTACTGTGCCTAGAATAGTTTTGCTCTAGTGAAGATAGCAAAAGGTAATAGCCTTTGACAAGCATTTGGAAATAGTCTGTTTTGACAAAGGTTGTTCCTTCTTCTCAGCTTCACAAGAAATGAACTGATTTGAAGATCTGAAAAATTTAGTTCTGTCAATATAGTACCCGAGTGTCTGTGGACATCCAGGTTATGGAGTACCCTTTCTCTCTCACTTTTAAGTTCAGGAAAGAAAGTAGAGAGATGGATAATTTAGCTTAAAACAAACTCAGATACCACTTTAGGCATAAAGGAAAGATTACATTTCAAAAAATCCTGTCCCTGTGGAAAATGAGATAGGGTTGACTCACCATAAGAGCTTGCAATTCAAGACTCCCTTCTTGCAGAGGTCAGTGCAATCAGCAAAACTGTTTTCTATGTTAACAATTTCAATCAGTCAGGACAGCTGGCTCAAATGGAGCAAGTGTTAACTTTCCTAATACAAAATTAAGATCCCAAGTAAGGACCAGTGTCTTTATGCAAAATCTCTTTCAAAAACATTCTGATATGTGACTCCATTGAAACAGCAGGATCCGTGGGTAGACTTGCTGTAATGGCCAACAAATGAACTTTGAGAGGCGCATAAGAAAGGCCAGATGATAGTAGTGCATACAAATATTGCAAAACCAGAGAGCAGTCAACTGAAGTTGACTGATGTTGGTATGCGTCAAATACCTCTTTTCTTGTGTGAACAAATCCAGTCTGTGAGGAAACCTGTGGTAAATGCCCCTGGCCTTTTCCAAAAGAAGGAAAAACATAGCTGCATGGGCCAGAAGGGAGTCATCACAATGATTTTGGAGGATTCCTTCTGAAGCTACCCTGGATATTACAGGAAAGTATATCAAAACATACAGGAACATTCATGTCCAAGGAAAAGGCATCTGCCTCCCATGCCTTCTTGCCTGGAGTTTCTGAGCAGAATCTTGACAGCTGAATGTTCAGAGAGGAGGCAAAAAGGTCTAGTTGAGTAACTCCACACAGATGGATCAAATCTTGGAACCACCCCCCCCCCAGATCTATTTTCCATTGATTAGAGTCTGCCTTGGTTCTGCTCAGCATGTCTGACACACAGTTTTGCTCTGACACAATGTAGGATGCCCATAGAATCAGGCTGTGCTTTGATGCTACATCCCAAGCTAACATGGCTAGTCTGCAAAAGGGATATGACCTGGTTATCACTTGCTTGTTAATGTGCCACGTAACTGTGGTATTGTCTGGAACCACTTGAAGAGGTCCCAGGGACCAAAGATGGCTCAGAGAGTTCAGTGCCTTGATTAGGACAAGAATCTCCTTGATATGCATGTCCTTGTGTCTGTCCTTGGTGTCAGACACCCCCCTGCACTTTTATCCCACCTAAAACTACTCCCCAAGCAAAGTCTGTGGAGTCTTTAGTGAGTGACTGCTTTGGAGAAGGGAGGGAAAAGGGGAGACCTGGATTTAAGGATATCTGCTGTCTCCCACCAACTAATAAAGGCTCATAGGTATATACTAAGCTAACAATCAGTATGATCCATTACAAGTGTAGCCATGCCACCCAAATGTGTCCCACAAGTTATATGTTTTATAGATTTCTATAGGGGTGATTGTTGCGTATGATGTGATTTAATGACTGCTTCTTGTCCATCAGAGATGTGCTTGCCAGACCAGAGGTGAATTGTTGATTTTCCGTCCAAGTTACACTTAAATAGGGCTAGGGAGGGACTTTCTTTCACGTGGATGAGGGAGCCTGTTTGAGTGAAAGGGAATCTCTCCAACATGTCCTATATATGTTCCAAGCAAAATTTAGGCTTTTAGATCTACTAATTCTACTGTTGTTTGTTTTGTCTCTTCTGACAAACCCCAGCACTGGGATTTGAAAAGATAAAGGGTGTTGGTGCTGGGAACAAAGATTTCAGATACTACTGGGTCTTTCTCATATGGAGTCTTGCCTGGTATATCATGAGAATCACAAATTCCCTGAGACCCAAAATCCTGAGTTACTTCCTCACAGTAACCAAAGCCTGAGTGGAAAAGCTTATATCTAGATAAAGATCTAATTTTCTTGTGCAAAAAAAAAAGCTGTTTGAAATGAGGTGACTAGATGAGATTCCAGGAGCACAATCCTGTGTGAAGGAGCCAAGAAAGACATTTGAATGTTCTACTGGAATTGTGGTGAAATCTCTCACCCAAGACAAAGAGAGAGAGAGAGAGAGATTCCTGACAGAAAAAAAACTCTGCAAAGATGAGAGTTGTCTAAATATGGAAACATGTGGATACCCCGTAGCCTGCAATGAGCTATAACTGGAGATATAGACTTTGTGAACATTCTTGGTGCAGTGGACAGTCCAAAGGGTAAGGCAATGAAATGTTAATGTGATCCAGGCACACAAAAACCTTAAGAAATGTGTGAAGTCTGGATGAAAAGGGATGTGATAATCATCTTTTAAAACAGAGTTACAAGGAATCTTAAAAGAGGAAGAAGAGATACTAGGCTGTAACGTGACATCATTTTGAATTTGTGCACTATCACAGACAAATTTAACAAAGATCCAGAACTTCTCTCTAAGCATTTTCTTTCTTTGGCACTAGAAACATCCTTGAATAAAAACCCTTCCCTACCATTCCAAGATGGCTGCCGACTAGTCTAGTCCTTACTCTCTGAGCTCCTCACAGCTATTTAACTTTTGGTTTTTTTTACAACTTTACATCAACCTTTTTCCTCAAATTTTTATACTAAAAGATTTTATAAATCTTTTTCTACGCATTTGGATTATTTTTTCTTCTGGAATTATTATCCTGGGATTTATTTTACCTCAGAACATTCTTGGTCTCTCTGCTGCTGGGACTCCTACTGCTCCAGTCTGTTCCTGGTTCCTGGTATCCTGTTAACTGCATTCCATTTCTGGGCATGGCTACAAAATCTGACTCCATGGAGACTCAGCCTACAAAGGCCAAATATATTTCAATGCTCTCTCCTGAAAAAGATTCAGGTTCAAAAAGACTGAAATCATCTAGACAACCTACAGAAACTTTTAATGTAAGTAATAAAGATTTAAATGGCTCAAATTTCCTTTTAGAAGAACTAAAAATAGCATTAAAACCAATCCAAAGTGCTATACAAAACTTTTCAGAACAGTTTACAGACTTTAGTAAATCTTTAAAGCAAATAAACGATAGTATTGTTACTATTGAAAATAAAATCTTAGCTTTGGAGGTTAAAACAGACTTATTGGAAAGTGACTTTAAATCTAGAGATAAAACTGTTTCAGATTTATAAGCTAAAATATTGGATCTGGAAGCCAGGAGTCGAAGAAATAACATCATTATTCGTGGTTTACCTGAATCTTATGACAATAAAAACTTGTTATCTGTGACCAAAAATATCTTTGAAACACTGTTAAATTGTGAAGCTTCTTCAAAATCTATAATTGTAGAGAGAGCACACAGAGCACTGCGTACAAAGCAAGATTCTTCCACACCAAGGTTAATTTATACTAAGTTACTAAACTTTCAAGACACTTTCCAGATCCTATAAACTGCTAAAACAAAGAAACAATTCATATGGAAGTCTCACAAACTATCATTTTCCCAAGATCTTCCTGCACAGATCAAATTAAATAGACAAAAACTAGCCCCTATTGTGCTGACTTGATAAAAGAGGGATTAGATTTGAATGGCATATCCTAATACCTTGTCTTTCACAGCTAATGACAAAAGATTTGTATGTTCAGATCCTAAAGATGCAAAGACATTTTTCTTAAAACATTTAAAAGCTTCCTGACACTGTATCTTAATATTCTACTGTTAAAAAACTACAATAAGGTTTGATCTTTTCTTTTCTTTAATATGACAGTATTTGTGTTACATGATTTGTAATTCTGGTGTGACATAATTATATTACCTTAAGAACTTGTCATGTAATTTACACATGATGGATTTGGTGTGACAGTGTGCAGTGACAGGATATATGCTTGTTAGATTTGTGTGGATTAATAGAAGCATTTACATTCCTGTATTTACTTTTTCTCTTTCTCTCACATATGCTTGCTGTGTAAATAGATAATATGTTAATTTTACTACAAGCTTTGGAGTTACAGCCTTCTGTGTAAGCTAAATGATTTTTGGAGGGAAAAACATTCCATCTCAACATTCTAGCAAGAAAATCTTCCCTCAGAGTTCCAGCTGATGCTCTGCATGAACATGCACACTACAGTCTCTCTGAGATGGATGGTGATGTCATCATTTGTGAGGAAAGAAGGACAGTTTCAAATACACAAGTCTGCTTGTTTTCAACAAGTATTCAATAGCACTAACTTTTTAATAGATCTGGCTATTATTTAAAGTGTTTTCTCTTCATAAATGAAGGTTGCTTTTTAAATTTAAACAGATTCATGTCACATAATATATTCAGTGACTTTTAGTGTGTCTGCATGACTTCAAAGCAAGCTGCTACTTTCATAAAGCAGAGTGAAAATGTTTCTGGAAACAAATGAACAGGTTAGTTTTATATATTAAAATTCTAAAGGATGTGTAAAGAAATGAACATATTTTCCTATTCAGAATATTTTTCATACAATATTTTATATTATACTGAAGTGTTTAATTTGACAAATGTTACAAAGTATACCTGTTCATATGAAAGTTTCATGTTCTTTCTATTCTCTGCTCTCTCTCTTCTCAGAGGCTGGATGTGATATTTATGATTAGTAGTTTATGTTTAAGAAAGCCTTTACTTATTTGAAAGGTTTGAAATAACTATCTTTAATATGATTAGCTGAATCTACATGTATATATTTAAGCCCTTAGATTTACTGCATTTTAGCTTGCTTGTTTCTGTTTTAATTAGATTTTCAAAATGTTTACTTTAAAAGCCTTGTCTTTTCATGCTGTTTTGCTATGTTACATCTATAGCTTAGAAGAATAGTATGGCTATATAACCTAACAGAGTCATTAGTAAAATATTCAAAAGTAGATTTAAAATTATATGTATGCACATTGTTGTACATTCAGTCCAATATATATGATGCTGTTTAAGTTACTATTTAATAATATAATTATACTTTATTCATGTATATTAACTAGTGTTAAAACCTTACAGCTTATAATATTTCATTTTGAATAGTTCCTGTACTATTATTATCTAGTTAATAGATGCATCTCCAGACTGAATTGTTTTTCATTTTGAGATATGGTTGCTTGGTAGTTGTTTTGCTTTATTTGAGCTATAACTAAATACTCATTCTACAGGTATTAGTGCTTTTATCATACTAATGGTCATGTTGATTAATGAAATTATCACTAAAGTACTAAAGAAGGTTCAGTAGATAGTGCATGACTATTATCTTTAGTTCAGTAATGCTATGCTTATTTACTTATATTATAATGTTACCAGTTGGTTTTGTTATACTTATATATGTTATCTTACATATCTTTCAGTTTTAATTGTATTACTTCTTATGATAGAGTGTTCTAGTTAAGCAGAGTGTGATTTATTTATTATTTACTTGTTTCTCTTTCTCTTGAAATACTTGAGGAAATACATTTAATCACTATAAATTTCAATTTAAGGATAGGAGCTTTAGATTAGTATTAGAAGTAAGGATTAAGCATGTTGGACGTCTTGAAATTAGTTAATTTTGTATATATTTTTAGTAGTATTACTCGGACTTTATGTTATGTTAGGCTTCCTTTGAGTAATTTGTATTCTAACTTGAAGTTATTATTATCTATAATTACAATGTTTTTCATGTTCTTCTGCTCTTCCTTTATCACAGGGGATTGGTGGGTAGGCACTAGGGTTAGGATAAAGGTTATTATTATACATTTCATGGTTCTTAAAAACTTTTTCTTTTTTTTCAACAAATGTTATTTGATGACTTGCTTGAATACTTAAAGACTGTTTTTCTTTTCTTTTTCTTCTTCTTTTTAATGTTGTGTTGGATTTGCACCTTGAGTTCACTTTTATAGCATCAATAATGATTATACTTGTAGAATATGCCTGTTGACATAATTTTAGATTCTTGGAATGTTAGAGGCATTCAAGATAAAGCGAAAAAGTCACTATTATTTCATATGATCTTTAAATCACAGGCTAACATTTGTTTTATTCAAGAGACCCATATTTCACGTATTGATTGGAATAAAGAGTTAAAAAAAATGGATCAAAAGATTACAGCTTCAGGTGACTCATCTAACTCCAGAGGTGTAGCTATAATCATTAAACAAAAATTCATTGGGAATATTATTGATGAGAAATTTGATGATGAGGGAGGTGGTGCTTATTTACCGCTTCTATTGCTGGTTTGGACAAACCCTTATTAATTTTAAATCTATATGGCCCATGTAATTCACAACATTTGTTCATTTTAAAAATTTACAATATTCTTGCATCCTATAAGGATCATCATATTATAGTGGGTGGTGACTGGTTTGCAGTTATAAACCCTGTAATTGATTGTTCCGCTCCACTGTCACCTATAATCTTCAATCTACTCTGGCTATAAATGATTTGATGACAGAATATAATTTAATAGATCCCTCTGCACTGTTAAAATATAAACAAGAATGATATATATACTTATTATTCTAAGTGCTATCATTCGTGGTCCAGATTAGACTTCTTTCTAAATTCAGATTATATTTCAAAATATATTGTGGACTTTACTACAGAACCCAGATTCTTTACCGGATCACTCAAGAATTTCACTAAAATTGAACATAAAACCCAATATCAAAAATAAAACTATGTTTAATAAGTGGACCTTAAATAATAACTTATTGTCAAATGAAGATATTTGCAAACAAGCTTCAGAAATCCTAAATGAAATGGTGAATAGTCTTGAATCATCAGACATTCCTTATGACATACAATGGGCTGCATGTAAAGCAAGATTAAGAGGTTTATTTATTAGTAAAGCTGCTTTTTCAAAAACAATACTTTAAGAAAGAGGAATTCTTAAAATCAAGAATTTCTTAGTTGGAAAATCATCTTAGTCTGAACTATGATGCTACTTTAGAAAAACAAATTTTGATTGTCAGAAAGATTTAATTCTGCTTCACCAAAATAACCTCTCCTTAGCTGAACAAAAGCTACTTGCTTCATATTCAGAGTGGGCCCAGGTTCCATCTAAATTGTTAGCGAATTATTAAAGTTAACTTCAGAAATCCAAATATTACATCTTTATCTTATAATAACAGATTATATAATACTGATGAAGAGATTATTCAACTTTTCACCTCTCTTTACACTGAGTTATATTCAGGTTCTTCTAATTCTGTTAAAGATAATCACTCAAACCTCTTTTAGACTCTTTGCAGTTCCCTAAACTTAATGATAATCAGCAGAAACTATTTTCTACCCCTATATCGGTACAAGAAATCTCGGATTCAATAGATAATCTTAAATTGGGTAAATCTCCGGGACCTGATGGTTTTACTCCAGAATTTTTCAAAACTTTCAAATTGGTAGTTCTTCCCTTTCTATTTAAAGTTTACAATCATATAAGAGTTAATGATATCTCAGATATTCATTGGAACACATCCAAAACCATTCTAATTCTAAAAAATAATAAAGATAAATCTGACCCAGTAAATTATAGACCCATTTCTTTAATTAACTTGGATATTAAGATTCTGTCATCTATTCTGGCTAACAGATTGAAATGGATTTTACCCTCAATTATCTCGTCAGATCAATCAGGTTTTATGTCTCAGAGACATGCTTGGGATAATACTCTATCTTTAGAGACTATACTTCATCTCATTAAGAAAAATCCAAACCCAATATATGCTTTGATTATAGATGCATCAAATGCCTTTGACAGAGTATGTTGGAACTTTCTATTTCAAACTATGTTATGTTTTAATATTCCCTTATTCTTTATAAATTTTTAAAAGTTTTATACAAGAATATGTTTACTAGACTATACATTAATGGTCAATTTTCTGCTCGATAAAGATCACTAAAGGAACAAGACAGGGTTGTCCATTGTCCCCTTTTCTTTTCAACATTTACTTAGAACCTTTGCTATTGTTTATTACTCAAAATACTTTTCATAACATCCCTAGAATTCTTAATACTAATATTCATTTCTCTGCTTTTATGGATGATTTAGTAATCTACTTTCAAACTCCATTATCTGATTACAGAAAAATAATGAATTCTATTGATTATTTTTCTTTGGTTTCCAACTATCTTTTAAATTCTACAAAACTCATATTTTTCCCTTAAATCATTTAGCACACAAATCTTTTTGTTTCCAGACGATCATTTTCAGTTTACTTATAATATAAAATATTTAGGAATCAATTTAGAACACAATAATAAATCTTCCTTTCAAAATAATATTAATAAATTATGGAACTCTATATTGTCTGATATGGACAGATGGAAGCATCTAAACCTTTCATTTCTTTCAAGGGTGGCCATTATTAAAATGAATATTCTGCCTAAATTTCTTTACCAATTCTCATCATCTGATCAGATAATTTCAAAAAATTTTTGAGTCTGTAAATAAAGCTTTGGCAAAATTCATATGGTTCCCTAAATCTGTTAGAATTTCCTATTCTAGATTGGCATTTTCGAAGGACAAGGGAGGTTTGGGTTTACCTAATCTTTATCTCTATTATTTGATTGTCTCATCCAATAAACTTCTTACTATCTCTAAATTCAATAACACTTATCCAAATCACTCTTTATGGATAAAATTATGGTATAATTATGTCATTTCTAATAATTTAAATCCTGACGCTATTCCCTTTATCTCTCTGGATAGTTTATTTATTAAAAATATATCTACAGTATTTAAACAAAAGATTAGAGATTTCCAAACCTTACTCAAAATGTGTAAACTAGAAAAGATCTCGCACCATGTTCAGCCAATTCATCTAAACCCAAATATATTATAGGACAATAAACTTTTGAACTTAACAAACTATCCTTTAATTAAAAATCTAAAAGTAGGAGATGTTTTGAAATATCTTGACTTGCCTTTATCTGACTGGCGTAAGTTATTGAAAGTAAACTGGAATTACTCACCAATTCTTACACAACTAAGAGCAATAATTAAAACAAATTTGTATCTCTGGTCCCCATAGACTCACAATTGAAAAACCTTAACACGATTATCAAAATACTTTCATCATCTGATAAAATGCTCTCAAACTCATATAAATTAATTAATTCTTTAATGATGGACCACAACTGTCTTTTATCTAATGTTTGGTTGAATTATAATTCCCAATTGTCAGAATCTCAGAAAGTCCTGGCTATTAGACACACTAAGGAATTTATCCCTTTTAAAAATTAGCATACACACAATTAATGATTAATAATGATGCCTACTTTACCCCAATCAAATTAAACAAATTTAACCCAAATAAGTCCCCGTGTTCATGCTGTTCTCATCCCCAAGCAGACCTCCTTCATATTCTATGGTATTGTCATTTTTCTCACAGATTGTGGACATCTTTGAAAGTCAGACTGCAGAAAATGGGATATCAAAATCCACGTTGACGGGAATTTGCTATTCTACATATTCCATTGATTCATCTTTCAAAAGTTGATATTCATGTTATCATTTTTATTTGCTCATTACTAAAACTTTATATAATACAAAATTGGATTGATCGTTCTAAATTAAAATGGGTTACTTTCCAGAAAATGGCTTTTAAATTTATTGATGCTCAAAGATACTTAGGTGGAAGTACAAAAAAAAAGCTATTAGAAAGGTTGTGTTAGAAAAGGTTCTAAACATATTAAATAGTTAATGTTAAATATTTTTTTTTTCTCTCAGGTTGCCTAACTTGTATATAGTGTACATAGGGTGTATGTTTTATTTCTAAATAACTTATCAAAATCTCATGAAGGTTGTTATCACTAGATGAATTGTTATATGTTCATTTATGCCTTCTTGTTATGTATAATCTTTTAATTGTCTTGCTATTCATATAATTAATAAAAAAATTTTTGAGAAAAAAAAAACCCTTCCCTACCTGGGAGGGAGGAGCTGGTTTCTATCACTCCTTGGGGCAGCATGTGATGAAGATATCTGGCTTCCAGGCCTTCTTGCATGGAGTCCTGAAAACAAGAGTCTGATTTGGAGCATGAGGAATGACCTGGAAAGGAGAAATCTCCTCCCACTTCCACCTGTAACTTTGACAAAGCATTTTTGGAACTCATTTGTCTGAAACTATTTGTTGCCAAAGGTATAAATGAAGATTCAGACTTTCTGGAAAAAAGGGGGGCAGGGTGGGAGGGGGTTATAAGGTCTCTTGAATAATCATTCAGACTTGTTGGACTGTGCTTGGTTTTGGGAGGTTTGAGATTTCTTTTTGGTACCCCCCCTTGCAATTTCTTGTTGCATGTCAGTTTACCTGTATTTTGTTGGGATTGTTTATTCTGTTGTTTGCCAATATTGGATAAGGAGATAGAAAATCCATTGGAAAATTAGGAAAAGGAAGGCTGAAAAATCTTACATATTTCCTAGATCAGCTTGCTTCTTTCATAACACTTTTTAATAACCTCTGCAGCAGAGAGGCCAAACACTAAATTTCTATCCAAGGGTGAATTTAAAAATCTCATTTTTAACATTAACTGGGAGGTTCTGAAAATGCAGCCATGCAAACCTCCTCAAAACAGTACCAGTGGCCATTGCCCTGGAAGAAGTATCAACACACACACACACACACACACACACACACACACACACACTGTAAACAATGAGTAGTGACCTGTGTAATAAAATAAATTAAGCTATTTATGGCAGATTTTTCCTTACAGGAAGAAATTGCAGATGTAGCATTCCTCAAACTTAATCAGAACAAACTTCAAAATATGAGCCTGACAATTCAAAATTCTGAAAATTACAGTTGCAGAAGTCTACATTTTTCCCAATACCTATCAATAATTCCCCACCCTTATCAGAAAGAGTAGGATTAGAAATGACTTGGTATTTAGCAGTAGTGGGATCAAATAGAGCTGCTGGGTAGATTTGGGAATAGTGTATAAAATTTTAAAAGACTGATGACCTTTATACACTCTACTGGCCTTTTTAGGAACAGCTGGCTGACTATCAGGAAAACTGCCGGCAGTAACACAGACACCTTCTAACACAGACAGAACAGGAAGAATAAGTGTTGGATCTGGGAAATCCTTCTTTAACAACTCAGAGTATTTTCTGATATTCTCAAAGAAAGAGAAAATCCCAGAGGAAGAAACTGAAATGGACCTCTCCTCTGAGTCTGAATCAGACATCTGAGGGAAAATCCTGCATCTGTCCCTTCAACTTCCTGTTCAGATTCAGAATCTTGAATCTCTTCAGGAAAAGAGGTATCCCTCATTCTTTTATCAAAAACTACAAGGAGGATCAACAGTCTGAATTAAACCCTGAGCAGACCCATTAAAATAATCCTATCCAAAATAAATTGAGGAAGGGTTGAAACTTGCTTAGCTTTTTTTTTTTTTGACAGGAAAAATGGGTCCAACCATGTTAATAATGACAACCACAGCTTCCTCATGGATGGGTATAGCATTCTGACACACACACACACACACACACACACACACACACACACACACACACACCTGGGAAAGGCTGGCACAGGTTTACTAGCTATGCCTCCTTTTGCCCAGACCATAAGGTAGTTTCCACTGCCACCAGAACCCTTCTGCCAGCTACCTTAAGGCCCTTAAAAAGGGTGTCCAATCCTACTGTGTAATTTTAATATTAACACAAATGGTAGTTTGACCAAGATTTAGGCTAATAAGAGTGGCCCACACAGTGTCAATAAATAAATATGCAAGTACCCTCAAAACTTAAATATCTCTACACAGATCAGCCACTATGAAAGGTTTAAATATATTTAATAGTAAAGGAACAAGGCAATACTAAATATATATTCACAGTGACATCAGAATTCTAAACCACAGGAAATATTTAAAACAACATTGCAGGACAGTCTTAAATAAAGAAAATGCCTAAACTAAGCTTCACTATATTCCTGATTAAATCCAAGATAATTATAATATAACCTAAGAGCTAAATAACAGAGCAAGGCAGATGTTGTGGTGACTTGTTCTTCTCAGGTCCAAGATCAAATACAGAATGCCCTGTCGCACTAACAGACTTCTCAAATTAATATCTAAAATATTACTGCTGGGATAGCTTGTAGAATGACATAATTTCTGGTCATCTGATTTCTACTTCCCAGGCCAAAAACCCCATTGCTAGAAGCTGGCAGCATTTAGCATCTACCTGCAAAATACACAGACAGGGGCTTTTCCTCAGATATTTGGCAGATGCTGGAAGTCATAAAACAATTTTATTCCTTCATGCTTCAAAAGTAGCAATTAGTTCACTCCAAGAACAATACAGAAAACTTCCTAGCACAGACTCTGTGTTTCTAGCTGTATTGAAAACTTGAGAGATAGCCTCTTTATTCCGTTCTATAAAATAATTTAATTTTAGATATTTTTCTACAGTTTACTAGACTGAGGTTAACCTCCTGTACCCCAGTTTCCACTGTTAAAATATATACATTTAAACAGTTACAATAGTGTATGTACATTTCTGTTCTCTTCCAGTAGGGTACAGTGTGGATACATTTTAAACACAGCATTTTTGCAATTACCTTTTCAACACAAACATCTCAGAGCAGTTTGATATACACATGGCAAAAGAAAATTCTAATACATTTGTAACACAAGCATCTTGTACAAATCATTTCAATATTCAGCAGTGACATATAATTATTTACAAAATTCCAGCTAGCTACGCTGGCAGTATCACCTTCCGTTACAAATATAATGAACATAGACAGTTTTCTGTCTGATGTTTTTCCTGCCTTTGTAGAATCCAGCCACACAATTTTCCTTAGTTTCAGCAATGTGTGAAATGTTTAAAAGAAAGTGTGTGGTGATATTATATGTTTACTTTTATTAAAATAGATTATTCTTCTAAATATGTGAAAGTTTTTTTAATATTACTGCATTTTTGGCAATTGGTACAAGTGTTGGAGCAGTAAAAGAACTGGAGGCTGTAATTCCAGCTAGCATTTGTACTAGCATTTTATTGCTGAAAGTTGTGCACTTTTAGAGAAATGGCCCAAGTTAACCAAAATTATAGTGCATTGAGATTTCCTTCTAGTAGGACCCTTGATTAAATATGTTTTGGATAATTTGAGGGGAAAAAAAGAAAAGGGGGAAATGTACTTGCCTCCTGCTGGACAGCTTTAATGACTTTTAGGAAGAAAATAAAAGATAAATATTATAATACAATGTAAATTAACTAAAAAATCAGCTTAGAGCACCTAATAAAACAGTAAATAAGCTGCAAAGAAATCCCAGAACTTTATTTCTGGTTGATCTTGGGGACTTTATTACATTTGAGAGTTAGAAGAGTTAAAACTGTCTCATCAGTATTCTTACAGATCCATAACCTCTACCACATGAACTTCCTGAAGACATTCAACCTAATATTACTAGGTATACGCCATCACCTGAAGAACATGGAGAAGGTAGTGAAAGAGAGGAAGATAAAATAATACCTACTGCCACCTTTGAGAGAGCAGTACACTCTGAGAAACCGATTTCAAAACTAAAAGACATGTGAAAGACCATATCTGCATTAAACAAAATCAGCACAAGAATAAAACAATGATAATCACAAGTGTAGCTGCCTCAACCAACTCCCCATCCCCTCAGTTCTTCAAGTTCATAGGTTCATAGATAGGTACTAGGCTATCAGCCCAAGGGCCTAAATAAGCCTAGCCAAAAAAGTTCCCTGGCTTATGCCACCCAAGAAAGTTAATTTCCTGTGCCCCTGTCGAGCAGAGCCACAGAAGTGATCCCCGGGGTGTATTTCCTATTTTCCATCCACTCATCAAGAATTTTTTGAAGCGTGCTAATGAGGAACTTTGCTTGACATAGATGGGTAGCTTGTTCCAAAGTATAGGAAGTCTCTGGGATAGGAGTCTATCCCTCCAGCATGTCCTGTTTACTGTGGTGACAAGATTTAGGTCCCTAGAGCATGTAACTCAGAGGGATTGGGATTTCTTTAGGTGTAGCATGTCCAAATGCTCTGGTATGCTACAGAGTAAAGCTGGAGTTTTTTGAGATGGTCAGTGTAGGGCATCTGTTTGAGGCCAGTAATCCTCTTTGTGAGGTACTTCTGTAGCCTTTCCAGCTGCTGCAGATGTTTTGTGAGATAAATCTCAAAAGAGGCATTGTACTCTATAATGGGTCTAATGAGTGCCAAGTAGAGGGGAACAATGACCTCTTTTTTCCTGGATGAGAACCCTTTTCTGATGAGGTGTGCCACATAGAAGGATTTCCTGACTACTGTGGAGATGTGATTATCAAAGGAGAGACTACTGTTCACCTGGGTCCCAAGGTCTCTTATCACACATTCAGCATTAAGTAGACTGCCATTTATGTGATAGTTCATGGGTAAACATATTTTACCAAAGGGGATGACAATGCACTTTTTGGCATTGAGCTTGAAGCCATGCCTCTGACACCAGGCATCTGTCTCAGTTAGGCCATTCTGTAGGATGTCCACATCATTTGGGGACTCTACTATGGCTTCTAGTTTGTAGTCATCTGCGAACTTCATTAGCCAGAGGCCTTCTGCGTTTGCCTTTACTTCAGAGAAGTAGATACCAAACAGGAGAGGTCCCAGGACTGAACCCTGTGGTACTCCACTTGTCACTGCTTTGGAGTCTGCAACTTTTACAGTGTGGGTTCTGTCAATTAGCCAGTTGGCAAACCATCTTGTGACGTAGGGATTGATACCTAGTTTAGTGAGTTTAGCTATAATTCCAGAATGGGGGAAGGTGTTGAAAGCCTTGGCAAGGTCAAGATAGGCTGTGTGAACCACCTTACCCTTGTCTACGGGTTTTGTGACTGCCTCAAAGAAGTTGATCAGATTCAAAAGGCATGATCTGCCTTTCACAAACCCGAACTGGGTGGGGTCCAGAGTTTGGAGGTTACCAATTCTTTGTTTATGAGTTCCATGATGATACATTCCATGGCCTTGCAGACCAGGCTCTTAAAGGCTAATAGGGCGACAGTTCCCAGGATCAGCGGTGGCTCCCCCTTTGTGGAGTAGGATAACTGTTGCTGTGCGCCATTCAGTGGGCACAAAGCCTGACATGAGGCTATGACTGAACATGATGCTTAGGTGGGGAGCTAGTTTGTTCTGAAGTTCATGTGAAACGCAGACTGGGATGTTGTCCGGTCCCATGGATGCTGTGTTTTTGGTTTTAGAGAGTGCAGCTTTTACCTGCGTAGTTGTGATTACAGGGACTCTGCATTCTTCCTGTATAGATATGGGCCCTTTAGGGGTGAGAGGAGGGTAAAGTTAGCACTGAACCTATCTGCCAGGATGTTGGCAATATCAGTTGGGTCTGTAATTTTCGTGCTGTTGTGCTGCAACTCAGAGCAGATCTGGGTGTTGCCATTGAGATTCTTGACATAGCTATAGAATGCCTTGTGGTTGCCCTTAGAATCAGTGGTGATTTTGTTTTCGTAGCAATGTTATAAGGGATCTCAGCTTCTTACTGAGGCTGACCAGGGAGCTCTTCCACTGATGGGATTTTATTCTCTTTTGCAACAGTTTCTTCCTTCTGTTGTAGAGTTTGTTTATGACAGCAGACTACCAGATTGGCTTCCATTTTTTGGAGGATAGCGTCTTGGGTCTGTTTGGGATAGCACGCTCCACGCACTCGTGTAAGTGCTTATAGAGTGCATTTGTGTAGGATTCAGTCGTTGTAACTGTATTGTCCATCTGCATGGGTGTCATGAAGTTCACCACTTCTGTCTTAAGAAGCATGAAGTTGGTTTTGGAGAAATCTTTTACCGTGGTTTCCTTAATGGTGGGTGGTGGCGGGATGCAGATATCTAGGGTGATTAGCTTATGGTCGGATCTGACCAACGAGGAGCTGACTTCAGGTGTAGAACACCGGTCACTCATGTTGGTAATGACTAGGTCTAGGATATTGTTGCCCCTGGTGGGGGTGTGGATAAGTTGATCCAGGGCATTGGAATTTATGACTTCCAGAAAGCACTGAGTGAAGGAGTGGGTACATGAGTAGTTTTCCCAGTTAATGGTGGGCTAGTTGAAATCGGCCATTATTAGGGTGTCTGGTTGAACCTAATATTTTCCAGTATATCAAGAAAAGAGGAGTGGGAAGCCTAGGGCATGGTGAGAGATCTGTAGCAAGCTACAATTTGGAATGCAGTTTTGCCCAGAGTTAGCACTTGGATAACCTCGGATGCATTATGCTGCGCAACTAGCCTGGAGGTGTGGATACCCTTAATGAATATGGACACACCTCCACCTTTGGTGTTCTGGTCCAGGTTAGATGGCTAAAAAGTGTGGTGTGAGTTATAGCCTGGTAATGCAGAGGTGCTCTCTAGAGCCTTGAACAAAGTCTCAGTCACTGCACAGATATCAATGTTCTCCATTTTAAGGACTGCCTAGAGTGAGTGCATTTTGAGATTTAGACTTCTAGCATTGAATAGCATTACCCTCAGTTTTTTCTTGCCTGTTCCTGTTACGGTGGTGAATTTGTCATTTGAACCTTGTCTAAAAAGGAACTATAGGGGCGGCAAGACCCTTAGCCAGTATTCCAGATGCAACAGGTGCAGGCTATCTCTGGCACAGCATTGTGGTCTGTCGACCATGTCGTCCCAGGCAGACAGATACTGGAGCCCCTTAGAATGACACCATTATGAGAGAGAGAAAAACAAAATCACCTTTTTAAGCTGCTCAGCTTATTACAGATCCATGCCCCTACCTGGACGTTCCTTTTAGCCAGGTGGCTAGATGTACAACCCCCCCCCCCCGCCCAGTCATTCTACTCCCATTTCTGTGCCTTGTCCCCAACCCCTCTCAATTGCATTCTTACCCGAGTAGTACAATGTTCTGTATTTGGTCGAATGCACTCTCTCTCTCTGTAGCTCTCCATGCAGACAGGTTATAAACTGTATCAACTGTTTGTTACATGCAGTTTACATCCTGCCTGCACGGAGTGCGACAGCACTCAGGTTTTAGTTAAAGCTAAAGAATGCCTTGTGGTTATCTTTGGAGTCCTTGGCAATTTTTCTTTCAAAGCTCGCCTTGGATGATTTTGTGAGGGATCGTAGTTTCTTGCTGATACTGATCAGGGATGTCTTCCCTTCTTGGGATTTTACTCTTTTCTGTACTAGTTTCCTCCTTCTACTGTATAGCGTGTTTATGGCAGGAGTCCACAAGACTAGTTTCCTTTTCTTGGAGGAGTGAGTCTTGGTTTTGCTTGGGATGGCATGATCCATGCATTATTATAGCTGCCCATAGAATGCATTAGTAAAGGATTTTGCAGCTTGAACAGTGTTATCCTACAGCATGGGGACTTTGAAACTTTCCATCTCGGTCTTAAGTAACGTGAAGTTTGCTTTTGAAAAGTTTTTCACGGTGGCTTTCCTGTCCGGGGGTGGGGGCGGAATATGGATATCCAAAGTGATTTGTTTATCGTCAGATCTAACCAGCAACGGGTTGACCTCTGGTGTGGAACACCGGTCGCCCATGTTGGTGATGACCAGGTCCAATATGTTGCCACCTCTGGTGGGAGTGTTGACCACTTGAACCAGGGCATTTGAGTTTATAAATTCTAGGAAATGTTGGGCAAGGGAGTTAGTACTTGAGTAGTTCTCCCAGTTAATGTTTGGGTAATTGAAATCACCCAATATTAGGATGTTTGGTAGGACCTTTATGTTTCCAGAAATGTGGAATGGGGGTCCTGGGACATGGTGGGTGATCTCTAGCAAGCTATAATTTGAACTGCAGTTTTGCCCATTGTTAGCTGCACGTGGATGATCTCTGAAGCATCGTGCTGTGCCACTAATCTGGTGGTGTGGGTATGCTTGAGGAATATGGATATGCCCCCGACTTTTGTATTTCGGTTTGGGTTCTGTGGCCAAAATGTATGGTATGAGTTGTAGCCTGGTAGTGCTGGGGTGCTCTCTGGAGCCTTAAACCAGGTTTCTGTTACTGCACATATATTGATTTTCTCCATACTGAGGAGTGTCTCGAGTGCATGCATTTTGAGGTTTAGACTTCTAGCACTGAGTAGCATTACCCTCAGTTTTTTGTTACTTGTGCTATTTACGGCGGTGGGTTTGTCTTTTGAGTTTTGCCTAAAAAAGGCACTATGGGTTGGCAAGAGCCTTGGCAAGTATTCGAAAGCCTGAGGGTGACTGGTGCAAGCAGTCTCTAGCGAAGCAGCATGGCTTGTCGAGAATGTCATCCCAGGCAGACAGACATTGGATCCCCTTTGAATGACACCAGAAACTTAGCCAATTGTTGAAATCGAGAATTCTTTCTTTATACCGTGGTATCATTCTTGGTGAGGGCAGGATGCTACTCGGGGTCAGGGTCATACCGGCCTGGGCTATGTGATCGGAGAGCTATTCCATACCTCTTTTCATGTAGTCCAGGGAGGTACAGCTCAGGTCATTCACACCAACATGGACAATGACAGAGTCATATTTGTACTTGTTCTGGAGTGACCTGTGTGCTTGTGTTATGTGGCGGATCCTGGCACCCGACAGGCAGCTAACAGTAACCTTCTCCTTATTCAGCCTAGTGAGCGGGATGTCAGTGTGCCTGACTATACAGTCACCTATTACTAATATGTTGGGTATGTTATTTTGCCTTAAGGGCTGTGATTGCATGGCACACTGGTTTTGTGAAGTATGTGTTTCATGGTTTGTGTTGGGGGGTGGAGGTTGCTTGGATGTTTGCTTTGGAGGTCTCTGTTGGTTTTGCAGATTTGTATTTAGAGCCTCTGAGTATGTTTCCATGTACTTATGTGTTTTTTTTTGCCAGTGCTGGTTTAATGGGTCTATTTAAGACTGGTGGTGTGATGCAAATATTTCCTTTCTCCTCTTGACTGTCTGATCCAGTCTTGGGTTGAGAGAGCTTAGCCTCTAGTTTGCCTGTATAACTGCATCTCTCGCATGTATTAGTGTTTGGTGGTAGGAGAAGGAGGTTGTCTGTGTACATGAGGCAGTTGTAACATTGCCTCACAATGCCCAGATTCACCAGTTGGACTGGTGAGTACACCGGAAACTGCCCTTTGGACATGCCTGTACAGGTACAGTGAACTGTTTTACTGGATGGCTGGTAAGGTCAAATAGAGAGCCTTGTCCTTCTGTACAGTACAGGAGGGTCTAGTGCTAGGGTTTATAAGTGCTTGCTATATGTTTTGAGCAAGTACCAGGCTGAGAAATGAATGGCTTGAGTGCTTAAGTTGAAAGTTTGTCTAGTTCTAAGGGGAAAAATTGAAGAGGAGACTTTGTGAAGCTGGGAATAGTTTTAACCTAGCTAACCGGCGCTGCCTGGCACGCAAAACTGGGCAAATATGGTATTTATAGCAGGGAAATGAAAGAGATAGAAATTAGCCCACAATGGCCAATAATCTACTAATTTCAGGGCTGAAACCACTCCTCCAGGGACAGATAGGCTGCTCAAAGCTCCCCTCTCTCACAGGTGAACAGAGAAACTTCCTTCTATCTAAGTAAGGTATGGGCAAACACAGAGATTTGTAACACAGCCCTGAATTCAGCACTAACCTGAAAACTGGACTATACTAGCTAGCTTAGAAAGGCGGGAAACAAGTATATATATATATATATATATATATATATATATATATATATATATATGTATATGTATATATATATTTTTTCCAGAAAATAAAGCAGATACACTCAAAAAAACAGTTTAAAAGCACAGAAAAGGATACTTATTGTTATACATCACAGATCAGAGTTGTAGTCAATGCTCCACTAATAAAGTAGGAAGAAACACAAATACAGTAAAAGCAGATGAATAAAGTGCAATTTTATTTTATATATATATATATATATATATATATATATATATATATATGAAACAATAGAAAACAAACAAACTGATTCAAACAAGTTACCCAATTAACCAGAAAAAAGCTCAAAACTGAGCCCTGTTCCAGCAGTCTTCAATCAGACATGTTCTAACTGCACACCCCTGCTTACTAGGGTGCAGGGGAACCTTCTCCAAAAAAAAGATGGCCTTTAGTTAGATGTGTGATGTATCTGCCGATTTACAACTTAATGCACTTATGAACCATTACAGCAAATGTCTGTTGTGCTGTGGAGAAGGTGTTTTACAAGAAAGCGTGTTTAATAACTGCTGTGACATACAAGAAGTAAATGGATTAGGGTACTATGGCACTGAACCATGTGAATGATGGAGAAAGGTGGGCAAACATTACTTTTGAAAATCTTACAAAAACATATATATTACCAATATATAGCATAATATTCGTATTTGTTAACTGATAACTTTATTTCATCAATTAGGATACAAGACATATAACAAAACCCAGTAAATACAAAATGACTGACAGCAAAACAAACAAAAAGAAAATGTGAAGTACATGCTTTGAAGGCAGCATTTTCAATCAGAGAGTTATAAGTAGAAATGAATTAAATAACAGGAGTCTGCAACAGTGTCATTGGGCGTCCATGCTACTTGCCGCATTTGAAAATGCCAGTCAAGTCAAGTTTTGCATCCATTATAAACCTCAATTATTGAACAGGCTATTCTGTAACATTTGTCTTATCACAGTTCAAATCAGCCATGTCTACACTTGTCATGGTGAGAGCTCTCACTGTCTAGCCTTATAATCAGCTGTAACATTTATGAGAAATAGCATCAAAGAACATCCTGTATCTTTCTAAAGTTTAACTGTTTAAGAGAAAAGGCTGGGGACAGATCTGGTCAATTCAGTTCATCTTTTAACCTAAACACCTTTAGTACACTGCAGAGCAAGCAGGAGAAGCCATTGTACACAGCATTTTACTGCAAACAGGATTCATTGTAGGTTTCATAGGGTAAAGTAAAATTTATCTGTTGCCTTTTGTGTAGTTTTCTTCCTTGCAATTACAGAAGACTGCCAGATGTGATCAATTTCCATTCTAAATATTTGGAATACTTCATACAGTGAAAGACCTCCATTCTATATTTAGACTTTCATGACGCTGTCCCTCTACTCTGCCATCTAAACAATAAGCTTGTTGTCTGCAACTATTCTAACCCCTCCCCCCTCCATACATATGGCCCCACAAACACACTTTGGGAGATGCTGGCATTCTCTCTTTTAATCTTCTCCATTAAAAAGAGGCCATTTTTATATAAACAGTAGTATTTCTAAGCACACTACGCAAGAGTTATTTATTTATTTGCATTTTTTTGATTGGGCTATTCAGCTGAACACAACCCATTTTTGGTAAAAGACAAAGAAGAAACGTTCGTCCTAAATATTACTTTTCAAGTCCAGTACAAAGGGCTTTAATTTTAAAATGCACAGTCCTTGTCAAACCACACACACACACACACACACACACACACACACACACACACACACACACACACACACACACACACACACACACACACACACACACACACACACACACACAGTCTCATGAAATAAACTTACCTGCGGGCTATCGCCATTGAAGAAATAAGTCCAGTCTCCATTGAAGATCCCCTACTTTGTAATCCCTGTGATGAGAAAGGAAAATGTTCCCGCGAGAGCATGCTAGATATTCCAGCCTGCAGACGTTGCAGTCCGGTCCCCTTCCAGTCTATGCGATTGTAACCGCATAGACTTCTGGGCATTTCTGTAGCCTGCTGCCTTCTGCCTAACCCGGACTGCTCTTAAACCAGTCCAGATTCTGCATGCATGCGTACGTAGTTCCAGGAATGCTCGCAGACATGCGCAGAGCCTGTTCCGGGAGTCTTTTTTCTATTTTCCATTCTTGGAGTCTTTATTTTCTTTTTCTTTTTTTGTTATTTTTAATTTTCAGCTGGGGGCTGCAGTCCAATAGCATGAGCCACCCCTGCACTAATTCAATTCCCTATAATGACAGATAACTAGGGAATAGTATAATAATGGCATCCACCTTTAAAACAAATGTCAGGAGATGATCTCACTGCTTCTAATTTGTCATTGGAAGATAGTAAACCAAGGAAATAAAATTTCCACTTAGACCCCGCAAATCAAAAGCCTAGACCTATAGCAGCTTTTTACAATAAATCTGAACTTACCATTAATGCAGTACATCCTTGGTCGGCAGTCAATTTTCAAGTAATAACTGACTTCCTCCCCTCTTTAAGGAACCATCCTGTAAAACATGTCAACATTCTTCATGTACACATTCAAAAGCAAAATCCTACTACTGAAGACTTATGAGCAGTTTTAAAAGCCTTTTTCCAAAGAACATATTAAAAATATATGGGAAGCTCAAAATAGGGCAGAGATAATTTTGAAGCCAAAAGACAATATTTACACAACAATACTGCCTGACAGGGTGGGTGTTAGTGGAGAAACAAAGAGCTGTCCAGATATATTATGAGGCCTGAATGTGTCTCTATCCCCGGAATGTCTGTTATTTTCCCTATAACTCCCACCCACCATCTTTTATTACTGCACTTTAAAAATGGGCTGTAAAGTACAGAAAGTACAGTTGTGTACACTTATCATAAATGTAGACGTTCGAGTGTATTGGGTTATCTGCCTGCAGGTAGCCCTCAGCCAGCCTGAATACCAGAGTCTTCAGATTTCTGCATCGGATGCTGTCGCTTCTTCAATGACATCAGGTTGTCAGAGGTAAAAAACATGCAGCTGATGCCATTACATCAGTTTTTCCTGCCCCAGATGTCAGATGCCCCCACAATAGGAAGCAATTATATGGTATGGAACACCCCCAGCAAAAAGCAAATACACATGATATAATATATGCCAAACAAGAAGGAAAGGTAAAAGTCAAGAGAAGTCAGGGGGCTGGAGGGAGGGTAACCAGGACTGCAATAGTGAATACTCTCGAACATCTACATTTATGGTAAGTGTACACAACTGTACTATGTTCTTCGTGTTTCACTGTTGCAGTCATCACATTTGGATTGATTCCCAAAGTTAAGGAAGGGTGGAGGCAGTTAAACAGCATTAGGGCTAGCAATCAGGCACTGTAAGACTGCTGTGGCAAATCCAGCTCTGGATTTAGAAAGGATAGGCAGGTGGTAATGCTTGGTGAAAGTATGTACAGAGCTCCAGGTAGCAGCTTCCAGGATGTCCCTGGTAGGGACTCCTCTGAGAAATGCTGTAGAGATAGATGTAGCCCTGGTGGAATGTGATCTTATCCCCTGTGGGGTAGGTTTTCCATGGTGCTTGTAGCAGAAATGGATGCAATGGGCTATCCGTTTGGAAATGGTTTGCTTTGAAATGGCATTCCCCTCTGCCCCTGCAGCAAAGCTAACTAGCAGATGGTCAGATTTTCTGAGAGGCTTAGTCCTGTCCAAATAGAATCTAAGCTGTCTGTGCACATACAGAGAATGCAGTATCCTTTCTCCTTTATTTTGAGGATTAGGGAAAAAAGTAGGCAAATGAATGGACTGGTTTAGAGCCACGCTAGACACCACCTTGGGCATAAAGGATGGATTAGTCCTGAGGGAAACCCTGTCCGCATGGAAGATAATGAAGGGTTCCACTGCCATGAGGGCCTCCAGTTCAGATACTCTTCTTGCTGAAGTGATGGCTAGAAGTAAGGCTGTTTTCCAAGAAAGGAATTTCAACTCTGCTGTAGCAGCTGGTTCAAAGGGGGAAAGAGTGAGTTTTTCCAGTACAAAGTTAAGGTCCCAGGCTGGAGTGGGAGCTCTCCTGGGGGTCTTACATTTTTGGCCCCTCTAAGGAATTGTTTTAGCAGGGGATGTGAGAAGATGGGTGGCTCAGTATTATAATGTGCTGAAATGGCAGAGGCATGAATCTTAATTGATGAGAAAGACAGGCTCTTGTGGAGCATTTCTGTTAAATAATTTAAAATATGAGGTAAGCTGGGCACCGTTGTGCCCATCCCCTGAGCCTGGCTCCAGGAACAGTGTATTTTCCACTTTTCTGAATAGGATTTTCTAGTACTAGGCCTCCTTGCCTCAAGAATGACATCCCGCACCTGCTTACTGAGAGTTGCTAGAGGTGAGCTCAGGGAATTAGCTAGGCTACAAGGTTCAAGATTTGAAGCTGAGAGTGCAGAATCTGGCCCACCTGCTGGGACAGCAGGGAAGGGGTCTGAGGAAGGTGCCATGGTTGTAGCACTGTCAGACTGCACAAAAGGGGGTACCAGTGCTGGTGTGGTCAGTCTGGTGCAATCAGTTGTCCTTGGCTTGTCCTGCTTGATCTTTAGTAAAACCTTTGAGAGTACAGGCAGAGGGGAAAAGGCATAGACTGAGAGGCTTTCCCAAGTAAAGGACAGGGCATCCACTTTCCAAGCTTGACTGGGGAGTTCTGCTGCAGAATTTGTTCAATTGGTAGTTCTGAGGGGAGGCAAACATGTCTACCTCTGGTGTCTCCCATTTGTTCCTCAAGAGCTTGAATATTTTGGATTCCAGTTTTCATTTGTGTGGGTCCATGAGATTTCTGCTTAAGTCGTCTGTCAGTGAATTTAGTTTGCCTGGCAGGAATCGAGCTTGTAGGTTCACTTGGTAGCTCAAGGCTGTGTTCCACAGAGCCATGGCTAGTCTGCAGAGTGGGTAGGAATGGGTTCCCCCCTGCTTGTTTATGTACCACATAACTGTGGTGTTGTCTGTCTTTACCAATAGTTGTCCTGGAAGAATAAGGTCTTTGAAGGTTGTCAGAGCATTCTGTACAGCTAACATATCTTTTTGATTAACATGCAGGTGCATCTGTATTAGGTTCCATTTGCCCTGCCATGTAAGCTCCCCATGCATAGTCTGATGTGTCTGTTGTTAGGGTTTGGGTGGCAGGGGCTAGAGTGAGCCCACCAAAAGAACCCTGCCCTTAGACAAGGAATGATAGGAATCACTGTTTTCAGGTTCTGAGAATGTTGACACCATAGACTTTTTATATGCCATTGAAGTTTCCTCATATGCAGTCATGCATATGGAATTAACAGAATGCAAGAGTCCATGAACCCCAGGGCTTGCAGGATTTTCCTTGCAGATAGCTGGGTTTTTGTGGCCAGTAGGTTGAAGTAGGTTGTCAGATAAACTTGTTTCTCCAGAGTGAGGAATGCCATCTGGGAAGTTGTGTTCAAGCTTGCTCTCAGGAATACAATCTGTTGGCAGGGTAACAGGTGTGATTTCTTCTTGTTGATGGTGTACCCCAGAGAGGTTAGAAGTCTCTTTACAAAATCCAGGTGTTAGAATAGCAAGTCCTGACTCTCTGCCTGAATCAGGCAATCGTCCAAGTATGGGTAAATCTGGATATTTCTCTGCCTGCAAAATACAATGGCTGGAGCTAGGCACTTCGTGAATACCCTGGGTGCAGTAGATAAGCCAAAGGGAAGTGCCTGCCCTGAAACATAGGTATTTTCTGCAGGATTCCCTTATTGGGATGCATAGGTAAGCTTCTTTTAAGTCTAGGGTTGCCAGCTAGCATAGGGAGAAGCTGTTGAAGAGTTAGCATTTTGAATTTTGGAACCACCAGAAAGGTGTTGAGAATAGACAGGTCCAGGATAGGATGCCAGGAGTTTTCTTTTCTGGGAACCAGGAACAGTCTTGAATAAACACCTTGTCCCTCTTGTTCTGCTGGGGCAAGTTGAATAGCCCTGACACTGAAGAGAGAGAGCACTTGTTTTTGGGCCTCCGCCCACTGATTTGGGGGAGGTCTGGCCAGGGCCGGCCTTAGCTGAAATGGCACTCTAGGCGAAGTAGTGCTCCTTGGCGCCCCTTAAGCCCCACCCACACAACAGTCATGAAAAGTACAGTTTTGTACCTACCATAAATGTAGATGTTCGAGGATCTCCATTGCTGCAGTCCTTACATATGGGTACTCCGCTGTCCACAATCGGCCCGAATACCAAAGGGCTAGAACCGGCGTCGGTCATCGGCGCCCGAGACTGACGTCAGTACGTGCCAGTACAAATGCGCATGACCGACGCCATAACCTCAGTCTTTCTTGCCTCAGACGTCAGAATGCAAAAAACACCACCCAAACCCCAACCTAAAAAGAAAAGGGGGGAAGGAGGGAGGGAAAATTGGACTGCAGCAATGGAGATCCTCGAACATCTACATTTATGGTAGGTACAAAACTGTACTATGTTCTTCGTCTCCCATTGCTGCAGTCCTTACATATGGGTAGAATCCCAGAGCAACGGAAAAAAGGGAGGCTGGCTAACTAAATAGCAGTAGGAGCCGCTAACATGCCCTGTAAGATTGCAGTGGCAAACCCAGCCCTAGACCTAGAAAAAAGAGGTAATTGATAATGCTTCGTAAAGGTATGTACAGAACTCCAAGTAGCTGCCTCTAGAATGTCTTTAGTAGCAACCCCTCTCAAAAAAGCAGTAGAGGTGGCCGTAGCCCTAGTAGAATGAGGCCTGATCCCAACTGGAACCTCCTTTCCATGATGAGAGTAACAAAAAGCAATACAATGGCCAATCCACTTGGAAATAGTTTGCTTCGAGACAGCTTTCCCTCGTGAAGTCAAAGCAAATGAAACAAATAATTGTTGAGATCTTCTGAACTCTTTGGTTCTGAACAAATAATACCTTAACTGCCTATGTACATCCAAAGAATGCAAAACTTTTTCCCCTTCATTTTGGGGTCAGCATAAAAAGTAGGCAAATGTATAGATTGGTTCAATGCCACATTAGAAATCACTTTAGGCAGAAAAGTAGGATTAGTACGTAAGGAAACTCTGTCCTTGTGAAAAATCAGAAAAGGTTCCACTGCCATGAGGGCCTGTAATTCAGATACCCTTCTAGCAGAAGTAACAGCCAATAAAAAGCAGTCTTCCAAGACAACAACTTCAATTCAGCTGTAGCTGCAGGTTCAAAAGGAGGCAGAGTCAGCTTTTCCAAAACAAAATTAAGATCCCAGGTAGGAGTAGGAGCCCTCCGTGGGGGTCTTATATTCTTTGCCCCTCTAAGAAACTGTTTAACCAATGGATGTGAAAATAAAGGAGGGTCACAATCATAGTGAGCAGAAATAGCTGCAGCATGCACTTTTACAGAAGAGAAGGACAAACCCTTGTCCAATAAAATAGTCAAATATTGCAATGTACAACTCAAATTAGGCAATTTGACATCAAAGCCTTTAGCTGAACTTCAAAGAAAAAATCTCTTCCATTTAGCAGCATAAACTTTTCGAGTACTAGGACGCCTGGCTTCCAAAATAACATCCAAAACTTGTTGAGGGAGCTGAAGGCCCTCCTTCTCTAAAACAGAATGCGCCAGGCTGTCAGGTGTAGGGATTGCACCCTGACATTGAGAAAATGATTGTTTTCCTGAGACAATAAGTGAGGAATCTGTGGTAATGGCCAAGGTGTTCCATGAATTAAGCTCCTCAACAGAGGGTACCAATGCTGACGAGGCCAATCCGGTGCTATAAGGATCATGCAAGGTTTGTCCCTCCTGACTTTCAACAGCACCTCTGGAAGAAGAGGCAAAGGAGGAAAAGCATACACGTGAAGGTTGCTCCAACTGAAGGATAGTGCATCTATTTTCCAGGCTTTTGGATGAAACAGCCTTGTGCAAAACAGTGGCAGTTGGAAATTCAGAGGAGAAGCGAACAGATCTATGTCTGGAGTTCCCCAAGCCCTGGTCAACTGAAGAAATACCTGAGGGTCCAATTTCCATTCGTGAGGATCCACAATCTGTCTGCTCAGAACATCTGCTAACAAATTTTGTGCTCCTGGCAGAAACTGTGCTCGAAGAGTGATGTGCAGATTCAAAGCAGTTTCCCATAACAGCATTGCTTGTCTGCAAAGAGGGTAAGAATGAGTTCCCCCCCCTGCTTGTTGATGTACCACATGACAGTTGTGTTGTCTGTTCGAATCAACACCAGTCCTGGTTGAAGTAGGCTTTTGAATCCCTCCAAAGCAAATTGAACTGCCAGCATCTCTTTCATGTTGATATGCAAGTGAAGTAGCTCTGGGGGCCAAAGGTCTTGAATCCATTTTCCTCTGAAATGAGCTCCCCAGGCTGACTCCGAGGTGTCTGTCGTCAATATCTGACTTGCCTCTGGTTGGGTCACAGAGAGCCCCTTGTTTAGGTGACATTCCTGAGCCCACCACAGAAATTCTTTCTGAATGCAAGGTAGAATCCGAATGACAGTGTCCAAATCGTGGCTGTGTTGAGTCCAAACGCTTTTGAGATACCATTGTAGCTTCCTCATATGCAGTTTGGGATTGGGAAGTACTAGAATGCAAGATGCCATGAACCCCAAGGCTTGAAGGACTGTCCTTGCAGTCAGCCTGCACATTACTGATAGCTGTTGGAAGTATAGGTGAAGATTTCTTTGTTTGTCCGGGGTAAGAAATGCCATCTGAGCAGCTGTATTCAGTCTTACACCCAGAAAACACATCTCTTGTGATGGTACTAGACTGGACTTTATTTCGTTCACAGAATACCCTAGGCAACTTAAAACTGTCATTACATACTGCAGATGTTGAAGAAGTTCGTGCTTGCCTTGAGCCAGAATCAAACAGTCGTCCAGATAAGGATAAATTTGAATTCCTGTTAGTCTGAGAAAAGCTATTACTGGAGCCAGGACTTTTGTGAATACCCTGGGCACAGTAGACAAGCCAAAGGGCAATGCAGAGAACTGATAATGCAAATTCCCATTCAAATCTCAGGAATTTTCTGCAACTGGGCCTGATAGGAATGTGAAGATAGGCCTCTTTGAGATCCAGAGTCACCATCCAGTGATCTTTGCCCAGCATAGGTAACAGCTGTTGCAGTGTTAACATCTTGAATTTTGGAATTTCCAGAAAGGTGTTTAGAATGGACAAATCCAGAATTGGCCTCCAAGTATTTCCTTTCTTTGGCACTAAGAAAAGACGGGAATAAAACCCTGTGCCTCTTTCTGCAGAAGGTACTTCCTGTATTGCTCCCAACTGAAGCAGAGAAGAAATTTGTGCCTGTGCTTCCAGTCTTTGCTGATGAGGCACATCCGGCATACCTTTGAAAGGAGGGAACGTGTGAAAATAAAATTTGTAGCCTCGATTTATTATGTCCAATACCCATTTGTCTTGGGTAACCAAATGCCAATTCCTTTTGAAAAGTCCCAGTTTTCCTCCTAGAGGAGCTGCCAGCAAGGCAGAGTCCGGCAGCTGAAGACAAAGGTCATTGGGTCTGTTTCCAAAAGGACTGACCCTGCCCTCCCCAGCAGAAGGGGTAGAAGAACTGAAAGACCTAGAAGTAACAGGGCCCTGAGAGGAACCTCTACCTCGCCTCGACCTGCCCCTAGGTTGATAGTCCGAAGAGGGGAAAGACCATCCCTTAGCAGGCCAATTCCTACTGAACTTAGGGGGCTGAACCTGTAAAAAGTCCTTAACTGTCTGCATAGACTTAGCTTTTTCCTCCATTTTTTTCAAAACTGATTCTACTGGAGGGCCAAAAAGAACATCAGATTGCAGAGGAGCATCCATAATTCGAGCCTTAACATGCTCCGACAAGGTCTGATCTTTAAGCCAGGCATGCCTGCGAACAACTGAACTAGTAGCAGCCACCCTGGAAGAAGCCTGTAAAGCATCAAAACCACACTGCAAAGAATGCTTACCAACTTGGTCTGAAGCATGCACTAAATCCTGAAGCTCCTTACATTCAATACCTTCAGCTAAAGCATCTACTTTACATTTCAATTGGCCCAGCAAATAATTTTGATACCTGAGCATATGAAACTGACAATTTAAAGCTCTCATAGCCAAAGTAGAAGAGGTATACAGTTTTTTACCCCACCAATCCAGGGCCCTAGCATCCTTGTCCAGAGGAACTGGATTCCTAACCACAGAAGCCCTAACACCTTTGGGGCCTTGAGTAATAGTTTCTGGATCAGCCCTAGGACTCTTATATAAGTACTTGTGAGCTTCCGAACCCTGTAGTATCTATCTGGTTTAACCAGGGCAGGAGGCAGAGAATCTGGGTTAAGGGCAGCCTCAGAAAATACATCCTGAACAACATCCAGTACAGGGGGAATAGCCAAGGGCCTATGCTGAGGCAAAACAAGAATTCTCTTAGCCTTTTCGAGAATCAGAATAATCCTGGCCCTCCCATTTGAAATGTTCCCTCATGGAATGCAAAGTCTCAGAGAAAGAAAAATCTTCTGGAGGGGACGAGAGGGAGTAGTGTCCTCAGCCTCCGAATCAGAATAGGGAGGGAAATCCTGAAGTTCTTCTACAGAGGAATCTGACTCATTGGAAGACTGAACCAAACCCTCCAACTCTGTCTCTACCCTGGGCCTCTTTGCAGGGGCATAGAACCCTAATTAAAGTAATCAAATCTTCAGCCATCTTTAACATGTGCTTCCTAGGAGCTGGACCCTGGGGACTAGCACCAGCAGGGGCAGACTTAGACTTAGAATGGGCTTTGCTTTGAGAAGGAGGAGGCCTAACTACCCTATGAGGGAGGGAACCACTGACATCAGAGAAGCACCCTCAGCCTGGCCTAACACAGGAGAAGCCACTTCCTGTAGTAACAAAGGCTCCCCTTGAGACTCAGGTAAACTTTCAGAAGGAGCCGCTGAAGTAGTCAGTGGTTCTCCAGAACCGGCGTCCGGAGTGGACGACTCATCCTGTTTGGACCGCAAAGACTTCTCTTTGCGTTTTTAGAAGAACCAGGCGTCGGCGAATCCGACGGCATGTTGTAATTACAACGTTTACCAAACACCAGCCTAGCACAGTCCAATCGACGTTTAATAGTACGCTTGTTAAAAGTAGCACAAAAGCGACACCCAACAACGTCGTGCTCAGGCCCCAAACAAGGAATACAGAGTGAATGGTAATCCCTATGAGGAATCTGTTTCCCACAAGAAATACAGTTATTAACTTTTTCTGACATCTGTCAATACTGAGGCAAGAAAAAGACAAAAGTGTCCCCAACGGGGTACTTAGCCCAACTTGGTCTCCGGTCTGAAACTCGAAAACCGACAATTCCAGAACGCCGAACGGCACTTGCAAATGCTGCTTCTGCTTAGGACCACGCGGCAAGAAAGACTGAGGTTATGGCGTCGGTCATGCGCATTTGTACTGGCACGTACTGACGTCAGTCTCGGGCGCCGATGACCGACGCCGGTTCTAGCCCTTTGGTATTCGGGCCGATTGTGGACAGCGGAGTACCCATATGTAAGGACTGCAGCAATGGGAGACGAAGAACATCACAACTATTTGAGCCACATCCACAGGGTCACTCCCCATGAAAGCCACTCCGGTTGTTGTTGGTCTTTTCGGCTTTTTCTGGTAAGTCATCAGAGCAGAACTCTGGTCCGCTAATGATTAGCAGTAGATTTTTATGGTGCCGAGTTGCCAGCCCGACGTGAGGTACTTTTGGGGTCTCTCCAGTTGCTGAAGGTGTTGGGTAAGGTACATCCCAAAAGGGGCATTGTATTCAATTATGGGCCTGATGAGTGACGAGTAGAGGGGCACAATGACCTCTCTTGATCTAGATGCGAACCCTTTTGTGATAAGGTGGGCTATATAGAAGGTCTTTCTAACCACTTTGGCAATGTGATTATCAAAGGAGAGATTACTATCTACGTTGGTCTCCAAATCTCTAATTACCTCTTCCATACTTAATGGATTACCACCTATGTGGTAATTTGTGGGCACTTTTCCCAAAGGGGATGACTATGCACTTTTTAGCATTTAGCTTGAGGCCGTGGCTCTGGCACCAAGCATCCGTCTCTGTGAGACCCTTTTGGAGGATGCTTGTGTCAGCTGGAGAGTCAATTATGGCTCCCAGTTTGCAGTCATCTGTGAACTTTGTCAGCCATAGTCCCCCTGTGTTAGCCTGAACATCAGAGAAGTATATACCAAACAAGAGAGGTCCCAGAACTGAGCCATGTGGGACGCCACTTGTAACTGATTTGGATTCGGACATGGCACCTGTGATTCTGACCATGTGGGTTCTATCCCTGAGCCAGTTTGCAACCCATCTTGTGATATAGGGGTTGATATTTAAGCTGGTAAGCTTATTTATGATGCCCGAGTGGGGTATTGTGTCGAAGGCTTTTGCGAGGTCCAGGTAGGCTGTGTGGACTACCTTACCCTCATCTCTGGCTTTGGTAACTGTTTCAAAGAAATCAACTAGGTTTAAGAGGCAAGATCTGCCCTTAACAAAGCCGAATTAGGTAGGGTCCAGTGTCTGGAGGCTCCCAATGTCTTTGTTTAGGAGTTCCATGATAATACGCTCCATAGCTTTACAGACCAGACTAGTCAGGCTTATGGGGCGATAGTTCTCGGGGTCCATTGTGGCACCACCTTTGTGGAGTGGGTCCACTGTAGCTGTACGCCATTCTTTGGGTACATTTTTTGCCGAATGACCTAAATAAGAAAGGAGATGCACACTGTAGAGTGAAAAGGATATGAAAAAGATGAGCGAATAAAATATCACACCAACATATAAACTCTACTGCACAACACAGAATGGGGGGGGGGGGCAATGAAAAGTGGCCACTTTTGATCACACAAAGGAAGTAATTTAAGAGGGCAGTATGGTGGCAGCTAGATTCCTGGTATGCAGAGCAAGCAGAAGAGAAGCGGTACTAGAATGAAGAAAAAGACAGCAATATTCATCTTTTACAGAATCTGGTGACCATCCACAGCAGTACCATGTAAATTTAAAAAATGCATAGGCTGCCTAAATGGGACCATACCAAAGGCTAAAAGGATGTAGAGATTGCAGAAACACACAGAAGGAGGGAGAAAGAGGGGGAAGAGAAGACAGAAAAGCTAAAATATCTAAACACACTACAAAATGAAAAAATACCTTTTTATGTCTTCAAAAAAAAAAAAAAAAAAGGTCAAGATGAAAACCATAACAATAGCTTAACACCAACATTAAAACAACTGATTTGCAGAAAAGAATGCACAGGAACCATACAAAAGCATTGAACAATTCAAATCTACAATGTACGGAAGAACTTTAAGCCCAAGTAGATTTGGCGAAAAATATGCAGGTCAGAAAGAACAAAACTAGAACATTTCACTACCAAAAGTCAAAAAGGGAAAGCAGAGACGAGCCATATTTAACATCTTTAGTTTTTAAGGATACAGAAAACTGCAGTTAACCGGAACTCAAGCAACCGGCGCACAAAAAAAAAATACAGTACAACTTTCATGTGTTGCATAGCTTAACACCAACATTAAAACAACTGATTTGCAGAAAAGAATGTACAAAACTAGAACATTTCACTACCAAAAGTCAAAAAGGGAAAGCAGAGACGACCCATATTTAACATCTTTAGTTTTTAAGGCTACAGAAAACTCTGCAGTTGCACTGTCTACCCCCCCACCACCACCACCACAGAAACATACCTTCCATTTTTAGAGTTTTTAAAAGGAAAATGTGAATAAATGTTTGTGTACTGACAGCTTTAAAAAAATAGTCTGACCTGTCAGTAAGAAACTTTGGGCGCAGCAATGGTCTTGCTGACAGGCTTACGAGTGTTGACTTATGACTCGTCACACAGCAGAACTCCGGTCCGTAAATTGCGCCCTGCTTACGCGGGGGAGGGCGCAATTGTTGCTAGCTTCTCGGCGGTGAAATTTAAAAAAAAAAAATGTTGTTTTTTTTTGGCTTTTCCTGATTAGGGGTCGTCAGACAGCAGAACTCCAATCCATAAATTGCACCCTTTTGAGGTCGGGGAGGGCGCAATTGCTAGCCTCTATGGGCGGCGGTGAAATTTAAAAAGAAATAAATGTTGTAGTTGTCTCTAAGGGTTTTCCCAGTTAGGGGTCGTCACAACAGAACTCCGGTCCAAATTGCGCCCTTTTGAGGCCGGCCTGTACGGCGCCCTAGGCGATCGCCTATGCCTAAGGCTGGACGTGGGTCTGGCCATCCAGTTGGGGTTGGGAGTGAGTGGAAGTGGAATCTGTATCCTAGGAAAACTATGTTTAAAATCCATTTGCTTTGGGTAATGAGTTCCCAGTTTTTTTGCATGCAGGGTGAGCTTTCTCCTAAGGGAGCAAGTAGTTGAGCAAGGCTTGTAAGAGTTAAGGATAAGACGTTGTGCCATTTTTCCATAGGAGGTGGCTTACTACTCCCTGCTTTGGAAGAAGGAGCCCCCCACTGCTTAGAAACAGTTTGCATAGGTTTAGCTTTTTCCTCCATTCTTTTGAGGACTTCTGCTTTGTTGCCAAAAAGGTACTCTTGGTTTAAGGGTGCATCCAGTAATTTAGCTTTAACAAAATCTGGCAAGTTTTGTTCCTTAAGCCAAGCATGCCTTCTAAGTACAGACCCATTGACAGCAGCCCTGCAAGATGCTTCTAAAGCATCAAAACCACATTGCAAAGTATGTTTACCAACTTGGTCAGCAGAATGCATTAACTCTTGTAAATCTTTGTGTTCAGCATAGTCAGGAATCAACATCATTTTCTGTTTAAGCAGTCCCATAATATGCTGCTGATACTTTAATATATGAAACTGGCAATTTAAAGCCCTAATGGCCAAAGTAGCAGAAGTGTATACCATATTACCCAATCTGTCTAAAGCTCTAGAGTTCCTATCAGAAGGGATAGGATTTTTGGTAGTAGTAGCCTTAATGCCTTTTGGTCCTTGGGAAATGGTCTCTGGATCCGCAGTACAGTTCTTGAAGAGGAATTTGTGAGAGTCAGGTACTCTGCAGTACTTGTCAGGTTTCCTGGGAGCTGGAGGCAAAGTGTCTGGGGTAAGGCTGGATTCCAAGAAAACATCATCTATAACCTCCAGAACAGGAGGGATAGCTAGAGGCCTGTGTTGAGGCAGGAGTAAAAATTCCCTAAGTCTCTTTTTGGACTCAGAACAGTCCTGGCTTTCCCAGCGGAAATGCTCCCTAAGGGTATGCAAGGTTTCACCAAAAGAAAAATCTTCTGGAGGGGAAGCAGAGGGAATGGAATCCTCTGCATCAGAATCCTCATAAGTAGATAAGGGTAAATCCTGGTCGTCAGAAGGAACAGAGATATCATATTCCTGATCAGAAGAATCAGAAAGAAAATCAGTTCTAGGTCTCAGAGGGGGAAGGCTAGCTTCCCTTAATTAAGGTAATAAGGTCTTCAACCATTCTAATAATTTGTTTTTGAGGCATATGGGCCTGAGAATGCGATTTGGTCATTGGTTTTCTAGGTGTAGTGTGAGATTTAGACCTTAGGAATTCGGTATTCTTAGCTTGAAACAAAGTCGTCAGTTTAATATGAAAATCGGTAGGCCTGAATACATCCTCAGAAGCCAGTGCCTGTACAGCAGCTCCGGACCCTTCCAAGGTAGAGATACCCGCAGGTTCCATAGTTGAAGAAACATCTTGCGGCATACCGGACTCCGAATGGGTCTCAGTAGAGGTCTGCGAATCTGTAGTAGCGGGTATCAGGGGGCTGCGAAAGCGCCTCACTGAGTACCGGCGGACTGGCGACTAGCTTAACAGCAGCGTCGTCGGCAGATTTGGACCTATGCGGTCTGTCTCCATCTTTATCCTTACATTTTTTTTCGGAAGATCGGTAGTCGGATGGCTTAACTAAGCCATTTCGGAGTACGGAGATCGAGAACGAAAGTATTTAGCTACAAAAATAGCCCAACGACGAATAGTTCGGGTGTTGAACAAGGCACAAAATCGACAGCGAGGGACATCGTGGTCTGAGCCTAAACAGGTGACGCAGTAAGAATGAAAATCTCTATGAGGTATTTGCTTTCCACAGGCAAGACAATTGTTAATTTTTTCTGACATCGGTTAGAACAAGAAAAAAGGATCCCCAATGGGGTACTTATCTTTTTGAAGACTTCAAGTCTGAAACTCGAAAACAAAATTTCAGGAGTCGGCCGACCGGCACTTGCGAACTGCTTCTGTTTCGGGCACCACACGGCAAGAAAGACTGATGTAATGGCATCGGCTGCATGTTTTATACCCCTGATGACCTGATGTCATGAAAGAAGTGACAGCATCCGACGCAGAAATCCGTAGACTCTGGTATTCAGGCCGGCTGAGGGCTACCTGCAGGCAGATAACCCAACTGTGATGACTGCAACAGTGAAACATGAAGAAAATCTTCTTTATCTGATGTTGTTGCCTTCATTTGCTCTTCAACCTATGGAACAGAGTCCTCAGCTACTGAATGAACTTGGGAGGCCATCAAGGAAGGATATTCCAGAACACAGCAGAACCAAAGGAAGCCCTGTTCCTAGAAATAATGTTTGGTTTGCAATGGGAAATAAAGGTATGATGATTTGACCAAGTAGTAGCTGTACAAATTTCATCAATGGGAAGTTTTGATCAGAAGGCTGAAGTAGAAGAAACAGATCTAGCAGAATGGGCCTTAATGAGGCAAGGTAAGGGAATATCCTTAGAGGAATAAACAGTTTGATACAACTAGTTACCCAATGAGCCAGGGTAACCTTGGAAACTGATTACCCAACCCAGACTTAGAAAATGATACGAAGAGTTGGTCAGATTTTCTAAGGGTTTTGGTTCCATCTGAATAGAAGTGGAGTTTTCTATGTACATCCAATGTATGAAGCAGGTACTCTCCCCTATTTTGAAAATTTGGGAAGAAAACAGGAAGACTGATGACTTGGTTTAAGATGGCCTCAGAAGTGACCTTGGGCAAAAAGGAAGGATTAGTACTCAAAGTAACTCTGTCCTTGTGAAAAATCAGATAAGGAGGCTTGCAAGACAAAGTCTGTGACTCAGATACTCTCTTGGATGAAGTAATAAGCACCAAGAAAATAGTTTTCCAAGTCAGAAACTTTACGTCTACCTTCGCTGAAGGTTCGAAGGGGGGCAAAACTAAAGCCTGTAAAACCAAGGTGAGGTCTCAGGGAAGAGCAGAATCCTTAATAGGAGGACATAGGAAAAAAGTACCTTTCAAGAAGGCCTTGCACAATTTATATGATGCTAGAGAGAAAGAATTCTCCCCATGTGAAAATTGGAACTGGCAGCCAGTTGCACTTTCACCACAGAAAACTTGCTCCTTTACTAAAAAGACATGCCAAGAAGTCCAACACATCTGAAACTGGAGCAGAAAAAGGATCTAAATTGTTCTGCTGAGCCCAGATGAAGAACCTCTTCCACTTACTGTTGTATAGCTTCTAGTGGATGGTTTGTGTGTTGAAATCAAATTTTCCTGACTGGGAGGAAAGCCTGGGAGTTCTAGCCATCACTGGAAGTAGAGAAACCAAGCGGTTAGTTTCAGGTTCGGAAGATCCAGATGGGAGTGTCCTGAAGGATGGGACAACAGATATGGAGAGGCATCCAGAGTCCAAGGTGGACAAACTAGGTGAGACCAAAGGAAGGGAAGCCACACTTGATGAGGCCAAAAGGGGACAATGAGGATGACTTGACATTTCAACCTCTGAGCTTTCTGCAGAAATTTGAGAATGAGCGTTAGAGGAGGAAAGGTGTAGAGTAGAAGGCATGAACTAGAGCATAGCTCGGTGACTGTCCCTGAGGAAGGATCAGGGCAAAAAACTCGCTGCAATTGGTGTTGGAGGGAGATGCAAACAGGTAGCAGCAAGGTTAACCCAATCTCTGGAAGATCATATTTGCCACTGAAGGATTGAGTGACCACTTGTAAAGCATCAGAATGGTCCTGCTGAGCCGGTCTGCCAGGATATTTGACTTCTCTGAGAAAGCGGTTGGAAGAGATCTCCCATTGCCACAACCTCATGATCTCTCAACACAAGGGATAAGACCTGGTTTCTCCTTGCTTGTTGATGTACCAGACCACTGATGTGTTGTCTGTCTGAATAGCAACAGCTCCTGTAGGAAGAGAGGAGTGAAGGGCTTGCAACGCAAGAAGCACCATGCTACTCTCCAGAACGTTTATATGCAAATTAATCTCTAGGGAGGACCACGTGCCTTGGACCATCTGTCCCAGATAATGCCCCCTCCACTCAAGTTGGGACACGTCCATGGTCACAGTGGCCGAGGGGGGGGGGGGGTGAACAGGTGGCCCTGGAGAAGATTGTCGGATTGAATCCACCAGATGAGAGACTGTTTGCAAGTTTATGAGATCCGAGTAGCATCTTACCCTCACTAAGAATGATACCACAGTATAAAGACAAAATGATCAATTTCAACAATTGGTTAAAGTATTGGTGTCACTCAAAGGGGATCCAGTGTCTGTCAGCCTGGGATGACATGCTTGACAAGTCACATTGCTTCACTAGGGACGGCTTGCACCTGTCACCCCTGGGTTTTCGAATACTGGCCAAGGCTCTTGCCACCCCCATAGTGCCTTTTTTAGGCAAGGCTCAAAAGACAAACCCACCTCCTTAGACAACACAAGGAAAAAGAAACTAAGGGTAATGCTGCTCAATGCCAGAAGTCTAAACCTCAAGATGCACGCACTCGAGGCTCTCCTCAGTATGGAGAATATCGATATCTGTGCAGTAACAGAAACCTGGTTCAAGGCTCCCGAGAGCACCCTAGCACTACCAGGCTATACCTCATACCATGCTTTTCGGCCCCAAAACTTGAACCGAACCACAAGAGGAGGGGGAGTATCCATATTCATCAAAGATACCCATACCTCCAGGCTAGTGGCACTGCACGAAGCATCTGACACCATCCATGTGCAACTAACAGTGGGCAAAACTGCCTTCCAGTTTGTTGCCTGCTACAGACCACCCTCCCAAACTCAGGAACCCCACTTGGCTTTCCTGAAGACACTGGAGAATATGAAGGTCTCTCCAAACACCATTATATTGGGTGACTTTAACTACCCAAATATAGACTGGGAGCACTACTCAAGGCCCAAAACCCTAGCCCAACGGTTCCTAGAATTTATAAACTCAAATGCTATGGAACAACTGGTCACCACTCCCACAAGAGGGGAAAACATATTGGACCTGATCAGCACCAACATGGGGACTCTATGTTCCATACCAGAGATATACCCCTCATTGGTAAGATCTGACCATAAATTAATCACTATGGACATCCATATCCCGTCCCCACCCCCAGCAAAGGAAACCACGGTCAAAAACTTCTCAAAAGCAAATTTCCCACTTCTCAAAACCGAGGTGGAATCCTTCAAAGCCCCAGGGCCAGTGGAAAATACGGCCCAAACTGCATAATCCTTTACAAACGCATTCTATGGATATCTACAGGAATGCATGGATCGCGCTATCCCAAATAAAACCAAGACACACTCCTCCAAAGGCAGGAGACCTGTCTGGTGGGCCCCAGTCATAAATAAGTTGTACAACAGAAGGAGGAAGCTACTACATGATAAAGCAAAATCCCTGAAAGGGAAGGCAACTCTGATCAGTACTAGCAAGAAACTACGATTCCTCATAAAATCATCTAAGGCTAGCTTCGAAAGAAAAATTGCACAAGACGCTAAAGATAATCACAAGGCTTTCTTTAGTTATGTCAGAAACCTGGGTGGAAACTCCCAGATATGCTCTGAGTTAGTGCAAAATGACAAAAAATACACTGAACCCACAGACATTGCCAACATCCTGGCAGACAGGTTCAGTGCAAACCCCCCCCCCCCCAAAATGAGCAAATGACCATCCCAACAGTGTGTAGCCTCCCTGACATCACAGATGCACAGGTGAGAGCTGCCCTCTCCAAAGCAAAAAACACAGCATCAATGGGACCAGACGGTGTCCTGGGCTGCGTTTTACATGAGCTCCAAGAAGAACTGAACCCTCACTTAAAATCACTGCTCAGTCTCAGCCTTACAGCAGGATATGTACCCAAAGAATGGCGTACAGCAACAGTGGTCCCACTCCATAAAGGTGGTGCCACAACGGACCCCGGAAACTATTGCCCTATAAGCCTAACTTGCCTGGTCTGCAAAGCTATGGAGTGTATCATCATAAAACTCATAAACAAAGACATTGGGAACCTCCAAACACTGGATCCTACCCAATTCGGCTTTGTTAAGGGCAGATCTTGCCTCTTGAACCTGGTCAATTTCTTTGAAACAGTCACCAAGGCCGTAGACAAAGGGAAGGTAGTCCACACAGCCTACCTTGACCTTGCAAAAGCCTTCGACACAATACCCCACCCGGGCATCATAAATATGCTCACCAGCTTAAATATAAACCCCTATGTCACAAGATGGGTTGCAAACTGGCTTAGGGATAGAACCCACATGGTCAGAATTGCAGGTGCCATGTCAGACTCTAAACCAGTTACAAGTGGCGTCCCACAAAGCTCAGTCCTGGGACCTCTCTTGTTCGGTATATATTTCTCTGAGGTACAGGCTAACATGGGAGGACTATGGCTGACAAAGTTTGCAGATGACTGCAAACTGGGGGCCATAATCGACTCTCCGACTGACACAAGCATCCTCCAAAAAGGTCTCACAGAGACAGATAACTGGTGCCAGAGCCATGGCCTAAAGCTAAATGCCAAAAAGTGCATAGTCATCCCCTTTGGGAAAAACAAAGTGCCCACAAATTACCACATAGGTGGTAATCCATTAAGTACGGAAGAAGTAATTAGGGATTTGGGGACCCAAGTAGATTGCAATCTCTCCTTTGACAATCACATTGCCAAAGTGGTTAGAAAGACATTCTATATAGCTCACCTTATCACGAAGGGGTTCACATCTAGATCAAGAGAGGTCATTGTGCCCCTCTACTCATCACTCACCAGGCCCATAATTGAATATAATGCCCCATTTGGGATGTACCTTACCCGACACCTGCTACAACTAGAAAGACCCCAAAAGTACCTCACCAAGAGGATCAAGGGACTCAAACAGATGCCCTACGCAGTTAGGCTAAAGAAACTCCAGCTCTACTCAGTTGCTTACCGCCTACTCAGAGGCGATCTGTGCCTGACGTATAAAGCCATGTCCAACCCAGAATTAATGGACATGCTCCACCTCAAGAAATCCAAATCCATCAGAACTACACGCTCCAGTGACTTAAACCTCAGCACAGAAATAAACAGAACATGCTGGAGGGACAGATTCATATCCCAGAGGCTCCCCTCACTCTGGGACAAAATCCCAATCCATGTCAGACAGAGCCCCTCAATGCCCTCTTCAAGAAAAATCTTGACGTTTGGATGGGAGATCGTAAATTTACCCCTGGGATCTCTTCTGTGTCACTGCTAGACAGAGGCACTGTAAACTAACCTTAAATGGGCTATCTTCTGTGACCTACTATACAGAGGCACAGTCAACTAATCTAAGAAGGGTGGCGAAAGCCAAACACACTCTGGCTAGGCTTGTAAATGCCCTAAGGCAGATAGCCTAGTATGAACCTATGAACCTATGATTGGGCAGTTTAATGGATAGTGAAGGAGAGACCATTGTATGGCTAAGGTCCATTGAAGCACTCTCATGTGAAGGCAGGCTAACAGCACTAGAGTGATTATCACTGCCATGGACCCAAGGCCTAAAGTACAAGATTTGCTTGGGGGGAAGAATGACCATTATCTGTATGACATCAGCTCTCAGGTTGGAAATCCTGTCTGGAGTTAGAAGGGCTAGAGATCGAATGGCATCCAAACAAGCTCCATTGACGTCTATGACTTGAAATGGATGAAGATGACACTTGTTTAGACTGACAGAAATGTCCAAGGTTGAGGTTAAATGGAATAGGTATTCTATGGCTTGAAGAAGTTGATGACTTGTGGGAGCAGTTAGGTGCCAATTGTCTAGGTAAGGAAACACCTGAAATTCCTGCATTCTCAGGTGAGCTGCTACGACTGCCATGCATTTGGTAAACACCTTGGGGGCTGTGGTGAGACCAAAGGGCAGTGCTCTGAACTGATAGTGACTGGCTCCCAGCCTGAAGTGGTGATACCTTATGGAGCACCTGTTCATCTTGATGTGATAGCATGCAGCCTGAAGGTCTATAGAGCACATCCAGTCATCCTTCTACAGGAAGGGCAGAATGGACTATATCATAACCATCTGGAACTTTGAGTTGGCCACCAATTTGTTTAGAGGTGAGATCCAGAATGGGTCTGAGGTCCCCCGTCTTTTTGGGCACTAAAAGATTCCGGAGTAAATGCTTGAAATGAACTGGTCTTGGGGGACACTTTGGATGACTCTTTTTGAGAGGAGCTTTGAAATTTCCAATGCTACCACCTCCCATTGATTGGATGCAACATCTGCGAGGATTTTGCTTGGTGAAGGCTTTTAGAAAAAGGGTATAGAACAGCCTCTGTATATAATCTTAACACCCTATAATCTCTTGTGATGCCTTCCCAGGCTGTTGGGTGCAGAGACAAATGTCCTCCGACTGCCTCCAGAGTACAGCAGTTGGGCAATCCTTCAGGAACACTGACTGGGTCTGTCTGAGAAAGAATCTTGAGACCCTTGCTTCATTGGACCCCCTCTGTCACAAGGGTGGTATCTGTTAATTTAACCATTTCCACCTCTGCCTCTGGGTGAAAGGTCCCCTTGTGAATCCTGAAAAGGACCTTGTGATTCATGGAATTACAACTTCTTACTTCCATGCTGATTCCTGGAAAAGGTCCGTTGTGGGGTAGAAAAGTGTATCCTGAAAGCAGACTTGGTCTTTCCATCCTTTTCACTTTGGGAGAGTGTGTCTTTAACTGTTGATCCATCACATGGAGTGTTGACAAAGGACGCCTTATAGAGTTACGTAAAATCACACAACTACATCCAGGTGTGGTGTCAGATGGAAATGCTTGATTCGGCCGCCAGTGAGGTACCATCTGCAGCATGAGAGATCAACCTCATGGACGTACTGGAGATTGACTGGAGGGTGGCAATTCTTGAGGAAAAGGTCTTCTGTTCCTCGGCAGATATGGACCCTGTGACAGAACTAGAGAGCTCCTTAACTAAGTCTCTCTGTAGCCTGGTTACATGTGCCAAGTTGTACGGTGCGAAGGTCACTGAAGCATAAACTTGCTTTCCGAACCTGTACAAAGACAGACTCTCTGTTAGGGGGATGGAGAGTGGAGCTCTGCTGGGCCAGCTCCTTTTTGGTGGGGCTGCAACCACCATGGCATCGACAGGAATTCCCTTAGTCCAGTGTGGGGGGTCAGAAGGGGCACTAGGGATCTTAACGGGCCACTGGGGAATAGGTTCCACTGTCTCTGGTTCCTTCCATGCCCTGCAGGACACAAGGTCAATAAGGGGATCTGCAGGGGGACACCCAAGAAGTAGATGGGCCTGACCCAAAGGCTTCCAGAAACACTGATTCCTCTTGGTCAGAGCTTTTGGAAGACCAACCACATTTTTGACGAGGATTTCCATGATGTCTCCAAAGGAGACATTCTCAGTTGGTGATCTGAGGGACCCATCCCCTTCATCGAGATCAGTGTCCTCAGTGAGGGAATCCACAGGGAAATCCAAGTGTCTCCTTTTGCATTGGTTCTTCTGAGGGACCTCCTTGGTGGCGTGCCCTGGGGAGGTTATCAGAAGACTCTGGCGATTCCAGAATGGAAGTAGACTAGATGTCCTTTTCGGTAAACTGTCCCGGGGGGGACACAGTAGATGTCTCAGACACAAAAACTGCCAGAGGGGGTCAGGATCCAAAGCAGGTAGTCTCGGGACTCTTCTGGGCACAGAGAGAACCCTCTCCACTACTTTGAATGCTGAGGGAGATCAGGACACCATAGGCACCCCCAGCTGAGCCAAAGTTATCAAATGGGAAGCTCCATGAATCCCAACTGCTCCCAGATCCAAGTGAGGATTAGAGCTGAGCTGTCAAATGCCAAAGCCTCAAGAGGAAGAGACAGCTCTGAAAATTTCATAGCCGATGTCAACCCCTCAGAACCAATATCGAAGCTAAGGCTCCAGATTCACTTGGCTCCGCAACAGTCAGAGCCAGGCAAGTTTGGGAGACTGTTGGAGTTGAGGTAACTATACCTGTTGGCTCTGACATCTCAGCTCCTGGAAGGCTCGGACCCAATAACTCTGAAATCCAGGGTCGGATCGAAGAAGGAGAGATAGGGGTGTAGGTAGGAATATTGCTCGCGGATCCAGGAGGAGATGGAGCAGGTAAGATCCCCAGCTGAATTTGTGCCTTGACAAATTTGAGGCTCTGGGAGGACATAACAGAAGAAGCTACAGAAGCAGGCCTAGAAGAGGGCCTGCACTGCTGCAGGAGAGGGGACTTGGGTCTGGCTGTTACTGGCTCCGGGGAAAAAATTTGGCTCCGGAGAGGAGAGAGGCCTGAATGACAATAGGTGCCAAAGTTGTTGATGTTGTTGACTATGAGGGTCTTAAAATTTTGGTGGGAGGTTCCCCCCAAATGGCATGATGTACTGTGGGATCTCTTCCTTTCTTTATGCTTCTTAGCATGAGTTTGAGCCCCTGAAGTGGATGGAGTGGCTGAAGAAGAGGAACTATGGAGAAGTCCCTTTAAAATAAGCTTATTGCTGCAATCAGTAAGTGCCTGTTGATTAAAGCCAGCACAAACAGCACAGGCAGAATCCAGATGAGCCGCCCCCAGACACACCACACATTCAGAGTGTGCATCGGAAAGTGAGATTTTGTGCCCACATGTGCTGCACTTCTTAAAACTAGCGGGTTTTGACTCAGCCATGCTGAATGGAGCAAGAAAGCAACAGCAGCAAAGAATGAATGAACATGAACACACACACACACACACACACACACCAAGACATAAGCAAAGCAGTTAGAGAAGGAAAAGATCTACAATTTTACAGAAATAAAAACTTTTTTTTTAAATACACACACACACACACACATATATATATATATATATATATATATATATATATATATATATATATATATATATGGATCTACCTTACTAGATCGACAAGTTAAAACAGCGAAAATGACTTCACCGACGCCAGAAGATCGCAAATCACTTCACCGACGCCAGAAGATCGACAAGGCAGAAGACCGACGGAGGAAGACACCGACGCTGAGAACACTGCGATGGGGAAAGGATGTGTAAGTATGCGGTAGTGATGGATGATAGGGTGCGAGTAAGGTAAGTGTGCAATGTTGACGGTGTGTAGGGGTAGGGGTGGGATAAGTGAGTTAGGGTTAGGGCGCGGGTTAGGTAAGGGTGCGAGTAAGGTAAGTGTGCGATGTTGGTGGTCTGTAGGGGTAGGGGTGGGATAAGTGAGTTAGGGTTAGGGCGCGGGTTAGGTAAGGGTGCGAGTAAGGTAAGTGTGCGATGTTGGTGGTCTGTAGGGGTAGGGGTGGGATAAGTGAGTTAGGGTTAGGGTGCAGGTTAGGTGAGTGTGCGATAGTGACGGACCTTAGGGTAAGAGTTTGGGTTAGGGTTGTAGATAGTTGTGTATGTATGGGTTAGTGTTGGTTTGTAAGGATTTTGGTGTGCTTGTGTTGTGTGTGTGTGGGTTTTGGATAGGGGATTTGTTTTGTTTGTTGGTATGATGTGTCGGGTGTATGCGATGTCGTGTTTGTGCATCTTGTCGATCTTCTGGCGTCGGTGAAGTGATTTGCGATCTTCTGGCATCGGTGAAGTCGTTTTCGCTGTTTTAACTTGTCGATCTAGTAAGGTAGTATATATATATATATATATATATATATATATATATATATATATATATATATATATATGTATACACACACACACACATATATATCTAAAAGCTGGAAGGGAGGTAAAGAAAGAGACAAAAACTAATTTTAGAAAATTGCCCTAAAGCTGAAATAAAGATAGGGAAGTCAACAACTATAACAATTAGCTTAGATATATAGCAAAAATGTTGTGCAGTGATGAAAAAACAGCCATGAGGAGCTCAGAGTGCAAGAACCCGATGCTTAGTGAAATGTGGCAAACGAGATCGGGGGGATTTGGAGGAGTGCAGCATCATGGGTAAAGGAGGAGCTCAGATGTTGGAGCTTTCAGCTTTGGTATGCGGCTGAGTCTGATCCAATGCTCGGATTCGGAACCCATAGATTGAACAGCAAAGGAAGGAAACAACATTAGATCTATCATTAACCAAATGGATGTTATGATTAGAAAAACTCAAAAGCTGGATCTACCCATATATCGAGGTCCTTAAATGAATCAACAGTTTCAATCACTGTGTGCTGTAGTAAATATTCACCTTTCAGTTTAGGTTTCCCAAATCTAATATGCTTAGTATCTGATGCATTTATCAGCATATTATTCTCCTGTGCCCAAAGGTTCAATTTAGTCAAGTTCTTTTGCAGGCATGCCCTATCTGTAACACACATAAACAGTTTTCCCAGTTTCAAGTACTTGCATACAGACGAAAGAACATCTCAGATGAAAAAGGTAGATCTGAAAGATACAATCTGAGCAAGTGTCGGCCTGGGATAGAGCCCTGTGGGACACCGTGACTGTAACCTCAAATCTCACCTATCCAGTTGTTGTAAGGTATTTGCCATATCCTGTTTTGTAAGCCACACAGCTATCCATCTTTTCAAGAGTACATTTTGTGCATCACCCTATCAAATGCTGAAGTTAAATCTATATAAATCACATCACAGAACATTTTTTTCATTCATAGCTGTTATTATCGTTACAGAATATCATGTTATAGGTGGTCATAGATTTATTTTCAACATATGCATGCAGATATGTGGTTTCAATTACAGTAATTTCTTTAGGAACACAAACAATGTTTAGTATAGTCCGTTCCCTGTTATTTTTTTTTTTTTTACAGTCTGAAGCAGTTGTTCCTGAACATAGGTTGTAAATAATTCCTTAGTAAAATTGTTGAATCAGTATTATTCCAGTTTGTTTCTGGTAAATTTAAGCCCCCGGCTGCTATTATTCTCCCCTCCAGTGTTTCATGCAAGAGATGTTTGAATTCCTCTAGGTCATTAGCACTTGACTTTGGTGGTCTACACAATCCAACAATTGTATTCTGTTCCAGGGTTTGTCTTTATTGTCATAGTTGTACAATCTATATAGTATTGGTGTCATCACTAAACATGTAACAATCACAGTTTTCATAACAATCTTTTATCCTTATCATACCTTCGATATATTTTTTGTTAGAATGTCTGTTACAGTAAAACATGTACATCTGCTGCAAAAGTTCATTTCCCTGTTTTTGACAAGTGCATGCCATCTTATCTAAACACGTGCCCCAAATTAGCTCAGATGCTCTACACATTTCCATTTTCTTATATGTGATTTTTTTTCCATGTAGGTATTTACCTCAAAACATCTTTTCATTCATGGTTACCTGACTCTCTTCTCTATATGTGATTAGTAAAAAAATATGTACTAACACCTATACAAGCAATGCTATCTAAAAGGGCTGTATACTCCCTACAAACAGAGTCCTTGTGGATGAGGTCATTTGTACCAACATGAATAAAAAAAGATCCATACTTCCTGACATTATGGTGTTCTAAGGTCATTCCTACATCCAAGCATAACACTATTTGATGTTCATTATCTTTTCTGCAAATGTAAAGTATCAGTTCCTATAATAACCGCATTTCTAATTACAAGAATATCATTTCTGATATCTGAAGAATCTTCAGCTTCTAATTCAGTAATATCTGCTCTGTCAATTGTTGCAAAGGAATGATCATCACTATTCTTATTAATCCCACTGTTTTCATTGCTTATGACATTTACAAACAGAAAGTTCTCATCCAGCTAGCTTTGTGCATCCACAGCTTGAGCCATCTTGTCAGCTTCTGTCTTTTTCCTCTTTTTTCTTACAGTAATGTTCATCAATCCTTCCATGTTCAGTTTTGATTTCTTCCTTTTCGCCTGCCCCTTGCCTCTTTTTTTCTACATTCTCTTTAGAAAAAGTGGTGCATTTTTTTCTGTAGACTGAAGGTTTTCTGTAGAAAAATGTTATCACTCTCTGTAATCTGTGTTACATAACAAAGCAGTGTCCTTTTTAGTATGTGTTCTCTTTGCTTTATAGACAGTTTCTTCCTTTTTATTTGCTGTAAAGTTCATCCTTTTTTTAGTTTCTTGTATACGCTCTGAATCCTCGAATTGCTGAATACTTGTGTCCAGAACTCCAAAGTTGTCAGTGGTATTATCTTGTTCAACAGTGGTTGAGTGATATTTATTGACAACACTTCCTTTCCTAAATGTGGTGTTCTACTTGATCTTTGCCTAACATTATTTATCTCAACAGTCCAGTCATTAATATATGCAAAAAAAGTTATATACTCACCATAACGTTCCATCTGAGTAGTTAGACTTCATTTGTCAGCAAACTGTGGGTTCCGGATCCCAGCCGGCAGCTTACCAAGCTAAAGATCCGAGCTCCAAGCTCCTCACCCTTACCCATACTACACTGCAACCTCCTTCCAATCCTCAGATCGAGCTTGACACCTAATAACGTGACACCCAACAACCTAAGCCAAAAAGACCTGACCTGACCTCATACACCAGGCTTGCCAAGTTCAGAACATCGAGCCCAAACAGAGAAATAACAATCAAGGTCAGGGGGAAGGAGGGGGGGGGGGTTGCTGACAAATGAAGTCCAACTACTCAGATGGAATGTTATGGTGAGTACATAACTTCTTTATCTGAAGTAGTTAACTTCATTTGATCATCAACCTGTGGGACAGAGTCCCCAGTTACCCGAATCTTGGGAGGCCCTTAAGGAAGAATATTCCGGAGAACTGTAGAGCCAAAGCAAGCCTTTCCTCTAGACACCAAATCTAGCTTATAAGGAGTAATGAAGGTGTGAGAGGAGGCCCAGGTAGCTGCTGAACAGATATCGTCCAGGGGAAACTCTAGACCAAAATGCAACCGAAGTAGCCATAGAACGGGTGGAGTAAGCATTAACCCCTTCTGTTGCTGGTAATCCAAGTTCTCTATAAGCTTGTAAAATACAAAGCGAAATCCACTTAGTGATAGTCACTTTTGAAACTGGTTTTCCCAAATGGATCTAGCAAAGGAAACAAAAAGCTGATCATATTTACAGAAAGGTTTGGACCTATGCAAATAAAAATGTAACTGCCTGTGCACATCAAGCAAATGAAGTTTATATTCCCCTTTATTTTGAAAATTGGGAAAAATACAGGCAAATTAATTGACTGATTAATATTTGACTCCGAAGCAATTTTAGGAAGAAAAGACAGGTTAGTCCTGAGAGATACCCTATCCTTATGAGAAACTAGGTATGGGGGTTTCATACACAGTGCCTGACACTCCGACACTCTCCTGGCTGAAGTAATAGCCACCAGGAAGGCCGTCTTCCATGATAAGAATTTCAAGTCAACTGATGCTGCGGGCTCGAATGGGGGCACGACTGAGGCCTGAAGAACTAAAGTCAAATCCCACAGAGGGGAAGGGTTCTTAATAGGAGGCCTCAGAAGAAAAGTACCTTTCAAAAAAGTCTTGCAAATTCTGGCAGCAGCTAGGGAGCCTGAATTTTCCCCTACATGAAAATGGGAAACAGCTGCCAGCTGTACTTTCACTATGGAAGAGCAACAGTAAGCAACTGGTTTTGGAGTAGTCCCTGAATGCAGGAGTCTTACTAGGAGCCCAAAGCAGGTTTTCAGGCAGTAGTCACAGTAACATGGCAAGATTTGACTCTTTTGCAGAAATACTGAAAGTCATCCATCAGCATACCACATTCTCTGACTGACATAACAGTACCATATTCAATTTTTGCAACACATTGCGGTCAGTGCAGTAAACATTCTGTAAAAGTCCATAAACAGAATGATACAGATACTGATGTATACACACTACTCAAAGCCATGCAAAGGCATTTCCAGAGCAGGAAAGTTTAAAAATGTTTATGGAAACAAAAGCAGCAAAGTATACTAGCAATAATAATTCATGGTGGTGTATGTGAATGCTGTGCATTTTAATGCCTGCTGGCTAGATGATTTGGTCAAAAGGGTTAAACTATGACATTAAAGTCCACAATACCACTATGCTCTTGCCATTATGTATTCTGACTTGCAGCTTTCTTTATCCTGGGAATTTGCACATAAAATAACATTCTCTTCAGTCCTGTAGTTCAAACAGAACAGTTCTCAATATTTTTCTCATCTGGAGTCTTGCTAGAGGAATCATGAGAATCATACATGTGTGGGTCCTACTATCTTCAGAAATCCCCTTGCTTTGTCTGAGAAAAAAATCAGGAATAGGTCTAGATATAGATCTACTTTTTCTTATGAAAGAAAAGTTCTTTGAACTGAAGCGTCTAGGAGTGACTCCACGAAAACAATCATGGGAGGAGTTAAACAAGACTTTTCCAGGTTCTCCTGAAACCCCAGAATGCAGGAGATTTCTCATCCACGTGAGAGATTCCTGACACTTTGAAAAAGACGCTGCAAATACAAAGCAATCTCAGACCCTGCCTTGATGAGACTGCTGCATATCCGCAAGTCAACCTCCCTTGAGTAACTTGCATGCGTAATTTCAACCTGGTCTGCGGCATCAACAGGAATTGTTGGCGGGACAGATTTGTGTCCCAGAGACTCCCCCATCTGTGGAACAGACTCCCTCTCCACGTCAAGCAGAGTAACTCATTATCCCTTTTTAAGTGCAACCTGGATAACTGGATGGGAAACAGTAAATACACCACTGGGATTCCACCTGTGTCCCTGGTAGACTGGGACATTGGGTGCTGACTTGGATGAATATGGGCTAAACTCTTAGCTAGGCTTACAAGGGCCTCAGGGCCAACAGCCTAGTAACTTCCTATGATAAATATAAGCAAGTCATCGAAATAAGGAAAAAGAAAAATACCTCGCAATCTGCAGTATGCTATGACTGGAGCTAGACTCTTTGTAAATAATCTTTGAGCAGCAGATAACCCAAAATGTAATTACAGAGAACTAAAAGTGTGATCCAGTCACAGAAAACCTTAAGAAAAGATTGAAATCTGGATCTATAGGAATGTGATGATAAATCTAAAGTCGCATGCACACATACATTCATTCACACACACACACACACAAACACACACACACACACACACACACTAAATAGACAATGAGAAATAACAGTTTGTGAAGAGATAACATTCTGAATTTGTGCACTATTAAATACTAGATTAAAAAGGAAAGATCTAGAAACTGGTCTCCAGGAATCTTTTTTTTTTGGCACCAGAAATATTTTTGAATAAAACCCTTTGCCCACCTGAGGAGGAGGAACCAGTTCTATCACCTCCCGAGTCAGTAGATGCTGAATTGGGGGGGGGGGTGATAAGTTGGAATTCTCTGAAAGAGATTCCCACTACCATCTGTATTCTAGATTAATCACTTTCAGTAGCCATCTGTTTGAAACCATCTGCTGCCAAAGAGAGAAATGGAGGCACAGATTTTTGGAAAAGATTAAAAGCTTGTCAGGGTGGGTAGTGGTCGAGGGGATTTGAAGATGATAATTCAGGCAAAGTTTTCTGGAAAGCCATAATTAGTTCATCAGTGTAAGGGTGGGGAGGGACAGATGGACTGAGAGCTCCTGGCCATTACTGGAACTGGAGAAGTCAAGTGGTTAGATGCAGGGATTTAATGTACATCTGAGTTAGCAGATTGGAACTTCTAGGTAGAAGAATAGGTTTCTCCTTCAGGTGAGGTCTCACAAGGAGAATCAAATCTGACAGGGCTAGAAGGGATCTATGAGAAAAAGTTAAGCCTTGCAACACCTGGCTTTCTGCAGTAGTCTCAGTATGAGGGGCTGGGGAGATTAGGTGTACAGGAGACCAAGAGAGTGGCAATCATAGGAGAGTGCATTCCTTGGTGACTGGCATTTGATGTTGAATGACGAAGTGAGTAGGGTGCAGCAAGGAGTCCCCCACTTCTTGAATACGCTACATGCTACCCTGTTGTTCAGGTACCATGGGTCTATATCAGAATAATCGAACGCCTCTTCATCGACACAAAGAGTGAACGCTCAAAACAGCGATTTCTTTCCCTGGGAAAGAAATTGCTTGGCCTTCCCATGTGTTTGCCCCTTTCCCCACTATAGTGCGATCTCGGAGTTGGTATATTTAGTTAGGGGGGTGTGGGGGGAGGCACAGCCCCCCACATTGTAATGTTTGAAAGTGTGTGTGTTTGTGCATTAGTGCTACCGATTTCTTTCCCAAGGAAAGAAATCGGTGTTCTGAGTGTCCACATTTTAGTGCGTTTGCTGTTTATGTGTCAGCGAAGAGATGTTCGATTAAACACCTCTTCGATATTCTGATATAGACCCGGGACCACTAGTGGGAAGCAGGATGTGTTTGGCAAGCCCGTCCACAATCACATTGGAAGACCAGGGTATATATTTTGCAGTCAGAAAATATTGTAAGGTCAAGGCCCATTCCCATACTCCCACTGTTTCTCTGCACAGGGAGTAAGATCTGGGTTCTCCATTCTTGTTAAAGTACCGCACAACTGTCATACTGTCCGACTGCATGGAGATTACACCTCAAGGGAGTTTGTCTAGAAATGTTTCCAACTCTAGAATGGCTCGCATCTCAAGTATGTTAATATGCAGGGAAGCCTCCTGCGCAATCTATGAACCTTGAGCCATCGTGCCCACACAATGCCCTCAACCCAGAATAGATGCATCCATGGTGGCCATTGTGAGTAGTATGGGCTTGATGACTTGGAATCCTCAGGAAAGATAGGGCAGGGTTCAACTACCAGGATAAGCTTTGCTTGACCATTTAAGAAACTTTGACCTTGTGATGTAACTGATGAGATGACTGATCCAAATTTACAAAGAATCCATTGCAGGATCTTCATACTGAGTCTGGCATTGAGAACCACCTGTATCAATGCCAGCACAGGACCTAGAACTTTGACAACATGAACTGTTGGTGGCTGACCTCTCTGCAGCAGAGAAGCCACCTCTTTCATCAATGATGAAATCCTTTCCTGTGAAAGGACTCTTAGTTGTCTGCAGGTACTAAGACAACAACTTATGAATCCCATGAGGGTTCTAGCTAGGACTATTCCACATTCACTGTTACTCCCAAAGACAGACATAGTTGGAGCAAATATTGTCGTGCTATCACCAGTTAATCCATCAATGGGGCTACAAGGAGTCAGTCATCTCAATATGGAAAAATATACACTACTAAAAGTTGCATGTGGACTGCGAACGGGGCCATGCATTTGGTGAATACCCCAGGAAACTGTCATGCAGCTAAATGGCAAAGTTCTGCACTGATAATGATTAGCTTTTACCTAATGGTGGAGGAATCTTCTTGATGCTTTGTCCATCTTTATACATAAGTAAGCATCCAGAAGGTTGAAAGAGCACATGCAGTCCTCTTGTCTAGTGGGATGGCAGTATGGACAGCACCATGACTATTCAAAAACTCTCCTTCTTTATGAATCGATTCAGCCAACTCAGATTCTGGATCGGCCTGATGTCTTGGTTTTCTTGGGTACTAAAAAGAATCTGCAATAAAATCAGGATCCTCTCTGGTCTGGCGGGACTTCCTGGGTTGCTTTTTTTTTTACAGAAAAGAAGGTGAACTTCTCTTAATGCTGCTTCCCTCTGTCTGGGTGGTTGGGAAGTTTGAGTTGGGCATTTTACCAAAAAGAGAATGCAGAAGCCTCTGGATATGATTTTTCTTGCTCACCCATGCCAGAGTGTGTAAAGAGAGATGGACTCTGCCTACCCCAGAGTGGAACAGGCAGTCAACCCTTTAGGGTCAAAGCAGGAAAAATCTTGAAAGGACTGCCTACCTTCCTGGTTACAGGGACCACCTCTCCCTCTGGGGGAATATACAGATGAAGATTACCCACTGCCTGTAGAATCTCTGTCCTGCTGCTATCTGTGCTGTGGCCTGCTAGTATCTGCGAAATCACAATTTCCTGGCCCCTTTCTTAGTTCGATGCAAGGTCTTTTGCAAGGCAAAAACATTTAATCCCAGTAGCAGTAAGTATTTTGACTTCCTGCTTTCAGGTAGCCAGTCGATCCTTAACTTGTTGCCCAAGCAGCAATTTGCCATAAAAGGGGAGGCTGTCAAACACTGCTTTGAACTGGCCAGAGAAATCCATAAGCCACAATCAGGCATGTGTTCTCATAGTCAAACCTGACCCTACAGCCCTTGTTGCTCCATCTGTCACACTGTGTAGGAGATGCATGAACAGCGAGGCAAATGGTACTCACTATTGCCACTTGGAGCTCCAACTGGGACTGGAGCTCCCTCACTAGCAAATGTGTCAGATGGTTAGCAGTTTTCTGCCCAATCTCCCTTTCTCTCTGAAAAGGAATCATAAGTGCCATGTAGCTTAAAGTTTTAAGTGCAAATGTACTGGACATATACACCCACTTTCCAAATCTATCCATCATCCTATATCCCTTGTTAGGGGGGTGGATGGCTTGGGAATCCCTCCAGGCCATCCTTTATAGCCACAGTCACCACGATTGAGTCAACAAGATGCCCTTTGCTTCAATAAGACCTTTCTTAGGGAGTATAGACCGCTCTACCCAGTTTCCTTAGGAATGGCTACACCACATCTGGCTTTTTCCAAACCTTACAGCAGACCATGCCCACAAGTTTATCTGGGGAAGGCACTACCCATGCTGAGGGAGAGGAGTTACAGGCCACCTGTAAGATCTGCTCCTAAAGGAGGTGTGATCGACTGGCTAAGATGCCATCTGTCTCATAATTTCCAGGATTTCTGTGAAGGAAGGATCTTCTAGAGGGGATCTTGGGGAACTTACCCCTTTATTCAGATCTGCATCTGGTGGGGGAGATTATAAGGGGAGTCTAGGTGTATCCCCTTGTATGTCCTTTTTCTCATGAAGGCTATAATGAGAGTCCTCATCAGAACTCTCCTTGGAAGAGTGATCTTTGGATCTCAGCAGTCCTGACCTAAAACTCATCTGGTTCCAAAGAAGTCTGGATGATGGCTGGCCTAAAGTCACAACTCAGACTGTACCCAAAGGGTTGGATCGGAACCATTGACATAACAGGGACAAATGAGTTAGGAGTACCTCCTTTCTGCACAGAATCATCCACTAAAGTGCTTGCAACCAAAACTCTCTATGCCAACAAGGTTGGAACTGGTGTAGAACTGGTCAGCTCCACACTGACCATTGGTGCTGAAGACTGTGAGGTTGAAGCGAAATCATGGATCGGTGAACCAGAAGTGAATGCAGAGCCCTACATTACCAAGAAAGGCACTGAAGCCATGTGTGCCAATAATCTTGGAGCCAAAGGCTCAATACTGACTTCCTGGGCCCTAGTAATTGTCAGCACCAAAGAGAACGATGTTGAGGTTACAGTGCTGAGACCAATGGTGCCAGAGAAATGAAGGCTATCAGTGGTGAGGAGCCCAACATACCAGTCAGTGCAGATTCCTTCACTGCTCATGACAGAACTGGGCCTGGAAGAGGAATAGAAACAGTGCTGGCCTGTGGAAAATCTCAGCCCATGGTAGGAAATGTTGTCGCCAGGACAATACCATAATCAAGCTGGATCTTAACAAAGGCTGACATTGTGTACTCCCAATCAAGCTAGACCAGACTTTGAAGAGATCTGTGGGACCTGCTGGAAGCCACTGAAGGAGACCTTGAGGAAATCAGTTTCAAGAGCTCTCTCTTGGATGAAAAACTTTCGGGAGTGGACAGCTCAGTAAGGACTGAAGAGTCTTGTCAATCAGAAGTTCTGGAAGGCCTAACTACACTGGGATTTTCCCCTGAAGAAGCTGGAAAAAACCACGGGCACCTTAGCTGGTACTAACTTTTTCAACAGAGAATGATCAAAAGGTTCCCCCCCCCCTTTTTTTTCTTTTCTTTATTTGAAGACTGAGCTGAACAGGATGTGGTCACTGCTGTGCCCTATATTAGGGTCAGTTAGAAAATAATTCCTTTGCAGATCCAGATAATTAGTGGGAGGAGCTGAGAAATAGCATTCCTCATTTAACTAAAACTATTTGGAGGCATCTTTAGCTGCAGTACTTCTATGACTCTGTCTGCATTTAATTTTCCCACACACTTGCCCTGTTGCAGTTGTACTCTTAAATTTGGCAGCTTTGAGTTGTCCGTCCCTACTATAAATCTGATTTTGGACACTCCTCCTAGTCCCATCTCATCAGCTCCTTTCACTAAGTACTAACAGATCAATTGGGAAGAACCACCTTCTTAATCTCTTAAACTTGAATTATCTTCTGTTCCCTTCTCTTCTCATTTACTTAAAAAACTGCACTTTATTCAGGTCTTTTTACTCTACGTATCTGTGCATCCTCCTACTTTATTACTTTATTTTGCTTTTTGTTGCATATTCTTAAAGTGCCCAGTTGCATTTAATCTGCTGCATTTATTACTGCTTGTTAGCAGCCTGAAAAATTGTAACTGTTACTCTAAGCCTCCTAGTTTTGATTTAAGCACATGGGCTTCAAACTAGTTATCTTACATAAGGAAGGTTTGCGATCTACACTCTTGTAACAGGAGAAGTGGCTTACACCCTCCTAAGTTGGGAACTGCTGGTTGAATGCTTATTGTGCCTGTTATATTAAAAAGTGTCTTAGTTCTTTGTTTAAGCGCTTGGGTTTCAGGACAGTTATTTTACATTAAGAAGGTTTGTGGTCTACATTCTTGTGGGAGGAGAGGGTAGCCTCTATCCTTCTGAGCTGGGAATTGCTGGTGAAGGCTTACTGTGCCTGTTTCTCTAAGTGCCTTTGTTTTGGTCTGTGGTCTGCACTGTGGCATTACTGTCTAGATAGTTTTTTTAACCACTAAAACATCTAGTCTGCTCATACATGAGCATTGCTCATCAAGTTGCTTATCTTATTGTTTTCTTCAATATTTAATTTTTCCTTACTCCTCCCTAGTAGATCAATGGCCATGGATATGCACTTCCGGACTCTCATAGGTTCACAGGTGTTTACTAGGCTAACAAACTCAAGGGCCTTTTTAAGCCTAGCCATGCATCCCAAATCTCTGACAAGTTCTGATGTCCCTGATAAGTGTAAGCATGGATCTGGGAGATGAACCATTTACAGGTTACTTCTGTCCATTAGAGGCACTGGTGCCAAGCCAGGGATGAATTTCCAGTTTCCCATCTAATTGCACTTGGACAATTCACTCTCGCTGTGGAAAGACTACTTGAGATGGGTATTCTGAGGCATTGTAGCAATTGTCTCATGCACACTGACACCCCACTTATTCTTAATAAAACAGATAGTGTATGTAAGAGGGGTAAATACACTTTAACACTGGAGGCAAAACTCTCTCATATGACCAAAATTAACCTTACAGAGGTTGTCAGTGACACTTACACCACACGCCTATTACACAGGGTAATGACCCTACACATAAAACTAATTATGCTGAAGTTCTTACAGGTAACCTTCTTAAAACACCAAGACCTCCTGCAAAGTACAATCAAAGAAAGGGTCCTCAGCCAACATGTAAACACTCTTTTAAAACACCACCCACAGTTACACATAGTAACACTGTATCCAATGCCTCCACTGCTAAGCCCTTAAGGCAAACCAGCACACAGGCAAACTTCCTGGTCATTGGTGATTCTATAGAGAGGCATCCCTCACCAGAATAAGTAATGAGAGAGTCACAGTTAGTTGTCTTTCTGGGGCTAGGATTCATCAAGTCACACAGGCACTCAGGTCACTGAACCACAGGTACTAGAACAACTCTGTCATTGTCTATGTGGGTGTTAATGACCTGAGATGCACCTCCGTGACTATATAAAGTAGACATGATTGAGCTCAGTGATTACATGTCTCAAGCAGATATGAGCCTAGCACTGAGCAGCATACCACCTACTCCAAGGATGATGTCATGTTACCAACAGAAAAGGATTGATCTTAACATTTGGCTTAGCTTCTGGTGTCAGTCCAGTGGGGTACAATTACTGACAGCCTGGAGGACATGTTTGGTAGACCACACTGCTTTACCAGAGATGGTCTGCCTTATCCCCGCTAGGCTTTTGGATACTTGCAAAGACCTTTTCCACCTAAATAGTGCCTTTTTTAGGCAATGCCAAACTGATAAACCATCGCTTTAACTGAACCTATGATGGAATATCTAAAGGTGGTACTGCTCAAAGCTACAAGTCTTAACAAAAAACTCCATTCCCTGCAAGCCTTCCTCTCCTTGGAGAGTGCAGACATCTGTGTAGTAATGTAGGCATGACTTAAAGTTGCTGACAGTACCCCAGAAATGCAAGGTTATAATGTCTTTCACACCTTTAGACCAGCAACTGCAGAGGAGGAAACTAAAGGTGGAAGAGTGTCAGTTTATATTAACACTAATCTCACATCCAGACTAGTTACAGTGCATCACCCACTAGAACTCATACATGTGCAACTCGCCATAAACAGGGTGTCGTACCATATCCATCCACATATAGGTCCCAGTCCACATCCCAGGAAATCCATACTACCTATCTCAACATACTAAAGTCCCTCACCATTCAACCCAATACAGTATTCATGGGGATCTCAACTACCCCTCTATAGACTGGGAATCATACACCACTTCTAATGCACAAGCCCAGCGATACCTTAACGTTGTTAATACCAACAACCTGGAACAGTTGGTTTATTCTCCTAACAGGGGTACAAACATCCTTGACCTTTTACTCATGAACATGGGGGGCCAATGTTCCTCACCCAATGTAATATCTTCCCTCATCAGATCTGATCATAAGACAGTATTACTTGAAATAAAAATTAAATACATGGATCTAGCAACAACAACCTTTAGAAACTATTCCAAGGCTAACCTTTCTCTACTAAGCAACACACCTTGGCTAAATTCCAAGCACCCTCACATCCAGTAAATACCACAGAATACACTGAACTATTTATAAAATCTCTGTACAGCCATACTGACAGCTGTATAGAGCAAGCTGTGCCCACTTGTGCTAACAATAAGACAAACTCAAAAGACAAGCCACCCTGGTGGAATCAGAATATCAATCGGTTATATAACAAAAGAAAACAAAATCTTGGCCAAGAGTAAGAGGAACAAAGCCATACATACTAAAAGCCCCCTGACCAATCTAAACAGGCAGCTAAGAAGGTTAATTAATACTTCAAATGCTAAATGTAAAGAAAAAAATAACTTCTCGGGCAAAGGGCAACCAAAGCTTTCTACAGTTATGTCTGTAACTTCAGAGGAAATGCACAACAATGCGCAGAATGTATTGTAAATGGCATCACCCACACTGAACTGGAGGCCATTGCTAACCTTCTGGCTTACAGGTTGAGCTCACATTTCTTCCCCCACTCCCCCAGGCAGTCCAAAGGAAATACCACATAACACAATCCCCTCAAACATTACTAGACAACAGGTCATTAATGCACTTTTCAAGTCCAAAAACACTGCATCAATGCGCCCCAATAACATCCCAGGATGTTTAATAAATAGCATGAAACGTGACCTTTCTGGTCCACTTGAACCACTTTTCAACTTGAACCTTCAGTCAGGTTTCATGTCTAAGGAATGGAAGATGGCTGCAGTCATTCCTCTGTACAAAGGCGGTCCAACCACTGATCCAGGTCCATAAGTCTTACCAGCATCATATGAAAGGTCAGGGAGGAAATCACCATTGACATGATAAATAAGGACATAGGTAACCTATAAACACTGGACCCATTACAGTTCGGCTTTGTAAAAGGAAAGTCATGCCTATTAAATCTGGTGGACTTTGAGAGAGTCACTGTCGCTTGTCCGGTTAGGATAAAACCGTTGTTTTTAGCATTAGGCACCAACAAACTAGAACTAATAGGCAAGGTTATTCTGGTTTGCCTAGCGTCTAGATGTGTCCAACCTGCGGCCCTCAGAGCTCTGCCATGCGGCCCTCCAACTCCATCATCGATGTACGCATGCCAAAAAATACTTTTTTGTTGTGTTTTTCGTGCCAGTGACCTGTAACTCTAACATCGGTGTGCGCATGCACCAAAGCATCCTTCTAGTTTTGATTTTTTTGCACCAAAGAAGGTTCTGTGTTTTCGCGCCATTATTTCGTGCCAAAGAATCAATGTGTGTGCTCTTCCTGAAGAGGGACTCGTCTATGGATTTGCCGCCTTTACCTTTTAAAGAGACAGCACTTAACCTGTGTTAATAGGTAAGTATGGTGTGAGTGACTGCATGCATGAAAGCAGAATGTTTGTGTGCGTGAAAGTAGAAGTGTGTGTGTGTGTGTGTGTGTGTGTTTATGTGTGCATGACAGACAGAGACACATGCACAAAGAGGCTAACACACCAACAAGTTAGCTCACAAATGCATCCTACATTAAAAGTACACTTTCATTAAATTGCAGCTTTCCTGACAGGGAGAGTGTTGTATTGAATATGAAATCATACCTCTCAACTTTACGGATTTTCGAAGAACGTCTGGACTTTTGCCTCATCTTCCAATCTGTGTCTTTTGCTTAGGAAATAAAAGTAGTCATCCAAGGTAATGCAGTCCCAGGGAGTAAGAATGAGAAAGCAGCCTAGAGTTAATGGGTCAGTAGTAGATTGACTAATGTGGGACTGTAGCATATAAAGTTTTATTATTTTTTTTTGACTAACAAAAAATCACCCAGTACTGTCTTGCCATTGGTGGGTTCTAGGCAGTGATAGATTGGACAACAGTAAGCATATCTTTGGTGGATCATCAATACTGGCAAATCAGGTGGGCACAATGTCATTTTTTAAATGTTGGGGGTTTTAGAGTGTGTGTGTTTGTGCTGGGAGTGCTGCAACAGTAGATGATTATTAAAGACAGAGACTTACAAACTGTGGAGAATAAAACTGTGGAGAATATGTTTCTTTGTTTCAAAACCTGATACTTGGGTACTAGGCATGCCAAAATAGATTTTTTAAGACATAGCTTCTTGCCATTTACAGTGGATGGATATGTACATTTAATGGACAATGTTAGCAGTAGGAGTGTGGTCCTGTAGGGATCTGGAGGATACCAAGTCTACCACTGCCAATGTCTTGTAAAGTGACCTAAAATGGATACTGGGATGTTACTGAAAAAATACAGCAGGTGATCTTTGAAATGTAGTTTAATTAAACAAGTGCACTTGCAATTTACAGGCCATAATTTAATTTATTTCAGGTAGTCCATATCTTGGTAGATTGTATACCATTAGACTTAATTAGGGAGAGGTGTCATTCTGTGGAAATAAGCAGCCCTAGCTTCAGTGAAAGCTCTGTGGTTGTTTGCAGGTAGGAAGTTGCAGGATGTGGATCCAATGTGTTTTATTATTTTTAATGGATTTGTCATTTCAAAGTATGGTTTTCTTTGTTGCAAAAGAAGGCAGGATTGTATGAGCCATATAAAGCTTAACTGACAATAATGGGATAGAAACATTATACATGATGTATAATGTTTGCAGCTACACTTATTTCAATGGTGCCTGGATGCATAACTATTTTTGGGCCTGTGTCCCAATTTTATTTTTCGCTTTGTCCAGAATTCTTGCTCTAAGGTTGAGAGGTATGGGTCCATGCTAAATCAGAAGGTTGTATTTACCTTGGAAGACTTTTCAGCATAATTATGAGAAACAGAGCGTTTTTAATATCTCCACTTATTTCCAATATAAACTGCCATGTAACCCTGCAAATAACTTTCTTATTAAGCTACTTTAATTCTTTTGGAATTGACAGGTATGCTTCATTGGTTTGGACGTAAGCATAGCATGCTGTGATTGATTTCTTGCAGCAGTCTGTGGTTTACTTATAACAATAACTTTTCTGTATTTCTGGGTGTGTGATTAATTTAACAGTTTTAAAGATGTTTTCCAAAATTAAATAAATACATAAATAAAAAAAGTAATCCTTTCTTCACTTTGAGCTATTGACAAAGTCTGAGAATTTTTTTTTTTTCAAAAGCGATGGTCAGCATTACAGCTTAGTAAACGGTCAGTCGGTGAATAACTTCTGCACAAATTAAAATGTCTGAATGTCAAATGGCTTTAGACTGGAGGGGAGTTATATGTTTACTCCAGTATGTAGTATGAGCTTAGAGAGTTTATAGATTTCTTACTGATTTAATTTTTGCTGAATAATTGTTTGTTGATTTATTGATGGTCCTTTTGGTGGTGGGAAATTGCATGGATGAATCCATGTCTATTATGATTTTTTTTTCAGATATTTTGACTTCCAGACAATTTCAATCAGTGAGACTGTGTTATGTGATCACTGAGGTTGCCTATTTTACAAGTAGGGGCTGTGTGTGTGTGTGTGTGTGTGTGTGTGTGTGTGTGTGTGTGTAAGGGAGAAAGATTTAATATGTATACTGAATATATTTTTGCAAATGGAATTCTTAGTTAAATAGGCCCCTCTTCTTAGACAAGTACACTTGAGTAACCAGTATTAGATCTTAGCCATCCAGCTGGGAAAGTTTAGTATGTGGATTTTCCTAACAGTTTGATGAAGGCTATGCTACTTACTTAAGAAGTACATTCATGGCTATCCATCCAGTTGTAGTGTTGTTGAACTACATTGTTTGATAACGAGAGGAGCTTTTTACAGAAGTTGAAAGTTTTTGTGTCAAGAACCTGTCCATACAAAGTGGCTTGTTTATGTTGCAGTGGAGGCTGTGGTCTTTGTAGTGAGTGGTTTAAATATAACCAGTATTTCTGAAGTGGAGAAAGTCTCTTAAGGCAGGATCTTTCTTAGCCTGGAAAGCAAGCCAGTGATGAAATTTATAGGGGCCAGTGAGTGACAGAGGAAAGCAAGAAGCTTTTTAATCTGTTTGGATAACTAAGTGAACTCAGTCCTTTGACCTTTTTTTGTCAGAAATGGTTGTAGTCTTTCTTTTGGCAGGGTGTTTTGCTGAGGCACTTGCCAAAAGGGGTGTTGCGCTCAATAATTGCTCTTGTAAAGGAAGAATACAGGGATGTTATGACCTCCTTGTCCCTGGATGAGATACCTTTACTAATGAGGTGGGCCATGTAAAAAGCTTTCCGTACAACGGAGACAACGTGGTGGTCAAAAGTCAGGTTTCTATCAACCTGGGTGCCCAAGCACCTCTCGACTGTTTGCGTGCTTACAACATTGTTATTAATGTGATAATTTGTGGGGACATCACTCTCCTCAAAGGGGATGATTGTGCATTTTTTGGCATTTAGCTTGAGGCCATGTTTCTGGCACCAGTCATTTGTTTGGGTGAGACCCTCTTGTACCTTATTCAGAATTGTTTTATTAAGTCAGTAATGTGAATTTTTTACTTTATTGCAAATTTGTTGGCTTATTTTTGTGGATTATAGCATTGCAGGACTGCTAATGTTGACATTGTATGTAGATGGACTGCTGGAGTGGTTTTCCCAGTGAGAAATGCTACTGCTGTAGTGAACATATGTTTATTTGTAAAAAAAAAAAAAAAAAATCTATATATTAACTAAGATGTTAGAGTTAACTGTTAGATTAGGGAATTAAAATCAGAATGAGAATTAGAATTTTAAGGAAAATATTAGGCATTTATTAATTGTTCGAATGCACCTACAGTACAGCCAGGAGGTCGACTTTGGTCTCCCGTGGCAGCAAAAGAGTTAACTATATGATATATTTTATATGCGGCCCCAAGACAATTTCTGTTCAATCAATGCGGCCCCGGCAAGCCAAAAGGTTGGACACCCCAGACAGAAGTCTCTGAGCAGGGGAGTCAAGTAGGTTGACACGGGGTATATTTATGAGGTTAAGTAGATTCAAGAAGATATCGGTATTGTCATGCTTTGACCTTTCTAGTAATTGCTTTGCACTCTATACAGCACATTCAGCCAGGCTGTTTGACTGTGGGTATTCCAGACTGCTAGTGATATGGATAAAGTCCCACTCTTTTGCAAACTTCTGAAATAACTCACTGGTAAACTGGGTACTGTTGTCAGAAATAACTTTGTGTGGACTACCATGGACTGAGAAATGATGTTTCAATTTAGTAATAACAGTACTGGACGTTAGGTTAGGTAGTAAATCGATATCAAACCAGTTTGAATAAGAGTCTACCAACACTAAGTAATGCCGATTGTTCCACTCAAATTTGTCAGTGGCTACTGTTAACCGAGGTAGTTCAGGAATCTGGCTTAGCTGAAGTGGCTCTTTTTGCAAATGCGGTTTAGTACTATTGGATACTGAACAAGATGAAAACAATTTATCAATGTCTATTGACAGAGAAGGCCAAAATACTAGTCCTCCGCCCTTCTTTTGGTAGCTTTAGAACCTGGGTGGCCACGGTGCAAATTCTGAATATATTCATGTTGAAAGGAAGTAGGAAGAATAACTTTAGGACCTTTGAAAAGGATACCTCTTCCATCAGTATCTCATCTCTATAAGGAAAATAAGGTTGCACTTCTGGCAGTACACAAGATTGCTTTGACGGCCATCCAACACTGATGAAGAAGTAGAGCTTTTGCAAAATTGGATCAGTCTTTGTAAGATCTCTCAGCTAATCAAGTCTCATGGTAGAAAAAATCTGCACTTCTTTGACATCAAAGTCAAAATTCTCTTCAACAAGCTGTTCCGTGGTATTTCTGGGTGATTTGGATAAGGTATCAGCCACATAAAGGGGTCTGCCTTTTATATAGATCATTCTGAAGTTGTATTTTTATAATCTGACCATCATTCTTTGTAGTCTTGCTGGAGCTGTATGCATAAGGCTTCTTTAAAATAGTAAACTGGAGCGAAATGACCTCAGTGAATTGACGTTTCCAAAGGTACACAAAAAAGTTATTCAACTCAATAGAAATAGCGTTCCAAAAGCACAGAAAGGTTATTCAACCCAATAGAAACAAAAGTTCACACTTTTCCAGTCCAGTAACCACGTACAACGACATATAATCCAAACGAAATATTTATTTGAGCTAGCAAACAGTAAGCGCTTTCACCATAGGGCTTTTTCAAACTTCAACAGTAGCATTTGAAAAAAGGCAGCTTATATACATAAGGGAAGAAGTTCATTAGTATAATCAAGTCAAATTAATTAATTAATTAGTTAAAATCCATCTCATTTGAGTCATTTAAGGGCAAACCAAACCTATCCTTGTAAAATATGTGTTAAAACTCAAATAGGGTAACATTTATGCATACAAAGAATTCTTATAATACTATTTAATTTAGTAGCCCCTGTAACTTCATAACTTCAATTCATTTCTAATATCTTTAATGATGATACAATAAATAAAGAGAGTATAAAATATATATAATATATAATATGTAAAATACATACAAGAAATACATATAAAAACACAGTTAAAAACACAATACTAAGATATGAAAAATCATACCAATAGGGAATAAACGCATAAATGGGCATTTAATGAAAATATATTATGATGTAAATGTATTCCTAGCTCATATTAAGCAGGTAGTAAAAAAGTGCATATAAAAGTTTATATTATTCACATTATATATATATATATATATATATATATATATATATATATATATGCATACACTTCCAGCTAATTCATCATGCATAAACTTTTATATGCACTTTTTTACTACCTGCTTAATATGAGCTAGGAATACATTTACATCATAATACATTTTCATCAAATGCCCATTTATGCGTTTATTCCCTATTGGTATGATTATTCATATCTTAGTATTGTGTTTTTAACTGTGCTTTTATGTGTATTTCTTATATGTATTTTACATATTATATATTTTTTATACTCTCTTTATTTATTGTATCATCATTAAAGATATTAGAAATGAATTGAAGTTATGAAGTTACAGGGGCTACTAAATTAAATAGTATTATAAGAATTCTTTGTATGCATAAATGTTACCCTATTTGAGTTTTAACACATATTTTACAAGGATAGGTTTGGTTTGCCCTTAAATGACTCAAATGAGATGGATTTTAACTAATTAATTAATTAATTTGACTTGATTATACTAATGAACTTCTTCCCTTATGTATATAAGCTGCCTTTTTTCAAATGCTACTGTTGAAGTTTGAAAAAGCCCTATGGTGAAAGCGCTTACTGTTTGCTAGCTCAAATAAATATTTTGTTTGGATTATATGTCGTTGTGCGTGGTTACTGGACTGGAAAAGTGTGAACTTTTGTTTCTATTGGGTTGAATAACCTTTCTGTGCTTTTGGAACGCTATTTCTATCGAGTTGAATAACTTTTTTGTGTACCTTTGGAAACGTCAATTCACTGAGGTCATTTTGCTCCAGTTTGTTGTTTTCGTATATTAACACTTGTTTTGAAACCAGGAATGTTTATCTCTTAACAGGAGTTTTTTACGTTGTTTTTACTTCTTTAAAATAGTGACTTCAGATTGATGATCAGTCTCGATCTGGGTAGCTTGACCATAAATGTAATCATGGAACTTCGAACATGTGAACACAATTGCCAAAAGTTCCTTCTCAATTTGAGCATACTGCACTTAAGTTTGAGTAAGAGTTCTAGATGCATAAGGAGCTGGTCTGCCCTCTTGAAGAATAACTGCACCAAGACCGAACTTTGAAGCATCACAGGAAAGAATTACTGGTTTGTGGACATCATAGTATCTCAGTGTAGGTGGACTGGCAATTTGCTGTTTGAGGTTATCAAATGCTCTCTGGTGCTGTTCTAACCATGACCAGGCAACATTTTTGCATGTCAACTCTCTTAAAGGTACTGATAACTCACTAAAGTCAAGTATAAACTTGCCCAAATAGTTAACCATACCGAGAAAATGCTGTAAGGATTGGACTTTGTCTGGAGCTGGCATCTCAAGAATGGCTGCTTGTTTAGAAGGGTCCGTTCATAAGCCTGCACCAGTAAATAAATGACCTACATAAGTAACTTTTGGTAGCCTGAATTTACATTTCAGAGGATTGAGCTTCAAATTCACTTCATGTGCTCTATCCAGAACTTTCCTGAGGTTTCTGTCATGCTCTGCTTCTCCATTGCCTCCAACTAGTAAATCATCCACTATTAAAATATATGGATAATCCAAAAAAATTGCTTCATTGCATGCTGAAAGACTTCACTGGCAGAATTTATTCCAAAAGGCATTCTGAGAAATCTGTATTTATCAAATGGAGTACTGAATGTAGTCAGTAGTGAAGATTTGCGATCAAGCATTACTTGCCAAAATGAACTATTTGCAGTCAAGACAGAAAAAAGAGTGGCACTTGGCATGAGGGTGGCGACCTCCTCGACTGTACGCATAGGATGGTGTGGCCTTGTTAATGCTTTGTTCAAGTCTCTTGGGTCAATGCATATTTTGAGTTCATCTGAGCTTTTCTTATGAGCAACTACCATGGAAGACACCCACTCAGTTGGTTCTGTGAATGGACAAATCACACCTTGCTGCACCATCTTATCTAACTGGACCTTGACTTTGTCCTGCACAGCTATTGGAACTCTTCTCACTAGTCTGACCACTGTACTGACCTTTGGGTCTACTTTCATGGAGTACACAACTGGAAGTTTACCTAGCTTGTCATCGAAAACATCAGTATACTCTGATAAAATAGCATCAGTGAAGCTGAAACTAGGACATGTGTTTACATGATGGACTTCTTTGGTAAAAGATAGCAGTTTCATTCTTAAACTGTCTGTGAGACCCAATAATGACTGCATAGGTCTTCTGACTACATAAAATTGCAAGCTGTAACTGCTCCCAGCCGAACAGTTTGTAAGCACTACTGAGCCTTTGGTTTGAATCTATTTACCTCCATAAGCAACAAGCTTCACACAATTAGACAAATTAAGTTGTTCAACAGCTCTTACTCTATCAAATGTTTCTACTGACATAACATTACACTTTGAACTAGTGTCTACGTTAAGCTCTGTGGGTTTACCATTGATCAGAACAGTACAAAGCACTTGTCCTTTGCCAACAAATCTACTGTATTAATCTTTTCACCAACCACTGATACACCATCTACATAGAAAGTTGGGATGCAGTTTTCTACATGATCAACTTGCCTTTTTCAGTGACCTTTCTTAATAACTGAATGAGGCTTGCTTGATTTACAAAATGTTTGAAAGTTATTCCATTTTTTCCACTTGTGGCATTGCTGATCAAATGCTAAGCACTTCTCTCTTTTAGACTCATGACTGTCACCACAATTACGACAGTTGACAATAAAATTTGACTGGGGTTTTGCTGACTCACTCTTATACTGCACTACGCATGTCCGTTTTACTGAGCTAGTCTTAGAACTTGCTGGAAAGTTATGGGTCCTCCCTGGAAAACCGGCAGGGGCTACAGCTGCCATGTGCTTAGGACGGTTTCTGCTAGCCACGTGCTGAATGCTGTCTATGCTTGCTCTAGAGGCTGCTGAAACCATGCTCTTATCACTTGCAAGCATACTTGTGTACCTTTCTGTAATCTCATGGATTTGACAAATCTTTATAGCTTTGCTCAACATTAAATCACTGTTGCACAGCAAATTCTTTCTCACTGCAGCATTAACACCACACACAAGCCTGTCCTTTATCAACTTGACTTTCAAATCACCAAATCTGCATGCTTTAGCTTTATTTCTCAAGTCAGTAATATAGGCTGCAAAAGTTTCTCCTGGCTTTTGGTCTCTTGTGTGAAATAGATGCCTCTCCAATGTAACATTTGTCTTGGGGGGTTACACATTTCTCTAAATTTACATTTCAAGCACTCAGGGTCCTCTATTGATTCAGCGACTATGACTATATGGCGGTCCCCCCCCTCTCCTGCATATACTGCTGGTGCATACACAAATGAACGCTCTCTTTCAATGGCTTCTCACCCTGCTAAGTTAAGCAAAATAAATGCCCTTGTATGTGCATTTCTGTCAAAAAAAGCTGCTTGTATGAAATGTCATACTTCTGCACAAATACTCTCTAATTCTCTGCAATATTATGATCAAACATAAGAGGACTGGGTCTGCGAAATGCCTCTGCCATATCAACACACAGTAGTAATTGTGCTTGAAATTATGTATGAACATATACACATATATAGGCCAGAAATTTATGCCAGAACTTGTAACTATGCCCAATAGCACAACAGACTTTTTGAAACAACTGTTCTTTGCAAAATAAGTCTCTGTAGCACAAGAACACTTTAAAATCACTGTACTTTGTGAAACCACCCTTTAAATACTTTGAAATGACTGTGCTTTGTGAATAAACTGTACTCAGTGCAAGAAACACAGTAAGAAACACTTCAAAATGACTGCACTTGCAAATGAATTGTATATAGCACATGAAACATTTCAAAATGGCTGCACTTTGTGAAATAACTGTACAGTGTAAGAAACACTTTGAAATAGTGGCACTCTGCGAATAAATGTACACAGCACAAGCAACTTTTTGAAATGGCTGTACTTTGACTGCACTTTGCAAAATAATTGCACTTTGTACACAGTAAACTCTATGAAATACTTCCACTGTAATAAAGCACACCAACTGCAAACACTTTGCACACACTGTGATACTTCGAAAAACTCTAGTTATGCTTTGAATGGCTTCGGTCAATACAAAATAGTAGCTTATGCCAAAACACAGTTGTTTACTAAAACATGCAGTCACCTTACTTTTCTAAGCTTATTTTTCCCCTTTATTGTATTTATTATGCCAATTTGACCTCTTATAATGCCCATTAAACTCTTCTTGTGCTCATTTTACTTTAAACATGCTTGTTATGTAAATCGGAGGTAACTCTGAACCCCGTATTTTATCAAATATCGTTGTTTCTAACACTTCATTTAATAAACAATGCATGTTGCGCTACTCATTTGATTAATAATGTGTTTTGTGCTTTACAAATTCTTCGTATCATTTTATTTGCAAAATAAATCATTGGTGCAAGTTTTGGTTACCTGAAGTTCATTTCTGGCCCTTTTTTAATTGTCTGAGCACTGCATCACCCAACCTGCTCAATATACCTTCACCGTCAACTCTGCACCTCATGGCTTGAAGAAATTGCACTCTCAATCCCGGTTCTAGCACCATGTTGCTCATTCTGTCAGGATAAAACAGACTAACAGTTGTGGGTTCAGTTCAAGCAGCTTTACTATATACAAACACATCAGGATTAAGGCTTAGTAACTTAAACTTAAATACACTTATAAACAGGCTGACTACTGCACTCATACATGTTAACACTCTGGCTGTTCTCTCAAAATGGCACTGCTGCCTGCACGTGCTCACTATTTATATGCATGAGCCCACACTTGGAAATGCTTCTTAAAGTTACAACACACACTCTGTTCTAAAGTCACCAACGCAGTGGATGAAGGCAAGACTGTGCATACAGCTTACCTCGACCTGGACAAGGCTTTTGATATAATACCCCACTCAAACATTATAGACAAGCTCACTAATTTATGTATAAACCTTTTTACCACGTTGGATAGCCAACTGGTTCACTGATAGGAACCAGTAGGTCAAAACAGATGAGGCCACCTCCATCAAGAGGACAGTCATTAGGAGAGTCCCCCAGGGCTCAGTACTAGGTCTGCTCCTTTTTGGCATCTACTTCTATGAAATGAAAGCAAATGCTGAAAACTTTTGGCTGACTAAGTTTGCAGATGAATGCAAGATGGAGATTATCATCAACTCCCCTGCAGACAATAGCATTCTTCAAGAAGGTCTATCGCTGACTAATAAATGGTGCCAAAGCCATGGTCTTAAACTCAATGCTAAGAAATGCATAATTGTATCCTTTGAGAAATCAACCATCCCAGCTAATTACCATGTTGATAATACACCCCAGGAGTCGACCCAGTGGTCACAGTGGTGATGAAGTCCTTTTATATTGCACAACTTATAAGTAGGGGCATAGTAACTAGCGCCAAATAGGTCATTATCCCACTGTACTCCACCCTTACCAGACCAATCGTAAGAGTACAATGCTCCCTTTGGTATGCAACTGACCAGGCATATGCAGCAACTAGAGTGACCTCAAAGTTTCCTTACAAAAAGAATATGAAGTGTAACAAACCTGTCTTGCGAAGAGTACCTTAAAGCCATTTTCCTCTGCTGAGTCTCCTATAGATTGCAGAGGGGTGATAAATGCCTGGCTTACAAGGCATCCACAAACCCCACACTTATGAATCTCCTATATATTCCTAAGTCAAAGAGTACCAGAAATTCAAGGTCCAGGGACCTGAATTTTGTCTGCGACTTAAACAGAACATGCTAGAGAAACAGATATGTGTTTCAGAGACAGCCCCTCCTATGGAACAGGCTTTCCATCCATGTAAAGCTGAGTTTGTCTGTTACTCAATTGAAGCACAACCTAGACAAGCGGATGAGAAATAGGAAATTTACATTGGGCCTGGCACCCATGTTCCTTATGAACAGAGGTAGCTTATAAAACCCTGGCCTTCAATGTCCTATTTGGATGCAGGACATCATCATTTTTTCGGGAAAACTTGGCTAGGCTTAGAAAGGCCCACTGGGTAATTAGCCTAGTAACAGTCTACGATTCTAGGAACATTGTGTGTGAATACCTGCTAATTAGTTTACAGGAAGAGGAATAAAATTCAAGGGAAGGCAGATACTGAGCAATGTAACAGAGTGAATATTTTTTTAAGAGAAATCACACACACACACACACACACACACATATATATATATATATATATATATATATATATATATATATATATATACTGCTTGAAAATAACAAGGGGAATGTTTGTATTGTTTTCTTTTCTATTACTGTATGTATACTTACTTTACTTTTTAGAACATGTCATTTTATCAGAGTTGTTTAAAAAATGCTGTTATCTTTGTTAACTAAATCAAGTAAAGCAGAACACAGATAGTGGACAAACATGAGAACACTCCAACAAAAGTGGACACACTAAATAGGAACAGTTACAGTAGGAGTGCTTGAGCCACTTTTTTTGCTTGTGGTAGCTAACTGCTAGATTATTTAAAGGTATAGCTACGCAAATGTAATATGAAATAAAACTTTACAGACAATAAAATAAATATATTGCATTGTTTTTTTTATCAATGAGAAAAAGGCAATTTTCCCTCAAAGGGCAAAAATACTTAAAGGACTTGACTAAACAAAATGCCTTAAACTACAAGTCTAACATCTTGTCAAAATGTGTGACACTGACGCATATTTAGATCATGAAGCCAATCCTATTCCATTTTAGAACTTGCCATCTGTACTAAAAATATTAGTCAATACATTATTAAAAAAGCAAGGTTTGTATTAACCTGAAGTTTCTAATGAAAAAAGCCTTTAATGGCGATGGTTACCTAAAGCAAATGCATAAACTAGAATGACTGTCACTGTAGGAGGCAGGTCTTACATGCATGATTAGCATAACTCCCATTTATGCTACTTACTTTTCATTTTCTTCTGCAAGCTATAGGCAACCATTGCCACATTTGTACTTACCTTGCTTGAAGAGGCTTAGGATTCCATACTGGTAGCAAATTATAAAATAGCAATTCCACTATATTACATAACTACTGTACAACTTCTTTGACTATTTTTTCTGTTCATTTATGGGCCACACAACCTTTTCCTTTGAAAAATTACATACGCACACTGAGTGTTACCAGCAAGACCAAGTACTAGTAGTATGTGTAATTTTACTGTTCCTGCACTGGCAGTGTGTTAAGTGATCACTAGAGTGTTATACTGTAACTACTGATCATGCTTTCAGGGACAATGGATAGCAACTGGGAAGCAAATGGACAATCTGATAAGTGAGCTAAATATATTAGTTCACTGACATGCATACAATCTGTAAACTGTATCTGATCAATACAAGTACTGAACCATTACAAGTGCACTGTTATGGCTTAATGACAGTTATCTACCAGTGTTTCTAATTTGTTATATACATTTCTGACGCCCATGTTTTTTTGCAAGCTTTACACATGCTTTCAAGAAGTAAATGAGGCAGCACATTCCATTAAATTTATACTGTCCTTTCTGATTGTGGCAGCTGTTGTGCAAATGCAAGGACCACTTCAATATTTAAACAGCAGTGCTGATCACATCTCAATGTCAATAGCTTTACCAGAGCCTGTACTTAATAAACACATTCCCCCTAAGAATAACGTGCTATTATTTGCGAACCACGATCTCAGCAAAACAAGTGACAGGGTGTTACACAATATTTATAAGTAAATGAAATGGGAATAACATATTTTCTTAGGAAAAATACTTAATTTCAGCATCTTGTCAAACAAGATAACTGTCTCGACTGAATGGATGTGCCAGCTACCTATTAAATTATGGGTGCTCAGAAGTTCCAAAACCATAAGATCAATTCTGAACTGCAGACAATGAATAAATATGACAGTCTGGAAAACTAAGGAATTTGACTTCAACTCAGACAACAAGTTAAAGAGAAAAACAGAAAGGAAACTATGGACTTACTAACTCAGTAATCCTACACAGAAGTCTGGATAAAATAAACATAACACTTATTGACAACTGTAACCTGCTTAAAATGCTGAACAAGCCAAAATTATTTTCCATTCTGTGTTACCATAAGGAACTTGAGAATTTTTTTTTTTTTTTTTTTTGCACCTAGTGAGTCATACGGAATGGAAAGCACAATGCAAGGTCAGAGGTGAGATCTGGAAACTTACTTGTTTCTCTCCTCATTCTTCAGTCCCTTCCACATATCTTCAATTTTCATGGAAATATCTTGGATACTAGATTTGGGGTTTTCTGCTAAAATCTTTGTTCGTGTTTCTTGCATGAAAATATCCCTGGCTGATAATGGTTTCCTTACTGTCCGGCTGCTGATCAAATCATAGGCTGTAGTCTGCCCTAATTTCTCAGTGACTACATTAGACATTTCTTTACTGGGACTTTTGCTTGAATTCAACTTATCCAGGCATAGCTGAATGTTTTTATCATCATTGTCCAGTGTTTTTAACCTTTTCTCTGTTGGTACTAAGACATGGACAGGCTGCAGGTTGCCTCCTTCAGCATTCTTTATTGCAGTCCCCATGCTCCAAGTATCAGCAGAGCATTCACAAATACTTTTACCTACATCTGTCTCTTGGGTAATTACTTTTCGACCTTTTGCCAGACCTCTGTTCAGTAAACTCTCTGTATTACTCACTGGATCAGAGTCCACTTGATTGCTATCATCCCCTAGGGTGACAGTTATCCCAAACTCATTTACATTTTCAATAACCTGGCTGTTGCCATAGGATGATAAAATGTCCAAGGCTTGGACTGTCATGTCCTTTGCAGAATTAGGGTCAGAGTTTCCCGTGTCATTCACAGGACAATCTGGATTTTTATTGTGAAACATCTGAACCACAGGTTCCGTTTGAGCATTCTGTGTATCATTACTGGACAATTTTGGTGTGGTGTGGGCATCTGAATTACGACTCACAAGTGGTGATGTTTCAGGAGAAACAGCTGCAAGATCCTCAATTTCCGTATTTTCATCTGACAGTTTGTCAGGCAGGAGTCCATACAGCGAAATTAAAACTGTTGTAAGAGAAGACAAAACTGATTCCTAAGGAACAAAAAAAGTAAATAGATGAGTAAAAGCATAACCATAACTCACACTATCAGAACCAAATGCTTCTACAAGAAAAAAAATTCTAATAATCAATTATCAATATAATATACAAAGATATATTAAAAAAACTGCTTAAAGCTGTCCATGTTATTGTATTAACTTCACCATTAGTTAATTAGTGATTTTACAGTTTACACTATCAGAAGGCCATGATAAAACAAAGGGAGGAGGTGTCTCAGTGTTTATAAAGGACAAATACACTGCTAGACTGGTCCAACAACATGACTCACTTGAGTTGCTCCATGCCCAACTAACCACAGGTGCGACCCCTTATCATAAACTTGTCAGCTACAAATCCCATAACCCACATCTCCTACCTAAACCTACTGGAATCTATTAACATTCAGCTTAACACTATACTTATGGGTGACTTCAACTATCCCTCCATAAACTGGGAGACATATGTGACCCATAATTCGGCTGCTCAGAGGTTTTTGGACTTTGTTAATGCAAACATCCTGGAGAAACTAGTTAGCTCCCCAACTAGAGGTACAAATATCCTAGACCTAATACTCACGAACATGGGGGGGATGATGTTGCTCCCTCTCATGCATTAATTCCACCCTGGTAATATCTGACCACAAAATAATCTCCTTTAGTATTAAAACTAACCTAGAACCACCCACCCCCAATAAACTCCAAACCTGTTAAGAACATTGCCAATGCCAATTACTTCATACTAAGTGACCAATCCCCTCTGAACTTGAATGACACTGAGGTCTACTCTGAGCTGTACACAAAAGCACTGTACAACCACATTCTTAGCTGCATAGATGAGGTAGTACCTGACAAGTCAAACCTGTGATTACTGGCAAAAATAAACCACCCTGGTGGACCCCTAGCATAAACAGGCTACTCAATAAAAAGAAAAAAATCCCTCTCCAAAGCCAAGAAGAAACAGACAAAACAATGCAAAGAAACACTTACCAGTCTAAACAAACAGATTAGAGAGTTGGTCAAATCTGCCAAAGCAAACAACAAGGCAAAGATAGCCTCCCTGATGAAAGATAACCACATGGCTTTTTTTATTTATGTTTGTAACCTCAGGGGAAAATGCTCAGCAATGTGTCGAGTTAATCAAGAATGGCAGCACTTACATCCAGTCTGAAACTATAGCAAATCTGCTGGCTGACAAGTTCAGTTCAAACTTCTCCCCCCATCACCTCCTACCACACTCAAAGAAATACCTTCAACCATCCCTCTACCAGTCATTATGAGTGAACAGGTCCTTACTGCGCTCGCCAAAACCAAAAACACAACATACATGGGTCCCAACAACATTCCAGGATGCTTCTTAAATAGCTTAAAACAGAATTTATAAGGGCCACTAAAAACCCTGTTTAACCACAGCCTCTATACTGGCTTTGACAGAGAGGAATGGAGGACAGTGACAGTAGTCCTGCTGCACAAGGGGGGCCCATCAACTGATCTAGGAAACTAGAGACCCATAAGCTTGACCAATCTTTTCTGCAAGGCCTTGGAGAGAATTACCATGGACCTGATCAATGACAATATAGAAAATTTCCAAACACTGGATCAGACCCAATTTGGCACTGCCAAAAGGAAGTCTTGCACATCAACTGATCCAGGGAACTAGAGACCCATAAGCTTGACCAGTCTTATCTGCAAGGCCTTGGAGAGAATTATCATGGACCTGATCAATGACAACATAGGAAATCTCCAAACACTGGATCAGACCCAATTTAGCACTGCCAAAAGGAGGTCTTGCGTGCTCAATCTAGTGGACTTCCTCCAGAAAGTCACTAGGGCCATGGATGAGAGTAAAACTGTACACACTTCTTAACTAGACCTAGCCAAATCTTTCAACACAATCCCCCACTCAGGGATTACAGAGAAACTTATTCAGTTAGGCACAAACCCCTATATCGTCAGATGGGTATCAAACTAGCTCACAGGACACATGTTATCCGGATAGGTGAATCCACTTCCGATGAGAAACCTGTTACTAGCGATGTATCACAGGGCTCAGCATAGGGTCCCATCCTGTTTGGTCTATACTTCTCTGAAGTGAAGGCCAATATTGGGGGCCTCTAGCTCACCATGTTTGCTGACGACTGTAAGCTGGGATCAATCACTGAATCCCCAAACGATGTTGACAACCTACAAACAGGCCTAAACATGACAAAACTGTTGCCAAAACCATGGTCTGACACTAAATGATAAAAATGCATAATCATACCCTTTGGTAAATCATATATTTTTGTAGATTATAATACTGACAGCACACCCCTATAAGTAAACCCAGTGGTGAGGGAACTAAGAACAAAGATAGACAGTAATCTAAACTTTGACCACCAGGTAGCTATGGTAGTGAGGAAATCCTTCTCTGTGGCTCAACTCATAAGTAAAGGCATGGCCTCAAAGATCAAAGGAAGTCATAATGCCATTGTACTTGGCCCTCATCAAGCCCATAATCGAGTACAATGCTCCCTTCTTCGTGTACTTAACCAGGCACTTACACAAACTGGAGCAGCCCCAGAGGTTTCGCACTAAAAAAATACAAAGTGTAAGACACACATTTTATGCTGACCACCTAAATGCCCTATCCCTCTACTCTGTCTCATATAGTTTATTGAGAGGTGACTTATACCTGACCTACATGGCATTCTCTGATCGAGCCCTGATGAAAATGTTACATATTTGGGAGCAAAATTATATGAGTCTTATGGGTTCCATGGACCTGAACCTTATTTGTGACTCTAAAAGAACTTACTAGAGAGAGAGATTTGTATCCCAAAGGCTACCTCATCTATGGAATAAGTTTCCCATCTTCATAAAACAAAGCTCGTCCCTCACTCTCTTCAAAAAGAATTTGGATAAATGGATGGGGAAACATAAATTCACAACTGGGGTAATGCTCAGGGTCCCTATTTATGTGGAAAGGCGTCCATCCCTGACCATTTTCAAGTGAAACCTGGATCACTGAAAGGGAAATTGTAAATTTAACCCTGATATGACCTCAATGTCTCTGATGGACACAGGGAGACAGTAAGATAATTAAGCCCAGACTAACATACCCCCCCCCAATAACTCTTCGTTATCTCCTTACTAACATATTCTCACCATATAGGTGTCCAATGCACTTGAGGACAAAACTGGGTTGGGTTGCAGGACTAAACCTCTAAAGACCCTGGTGATAGATAGCCTAGTACAAACCTATAAACGTCTGAACCTATGCTCTGGCCCTAAAAAGAAAAAAAAACAGTAAGAGTGGAAGCGCAGACTTCAGAAAAAATTTTCTCAGGTAGGCAGCAAATACTGAAGGTGTGATAGGAAAGAAAGATGCAATTGGGAATATAATTTTTGGGAATGTAAAGAGATGGCAGATTTTAAAAATTGTAAATATAGAAATTATTTTTTTGAGCTGGGACATAGGATCTGAATTGGCTACACGTAGTAAGAAATTACTAGGTTTAAAGTGATTTGCTGTCAAAACAGCAATTACTAGAAAATGGAAATCAAAATCTAAACTACCTGTAACGTAAACACTGAATATTGTAAAGGAGAAAAAAAGACCTGAAGATAGGATCTTAGGAAAAACAGGAAGGAGCAAATTACATAAAAATAAATAGAATTTGTTGAAACAATGCTTGCAAAGTAATATTCAGGAGGTGAAATGAGTTTTAAGGGAAGGCAAGACTTAAGCAATTTATGTAATGTTGGAGTAAATGACAATTGTTATAAAGAAAATGTGTACGCTGCATGAAAATAATGATGAAAAGGCTACTATAGTTTGTTTTTTATTAATGTACGTGTATTCAAGTCACTGTTTAAAATAATATTTAAGAATGGTATTTAAAAAATGAGGAAGCACAAGGCATATGCTGGTGAGATATATGACAGAGAAAAAAATAAAGAAATCTGCAAAAAGTGAAACATTTTATCACAGGTTAAACGGAAAATTTGTACTCCACAAGCCAACACTTAAGAGGCTAATTATTACTACTATGCACATGAAAAATGAACATGTACACAAAATGAGAATAAAAAGGCTTCTTAATGAAAGTCCAATGGTTTTGTGACTGCCTTGCAAAACGGATCACAAAACCATTGGAAACAAACAAAGGCAAAGTATGCCAAAAAACTTTTCTTTTTTTTTTTTTTTTTTACAGAATGGCAAGCTTGGCTATACCCACCACACTCTTTGATAAGATACCAATATCAGGGGTCGGGGGTGGGGGGTTATGGCAACACAATCTCAGTCTTTAGTGCAACATCCCCACAACCACATGCTAATGATCAAAAACAAGGCAGTCAAGCATTAGCCTGGCATCCATATTAAAATACATTTTCATGGCAAAACTACTAAATATATGTGAAAAGATGAAAACCTGTGTGAAAGAACACTGAACTAGTCAAAGTCAAGTCAAAAGTAAACTTTACTGTCATTCAGAAATCAAACAAGTGCAAAAACTGAAAGAAATTCAGTATCTCCAGACTCAGCAAACAACATACAGACTGTTTTCACAGACATTTACACATGTAACACCTGGCTATTACATCACAGACAGGCAGGTAGACAGACTAATATTGCACATAATTAGAAACGCATTTTAACACTTTTTGAACTGAACACTTACTTGCATGAGACTTTAGTATTGCACAGGTACTTGGTTAAGAACAATGATCCTTGCACAGAAAGAGACATTGAGTACTGCACTGTGAACATTAGAGTATTGCACTATAGACCTTAAGTATTACACTGTGTTTAATTTATGAATTTGCATGTATTGCACTGAAAGAAGATATATTTTACTGCATTGCTACTGCTACCTACATGGCCTATAAGTTACAGTCATGGTGAATATTGCACTAAGAATTAGGTGAGACTGGTAACCAGGTTCTTGCACAATTTGAGACTGTTGGACATCATGGAATGTAGTGGTTATTAGAGTTCAGCAGCCTGATGACATTAGTGCAGAAGCTGTTCCTGAACCTCATAGTTCTGCAACGTATGCTTTGGAAATGCTTTCTGGATGATAAATGCAGGAACAGTCTGTAAACAGGGTGAGTGCAGTCTTTAATTATTCCTCTGGCCCTGCTGAGACATCTGGATAAGTACAAGTCATGGATAGGTGGTAAGGTGGTCTTAATGATACTCTCAACTGTCTTCACTACTCTCTGGAGGGATTTGCGCTCAGAATTAGAGCAGTTTCCATACCATACCATACAACAAGGTTGTTCATCAGGATACTTTCTATCGTACCTCTGTAGAAGGTATTGAGAACCGCCAATGGGAGATTCTCTGTCCTCAGCCTTCTTAAAAAGTGCAGCCCCTGGTGCGCTTTCTTGACTATGGCATTTGTATCTGTGTTCTAACGCAAGTCCTCATCGATGTGCAGTCCCAGAAACTTCGTGTTTCTCACTCTTTCAACTGTTTCCCCATTGATGGTGAGGGTAGAATGTTCCTTGTGATTTTTCCTGTAATCCACAATTATCTCTTTTGTCTTGTACACATTTAGTGCTAAGTTGTTATTTCAACACCAGGTAATGAGTTGTTCCACCTCATCTCTATATGCTATTTCATCGTCATTACTGATGAGGCCCACCACTGTTGTGTCATCAGCAAACTTGATGATGTGACAATCATGTGTTAACAGGGTGAACAGCAAGGGACTTAGTACACATCCTTGTGGAACTCCAGTGTTAAGAGTGATGCCATCCGAGGAGTTATTTCCTATGCACACTTTCTGAGGTCCGTCTGTGAGAAAGTCAAGAATCCAGTTACAATGTGGAGTGTTGATGCCAAGTTGGAGTAGCTTCATTACCAGATGAAGTGGGATGACTGTGTTAAAAGCAGAGCTGAAGTCAAGGAATACTACTCTCACGTAGGTGTTTTTATTCTCAAGGCGTTCCAGCAATAGATGGAGTGCTAGAGAGATGGCATCTGCCGTAGAGCAGTTTGCTTGGTAAGCAAACTGCAGAGGGCCAAGATCAGCAGGCAGCCTAGATGTTATGGCATCCTTGACCAGCCTTTCAAAACACTTCATCACTTTGGAGGTGACTGCTACAAGGCGGTAGTCATTTAAGCAAGATGGTGGAGACTTCTTTGGTAATGGAATGATTGTTGCATCCTTGAAGCATTTCAGAACTATTTGCTGACTCAGGGAGTTATTGAAGATAACTACCACTGCTTTCAGTAATTTCTCAAAAAAAGGAACTACTCATTTGTGCCTATATTGAGTATATATGATAAAAATGTTGACACAAACAGAAGATGAAGCCCTGTATGTTATATTTAACATACTGCTGTCCTAAGAAATGACAGAATGCAACTGTGAAACTTAAAACACACACAGGACACAGTCTGACTGTGATGGATGAAATAATAGTTACAATGTGCTATGATCATCAAAAAGAATGCTTGCTTTTACCATGGAAAAAGGTGAGGGGCTAGCTTTGCATGGGAGGATTTGGCTGCAGAAGTTAGTCCATCGATATATATAACCCCTTTTTTCTTATTTTTGCACATGGGGTAAGGGTGTCACATCAAAAGTGACAATCATCTAGGGCCAATGTTCACATTGGATCTGTGGATGGATAATAAAACATTTACACCAGAACTGTCCCCTGTACTACAAATGGGCAGAGGCAGCTCCTAAACGCTTTATTCCATGCATCGGCCCCTCAAATCCCACTTATTCTCACTAGGGGCAAGGTAAAATTATTGACCATGGGTTGGCAAGTCCAATCTAACATCAGATGGGGTAGGTTAATTTAAGCACCAAAAGGGAAATCAGCTAGGCTTAAAATGGCTTCCCAAGGGCACCTACCATAGTACGTACCTATGAAAGGCAATACGTTGTGTAAATGTAATCAACACATACAAAATCCTTCAGAAAATGTGAAAATGGTGCCTTGTAAAATGTTACTACTATACTAACATCAAAAGTTACGAATATCACATGATTGTGATTACTCATCTTTTGGCACAAACACAATGATTTAATATGTCTAGTTGACCTTAGATGATAAAAGGCCAGTTGCTAAAATGTCAAATACCCTTTTATCAGCTAATAGAAAGCATTCCAAGAAACAAAAGAGGCTCACCACGACCACTTAAAAATACTGTTCTTTATTCCACTGCAGTAAAAGTAAGCGCTTTCACGTTGCCAGAACGCTTCTTCAGACTTCAATAACTACTATACAAAATGAGTAACTATATATAGTGTTCAAATAGACACACCTTAACAATTAGGTCTTTAATAATTGAACCAATTAAGAAATTTTTTTCTTTTTCTTTAAAAAGAAAGAACCTAAAAAATACCCTCATATATATATATCTCCTGTACCTATGTATAAAATAACAATAAAAACACATATAAATGTGACAAGAGATGTATACAAAAATCTGTATACAAAAAATATATATAGAAAATGCACCATTAAATATTTTATGCTCTTAAAATAATGAAACAACAAACTAATGCTTATAAGAACAGGCAGCTAAGAAGGGTTTTAGAGTGACCCTTTCATTTAGACCATGCCCCTTAAAACTTTGTAGTCTTATTATCCATTTATTCTCTCTTTCTTCAGTATAATTCTTAATGTTTCCCAGTCTGTTAGACTTCTTTATTAACTCAAGTACAGTAAACTTAAAAGTGTGTTGAGTGCCTTTTTGCAATACATGACAAGCTAGGGCATTTGTTTCATTTTCTTTGTTAACAGCATAAATATGCTCCCTAACTCGTTCCCTTAAACTCCTGTTGGTTTTTCCCACATAAAAACATGAGCATAGTTGGCATACAGCAACATACACCACATCACGTGATTTACAGTCTGCATAGAAATTAAAATCATATATTTGTGTGGTGTCAGGATGTCTAAAATTATTCATATTAGACATAAAACTACAATGATTGCAATTCCTGCATGGTAACGTCCCTTTTCTATCAGATTTAACCAAATCTCTACTATTATTCTCATAACATAATAGTCTCTTCAAAGATTTAGTATTTTTATATGAGAAACTTGGTCTCTCCCCCACTATCTGTGTTATCCTCTCATCACTCATTAGAATATTCCAATTCCTATTGATTACCTCCTTAATCTTAGAATTCTGATTGGAATAATGGATAGTAATTCTCTTATATGCATGTACATTCTTGTTATTATTTGCAGTCTGTAAGCTTCTATCAGCATTCATATAATTGTAAAAATATGGCCTACCTTTGTTGTTCCTGGTGCACTCATTAACTTGAAATATTTTTTGTATTTCATGTGAGTTATAACCTCTAGATGCCAAATTCTTGACCAAAACCTCCTTTGCACTATCAAAAACACCTCAAAGGAGGTTCATTGAGACCCTTATGTATTTTTGGTAGACCCCTAAACGTCGGTATAGTAGGTAAATCCACTAGCAAAAATTTATATAAATCAATATCTATGGTAGAGCATAGTAGCATATCATAGAACTCAGCATGCACATTTCTTATTAAATCATTCAATTCCTTTGCATTCAGTATAGTGTACGTCTCAGAGTCATGTAGCAAATTAATCATTGCCTGATAATAAAATTCTGTGTCTAAAACCACCACAGCACCTCCTTTATCTGCCTGTCTTATAACTATTTCAGAGTTTTCCTGTAATTTCTTAATACTCTGAAACTCATCAAAAGTAAGGTTATAGAATAAGGGTTTATTATTTTTAGAGCTATATAGCTCAAAAAGATCCCTTTCACATGCCTTCTCTTTATATAAATTTTTGCTAGTGGATTTACCTACTATACCGACGTTTAGGGGCCTACCAAAAATACATAAGGGTCTCAATGAACCTCCTATGAGACCCATTGTATCAGGAAAAGGCTGGTTATTGGAACCAGCATCCATTTATGTTGAGAAGCAATTAAGACCAATTGTGAACAGCACTACAACAATAATAAGAGATACCAAAGATTTTTTAGAATGTTATGATAGTTATGTTAACCAACCAGACACAAATAATGAAACTGATTTATTGGTTACTTTAGATGTTGTTTCATTGTTTACATGTATTCCCAATATGGTAGGCATGGAATATCTGAGGCTATTTTTGATTGAAAATGAAACACCGAGATTTTTGGTGATGAGAGTCTTGGCTCTTTTGGAATTGATACTCACTAATAATGTGTTCTTATATAATGACAAGTATTATTTACAGAGAAAAGGGGTTGCCATGGGCACCCCATGTGCAAACTCTTATGCCAATCTTGTATTGGCATATTGGGAGTACACCTACATAATAAGGAATGACATCTACAAAACGAAGATAAAATTCTATAAACGTTTTGTGGATGATGTCTTTCTTGTTTGGAGTGGCACTGAGATAGAACTAGATGAATTTATTCAGTATATAAATGGAACAACAAATTTTCTTAGTTTTGAATGTAAGAGCTCTAACAATAAAATAGAATTTTTAGATGTTCAGATTCAAAAGAATGGTAGAGAGGTAAATTCAGAGCGGTATAGAAAGTATTGTTGGAAAAATAATATCTTGCATCGTACCAGCATGCACCCCAAACATATTTTTTCAAATATTATAACAGGACAAAGTCTCAGGATATCTCACCTGACTACAAATGAAGGTGTTTTTGATTGTACAAAGGAAGTTTTGGCCAAGAATTTGGCATCTAGAGGTTATAACTCACATGAAATACAAAAAATATTTCAAGTTAATGAGTGCACCAGGAACAACAAAGGTAGACCATATTTTTACAATTATATGAATGCTGATAGAAGCTTACAGACTGTAAATAATAACAAGAATGTACATGCATATAAGAGACTTACTATCCATTATTCCAATCAGAATTCTAAGATTAAGGAGGTAATCAATAGGAATTGGAATATTCTAACGAGTGATGAGAGGATAACACAGATAGTAGGGGAGAGACCAAGTTTCTCATATAAAAATACTAAATCTTTGAAGAGACTATTATGTTATGAGAATAATAGTAGAGATTTGGTTAAATCTGATAGAAAAGGGACGTTACCATGCAGGAATTGCAATCATTGTAGTTTTATGTCTAATATGAATAATTTTAGACATCCTGACACTACACAAATATATGATTTTAATTTCTATGCAGACTGTAAATCACGTGATGTGGTGTATGTTGCTGTATGCCAACTATGCTCATGTTTTTATGTGGGGAAAAACCAACAGGAGTTTAAGGGAACGAGTTAGGGAGCATATTTATGCTATTAACAAAGAAAATGAAACAAATGCCCTAGCTTGTCATGTATTGCAAAAAGGCACTCAACACACTTTTAAGTTTACTGTACTTGAGTTAATAAAGAAGTCTGACAGACTGGGAAACATTAAGAATTATACTGAAGAAAGAGAGAATAAATGGATAATAAGACTACAAAGTTTTAAGGGGCATGGTCTAAATGAAAGGGTCACTCTAAAACCCTTCTTAGCTGCCTGTTCTTATAAGCATTAGTTTGTTGTTTCATTATTTTAAGAGCATAAAATATTTAATGGTGCATTTTCTATATATACTTTTTGTATACAGATTTTTGTATACATCTCTTGTCACATTTATATGTGTTTTTATTGTTATTTTATACATAGGTACAGGAGATATATATATATATATATATATATATGAGGGTATTTTTTAGGTTCTTTCTCTTTAAAGAAAAATAAAAAAATGTCTTAATTGGTTCAATTATTAAAGACCTGGTTAAGGTGTGTCTATTTGAACACTATATATAGTTACTCATTTTGTATAGTAGTTATTGAAGTCTGAAGAAGCGTTCTGGCAACGTGAAAGCGCTTACTTTTACTGCAGTGGAATAAAGAACAGTATTTTTAAGTGGTCGTGGTGAGCCTCTTTTGTTTCTTGGATACTAACTTTTGCTAATGTGAAGAGACTCTTTACCCGATGCTGCTTTGTTTTTTCTATAATAGAAAGCATTATGAAAGCAAGAAGTGAAAACATGGGGAAGGCAATATTCAGGAACATACGGTGCTTATGTAAAGGACTAATTCCCGCAAGTCATTTTTTTTATTGCTGTCATGGAATATGGCCAGATCTGCATGTCAAATAAATGTTTTTGCATTAAATATGTATTTGAGAAGAAAAGATGACTCCTGCTATGTCTCACATTGTTAGGTACATGCAGAGTATAATGCCACAAGACAAAACTGAAGGTTCAAATCCCATCAGTACTGAACACTTTTAATGTTTTGTCTGGCAGACTAAAGGGCTAAAGTGGTAAGCCATTGACAAGCTTCTTCCTGTGGTACAATGTTTCACTCTCATGGCCTTCATTTGCCTAATGTATGACCCTAAGCAAGTCATTTAAATCAGAGACAGTGCTTTGGGGCAAGTAGGAATTTGGCCTAGGCTCTATAATCCTGGACTGAAAGCCTAACAACTACCTATGAACCTATTACTAGCCACTTTAGCCACATTCCATGACAGCAAGCAAGCATTAAAAAACAAATAAAAAAATAAGAGGAATTATCGCTTTGCACAATGTTTACATTTTTTGGAGAAAAGCAATTTCAACAAAGCCACTGGAGTAGAAAATTCAAGTTTGTTTCTAGCCATAAACTTTTGCTGATGTAACTCGATGACAGCAGTGAAAATCCAGAGATGGGTTACAATGCTGTCAAAATTATGATATCAACCGGAGTTCAAATTTTCCAACAATCAGAGTCTACAAAGCTCCATTACTAGAAATTCTAGACAATGTTACAGAAAGAATCACAAGGTATGTAAATGATTTGTCTCTCTACCGAAATGTCATCTCTCATAATGCCAAGTGTTATAATGCTGAAGAAAAGCCTGAACATCCAGGAGAAGTGTGAATATCACTGAACAAAACTCTTCTCCTTCAAACCTATTTTTTTTCAGGGGGACAAGCCCCCTCGCACCCTACACCTTATGAAGGGGGCAATCACCAATACCCCTGAACTTATACAAACCAACTCTGAGATCAACAGACTTTGGAGAAAGGGGAATATTCCCAGAAACAGTAGCCTCACACGTGGTACACGTGAGTCCAGACATTTGGCTATTAAGTCTCTACACTACAGGACTTAGCATTACAAGTCCATACCAGTTAAACTCATACCAAATACTTTGCTTGAGGAACACTTTCAATTCATTTCTGTTAAAGAAGATCTGACAGAACAAGTTATATGAACTAACCCAGCATACTTCACAACTGACCCTGATTTTTGCTTCATATTTATGTCCTGTTCTCCTATATTTCTTGATTTTCTTGTAAATAACCAATAATTACAGTCAATAATGCCATTCATTACAGTTTCATACATCCTAATGTTCAGAAGATGCAAGTTAGTGCAAAACGTGTTGTTCTATTAACTTTTTATGTGAATTAGAATAATATTTAAAAATTGTCCATGATTATGGGTCTTTGCCCCACATTATTTCTGGCTTTTATCCAGAATTACTGCACATACACCTTGAGACGTATAGACAAGTGTTACGTTTTGTGATGGAAGGTTAGGTAGCAACAACTTCATCTACCAAAAATGTTACTCACGAACTTCCAAGATGGCTGCATATTGAGTAACAGCTTAATTCTAGCTCTCCCAGTGTGAAAACAAAAACTCTGCAGAGGCGGCCAGTAGACTTGTGTTTATGGGTAAATTTCAATAACTGGCTAATATGTGTACTGCCGGAATGCCAGGAAAAAAGAAATACAGAGGACCTGGAAAAATCAGCTACAAAAAGTGAGGAAGAAACACTGACTGGGGAAAGTTCTAGAGCTGTTCAGCAAAAAGAACTTGCAACCTCCAGACATGAATTTCAGTAACCTACAGGATGATAAGACAACTGCACACACAGACCTGGTTAAAATAAATGAAACACTGATGAAGTATATCAATACAAACAACAAAAGGCTGGAAAATGGAAGAAGCTTTAAACAAATATTCAGATGAGGTAATAAAGCTGTAAAAATCAGAGGCCAAAATGAAGAAAAGGCTGGCTGAATACGAGACTGATCAGGAAAAGATGTTTCAAAAATAATAGAATTAGAGGACAGAGCACGTAAGGAAAACCTAAGATTTTCAGCTATACAAGAGAAGCTGGAAGGAAAAGATTGCATTAATTTTATAAAAGCACAAATAAGCAACTGGATGGGTATTCCACAGCAGGAGTTGTTAGTTGAAAGGGCACATTGTGTGTATTCTCCAAATCTGGCTATGAGAAAGCAACCTAGACCTTTAATAGTAAATATGCAATCCTACCAGCATAAGGAGTTGATTTTGACAAAACTGTGGCAGAAGGACAAAGTACTAAAAGTGGGAGACAGCAGAGTGTTTGTGGAGAATGATTACTCATTGTATACCAGGCAGAAGAGAAGCAAATCTATTTCACTATTCAAGGAATGTCGAGATGCAGGTGTGAGATTCAAACTGCTGTAGCCAGCGGTCTTCAAATTATTCTTCCCTGGTGGGACAAAATCATTTTTTGATGAAGTACATGCTGAGGAGGAAATGCAAAAGTTTGTCCAATACAAAGTGAGCTGTGAAACAGTAACAGATTCTGCTTCTTGTTCTTCTGGTAATAAAGACCACAGAGAGACTGTATCTTTAAAACTTTTTCCAGTGTTTCAAAGGAAAATGTTGGAGTGAAGGAAGGGAGCATGAGAGTTGAATAGAAGAATTGAGAGTATGTTGGAAATGAAGCAATGACAGGATTTAAGAGATGGAAATAAACAGTAACAAAACCAGTAACTTAATGTGGGATTACACTGCAATAATTATATGCATGAAATATGACAAAACAAGAAAAATCTGGAAATACTGGATTTTCTCAGAATTTGCTGTACTGGTGGGGGACTCTAAAGCATATGCCCTACTTCATGTCATAAATATTCAAAAATGCTTTGGGGAGAGGAAGAGGAAGGAGAAAGTTAACTTTAAGTAAAGAATTTTTTTTCTTACTAGCACTATTTTTGTGGTTTATGGTTTTCTTTGCATGCTACAAAGTAAAATTTTCTCAGTTATTTTTAAATGTAACAGGGATTGAAAACAAGTGCTGCTGACTTTTTTTTTCTTTTCTTCCTCCCTTCTCTCTTTCTTATTGTTGAGTTTTAAGAAATGTAGGCAATGCAATGAAAAAAAGCCCAGTTAAAGGAGCATGGCAAAAGAAAAATGAATGTTTTATCTCATTCTTCCATGGGAAAATGACTGTATTAAGGATCTTATATTGCTTTAGTAACAGGTTTTAAGACTAAGCAAGTAAATGAAAAAAAAAATTGAACATATGAGGCGGTTTCTGGCAAAAACATGTATGCTCAGTAGCAATTGTGCAGCTAGTCTTCATGTTTCCATGGAAACAATCGGATTAAGAGAAAATGGATGCCCAATTCTTGTGTCTCCATGGAGACAATCTGATAAAGAGAAACTGGCTACAGGCTGGGGGAGAGTGATTGGCTGAAGAAACGTGAGAAGAGAAATTGGTTACGACAATGTTCTCTGAAAGCATTTAGGTTTTTTTCCAGCTGGGAGAGCTATAAAGAAAAGACAAAACCAATTAGCACTTAGTAGAAGCAAAGGCTGCCCTATGCAACTCAGCATGTTTAAACTTTCTTTTAGGTTAAATCACTTCTGTGACTGTGGCTGTCAGTTTGGGACTTTTGTTCCTATTAGGAGAATAGAACTTCAGTATCTGAAGATGTACATAGTTTTGTATGTTAGTATTAAGTTAATATGTTTTATGGGGTTTTGGCGGTGTGTTTGCTTTTTTTATACAAACAAAAAGCCACAAAACAGATGAACCAGAATGGCTTCAGTGGTGAAAAACGATTCACTAGGTGTATAATATGTAACAAAGCTATTTATTAACAACACACAGAGGGAAAAATAAAATAAATAAATAATATTAATCCAAATGAGTCAAATCCAAGCACTTTCGTCTCCTGTGTAAGAGACTTTTTCAAGAACAGAGCATGCCCAACAACTGAAAACTTTTATACCATCATTAATTAAGTTTCAAAAACAAAAGCACCAATCATTTTCTGTTTTCACTAATTGAATCCTTTGGTGTAGGGTGTGATAGTTGAAGGTATAACACAATGAAATGTGCAATAAAATATGCAATTTTACCATGAGTCAAACCAACACAAATAGTAAAAAAAGTGTGTGTGTGTGTGTGTATATAGCATTTGTGCATTACAATCAGTTGTCATTATTTTTACTTTCTAATTTCATGACAACTGATTGTAATGCACAAATGGTATACACACACACACACACACACACACACACACACTTTTTTTTACTATTTGTGTATTGGTTTAACTCATGGTAAAACTGCATATTTTATTGCACATTTCATTGTGTTATACCTTTAACTATCACACCCTACACCAAATTATTCAATTAGTGAAAACAGAAAATGATTGGTGCTTTTGTTTTTTAAACTTAATTAATGATGGTATAAAAGTTTTTCAATTGTTGGGCATGCTTTGTTCTTGAAAAAGTCTCCTACACAGGAGACGAAAGTGCTTGGATTTGACTCATTTGGATTAATATTATTTATTTATTTATTTGATTTTTTCTTCTGTGTGTTGTTAATAAATTGCTTTGTTACATATTATACACCTAGTGGATCGTTTTTCACCACTGAAGCCATTATGATTCATCTGTTTGCTTTTTTTGTTTGAGGGCTTTCAATAAAATAAAGTTTTGTAAGATGTGACCTAGGCTCAAATGGATATGACAAGAAACACCTGTATAAAAAAGTTCAACCTGTCAAACAGTGTATGCATGTAACATAAAAGCTGGAACTAAACATTGAACAAAAAGGGTGTTATAATTAAAAGGTGGGAATAATAACTCTTTAATGCAATGATGCTTTCTATGATATCTTTAAATGTAACTGACTCAGATACAGATAAATACACAAAAGAAAGAGTAGTGAACTATATTAAAAATGTAGAGTGCAAATAGCTATGTTACAGGAGTCAGACACACTTAGAAAGAAATGAACATGTGAATTTGAAAAAGAAAGGTTTTCAAGATGGTTATTCAGACTGGGACAAAGGAAAAGAGAAGTACTTATATTAACTGCAACAGGAGCTCCAATCATACCTCTCAACCTGGAAACATCAAAAATCTGGACAAAGGCCCTTGAAAAAATAGGGACAAATCTATAAGCTGATTAACATAGAATTTGCATACTTAATTATGTGACCTCACCCACTCCCATGGAATTGTGGGATATCAATTTTCACATGCAAACTGAAGAAAAGACAACCTAAATATGGCCCCAGACCCTGTAGTAAATGGTAACCATTTTTTAAATGTGTAGCAATGATGTTAACAGGGAAGGGAGAAGATGATGAACCTTAGGATTTTGTTTTTGGTGACTTGCAGTATGGGCATTATATGGTAAAAGTAGGGCATTTAATGGTAGGTAATATTCTAATCTTAGCAAATGAATATCATATTCTTCTAGGACCTCCAAACGTCATTCTCAATGGCCTACCAATCAGTGGCGTAGCTATAGTTTATGCCGCCCGGGGCTGTCTTTGAGTTTGCAGCTCTTCCCCCCTCACAAAATCATGGTTGAATGGGGCCATCCCATACATAGCCTTCCCCCTTGTAGCAATTCCAGAGTTCAATTACTTGGCTATTTCACCCATTTACCATAAACACTGCAATGTGCATACTGCTTCACTTCTACGATGATATGGATTTCATTTAAAAGTTTTATTTTACACTTTACAGCACAAACACTAATAGACATCTGCTAAACAAAGCAATGCAGTCTCACAATGAAAATAGGCTTAGCTTCTCTGCCCTTGAAACTTATATTCATTGAAACAGCACTGAAACCCACATTCAAAGAAAATGCATCTGGCCAGTGGCAGATAAAGATTAACTTTGGGCTGTTTTCAAATCATAGGCCCCTTGCACACAAACCATACATGTGTTCTTTGAAACACCTTCCTGATTGTATTAAATTATGCTCCTTGTATAATACAGCACAGTTGCTAGAGGGTGTTTTAATGTTATTGTTTTGAAAAACTGTCCAATTCAGAAGATTTTCATCACAAAAGTCTACTCAAGCTTCTACAATCCACCAGTATCAGTAAATATGCACAATCTCTGCAGAAGTAAAAGTCATCTAAATAACTCCACATTAAAAAGATCTGTAACTAATGAAGTGGTTACTGCTAGCAAACAACTTTATATTACATTGTTTCATCTACAAATAAAGTGCCTGTTGCCCTTGAGGAATAAACTGCCTATGTTGCATTAAAAAATTATAAGCTACTAATATTGCAATAGGGAATGGATGGCAAACTGATAACAGGTTCATAGTTACTAGTTATCGCAGCCAAAGAGGACATTCTCAGGACTGCAGCATCCACCCCCTTTAAAAGTACAACACAGTACAGTATCAAGCTTGTATAATCTTGGAAAGTTGCTAGAATAAAACATTGTGTTACCACCAAGCGTTTCCTGAAAGGTAGGAAAACTGAAACTTAAATGGCTATCATTTAGTGAATTCAGTTCTCACAACAGCTCTCAGCCTCTTAGCACAAAAAGCCTGGACAAAGCCAATAATGGGGGAATACAGCCCCAAAAATAGGGACAAATTTCAAATACTGATCTTATAACCTTACATAATTGCTAGAATAAAAGGTTTTGTGTTATGTATTTTCTGAATAATATGAAGTCTGAAATTCAAATGTCATTATTTAGTGAATTCAAGCCTTACTGATTTGCCACAAAAATCTAGAAAACCACATATTTTATGAGGAACAAAACAAAAATATGAGGCAAAAATCTGGACAGTTTTCACGAGTGGTGGTGGGTAGGGAATTCAGGCTCTTGCTACCTGTACCCAAGGTACAGGGTTTCAGCCTGAGTAACTAGCCACCAGGTATATTTAACTGGGGCATTTTATTCATACACACACACGTGCGCACACAGACAGACAGACAGACACACACACACACACACACACACACACACACACACACACACACACACACACACACACACACACACACACACACACCAAATGCAGTGTGAACCCGGTGCTTGTATACTTCAAAAAGAACCGCTAAGCTACTAACCAAATTGCTCATGGAAGAAAAGAACCGCTCAGTATGTAATGGAAATATCAAGTAAATGGTCGCGGAACCAAATTGCAGCTTGTGTAATGCAAAGCAAATGTCAAGTAAACAGTCACAGAACCAAATTGCTCCTTGCAGCAGATGCAAATATCAAGTAAACAGTCGCGGATGAACCGCTATGCTACAAGTAAGAAGATTTTGCCCTTACCTGGTACCTGGAGCAACTGGGAAATGCTTGCACGCTATACTTGAGCCCCAGCCAATTTCAACAGGCTGGCAGGCTATTCACTGAGCTGACATCATCGCGCATGCCTCTGCATGTGATGACGTCATCCCAAAAAAGCTGAAAAAAGTAAAAAAAAAAAAAAAAGCCAGGAAATTAGGGAGTGCCACTTCAGAATCGTGGCACCCCATTATTTAGGCCTCAAAACTGGCAAAAACTGACAAATTCTGTATGGTTGAGAGGTATGGCTTCAATAGTGATGGAAGAGGATAAACAAAGATAATGGCGGATGTGTAATGCTAAGGGGCTACTGGCAAAGGAGGAAGATTATACTGGCATTTATTTATATTCCACCTAAAACTGCTATAATGGAGGTTAAGAAAATTCTGGGAGAAATAATCAGTTTTCAGCAAGGAATATTACTTATAGGTGGGGACTGGAATGTGATTTGCAACAGTGAAGATGTGTCTGGGGGGCCCAGAAGGGAAAGTATAACAAAGGAGGGTAGATTTTTGAAGAAACTTATGAAAATATTTGGCATGACAGATGTGAATTCAGTAATTGGACTTCGGACTGAATGCACATATTACTCCCCAAGATATAAAAACTGGGCTAGGCTAGACAGCATTTACATTTCACAGGAACATGTGTTTTTAATTGAAGGTCTTGATATGCACCCCATAATTATTTCAGATCATGCACCAATAATAACTAAAATAAAAACACAGGGTAATTAAATAAAAATGAGACACCTACCTGTTGAAAAGAGAAGAATGTAAAGAATGGGTGGTGGAGATTATACAGGAGCATTTAGAGAGGATAGAAATTTCTTCTGAAAATATAGCTAGGGAGTAGGATAAAATTAAGGTGGAGTTTAAAATTAGGGTGGAAATAAAAGAAAGGCAGCTATGGTTAAGAAGTAACAAGAATTACTTAGAAGGACTGACAAATGTTAAAGTATTACAGAACAGAGGGAATCTCACAGAACAAGAAGAGTATCAACTGCAGAATGCCAAGCAGAAAAAAAGGGATTACCTCGATAATATGGACGAGTTCAGAAAGACTGCTGTTAAGCAACTGTTTTTTGATAACCGAAGAGCACAAAAACTTTTAGGACAATGACTCAGGCAACAGAAAGTAGCATGAGGAATGGGATTCCCACTCCTCATTTCTTGACACACTGGAAAATATTAGGGTACAACCCAACATCCTAATAATGGGCGATTTCAACTACCCCACCATTAACTGGGAAAACTACTCATGTACCAACTCTTTTGCTCAACATTTTCTGGAATTCATAAATTCCAATGCCTTGGATCAGCTTATGCACACCCCCACCAGGGGCAGCAATATCCTAGACCTGGTCATTACCAACATGGGCAACCGGTGTTCCACACCAGATGTCAATTGCTTGCTGGTCAGATCCGACCACAAGCTAATCACCATAGACATCCACATCCTGTCCCCACCCCCACCCATAAGGGAAACCATCATAAAAAATTTCTCCAAAGCCAACTTCACGCTTCTTAAGACAGAAGTGGCAAACTTCATGACACCCATGCAGACGGACAATAAAGGTATGACTGCTGAATCCTACACAAATGCACTTTATAAGCACTAATACGAGTGCATGGATCATGCTATCCCTAACAGAACCAAGATGCTATCCTCCAAAAAAAGGAAGCCAATCTGGTGGTCCCCTGCCATAAACAAACTCTACAACAGAATAAATAAACTGTTGCAAAAAAGAGCAAAATCCCATGATCAGAGGAACTCCCTGGTCAGCCTCAGTAAGAAGCTGAGATCCCTCATAAAATCCTCCAAAGCTAGTTACGAAAACAAAATCCCCACTGATTCTAAAGACAACCACAAAGCATTCTATAGCTATGCCAAGAATTTCAATGGCAACACTCAGATCTGCTCTGAGTTACAGCACAATGGCACTAAATATACAGAACCAACTGACATTGCCAATATCCTGGCAGACAGGTTCAGTGCTAACTTTACCCCCCCACCCCACCCCTAATGGAGCCATCTCTATACTGGAAGAATCAAAAGTTCCTGTAATCATGGCTGCACAGGTAAAAACCATACTCTCCAAAGCCAAGAACAAAGCATCCATGGGACCTGACAACATCCCAGGCTGCGTTCTACACAAACTACAGAACAAACTGGCACCCCACCTAAGTACCATGTTCAATCATAGCCTCACCTCAGGCTTTGTGCCCACTGAATGGCGTACAGCGACAGTTATCCCACTCCACAAAGGGGGAGCCACCACGGACCCCAGGAACTACTACCCCATTAGCTTGATGAGCCTGGTCTGCAAAACCATGGAACGTATCATCATGGAACTTATAAACAAAGACATTGGTAATCTCCAAACTCTGGACCCCACCCAATTCAGGTTTGTAAAAGGCAGATCATGTCTCCTAAACCTGATAGACTTCTTTGAAGCAGTCACCGAAGCCATAGACGAGGTTAAGGTGGTTCACACAGCCTATCTAGATCTCGCCAAGGCTTTCAACACCATCCCCCACTCTGGAATTATAGATTAACTCACTAAACTAGGTATAAATCCCTATGTCACAAGATGGGTTGCCAACTGGTTCACTGACAGAATCCAAACTGTGAAAGTAGCAGACTCCAAATCTGACTTCAGACCAGTGACAAGTAGAGTACCACTGGGTTCAGTCCTGGGTCCTCTCCTGTTTGGTATCTACTTCTCTGAAGTACAGGCTAATACAGAAGGTCTTTCGGTAATGAAGTTCACAGATGACTGCAAACTAGGAGCCATAATCGAAACTCCTAATGATGTGGACATCCTTCAAAAGGGCCTCACTGAGACAGATGCCTGGTGTCAAAGCAATGGCCTCAAGCTCAATGCCAAAAAGTGCATTGTCATCCCCTTTGGTAAAAACTCTGTATCCATGAACTACCACATAACCGGTAGTCTACTCAACACCAAAAGTGTGATAAGATACCTTGGGACACAGATGGACAGTAGTCTCTCCTTTGATAATCACATCGCCACAGTAGTCAGTAAATCCTTCTACGTGGCACACCTCATCACAAAAGGTTTCTCATCCAGGAAAAAAAGAGGTCACTGTTCCCCTCTACTCATCACTCATTAGACTGATTATACAGTGCAACGCCCCTTTTGGTATGTACCTCACAAGACATCAACAGCAACTGGAAAGGCCACAAAAATACCTCACAAAGAGGATTAACGGCCTCAAACAGATGCCCTACGCAGACCGTCTCAAATAATTCCAGCTTTTCTCCGTTGCATATCGGCTACTCAGAGGTGATCTCTGCCTAACATACAAAGCTATGTCAGACCCAGAGCTGTTGGACATGCTCCATTTAAAGAAATCCCAATCCCTCCGAGCTACACGCTCTAGGGACCTAAACTTTGTCACCACAATAAACAAAACATGCTGGAGGGATAGATTCCTGTCCCAGAGATTTCCCATACTTTGGAACAAACTACCTATCTATATTAAACAAAGCTCCTCCTTAGCACTCCAAGAAAAATCTTGATGATTGGATGGGAAATAGGAAATTCCCCCCAGGGATCACTTTTGTGGCTCTGCTTGACAGGGGCACAGGAAAATAATTTTCTTGGGTGGCAAAAGCCAGGGTACCTTTTTGGCTAGGCTTATATAGGCCCTAGTGCCAACAGCCTAGTACCTACCTATGAAAGGGCTGTTGCCAAGCTTAGGGAGCCTGTACCAAGAAAGGTAACAAAAGATCCTGTAGAGGTATTAGAAATATTTCAGAAATTCTATGAAAGTCTGTACAAAGCAGAGAAATATGGAAATCAAGAAAAGATACAAATGGAAATGTTTGTGGAAGAATTAATCATGCGAAGGTTAGAGGTAGATGAGGCTCAATTACCAATGGTTAGGAAGAAGAAAAAAAATTGTGATGTATAACCAATCTACAGGAAAGTCCCCAGGAATAGATGATATTCCTGTGGATGTTTGGAAGCTAGGAAGGAGGAGACTGAGAAGGATCTGGAAGGTTTTAACAGTATTTTAAGAGGAGGAGAAGTGCCAACATCCTGGAAGAAAGCAATAGCAGCTGTGATACCTAAGGGGGGGGGGGGTAAAGATCCATTAGACCCGACTTTGTGTGGGTCCATTTTGGTACTGAACCATGATTATAAAGTGTTCATGTCTATAATGGCAAAAAGAGTGACAAAGGTAATGCCAGTGTTGAGAGATATGAATCAATATGTTTTTTGGAGAGGAGGCAAACATTTGCCACCATTAACAGAACACTGATGATCCAGGGGAAGCAGAATATAAGAAAATGCCACTGTTGTTGGTGGATCTTGATGTAGAGAAAGCATTTGACAGAGTAAGCGGTGACTTTATGAACACTGCAATGGGAAGCATTTGCATTTCCTGAAAAAATTATAAAGTTGATTAGGAGGATATATGAGGGATTAGACGTGAAAATTAAAGTGGGTGGGGTCCTCTCCTATAATTTCTGTTTGAAAAGAGGAACCAGGCAGGTGTGCCCTCTTTCCCCTTTGTTACTTGCATTATACTTAGAACCACTGGCAAAGAAAATAGGGGACTCAGAAATTCAGGGATAAGATCGGTATGACAGTCACGAAAAGCTGTCTCTGTTTGCGGACATTGTTATTTAGTGCCTGACGGAACCAGAGGGAGACATTGTGGTGCTGTGGAGAATTTTGGGATGGTTTTGGGTCTTTTCAGGATATGGGATTGGTGAGGTTAAAACAACAGTAATGGTGGTGAATTATGTCCAGATGCATGAATTGGTTCAGCAGTGTCTGTATTTATGGGGACATGATAAAATGTGGTATTTAGGAGTGTGACTTGAGGATGATTCTGGTTTGGTGTCTGGGGATGTGTGGGAAGAGACTAAGCAGAAAATGATATGGAACTGAGAAAATGGAAGCTTTGTTATTTGGCATGGAGAGTGAGATACACGCAAGGTTTTTAGTCCCTTTAGTCTTGTACAAAGGTCAGGTATGTTTTTGTCAATCAGAGGAGAAGCTGTGGATGGTAACTGATAAGGAAGTGGGGGACTTCATCTGGGAGGGAAGGATGGTATGAGTCAGGTGGGATGGGCTGATTCTTCTAGTGGAATGGGGCGGATTGGGATTACCCAGTCTAGGGGGGGGTATTTCAGAGCTGCACAATTGGGGCTCCTATACATAGCACAAGCTGAAAACCATGGTTCATAGTGGAAATGGACAGTGCTGAAACACTCAGGAAATGAGGAGAGACTGGAATTTTGGATGCAGGCCTTTGGGGAGAATAACAATGATCATACAGAGTACTGTGTCCGTGCAGTGACAGGGGGTGTTCTGGGAACTCGGTCAGCACAGGAATTGAGAAAAGAGATTCTGCTGATAGGGATGACTGCAATTAGGGATACAAACAATAGGCAAGAGGGGATGGATTTATTGGAGAAAGCTAGCAAAGGAACCAAGTATTGGGAGCAAATAACTAAAGAGGGAGAGGTAATAGAATGAGAAGAGGCCAAGGATTTATTTGGACTGCAGGTTAGAGATTGCCTTCCCTATCAAGGATAGATATCAGAGTATAGGCAAATATAAATAAATATGGAGGTGCTAAACTAAAGACCAGCACTGGTAGAGTTTATAGTAAAGTCTACAATAGAAGCTGCCATTAAAAAAGGAATGATTGGTAGAGCATATAAAGTACTGCATGATAGCTATGGGGATCAAACAGAGGAGGTTGGAAAGGAATGGGAAGAGAGGATGGAAAAGCAATTCACAAAAAAACAATGGGAGGACATATGTATGTCTCCCAAATATACAACAAAATCTAGAAGATTTAAGATTTCTGCTTGGAAATCTTTACATAGATATTTTTATACCCCAAGTAGACTCTAGATGATTTTTCCTTAGATAGACAGCAAATGCTGGAAATGTGATGGGAAAGATAGAGGTACATGTGAATGTGGTGGGTTGGCAGACTTTAAGGATTGCCTGCAGGAAGCACTGTCAGAGACGATGGGTGGGCGGATTGGTGTGACGAGGGATATGATTTTTCTGAGCTATGATACAGAATTTGAATTGCCTAGACATAAGTAAGGCCTTGCTGTGTCTAATTATGGTGGCTGCCAAAAAAGCTTTTACTAGAAAATGGAAATCAAAATCTAAAGCAACTATATTAGACGTAGTAAATATAGTAACATAGATAAAACAACTGGAATTGAAATCTTTAGAAAAGGGTAGGAGCAAACCACATAGGAAAAAAAGGGAATTGTGGAAATAAAATATATGGTGGAGGAATGAGGTTTAAAAGAAGGCAGGATTTAAATGAGCTATGTAATGTCTGACTGAAAATGATTGGGTAGATTATAAGCGATATATAATGTTTGCAACTGAGAGTGTGTCAGTATAGTTTGTGATGTAAAATGCATCTAGGAATGTGTTGATGTGGTTCATTTTCATTTATATAAATGTATGATTGCTTATGTCATACATGATGGTTTAATAAAGATGTTTCTTGTTTAAAAAAGGGGAAGGAATTAAATAATTTATGTAATGCTGCTTAGGTTATATGACATATAGCAATATATGTAAAGTAAAATGTTTGTTAATGTTAATTTAATGCAGTTTGATTACTTTTGTATAAATGTAAATTTGCATATGTCACAAGTGATAATTTAATAAAGGTGTTTTTTTTAAAAAAAAAATGTTGCTCACATTCTGAGCTTTTTTGAATATGCACATTTTCACAAGGGAAAAAAAAAGAGAAGTTGTGTACTTCCCATGATGCTGGACCATTGTCATCTCTAGCCTGTCTGCTTCAACTTACGGGAATCAATCACCATTGATTCACATAAGCCCCAGAGGGTAGTGGATAGGCTTCAAGAGAGGTCTACTCAGTCCAACCAGGTAAGGAAAGAAGACAACTTGGCATGGACAGGAGGAAGGGATGTCACAGTAGACGGTCTGGGGACGACAAGGATCCAATGATAAAAGGTATGCAAAAGTAGATCAATTTGCTGCTAAACACATATCATCCACTGAAGTATTTCTGAAGAAAGCAGTAGATGGTGCTACATACCATGTTGAGTATGCCTCTGGCTTCACCTGTAAAGTCTTATTTTTAGACTGGTAAGCAAAGGTTATGCAGTTTGAAAGCCATCTGGACTGAATTGCTTTTGGTTACATAGCACCCATATCTAGAGGGTTGAATTAAACAAATAGCTGAGAATCTTTCCAATCTGATTTTGTTTTGTGCAAAAAAAACTAGAATTGCTTGAGAACATCCAAGGTGTGCAGTAGGACCTCTCCTTTATTACAGCAGTTAATAAAGAAGATTGGAAGGTGAACACATTTGGCAGACATTGGCTTGTGGGAACAAAGGATGGATTACTTCTGAGTGAAACTCTTCTCTTTATGAAAAACTAGATAAGGCATGAACAACACTGCATGCAATTCTGTTGCTCTTTTAGCTGAGGTGACCACTGCCAAGAAAAAGAATTTACACAAAAGGAATATCAGTTCATTTGAATTAGCTGGTTCAAAGGGGGAATGAGTTATTGTCTCCAGTAAAAAAAAATCACGTCCCACGGTGGTGTGGGGTCTTTAATGAGGGCTGCAGACGGAATATAGCACTTCAGTGATGCTGTGCATAATTTCTGATATGCAAAGAAGATGGGAAGGCAGTGTGAAAGTTAGAGATGGTGGCCAAGTGTACCTTTATTGAGGAGTAACTAAAACCTGCATCAAACATAAAGGAAAGAGAATACAAAACTGAAGGAACTGGGGCAGAGAAGGGATCTAAATCCTGGTTAGAGGCCCTAAGAGAGAATCTTTTCCACTTGCTCTTGTAGATTTTAAGACTAGATTATTTTTGAAAAGCTGAAATAATATGAATTACTCTATCAAGAAATTCCAGTTCAGATACCATTACTGGAACTGGTGAAACCATGTGGTCAACATCAGAGAGGAAATGTCCAGGAGATGCTTGCTGAATGAGTGGGACAGAAGATCCAGTTACAAATCCAGAAGTCATAGTTCTCTCCTGAGGTGAGATCGAAGCAAGGAAAATCAGTTATGCTTGGGTCAGAAAGTGGCTATGAGGACAACAGAGGCCATGCACAGAAAACATTTCTGCAGGAAGTCTGAAATGAGTGTAAGAGGGGAGGGCATAGAGAAATTCAGAAGGCCACCTACAGCCCAGAACATCCCTTGAGAGATGATTCTGTAAAAGGAAGATGGCAAAGTAATGGCTGTATTTTGTGTCTGTTGAGGAAACAGAAAGACTCAGCAAGGCTGTCCCAGTAGCGAAAAAAGAAGTTATGTTCTCACCATAACGTTCCATGTTTGTAGTCCATCTTGCCCTTCATTCTTACACTTGGGGTTCGGAGCCAAACCTCGGCTCTGACGTGGCAAGGAGGTATCCCATAATGCACCGATGACATATCCCAGATCTTGTTTGCTGCAAGTAGTAAATATATAGAGACAAAGAACAAACCATGTAGAAAGGTCTTAACATAGAAATAAGGCAATAGTCACAATTCCCCCAGGTCCTCAAAGGAGGGGGGAGGAGGGTGGGATAGTAAGAATGAAGGGCGAGATGGACTACAAACATGGAACGTTATGGTGAGTACATAACTTCTTTATGTTTTGTAGTCCTATCTCACCTTCATTTTTACACTTGGGACAGTGTCCCTAGCACCTTTATCTTGGGTGGCTCATGGGAAAATGCTCCTGAGTACTATGAAACCAAAGGAAGATCTGTTCCTGGAAGCCACGTGCAATTGTAGTGAGTTATGAATGTATGAGGTGTAGTCCATGTTGCTGCTGCACAAATGTTATCCATTGGAATCTTTGCTTGAAAAGCTACCGAGTAGAAACAGATCTGGTAGAGTGGGCTTTCACCTTGAAGGGAAGATCTTTGCCACTGTATAAATGAATGAAATGCAGCTTGAAATCCAGTGTGATAAAATGGGTTTTGAAACTGGTAAAGCTTTCCTTGTATCCAAAAAGGAAATAAACAATTGGTCTGACCTTCTGAAACTCTTAGTTCTATCGAGATAAAATTGCAATTGTCTATGAACATCAAGTTGGCGAAATTTGTACTCTGCCTTGTCAGAAAAATTAGGGAAAAAAACAGGTAGTTCAATGGACTGATTAATACTGACCTGAGAAGAGACCTTAGGAACAAATGAAGGGTTGGTCCGTAAAGAAACCCTGTCTCTGTGAAATACCAAATAAGGGGCTTAATAGAGAGGGCTTGCAGTTCTGAGACTCTCCTTGCAGATGTGATGGCCACTAAAAATATGGTTTTCCAGGAAAGGAATTTGAGGTCACAAGTTGCTGAAGGTTCAAAGGGATGCAAAGTAATTTTCTGAAATACAAAATTCAAATTCTAGTGTGCCACAGGATCCATAATGGGGGGGGGGTCATAATAATGTGGTCCCTTTAAGGAAAGCTCTACACAATCTATGCACCATAAGGTTAGGATCATTAGCCAAATGAAAGGCAGAAATAGCTGCCAGCTGGACCTTAATAGTGGCAGCGGCTGAACCTTGACGGAACAATTGTGTAAGAAACTCCAAAATCGCAGAGATGGGAGCTGTATAGGGATCGAGGTTTCTATCACAAGCCCAGAAGGAAAACCTTTTCCACTTGCTGGTGTAAATCTTTCCAGTTAAAGGTTTGCAAGAAGATGTCAGAATATGTACATCAGGAGAAAAGTCATGAAGCCTGATTAGGGATGGAATTGGAGCAGCCACGATGTCAAATTGAGGGTGTGGAGAGAGGGATGGAACATTCCTGACATGTGCATCAGTAAATCTGGCACTGGGTCCAGAGTCCAAGGTTCGTCCATTAGGTGATGTCTGAGGAAGGGGAACCAAATCTGATGAGGCCAGTAAGGAGCAATGAGGATCATTTTGCTTCATAAGGATCTTACTTTCTGAATTACCTTTGATATCAGGGGAAATGGCGGGAAGGCGTAGAGAAGTCCCAAGGGCCAATCGTGAACAAGTGCATCTCTGGGTGCATCTCCCTTCGGGGGAATCAGGGTGAAGTAATTGCTGCATTTGGCATTTAGAGGGGTGGCAAAAAGATTTCAGTAAGGCTGACCCCATTTGTGAAAAATCTGTTCCGCAATATGTGGATTCAGACACCACTCGTGAGGCATCAAAATCGCCCTGCAGAGCCTGTCAGCTATCACACTGATTTTCCCCGGAATGTGCATTGCGATCAGAAAACGTTGGGAAGACACTGCCCACTCCCACACTTGAAGGGCCTCTCTGCAAAGGGGATAAGATTTGGTCCCTCCTTGTTTGTTTATGTACTATACCAACAACATACTGACTCAGTGGATCGCAATCGTCCCTAGAGGGAGAAAGCTGTGAAGTGCTTGCAAGGCCAGAAGCACTGCTCTCATCTCCAAGATGTTGATATGCAAATGAGCGTAGTGTTCCTGCCACGTGCCTTGGACTGTTCTCCCTGGATAATGCCCCCCCACCATATCTGGGAGGCATCCATGGTCACGGTGGTGACAGGGGGAGACGGAACAAATGATCTGCCTGTGGTCAGATGGCTGGACTGGGTCCACCAGTGAAGATCCCATTTGCACAATTCTGTTATCAGGATGGGGTGAGAAAGAGGTAGTTGCTGCAGCGACCATTGGGCAAAAAGTAACCACTGCAGAACCCTCATGTGCAGTCTGGCTAATGGGACTAATGTTATTGCAGAGGCCATCATCCCTAACAATTTGAGCACTCTCTTTGCTTTTGCCCTCCACATTGGAAGTAGACTCCAAATTTGTTGCCTGAGATTCTCTCTACAAGGAGGTAAGCCCTCATTGTGATGGTATTTATTTCAGCGCCAATTAAATTCACATGCTGAGAGGGCAACAACACAGATTTTTGCCACTTTATTGTAATCTCTAGCTGCAAGCAAGTCATAATGGTGGCGTCCCTGGCCTGTAATAGTAGATGCCTGGTGATGGCAGTCAGGAGCCAGTCGTCCAGGTACGGAAACACTTGGAATCCAAGGCATCTCAAGTGAGCCATTACCACTGCCATGCATTTGGTGAACACCCTGGGGGCTGTGGTTAGACCAAAGGGCAGGGAGCGAAACTGGTAATGACTGGCCCCCAGCCGGAAGCGTAAGTAACTCTTTGATGTTCTTTCCATTTTGATGTGGTAGTACGCATCTTGGAGATCTATGGAGCACATCCAAATGTCTTTCCCTAACAACGGGAGTATCGACTGTAAGGTGACCATTCGGAACTTGGACTTCTCTACAGATTCGTTCAATTTGCTGAGATCCAAGATGGGTCTCAAGTCCCCTGTTCTTTTTGGCACCAAAAAGAATCTGGAGTAAGTCCCTAATCCTACTTGGTCTGCAGGGACAGATTGGATGGCTCTCTTTACGAGCAACTTTTGGATTTCTAGAGTTGCTGAACCCCTGTGATTGGGTGGAACATCTGGGATTCTTCTGATCCGAGGAGGGGGAAAAGAGAAGGGAATACAGTATCCTCTGGTAATTATCCTTAGTACCCACTTGTCTTCTGGATATAAGAATATACGTCCCCCAACTGGCTCCAGAGAAGCGCAGTTAGACCTCCTTTCAGGAGCGCTGGTAGGGACGACCACGAAAGGAATCATGGTCTCCCTGGTTCTGTGGGTCTCCTCTGCCTCTAGGGCAGCATCTACTGTTATTTTCTCCTCCTCTGCCTCTGGAGAAGGAATCACCCTGTGCGTCCTGGAAAACATCTGCGACGGCTTGAACCACATCTTTCTGCCCCTCTGCCCTTTGGGATAGGGTCTAGAAGAAATGGAAAAACGGACTCCCACGGCAGACAGGATTTTCCCTTCCTGTTCGCACCTGGTGAGTGTGTCCTTTACCTTGGGTCTAAACAATGAGGATCCATCAAAGGGGGGTGTTGGTAAATGTAGACTTAAAGGCCTCTGCAAAGTTACACAAGCCCATCTAGGAGTGTCTTCTAAGAGAAACTCCTGAACCCGCTGCCCTACTTGCTCCATCCACCACATAAGATATCAGCTGCATGGAGGAGTTTACGACAGAATTTAAGGTAGACATCTGTGTGCTAAACTTATCAGACACCGTTTCAGATATGTTACCTTGAAGAGCATCTCCCAGCTCTTTCAGGAGATCTCTCTGGAACCTAGTGAAATGAGACAGGTAGTTCAGCGATCTAAGTGTAAAAGCCGCTGAAGAAAAGACACGCCTCCTGTACCTATCTATCATTCGAGACTCCTTGTTCAGTGGAGGAAGTTTCAGCAAGTTCCTTTTTGGCGGCTGCTGCCACCACCATGGCATCTACTGGCACGCCTTTAGTGAGAAAATCGTTGTCCTGAGGTGTTGACAAGAATTTATTAGGTCTTCTAGGAACCGGTACCACAGTATCAGGAGATTCCCACACATTTCGACTCACTAGATCCAGGGGCTCATCAAAAGGTGGAGACACCCAGGAGGTGGAAGGTTGAGACCCGAAAGCCTTTAGGTACACTGACTTCTCATCAGAAGGGGAGGGGGTGGGCCAGCCACCTCTCTGTTTCAGGATCTCAAGGATATATGCAAAGGAGATATCATCAGAGGATGACTTGGGGGACCCTTCTGACTCCTCGAGGTCAGTGTCTGATGGACTCTCGGAGGAGTGAACATACTTCCGCTTACAAGTTTTCTTCCGAGGGGGCTCCTCAGAAGGATATTCTGGGGAGACCTTGGAAGACTAGGGACCACTCATGGAGGGTTCCTGAGGCTGCGAGTTTCTGCTGTGTTGGATGAGAGAAGGTGCTAAGACTGAGGTCGACGCTTTAGGGGGAAGAGTGTCGGTGCCCCTAGTTTTAACTGAAGACTTGGACAGAACACCCCTCATCACCTTCGAAAGCCAACCCCCCCCCCCAGCTCCGAGGATGCCCCTGCTCCAAAGGTGCAGTGGCAGTCCTCAGTGCCGAGGAGATAGGCTTTGAGGCAGATGTGGGGTCTGAACTCACCCGATCTGAAACACCGAGAGGTAAGCTTGGAACCAAAGAATTTTGGGTCCAAGCGTCCCCTTCTGGCCCAACTTGAGAGCTTAGGACCCTAGACCCCACAGACGGCACTGAAGGGGTCAGAGCGGATATCAGAACCAAGAGACCAACTAAGGTAGCTGTAACTGACCTTTCCAGAGCAAGTGGCACCGACATCTCTGACTCCAATGCGCCAGAGCGGCTCGGAGGAGGAACACTGACAGGGTGTACGGGCTCATTAGGCTCCGGAACCAAACTGGGACAGAGCTGAAAGTAAATTTGCCAGCGCCAATGTCTTGAGGAGTCTGCACACCACTCTCTCAACGTCCTCATCAGAAAGGCTTCTCGAGGACCTGGACGATAAAAGTGGGGGACCTAGACTGCTGAAAAATGGGCGATCTGAGTGTCGGAGAGACCGGACAAAGTTCAGCTGACCGGCTCTGAGACACAGACTCAGTTATCCGCTCCGAAACTCCTGGAACCGGAACTGATTGTTCCACATCGATAACTTCGTTCGGCACCAAAACCAGTGGAGCCGAAGAGGAAGTAGGCAATTTTGTCTGGCGGCTCTGATGACACCGAGTGAGTGGGAGACCGTCTTTTTGTGGGTTTAACTTTGTCTTTTTTGGGAGATGGTGACTTACAACTAGAGAAGGAGGAAGAAGAAGCCAACTCATCCTCAAAAGCATGCTTTAACAGGCCTTTCGAAATGAGTTTGTTCTTTCTCTCTTGAAGGACTCTGGGACTAAAAGCATGGCAAAACGAGCAAATCTCTTGGAGGTGAATAGCACCTAAGCAGTAGACGCAAATAGTATGCCCACCTGTCAGGGACATTTTTTGGGTGCACTTAGTACATTTTTTAAAGCCAGAAGTGGTCCTTCGCATCTTTAGACATATTTGTAAAATTACAAACACCAAAGCCAGAAAACTGAAAGGAAAAAACAAACAGGGACTACCCTCTAAATTAAACGGTTATCCCTGTGGAAACAACAAGTCAGACAGAGGACTAGGTCCTCTAACTTAAATGGGCCTAGCCCTAGGGGAAGAAAAAACAAGTAATGGACAGAGGACTAGGTCCTCTAACTTAAATGGGTCTAGCCCTGAAAGAAGAGCACGAGCAACAGCAACCGAGGACTAGGTCCTCTAACTTAAACAGGCCTAGCCCTTGGTGAAAATAAGTTTAGAAAGAGAAACAATTAGACAACCCAAATAGCAAGAAAGACAAAAAGCGATGCAGGGATACACAACAATTGGCCTGCAGTAGAACGGCCAAACAACAGCAGCAAAACAGCAAAAAACAGAGCAACCAATGCCACAAAATGCCTTAAACAGACACTATAGTATAAACGATCACAAAGTAAGTTGAATATAACTCTTTTTGAAGTAACAGACTGAATAAAAGTAGAAAAAAAAATTTCACTTAGCCATGGCCAAGAAGAAGCACGTCTGAGCTCAATGAGTGGTAAACGAGATCGGGGATATGTCAGCGGTACATTATGGGATACCTCCTTGCCACGAGCCAACCAGAAGATTTTGAGCTAGAGAATTGCAGAGTTGGAGCCGAGGTTTGGCTCCAAACCCCAAGTGTAAGAATGAAGGCGAGATAGGACTACAGAACATAATTTGTTATGCTAATTTTGGACTAAGGGACCATTCATGAGGTATCAGAACAGATCTGCTGAGCTTTACTCCAATATAACAGATTCATCCTAGAATACGTGTTGCTACCAGAAAGCACTGTTAAGATATAGAATAGTTGTGTAAAATCTTACCATAACCATAGATGTCCTTCTCTTCTATATGTTGCAATATTCATAACATGGGGGAGTCTGCCGCTGGCTGACTCAAACACCCAGTCAGTATACAAAAGCCTAAAGCTACTGTGGAATACATGCAACATCGCACATAGAACTAGGTCAATGTCGATCATAAAGTGACATCAGGTATAAAGCAGACATCAGCACGTACCAAGCTTCAGAACTGAATGTTCCAGGAAGAACACCAGCCTAAGATAAGTGAAGAAACACACAACCAGCAATCAGGCAATGATCAGGGGCATGGCAGCCAGAAAGAATCCTGCAACATATAGAAGAGAATGACATCTATGGTTATGGCTAAGATTTTTACATAACCATTCTATATCCTTCGATTCATATGTTGCAGTATTCATAACATGAGGGAGATTACCAAAGCTTATGCAGGAGGAGGATTGAGCGGAGGGGCAGTAGCACTCTCTATAAACCCTTACAGAAGAGCCCTTGCAAAAGCAGCTCTAGACCTGGAAATGCCATCCAACGTGTAGTGTTTTTTGAAAGTGTGCACAGAAGACCAGGTAGCTGCTTCTAATACAGAGGACGTGTCCAGACCTTTGAAAAAAGCACATGAAGAGGACACAGCTCTAGTGGAATGAGCCTTTACTGGGGATGCAAGAGTACTCCCATGAAACACATAGCAAAAGGAAATGGTTTTAGAAATCCAAGAGGAAACAGGCCTGCTCAGGGCCCTAGGGTAATAGGAAATGAAAAGGCGATCAGAGATCCTAATAGGCTTGGTTTTGTCTAAATAAAATCTGAGTTGGCTATGCACATCCAAGGTGTGTAAAATCTTCTACGGAAAAATGGTGGGTAGATTAATGGACTGATTAAGTAACAACTCATTCACCACCTTGGGCATAAAGGAGGGAATGGTGTGTAAGGAAACCCTATCCCTGTGGAAAACAGTAAAGGGGAAGAAGCCATAATTTACTGAAGTTCTGAGATCCTTCTGGCTGAGGTGATGGCCACAAGAACTGTTTCCAGGTGCAAAGCTGAAGAGAAGAAGAACTTGCTAGTTCAAAAAGGGCAAAAGTAAGTTTCTCTAGAACAAATTTTAAATCCAAAGGAGGAACTGGTTTCCTTGGTGATCTGATATGAAGAATGCCTTTCAGGAAAAGTTTAACTTCCAACCTTGAATCCAAGGGAGGAATTATAAGCAGACAGGTAGAGATTGCTGAAAGATGAGCTTTTACTGAAGAGTATGACAATCTACTCTTCAATAATTAACACAGGTACAACACAACCACGGAAACATCCACCAGCAGTGGTTGTAGGCCCTTAGAAAGACACCAGATGGAAATCCCTTTCCATTTTGAAATATACAATTTCCTAGTATTAGATTTTCTGGTCTCCTGCAGGACTTGCAGCACGTCCTCAGAGAAAAGATGTCTGAAAGGGATCAAAACCCTATCACCCACAGAGTCTGATGAAGGGCTGACATTTGTGGATGTATTAGAGATCCCTTGTCCTGTGTGAGTAGGTCCACTCTGTGAGGTAATGTGATGATTGCCCTTGGCTAAATGCAGAAGAAGGGGGAACCAATGCTGTTTTGGTCAAAAGGGAGCCACCAACAAGATTTTTGGTTGTTCTTGTTGGATCTTCAACAGCACATTTTGGAAAAGCGGGAAGGGAGGGAATGCATAGAAAAACATCCCCTTCCAAGAGAAAGAAAGGGTGTCCACCTTCCATGCCAAAGAATTGGGAACTCTGGCACAAAACTTTGGAAGTTGTTTGTTCATAAGGGAGGCACAGAGATCTACCTGAGGCATGTCCCAGTGGTGGACAATGTCCTGAAATACATCCCTGTGTCACATCCATTCGTGGGACTGAGTCATGGACCTGCTCAACAGGTCTGCCACAACATTTTCAAAGGAAGGAATGTAAACTGCCTGAAGGGTGAGTTGAATCTGAGAAGCCAACTCCCAAGTTTGGAGAGTCAGTCTGCACAGAAGATAAGACTTGGTCCCTCCCTGCTTGCTGATATACCAAAGGACTGTGGTGTTGTCTGTGAACCACTTTAGAGCACCTGGAAGAAGAAGAGGTTTGAAAATTTGCAGAGTGAAAAGAAGTGCTCTTATCTCTCTTATGTTTATGTGTTCCCTCCTTTGGGAATGAGGCCACACATCTTGAACCTTCCAGGATGCCAGGGTTGCTCCCCATCCCAAATCCGAAGCATCCATAAACAGCTCCTGAGTGAGAGGAGGTGGATGAAAGGGTAAGCCTGGATTCGAGGTAACCTGCTGAATATACCAGTTCAGTTCTTTTTTCAAGCAGAGAAGAAGGGGAATAACAAACTCCAGTGGGTGAGCATGTTGCATCCATACTGACCTGAAGTACCACTGGAACTTTCTAGTGTGCAGCTTTGCTAGAGGTAGCATGGAAAGAGTGGATTCCATAAAGCCCAAAAGGGTAGAAACTCCCTGGCAGTCAGGGAGTGAAGAGGGATGAAAGCCTGGAAGTAGGCAGTGAGAGAGAGAACCTTGTGGGGAGGGTAAAGAAGCCAACATCCTGTCTGTTTGCATTTTGCATCCTAGAAAAACATGGTCTTGTGAAGGAACAAGGGCAGATTTTTGATAGTTGATGGTGAAACCTAGACTTTCCAGCAGAGACACCGTAAAGAGCACATTCTCTTGAACAGTGTCTGGAGAGTGGGCCAGAAGAAGAAAAACATCCATGTACAAGAAAATCTGAATGCCCCTTAGTCTGTAAAAAGCTAAGACAGGAGCTAAGAATTTTGTGAAGACCCTTGGTGCTGTAGACAGTCCAAATTGTTTACACCTGAAATCATGTTGCATGGTACCAATGCTTATCTAAAAAGAACTTTCTCTTATTATGATCTGCCTGAACATTTCCTTACTGACAATGCAACCCAATTTACTTAACAAGAATGTTGTTGTTTTAAGGAAAACATGGAAATCAATGTGTTGCTCCAGTATACCCAGCAACAAATGGGTTACATGAAAGATTCATACAAACCTTTAAGGCAGTATAACATATCACTGTATGTCTACATGGTGAGTGTCCACCAAGTAAAGCAAATAGGATAATTTTAAGCTATGTCAGTAGTTTGGGCCAAATGGGGAAGGATTTATAAGTGTAAAAGAGCAATAAGAAAGATATTGTGTGTAAAAATATAACAGAACAGAGTAATGAAAACTGGTTCCTTTAAATCAACAAGCCCAAGCTTCCAGGTGAGGAAATAAGAAGTTATGTACTCACCATAACGTTCCATCTGAGTAGGTAAACTTCATTTGTCAGCAACCTATGGGAATCGGATCCGACCTCGGATCTGAGCCGGCAGTTTTCAACAGCTTTAGATTCGAGCTCCAAGCTCCTCCCCCTACCCATAATCCTCTGCCAACCCTTACTGACCTCAGATCAAGTTTGCCCAACAGCAGAAACTGCTAGAAAATTATTATTCTCAAGATAAGGTGGGTAAAACCCATGGACCTGAGTAGGAATACATTCGCAAGTGAGGGGGTAGGAGGGAGGGACGGTTGCTGACAAATGAAGTTTACCTACTCAGATGGAACGTTATGGTGAGTACATAACTTCTTAATCTAAAGTAGTTAACTTCATTTGTGCAGCAACCTATGGGACAGAGTCCCCAGCTACCTGAACCTTGGGCAGCCTTCATGGAAGGATGTTCCGGAGCACTGCAGAGCCAAAGGATGCTCTCCCTCTGGAGATAATGTCCAATTTATAGTGATTGATAAAGGTATGAGATGAGGCCCAAGTGGCTGCCGAACAAATATCATCCAAAGAGACTCTAGCTCTAAAAGCCGCAGAGGTACACATAGATCAAGTAGAGTGGGTATGGACTCCTTCAGGTGCGGGCCTGCCAGAACTTTCATATGCTCGAAGGATACACTGTGAAATCCATCTAGACAGCGTAACTTTAAACACCGATTTACCCAAGTTAAATTTGGCAAATGAGACAAACAACTGGTCGGATTTCCTATGACCAGATGTCCTGTGGCTGTAGAAGCGAAGTTGTCTATGCACATCCAATGAGTGTAATTTGTATTCCCCTTTGTTACAGTAATTTGGAAAAAAGACCAGCAGGTTAATGGACTGGTTAATATTTGATTCAGAGGCAACCTTGGGAAGAAAAGAGGGATTGGTCCTGAGGTAAACTCTATCCTTGTGAAAGGTCAAGTGTGGGGTTTTTATGCAGAGGGCCTGTAGTTCAGAGACCCTTCGAGCCGAGGTGATAGCGACAAGAAAGGCCGTTTTCCATGACAAGAATTTAAGATCTACTGAAGCTGCAGGCTCAAATGGGGGAGCTGTCAAGGCCTGAAGCACCAGCGTTAAATCCCAAAGAGGGACTACATCCTTCACTGGAGGTCTGAGCAGAAAGATGCCCTTCAAAAAGGTTTTACACAATTTCATGGTGATCAAAGGGCCCAGTTAATTTCCCACGTGATAATGAGAGATAGCTGCTAGATGAACCTTGACTGTGGAGGAGCTAGCCCCCTGATGAAACAGCCCTGACAGAAAGTCTAATACAGCGGGCAAAGGAGCTGTGAAAGGATCCAACTTTTGGCGTTCTGCCCAAATGGAGAAACGTTTCCATTTGCTACTATAGATCTTTCTAGTAGAAGGCTTGCGTGCTGCTACTAGAATAGTTTTAACTGGAGAAGAGATACCGGGAGTCCTAGCTACGAGTGGAACTGGAGCAGCCAAGCTGTGAGCTTGAGATTGTCCAGGTTCGGGACTGGGAGCTCTAGGGGGTGGGATATTAGATCCGGAAAGGGATCCAGAATCCAAGGAGGATTCACCAGATGAGACCAAAGGTAAGGGAACCAGGTTTGACGAGGCCAAAACGGGGCAATGAGGATAATCCTGCTCCCCAACCAGCTGGCTTTCTGAAGAAACTTCATCATTAGAGGAAGAGGAGGGTAAGCATAAAGAAGATCGGGAGGCCAAGCATGCACCAGAGCATCTCTCGGGGGTTCCCCGGAGGAGGAAATGAGAGCGAAGTAGTCATAACATTTTGTGTTCGAGGGAGAGGCAAAGAGATCACAACAGGGTTGACCCCATTTGGCGAAAATCCAATTCGCTATCTCGGGATTCAGAGACCATTCATATGGTAACAGGATGGTGCGACTTAGTTTGTCTGCTAGGATGTTGGACCGCCCCGAAATGTGCGTATCTATGAGAAAGCGGTTGATTGAGATCGCCCATTCCCACACCCTCATGGCCTCTCGACAGAGTGGGTAAGACCTGGTTCCCCCCTGTTTGTTGATGTACCAGACAACAGACATATTGTCTGTCTGAATCGCAATTGTTCCTACAGGAAGAAGGTCCTGAAGTGCTTGCAATGCTAACAGCACTGCCCTCATCTCTAGGACGTTGATATGCAGTGAGGTCTCCGTGAGGTCCCACGTGCCTTGGACTGTCCTGCCCGAACAATGCCCCCCCATCCGAGGCAGGAAGCATCCGTGGTCACCGTGGCTAGTGGAGGGGTCATAGAAAAGGGTCGTCCTTGCTGGAGGTCTGGAGATTGGAGCCACCATAGGAGGGCCCTCTTGCAAGCCCTGCTGAGGGGAACGGGATGGCTCAGAGGATACTGAAGAAAGGACCACTGGACCCGAAGGGTCCATTGTAAGACACTCATGTTCAAATGTGCCATCGGCAATAGGTTGATTGCTGCCGCCATTGAGCCAAGAGCCCTCAGGACCAATTACACCGGGGAGCTGGAGATTGCAGAATGGCCCGCACGTGTAGCCTCAGGGTTCGTAGCTGGTCTGTGGTCAGGAAAGCTAGGAGTTTGTTTGTGTCTAATCTGATCCCTATGAAGTCTATGGTCTGATTCGGAATAAGAGACGACTTCTCTATGTTGATAATGATCCCCAGCCGGGGAGCTAGACGAAGAAAGTAGTTTCTGGCTGCACAGAGTAGATGCCTTGTCGGGGCGGTCAGGAGCCAGTCGTCCAGGTATGGGAAGATCTGAATTCCCTGGAGCCTCAGGTGGGCCGCTATCACTGCTAATACTTTGGTGAACACCCTAGGGGCTGTGCTGAGACCAAAGGGGAGGACCCTGAATTGGAAATGATTGGCTCCTAGCCGGAAGCAGAGGAATCTCCTGGATCGCCTGTCCATCAGAATGTGGTAGTACACATCCTTGAGGTCTATAGAGCACATCCAATCGTTCTCCCGCAAAAGGGGGAGAATGGATTGAAGAGTGACCATGCAGAACTTCTCTTTGGTTACTGACAGGTTCAAGGAAGACAGGTTGAGGACTGGTCTTAAGTCCCCCATCTTTTTTGGGACCAAGAAGAACCTGGAGTAAAACCCGGACCTGCACTGGTCTGGGGGGAACGTGTTGGGTGGCTCTTTTTTCCAGCAAATGTTGGATTTCCATTGCTGCGGCCTCCCTCTGATCGGGTGGAACATCGGGGAGGTATCTGGGGCTGCGTGGGCAGCGAGAAAAGGAAATCTGATATCCTCTGGATATAATGCGAAGCACCCAGTGGTCTGTTGTGATGGACTCCCAAGCTGCTGGGTGCTTCGAGAAATGCCCCCCGACTGCCTCCAGAGTGGAGCAGTCGGGCAACCCCACAGGGGTGTTGCGTGGGATGGTCCGAGAAGGGTTTTCTGGATCCAAAGTTCTGCGGGCCCCCTCTGCCTCTAGGGCGGCATCCACCCTGCCCTCCTCTGCCGCAGCAGGGCTGGGAGTCCAGAGCGGGATGAGACTGTTGTGACTTCCGGAACCACATCTTCTTCTGACCCTTTTGGTTCTTAGAGAAGTACCTCTGGGGAGCAGAGAAGCGGACTCCGATGGCAGACGTCTTCCCGTCTTTTTCGCTCTGGACCAAGGTATCTCACACGGTTTTTGCCGAAAAGGGCAGAACCATTGAAAGGGGTATTAGCGAAAGACGCCTTAAAGGGTTCCGCGAAATCACAATGCCGGAGCCAGGCCTGACATCTCATGACGAGGCCTGCTCCGCTGGCTCTAGCGGCTTCTTCCTTGGCATGGGACAGTAGCTGCATAGAGGTGTTAGATATGGATCATAGAGGGGCCATCCGGGTGGAGTGCAATTGCTTGTCCTCCGCCGACATGGACTTGGGGGGGGGGGGGCGACGCAGCGTACTCTTTGATAAGGTCCCACTGCAGTCGAAGCACATGTGCCAAGTAGTTCAGCGACCTCACAGAGTAGGTAGCCGAACTAAACACCCGCTTCCCTAGGCGGTCCATCGACCGAGACTCCTTGCACAGGGGATGAACTGAGGGACTCTTCTGAGCTGTTTCCCTCTTGGTGGCCGCAGCCACCAACATGGCATCTACAAGGGGACCCTTACTCCAGTGGGACTTGTCAGAGGGTGGGCTAAGAATCCTGTCCTGGCGCTTGAGGACTGGCTCCACAGTGTCCGGCTCCTTCCACGCCCTGGTAGTAATCAAGTCTACCAGGGGGTCGGCTGGAGGGGACACCCAAGAGGTAGACGGGCCTGCTTCAAACGCCTCCAGGAACACGGATTCGTCCGAGGTAGGCTTTGGGGCAGACCACCCCCCCTTATTCTAAGCATCTCCATGATGTCACCAAATGGGACATCTTCAGGGGGGTGATCTTCGGGAGCCTTCCCCTTCCTCCAAATCCGTGTCCTCAGTCAAGGACTCGGGGGAGTCCAGGTGCCTCCTATTGCACCTTCGCCTGTGAGGAACCTCCTCGGGGGTGCTGTCCGAGAAGGTCTCACCAGCCACTTCTTGTTCCAATGGAACTATCTGGGACGTCAAAGCAGGCTGTCCCTGGGGCCGGGTGATGGAAGTCAGACCCAACAGAGAAGGAGTGCAGGGTGGAGCTGTGGCAAGGGCCGGGGGCCTGGATTGTCTCGACAGGGCCGTCTCCACCACGTCGAATGCCGAGGGAGAGCTGCTCTCTCTGGGATCCAAAAGCAGACCCTCGCTCGGATCAGATGGACGGATCGGGGCCGGCACCGAAGCGATCGGATCCGATGGACCAGTATGCTCCGACCTGGACGGAGCCCAAGGCATACCGATACCCCCGGATCCGAAGCTCAGCCCTCGGCTCCGAGAGCTCGGATCTGAAGAAGAAAATGGACCCGACAGACTCGAAGGAAGTGTCGGCGCCAAAGTACCCAAGACTATCGGCGCCGACACACCCCCGGCTCCAAGGCTGCCCGGCTCCGAAGACTCTGAACCCGGGAAACAGGACGGAGAAGGAGCTATCGGGGCAAAGAAGGGGGGTCGAGCTCCCCCCCAGAGGGGGGGAGGCAGGAGCACTCCCATCTGCAGTTGGGCCTGGAGGAATCTTCTCATCATCCGGTCCAAATCTGCATCCGTGAGACTTCGGGTTGATCTCGACGAGGCCACCGAGGCGGGGCGGGAGTGTTGCCTCGATGACCTCGAAGGAGATCGGGACTCCTCCTCCTCAGGACCCGGTGAAAAGCATGGGGACTGGATCCAAGAAGGAGGAGACTCAGACGTCCTGGAGGGAGAAGACCGCTTAGCCGGGGGGGGTCGAAGCGGAGGCCTCGGCCCGCCACTTGTGGTGTTTCTCCCTCCTTTTTTCTTTCCTAGCCTCCCTCTCTTCCGGGCCTAAGGCGGGAGGTTGAGTCCCGGCCGGGGAGAGGGAAGCAGGAGTGGCAGCTGCCGCAGCGGGAGCCAGAGGAGGACCGGAGGTAGAAGACCCGCCAGAATCAGCTTAGACCTCTGGTCCTTGAGTGCCCTGGGGTTGAACGCCACACAAATGGTACAACCAGAGGACAGGTGCTCAACGCCAAGGCACAACACACACCGAGTGTGGCCATCCGCTGGGGACAGCTTATGGCCACACTCGGTGCACATAGAAAAAATCAGCTTTGGGACCTCAGACATATTAACTAAAAAGGTAAAACCACACACACTAGGCCCCAAACACACACACACACAACTAAAAGATTAAGAACGGTTAAATTTTTCTCACAAAAGTGATGAAACGCCTGGAACTCGGGATCAAGCTGCTGAAGTAAACCGCAGCAAACTAGATCTGAGGTCAGTCAGGGTTGGCAGGGGATTATGGGTAGGGGGAGGAGCTTGGAGCTCGGATCTAAAGCTGTTGAAAACTGCCGGCTCGGATCCGAGGTCGGATCCGATTCCCATAGGTTGCTGCACAAATGAAGTTAACTACTTCAGATCTTAGTGTTAACCTGTTCCCAGTTAAAAAATGGCAGAAATCATTAGAAAGACCAGAGAAGTATGGACCATTTGTGTTGTTGGAATCATATGAAGTGAGGCCCAAAGTCCAGCAAGAGGTTTGCTTTTGCTAGCGGAGGTCCTGGTAGTGGAGAACCTAGAGGTTACCTTTGTCATACTGGAGGAATTCTGGTAAAATAATATTTTCTTACTCCAAAGGCAGTGAAACATTCATCCTGGTTGTGGGATAACACTGCGGTTACCAATGGCACTGGAGGAATTCTGGTAGCAGAATGTTTTATTACTCAAAGGCAGTGAAACTTTAAAAAAACTGTAATTTAAGTGATGCTTAATGTTTCCTTGAAAATTTGCTTGTAGGTCTGTATTTCAGGGGAAGAAATTGTTTTGTATAAGACACTTCTGTTCCTTGGATTTGTTTAAAGATGTGCAAACAGCCTGTCAGCAGCACTGTACTGCTGTGTTGCAGCGTTGCCATGACTGCAACAAACAAAATGGAAGTTTACTTTGTTGTCAAATCCAGATGACTACTTTGCTTGCAAAAGTAAAGTCCATTTTCTGTACTGTAAATAAAAGTTACAATTTCAGAAAAAAATGTGTGTGTTCACTGCTTAAAACATCACAGGCAGGTATGAAGAAATGAAATGACATGTCAGAAATGAAGATAAAATGCTGCTTTTTCTTTTAGTATACGAAACAATTCCAAACTGTACTGCAGGACAGAGATCTGCAGAACTGTTGGTAAGTAGAAATTTTAGAAAAAATCAGATTTGATGAGACCTAGTATGAGTGGACTGCTCAAATTAAACAGCGCTTATACAGGTTTCAGAATGGAAATCATGTAAGGGAAAGCATAGCTCTCAACCTTCCATCTCCAAGATGAGGAACACTTGCCCTTATAATGTGGAACAAATGGGCAAAATGTGGAACACATATTAATGGCTTACTAACAGATTCAACTAGGAAGGTCATAGGATGGTTTAAATATGCAACTTTTACTTATAAAAAGATTAATGAATTATTATGATTAATTTCTATTTACCATGAATATCAGTTAAAAACTTCCTAACAGTGAATGTGTGACAGACCCTTTCAATGTGGAACTTTGAGGAACATGAACTTTTTAATACCGCAATTGAGGTACGTTCCTCATAATGAGGTACGCTTGAGAAGTATGAGGGAAAGATTAATCAGTAAAAAGAATTGTTGACATCTATAGGATACTACTGGGAGAAGTACACAGTAGATATGAGGATTTAACACTGATAAATCGGGTCCACATTCATAACAAAATCCAGGAATGATTCACAGATTTCTCAATGAAGGCATTCTGTTCTTCAGAGACCTTCACTAGCAATGATAAAGGACAATATCTCTCACAATGAAGTACATTGTGATTCTGGAGTTGTGTACTGTGACTCTGTTGATGTGTCAAATAATCAGTGGTGTAAGTTTCCAGCTCTAATGTGTCCCAAGACCCTGCACAGACTGTCATGAACAGTGAACTAGTATAATCACAAAGGGTTAGAAAATCACTTGAATGTTTGGCCTACTAACTACTGAAACCTATGACAATAGAACTATCCGTACACAGATGAGATCTGTGTTCTAATTCACTGTACAAGCTATTTCATCCACAGACAATACCTATAAACAAAGGAGCACTATTTTACTATAGCAAATTATTAAGAGGGTCTAACATTGGAGGAACACAGTAGAATGGTATAGTGATCAGTCCATGTATCTTTGTGAAAGCAAGTCTGAGCATTCTTGAATAAAGGGAATATGCATATGTGTAGTGCAGTCTATACTTGGCAATATGCTCTTACTCTCTGTGCATGTGTCTTTAAAGTCTATAAGAAAAACAAATGCAGGAGTTAGGACACCACAACTTGCTACGATCAGGGCTGTGGATTCTCAACAATGTCTATACCACTGAAAAAAGTCAGGAAGAATGCACCAAAAATTACATTCTAAGATTTTACCATTCAAACATCACCTGTTTTTGTGATTGCAGAAAATTTTCTAGTTAACTTGCTATACAACTATGTACAATTTTTATGCTACAAGTAAGATGCAAGTTACTGTGTCAAGCTTAAGTGCTGCACTTTCTACCAGAGCCAGACAAAAAAAGGGAAGAATTGAATTACCTTGTTCAGAAGTAAGACTTGGGTTTTATCTGGTGTTAAATTCACATCAGTAGCAGAAGCATGGACAACAATATTCATAAAAAACACAGGGTAACGAACATTTGAAGAATCCTTCTTGCACTGCAAACTGTAGTACTGACGGACCAGCTGCAAAAATTTGTATAAAATTATTAACAATGGAGTTACAGTTTCAGAAACAGAAAGTACAGTTGTGTAAAATCTTACCATAGCAGTAGATTGTCCTCTTCACTATTGTAGTACTCACAACCTAAGGGATCTCCTACCAAGGACAGCCCAATGTCTGGCTAGTATACCAAAGCCTTTATTACTTACAGTCATTGTATGTCTCCCATACATTCCCTGTGCAAGGTGCAGAGCATAAAGATGACATATGGCCGCACACACTCAGAACTGGAAAAGACCCAGGAAGAACAAAATGGCCCTAGGGACTAGAAAAAACATGTGCATCCAGAAGGAGAAAAAGGAGAACAGCCCCCAGCCAGGAGGGCAAAAAAGAACAGACAAGAGCAGAAGGGTCAGGAGGCAGGGAGGGACTACTGCAACAGTGAAAAGAAGGACATCTATTATGGTAAGATTTTACACAACTTTACTTTGTCCTTCCATATCACTGCAGCAGTATTCATAACCTAAGGAAGACTACAAAAGCTCAAGAAGCAGCCTGGGAGGAGAATGGCACTGAAGAGCCCTCCAGAAACCTATGCAGGATAGCACTGGCACTGGAAATAACACCCAAATTGCAAAGCTTTGTGAAAGCATGAACAGAGAACCAAGAAGCAATCTCTAGGATGGAATCTGTATCCAGCCCCTTGAAAAAAGCACCAGAGGAAGCAACAGTCCTGGTAGAATGAGCCTTTAGTAATGAGGAAAGAAATTTACTATGAAAAAATAACAAAAAGAAATAGCCTTAGAAATCCAAGAAGAGAAGGCTTGCTTGGAAACTGCCACACCCAAAGACCTGAGATGAAAGGAAACAAAAAGCTGCTTAGATTTGCAAATAACTTTAGTTTTATCCAAGTAATATCTGAGCTGGCTATGCAATTCCAAAGGGTGAAGAACATTCTCACTGGCAGACTGAGGAGAGGGAAAAAAGGAAGGCAGATGACTAGACTGATTAAGGAACAACTCATTGACCTTTTGTGCATGAAAGAAGGGTTTGTATGAAGAGACACCCTGTCTCTGTGGAAAAATAAGAAAGGAGGAACAGCCATGAGAGCCTTCAGTTCAGACACTCTCTTGCCTGAAGTGAGAGTCAAAAGAACAGTCTTCCAAGTACAGTGTTGCAAGGAAGTTGAAGAATTAGGCTCAAAAGGACCCTGAGTCATTTTTTTAGGTACAAAGCTGAGGCCACAAGAAGGTGGAATAAGCTTCTTGGGAGGCCTGATATGAAGGATCCTTTTAAGAAACTGCCTGACCTGAAATCTACAGGCCAGAGGATGAGTCAGGGAAAGACAGGCAGAAAATGCTGACAGGTAAGTTTTCACTGAAGAATATGCTAACCCAGCATGGATCAGATCACAAAATAAGAAAGAACCAGAGAAACCTCCACAAATGGGATCCTGATGGTGAAAGAGGCACCAGACAGAAAATCTTTTCCATTTGGACATATATGGTTTCCTGGCCTTCTGCAGAATTCAAAGCATGTCCTCAGAAAACAGGTGCCCAAAAAGAATCAAAACCCTATCACCCACAGCGTCAGTAAAGAGTGGATAAGTGAGGATGGATGAGAGACCGCTTGTCTTGTGTGAGAAGATTCACCTGTTGAGGTAACTCCAGGCAACTGCCCCCTGGCCAAGTAAGAAAGAAAGGGGAACCAATGTTGTCTGGACCAAAAGGGGGTCACAAGATTTTGGGAAGAGTCCTGCCTGATCTTGTGTAAGACTCATGGTAAGAGAGGAAGGGGAGGGAAGGTGTACAGAAACATCCTCTTCCAAGGAAAGAACAAGGCATTCACTTTCCAAGCCACAAGACTAGGGACTCTGGAACAGAATACAGAAAGCTGTCCGTTCAGAGTGGAGGCAAAAAAGATCTACTTGAGTAATACCTCACCGATGGATGATGTCCAGGAATACATCTCTGTGAAGCATTACTTAGTGAACCTGTATGCTGGACGGACCTGCTCAATGAGTCTGCCTGTAGATTGTGCTCCAAGGGAATGTAAACTGCCTGAAGAGTTGCTTGATACTGGACAGCTAGATCCCAGACCTGAAGACCTAATCTGCAAAGAAGATAGGACCTTGTACCTCCTTACTTGTTGACATACGACATCACTGTGGTATGGTCTCTGAAAGTTTTGAGGGGTCCAGGATGAAAGAGGGAATAAAAAGCCTGAAGAGCTACCTGTAGCGACCTCATTTCCTTTATACTGATGTGGTCCAACCTCTAATGAAGGCAGCAAAGACCTGAACCTTGAGAGAGCCAGAGGAGGTCTCCCCATCCCCTGCCTGAGGCATCTGTAAAGAGCTCTAGAGTCAGGACTGGAGCTTAGAAAAGAAGCCCCAGATTGAGAGAAAGTTGAAGACTCCACCACTGAAGCTCGAGCTTGAGACAGGGAAAAAGGGTGCAGGGAAGTCCAGAAGGTGACAATGCTGGAGCCACACTGACTTCAGGTAACAATGAAGCTTTCTCATGTGGAGCTTGACCACAGGGAGCATGGAAATGGTGGAAGCCATGACCTTGAGGACCCTGTGAAATTCCCTGACTGTGAATGAAGCCAGAGGATGAAAAGACTGGAAAGATGTAGTGAGAGATAAGGCCTTGGGGGACAGAGATGGTCTGAAACCTGCAACCAAGGAAATATGACACTGAGAAGGCATCAGAGCTTATTTCTGTAAGTTTATGCTAAACCCCAGACTCTGCAACAGGGAAATAGTAAACTTGAGATCTTGAAAGAGAATGTCGGGTGAAGACACTTGAATGAGCAGATCATCCAGGTAAGGAAAGATCTGAATACCTCTCCATCCTGGAAAAGGCAAAGACAGGAGCCAGGCATTTGGTGAATACCCTTAGGCAGTAGAGAGGCAAAAGAAAAAAGTAGAGAACTGCAAATGCAAGGAAGAAACAGAGAAACTTAAAAAATTTCAAGAAAAGGAGATGGATGGGGATATGAAGGTATGCATTCTTGAAATCTAGTAAGACCAGAACGGCCTGGGGTAGAAGAAGGGGAAACAAAGACTCAAAAGACAACATCTGAAAGGAAGGAATTTTGAGAAAGTTGTTGAGCTGGGAAAGATCCTGAATTGGTCTCCAAGTTCCCTCCTTTCTGGGAACCAAAAACATTTTGGAATAAAAAACCCTCCCTACCTGGGCAGGAGGCACAGCTTGAATGGTGCCCTGGACCAAAACAGAATGAAGCACCTCTGAGAAGAGAGAAAGTTGTTCCAGAGGAGATTGAGGGATGCCTAAAAAGGGAGGAAGGGATTTCCAAACCACAAAATATTCCTGGCACATAATGGACATAATCAGAGAGTCTTTTGTGATCTTTAATCAATGTGGAAGGGACAGAGAAAGATGGAAGGATAAGGGAACCTGGCCGAGAGAAAGGGGAAGAAAACTGTCAAATGGAACCCAGCTTATCCCAAAAAGCAGGTTTCTGGGAGGGTGAGGTTTGAGTAGACTTAGCAGGATATACACATCTAGAACCCTTTTTTCCACTTAGACTGTGAGACTGCCTATGAACAAAAGCAGATTTGGAAGGATAACTCTTCTGAAACTTAGGAGCAGGAGAAACAAAATTATGTTAAAACTCCTGCAAGGCTTATGCTTATCCTGGGCAGACCTGAAAAGTTCAGCAGCATCAGCATCAAAAAGATTTTTACTATCCAAAACAGCATCCAACGGTTTGGTCTTAATGTCATCAGGCACAGCCTGAAGAAGCCAAGAGTAACACCTCATGACAGAACTAAAGGCAGTAGCCCTGGAGGGGACATCAGCTACACTGTAGCTGCATTTGATAGTGGTGAACAACTTGAGCAGTAGAGCACAACAGAGGAGGGCCAAAAGACTTCCACTCAGTATCAGGAATGTCAGAAACCACTGGGAAAACCTGAGAAAGGAGGGCCAAAACACACTTGGTCATATCAGTCTGGTAGATGACAGCCCAAAAGGATAGATTGGCAGCAGTGTAAACCTTTTTGCCCAGTGTCTATAGCCCTACTACCCTTATCTGAAGAGAGCAAGGGTAGACGGCAACAGCTTGGTAGAAGAGACAGTCACTACAGATGGGACAGCAGAAGGGCATTTATACAGAAATTTACAGTTCTAAGTCACCTTATAAAATCTATCAGGTTTTTGGGTGTAAGGGGTTGAGAATCAGGGGCCACAGAAGCTGCTGAAAAGATATCCAAGAAGGCAGCCAGAACAAGGGGAATGGCTTAGGAAACTCCATCTAGAGGAGCTCATAACACCTTTTCTGAATGTAAGAGACTTGAAAACAATACCACTTAAAAAAATCCATCATGCAGGCAACAGTAACCCCAAAGGAGTGCTCCTCCAAAGGGGAATCTGGACTAATAGAATCCTCTTCCTCTGAACTATAATCCAAGGGGGAAGGAATTTGAGAAGAGTAAGACAGGTACTCTTCTCCAAATTCACATCATCATCTGAAGAATCTAGTTCCCAGGGTCTTTGAACAGGAGTGGAAGACCAAGGAGGGGCAGGCACAAGCACTCCTTGAGGAGACTTTAAAGCCATTAAAGCATTAAATAACCCCTGTGTAAAATCCTGCCATTCACGTTGGAGATCCTTAAGTACTGGGGAAATACGCTTGGTTTTCTGTTTCTTTTTCTGCAAGATGTCCACACGAAACACCCTCAGAGGATCAGAACCCGGAGGCATCCAATAAGCATAGTAGGAATCTCCTCCCTAACAAAGATCTGCGGAATCCCTCTCAGTCCCTTGCATATAATAAGTCGAGGCTCCCCCTCAACATCAGGAGCAGACATTCATAAAGTCTCCAAGGATATCCGAGAAGCCAGATCCATGCTGGCCTCTGACGAGGTCATGGTAGAGGAATCAGAGGCAACCACTGGCCAATGCTTTGGGTTATCCCTAGCCTTGAGAGAGACATCTGGGGGAGGCAGGACAGTAGCTATATCAGACCTAAGATTTTAGGCCATTTTCTTGGCAGACAGCTGACTCTCACATTGAGAAGATTCCACCATAGCACCTTAAGTCAAAAGCTTAATACATTGGTTTTCAAGATAAACAGATAAAGAGGAGAGATGACTATGCAGGGTGTTAGGGAGAAAAGCCTGTCAAACAGAACACTGAGTGTGGCAGTGCAAAGCACCCAAACAGAAAAAACACTGGTCATGACTGTCTTTATGGGGAATCTATCTCCTGCACTGACATTTTTCCTTTCTGGATGACATGAACCCAAAAGCACTAAATAAAAAGAAAGATAAGAAGAAACCCCAATGGGGCACTTATCTGAAATGTGGCTTGGTAACCAGCACAGCAGAAGGGTGTTTAGACAGATGTGCAATGATGGCGTTCAGACTGGTGGCAAAGAGTTCTGCATGTGTGTGTCTTTATGTCACCTTTATGCCCTGAATAAGAAAGGTTTAATGATAATTCTGGATTTTAATAAGGTACCTTGTCTCATTTATTTTGGAAGGGAATCCAGGGTTGTGGTGCCATCTCTGAAAACATATGGTCTGTGCTATAAAGTCTGCTTCTACGTATAGAAAGGCAAGCTACAGATTACAGAAGAAATCTGAGGTTATAGTTTGAGGTATGCTTGGTGAGATGATTAGCAAATAATGGGAAGGATTCCAGAATGTTAATTAATAAATAAGATAACTTAGGAGTAGCTTAGTCCTTTGTGCTACTGACACCTATTTAACTTTTGCCAAAACACAGCAGTCATGCTCAACTTTAGGAGTAATGAATCTACAAACATTGAGACAATCTGCAGAGATAACAGGTTCTTTTTTGCAGTAGAAGCAATTGACGGTAGCTCATATTCATGTTAGATGAGGAGTACTTCTTGACTAATTGCCATGCTGCCTTCAAGCAAGAGATTTCCTTAGCTCAAAAGCATTATGTACTAACTTTGTATTTTATTTTATTTTATTTTCTAAATGGTGTTGAAAGTTGGGTTAGTGATTTAGCCATAATCTTAACTATCTGAAATATCTGATGGTTTCAAAGGGGAGACTGGTCACAACAAGAGTATGTTCTTTTATAGGAAGACAGCTGAGAGTTTTTACTTGGTTCTGAAAATTATTGCTTTTACTTTCTTAGTGAACAAGTAGTTTCCTGTTAACAATTGCAAAGTATGCAGAAACATACTGGTGAAAGAAGGAAGGGAAACTTGACATACACCTTTAATAAGGTGGACCACAGAAGACCTTGACTTTTGAACTGTAAAGTGTCTATGAATACATTTTTAACAAAGAGAGAGCTTGGTTGCCAATTCAAACTTGAACCAGTGAGCTAAAAAGTAGATTGTGACCAACCAAATTAAAGGCATTAATTAGATCATTGAAAGCAGAACCAGTTAAGTAGCCTTTCCTTGTGTTTTGGAAGAATGTTATTTCTGAAGGTACATAAGAACTATAGGAAATGTTTTGATTACAGCTTACCTCTAGGGATCTGTCATGATGTTCTCGATTAGGCAAAAGTTATACAAAGGAAATTTAGAAAATACAGAAGGTGCACTATGCAAAAAGCAAAAACCTAAGGATGTAAGCATTTCTGAGCTTGTGGAAGCATCAATGGGGATATAGTCACAAAGTTTTTTCAATGTTGCTTGTTTTAATACATTGGAAGTAAAAAAAGAGGTGAGAAAGAAAGGGATGTAGGGGACTGAGTGGGTTGTGTATGTGCTGCAGGAGGAGTAAGGGGAAGCTGTCAGAATTCTTTTCAGAAATTCCATAATGAAGACCACATGATGTCATCTATTAAAGGACGTTTATAGGGAGTTTGACTTGTGGGTTGATTTGCCAAGTTCCAGAAATGTTTTTGGCTATTTCTGTGAGATTTCTGGAGGAAAGACAGTGCCTAGGTTTGTGTCTTTGGATGGTCTTTTAGCTAAATTTGTATTAGTTTTCTGATGAAGGGAATGTTTTTCCTTGCCATGCTAAGTATCTAAACTTGAAAAGTGCAAGTAATTATTTGGCTAGCCAATGGTTCTGTCTGGTCCAGATACATTGTGTAAGTTTAGGAAACTATTTACTTTGAAAGATAAGTTAGTTAACTACAGTGTTGGTTGCAAATGTAGGATTGTTTATATTAGTGAGGAAAGCCCAGTTAGTTTTAGTTAGGTAACTGTTAAAAGGTTGCTTCTTTTCTTTGGGGTTTGTGATGAAACATGATCAATCTGGGAGAAGATTTCTTTGGGGGATGTGAAGGGGGGAAAAGACAATGCAGTGATCACTTAGGGAACTAGGAAGCATGGAAGTGTGGGAGATGTTACTGGAAGTGAATGTGATTATAAAGTCAAGGACGCCATAGTTGCCTGATTTACAACTGTGTCTAGTTGGTTCCAGTTTTAGCTGGATAAGGCCTAGGCCAGTTAATCGGCCCTGTACTAGTATTTTGAGAGGGATAAGAAGATAAAAGTCTCCTAAAATAACTTTTTTGTTTGTTGTAGGATTCGATAAATTAGATGGTCAAATCTTTAACAACTGGCTGGGGGGATAGATATGCAAAGGCAAGTATAGCAAAGGAGCTGCTGAAGTTAAGCTCAATTTTCAGCTAGCTGACTAGATGTATTTTATGCTATCACGGTAACTTTTAAGGTTATTATTTTTTTTTAATAAGAATAAGAGTCCTGCCTCCCTAACTTTTTCCTCAGTATGCACTTGAAGTACAATTGTACTCGAAAAAATAATGACTAAGGTTTGGTGTGTCTGCTTCAACCTAGGATTCGTTTATACCTACAACATTTGGATTGTGGGTTGAGAGAAAACTGTCAAGTTGCTATAATTTATCTGTGATGCTACCAGCATTAAGAAGTGCAAATGTTATGGGTAACTTATGAGGGGAGAGTCTACTGTTTTGGATATGTAGTGGGTCTGCATTACTTTCTAGATAATCTATTTAATATTCCACTTATCTAAAGTTATCAAGTCATATGGTAAGTTAGAGAAAACTTGGTCGAAAGGTATCATGGATTCCTTTTTGGGGAGCACTGTACGAGAGGTAGAAGTGTTTGCTGTAGGACAGAAATGCAGGTGAGATGATTTGGATGGAAATGAGGGTACTGTAAAGTGCCTACTTATGAATATGTTTTCAACAAGAAGATTTGATACATTATAAGTAAAATGGTCTGATGAAGTATTAGATTTTTTTGTTGAATCACATCCCAAGGAGAACCAAAAAAATTAACTGCCCCAGCTTCCCAGTGCCACATGTCCACGCTGGGTCTTACCAGCTTATCCCGGACCACACCTGCAGACTCATTTCGGGATTGCTCCCCAAGGGAGTATTATCAATGAATGTCCTCCCACCCAGGATGGGCATTCCCATCTTTTCCAGATGCTCCTTCAGCCCCAAACAGTTGACTGGGCCGTAGTCAGGGCTTTATCTCTCTATGCCACTACTGAAGCTCAATGAAGTAGTGGATGTTAATTTAACAGAGATGAGTTGCTTTTTAAATTTGGTTAGTTTTTGCTCCAGCTACATAATGGGAATTTGCAGGAAGTAAGATTAGCAAAACAAGGCTTAGGTGACATGTAGTTACAGTGTGTGAAGTTTGGAAAAATTACAAGAAAATTATTACAGAAGATTTTAGTCTGCTGGAGTGGTGGGGTACAGGGATCTAAGTGTTCTGCATACTGAAACAAGTAGAATGTTTAGTAAGGAAGAATCAGTCTTCGTTAGAGTCTAGTATAGGGTATATAATTGCTTGAAAAAGTTTATCAATGATTAGATATTAAGTTTCAGAGGGGTTGTTGTAAATATCGGAGGATACAAGAAGTGCAATGTTTGTTTCTATCTTAGAAATGATTAAGAAGTTTTGACAAGATGACAATGTTACAAATTAATTGAAGAAAATGTGGTATGCATTTGTACAGAGGCTAGTTATAATCTAAGCAGATGGACAGGGGATTTATGAAGTGTAAAGCTAACTTAATCCATTTCCTGAAGCCATTTAAGCTATGGTTTAGAAATCAGGATTGATGTGCTCATTATGTACACCAGAGTGGGAGACTGCATCATTACGTGGATGTGAAGTCATGATTGTGCAGAGACTGTGGATAAAGGAGTACATTGGTTGGTGAATGGGGGTGCAAGAGCAGACTAGGCCACAATATACATATTCACAAGAGTCCATCAGTATGCATCACAGACCAGTAGATGCCTAGGCAGCTCAACAATGAAACTAGTAATACTTTTACTCAAGTTATCTTTATATGTAGCAATTGTGCCAAATTACACGAGAGAAGATAGTTTTCTATGTGACAGTTACAACAGATTATACAACAGCAGGCAATATAATAAAACATTCCATTCTTTAGGTAGAAACAGTGGTACAAGAAATGAGAGACTGGGACAGCAGGGAGAGAGTACTACAGCTGAAAAAGGAAATTAAGTTTCTGTTCCCTGGAGGAGGTGGGCTTACTCCTTAATAATACAGACAACTCAGTACTGGCAGAAAAATATATTTGTTTTCAGCGAACTACCAATGCAAAAACCACATTAATAGAATGCAGTTAAATTCACAAAGTACAGAGAGGTAGCATCTGATGTAACACCACCAAGTTTACATCATACCTATTCTCTACGCTTAATGCAGCAGGATGAATGCCCAACCCAGGAATGGGAAGTGGTCACAAAGTTCCCATTGCAGGCATAGTTCCCTAGCGTCATTAAATATATCGGCTGCACCTCATCTCCTAAACATCGAGCTGAAAACTACAAGCTACAAAACTAAAACAGTGGCGCATGCTAGTGTGTGCATGTGTAAATGTGTGTTTGTGTGTGGAGGGATGTTGGGGATAAGGGATCTATGAAATGACAAAAAAGAATCAACCGTTTGTCCTGTCTTCTCATAATACTCAACAACTCATTGTGAAGGATACAAATATATAGCCAGTTTAAAAATCTAATGTGTTTCTCTGCCCTTTCATTTGATTCAAAAAGAAAAGGCAAGGTAGCACTGTTAGCACCAATATACTATGGTTATAAGTACTGTTGTTATATTTTGGCTGGGAATATTAAAAAAATGGAAACATATATGAATAAACATACTTTATGATACACTATTATGAAAACACTGCTAATACAACATTTAGAAGTATAATAAATGCAACATTTTGTAATCTGTAACACATAAACCTATATACTTAAACCATGTCCCACAAACAATATGTATATGATCATACTGACATGTCATGATGAAACATGACAAATACATAAACACACTCATCCCCCAAGCTATCCAGTTTATACCTAAGTCACAAGTAAGTATATTCCAGCAAATCACAAAGTAATTATAATTTAAAACATTCATTATCTAGTAAATTATACTACAGTATGTACCTGCCCAACCTTTATGGAACTCTAACAGTAGCATCAACAAGAGGATGGAGAGAAGACATTTTTAACCTATAAGCGAGGGTTCTCTCATAGATTAACTGACACACCTAGAACCTACCTGTTATATTTAACAAGGACCAACCTTGATTGCTGCATTCTGTAGTTAAAGGAGTTAGAGGATCACATAAGCACATAGGCAAAACAGGTGAGCCCCGGAGTACTGCCTGATTTCCTAAATATAACTCGACTCCCAGAGTCATGGTCAATGCAATAATCCTTGATGAAAGTATATGCCAAAGACCAAGTGGCTGCAGCACTGCAAGCACTGGAGACAGACACTCATTTGGTGAAGTTCTGACCACAGCATTTGCCAATGTGTAATTAGAAGCCTTATGACAAAAAGTGCAGCTGACAATCCACTTGTAAAGAATTTGCTTGGCATCTAGAAGCCTATTCTTCCCTGGCACAAAGGAGATGCACAACTGGTTCATCTTCCTAAACTAATGCATCCAATTTAAACAACATCTGTGCTATCAAAGTACCTGAGAGCTTCTGACAAAATGTTATAATCACAAGAAGATAATTTGAAGGGGTGACTCCACTGACAACAGAAGATCTCTGATATCCAATATCATTCTGCCACATTGGCAAGAACTAATTCCATCTTGTTTACGTACCAGAACAACTGTGGTAAAGTCTGACACGATTTGAAGTCTCAGTGGTGTAAACATCTGTACAACCTTCAAAACCATTTTTCACAGCTGTCATTTCTTGCAGATTTATATGTACAGTGGTTTCAGTTGAAGACTGTAAACCATCTACCTTCCAAGAAATGAAATGCATTCTCACCTGGAGTAGGACATGTTTGGTATGAGAATTTGGGATGGAGGGCCAAAACAAATGATCTTTCCCTCATTTCTTTGGACCCCTTCTTCCCATCACTCACTTCTCTGAAGAAAAGAAGGATAACAATGGACTCCTTTTCCTATGAGGAGACCACCTGATTATATGGATTCTTAGAGGACATGTTCTCATGTGAAATGCTACATGCAATGCCAGCACAGTCATAATACATGGGAACATGTGATGTAGAAGGCAAAGAAAGAACCTTGATGTTAAGGCAGCGTTGTCTACTACCAGCTAACACACAGAAGCGGGATAGTATATTATGAATTCTGTCTAAGGACTGAAAAACCCTCACTGAAACTGTATAGCAATGTTCCTACAAAAAGATTTTATGGGAGCATAAAATGTGTGTGTGTATGAGTGTGTGTGTGTGTGTGTGTGTGTGTGTGTGTGTGTGTGTGTATAAATATACATATATACACATACACATATATATTTTTTTTAATGAGTAATGTTCGACACTCAACTACCTATGCATGCTGCACTATATTTCTTTTTTTTTCTAATAGTATTTTATTATTATTTTACAACAGGGACAATCAAGAAACAGTTTGATATAAAATTCAATAGTATTCCATGTATAATCCAGAGACTCCCTATATAGCTACTAATCTGCAAATCATAACTATATACAATATATACAACACAGTGTCACTGAAACAGGAAGAAAGAACCATGTATAAACAAACATAAAATGCATCTCCTGATCAAATCAGATGACAATGATATACAATCTTTATGAATAAAGAAAAGATGCAGGAGGTGAAAGAGGTGATTTCATGAAACATACTGGGTAAAATACCTGGCTTAATATTAAGTCATTACCCTCCTCTTGCTAATCTACTAGGATATGATCACAAATACATTCCCAGAATTTCCGATAGTATACTCGTTTATTTGGATTTCTTATGATGAGGTTTTGAGCAGATATATATTTAATTGCCATTGTTCTAAAGCCTTTCCAAGAATGTTTTGTGCGATCCAACCAATTTTTAGTTATATAAAGCTTGATGAGTAAACATATAGCAATTAGAATATGCTACTTTAGCTTGGAGAATTTTAGGTCTGTAACATGAAGAACTGCTAACTACCAGGATAAAGTAGATTTTTGGTAGCCCATTTTTTCTAGTCGCATCTTGAGAGAGGTCCATAATTTGTGGGTATGACTGCAAGACCATAGGATGTGCAAGAGATCCGCTTGTGGAAAGGAGCAACAGGGGCATGAAGAGGAAATGCTAGAGCTGAACTTGGAGTGCAAGGGGTGTAGTATGAATGGTTATTAACCATTAATTGAGTACACAACAGCTTTTTAAATGGCACTAGCTTAATAGCGGCTCCAATTGCTTTTAGTTTCTGTTCGTCCATAATTTCACTTCCCTGCTGGTTCCAATAGTCGGAGAATAATATAGCAGATTGGTATATAATGGCTTTAACCAATTTATATATGTTAGAAAGCATACTTTTCTTGCTAGCTAAACATTCCATGATATCCAATAGAATATTTATGTCTTTCTTGATGTCAGAAGCTTCCATGATTATTGAGGGTATTAGCTCTCTGATTTGGTGTAGCTCCACAGTATATTTATAGCTCAAACTTAATATCTTTTTTAACTCTTGCAAAGGTTTCCCTTTGTGTTGATATATATCCCTGACCGTACAATCCTTAATTAGTGGACAGTCGAAGAGTCATATTGGTTTATTATTAATTCTAGTGTTAGGGTTCATTTGTAACTGTTGGAGATGGGGAAGAACCTTTTCTAAATTAAGGGTTTTAATTACATTTTGAAAGGTGTTAACTTTTTGCTTCAAGGTGTTGTTAATATAAATATTTCTCATGGTCATTGGGGACAGGAAAGGGAGGGCTTTAGGGTTAATGTTGCTCTTGATCAGATGTTTATGCCAGATTCTTACCCATGAGGGGGACCAATTATCTTTTCCTGAGCAGTACTTCAATATTAGAATAATTCTATTTGCGCCAATAATCCAGTAATAAAGTCAGAAATCCTGTAGATTTAGTCCCCCTTTTTCTTTAGGGTAGGATAATTTTTGGTAACTTATTCTGACTGCTTTAGGGAACCATAACAATTTATCAAGTTCTCTGTTAACTTTCTGAAAAAAGTTATTATGGATGGTCAAGTCTGAGACATTGACGTAATACAAAAGCTTAGGCAAGATATTCATCCTAATACTTGCAGCTCTAGATAGGACGGAAAGCTCAATTGTTTCCACCTATGAAGGTCCTGTGTGATACTGTTCCATACTTTTAACAGGTTATTTTGATATATGGACGTGTGGTTGTGCTCATACTGAATATCCCCAAATATCTAAAATAATATGCGACTTTAAAGGGAGAGTGATACATTAGATATTCTTTATAGCTAGTTGGACTGATAGGAAAGATAAGTGATTTTTTTCTGACTGACTTTGTAATTTGAGACTCTCACAAAAGCCTTCTCGAATGAGCTAATTAGCTCCTTTAAGTCTGTATTTGGGGATTCAAAATAGATATTTAAATCATCTGCAAAAGCAGATAAAGTTATTTTAGTATTCAAGAATTTGGGGATAGAGTGAAAGGTATCTTGAGAAATATAAAGAAAGAGGGGTTCAATATAGAAATTGAACAGGTGGGGGGAGAGAGGACATCCCTGCCTTGTTCCGTTGGAACGTTTAATAGGCTTTGATAAGGTTTTGTTTATATAGAGATATGTATATGACTTATTATACAGAGTTTTTATTAGATTGATGTAATCTTTGGGGATATTAAACTGTGAAATAACTGAAAAAAGGAATATCCAATTGACTCTATCGAAGGCTTTACAGCAGCTAGGACTAATGCATATTTAGGGTTTCTTCATTCCTTGTGATATGAATCACAGAATCCAGTGTTAGGGTAGTGTCCCATGTGTGCCTGTTACACATAAAGCCTGATTGTTCAGGGGATATGATACAGGGCATAACATTCTTAAGTCTTTCGGTCAATATTGAGGATAACATTTTAATGTCAACACTGATTAGAGATATCGGTCTATAATTATGCAAGTTGGATTTGTCAAGATTATTTTTAGGGATAAAAACTGTTTTGGAATTATTAGGATATCTGACCGTTGTGCCATTTAGTTTGATGAAGTGGTATACTTTTAACGGATAGCTGAAGGTTTTATAGAATTCCACTGTGTAACCATCCGGACCTGGGGGTTTACCTAATCTTAGCTTTCCTATGACTTCTATATAATCTCTTGCTGTTTGAGTGGGACATTAAGGGTTTGTACTTGATTTTCATTTAGTTTAGGAAATGTAGGTTTCTTAAAGAATCCTTCACGTTCTGTATCAGGAAGTTGTTGGGTATCCATTCCATAAATTTCCGAGTATATTTGTTGAAATATTTCCATTATGTGACTGTCAGAACTGTATATCTTATTCTGATATTGAAGTAGCACTATTCTTGAAGCCTCCTGCTTATTGTTAATTATTCTCGCTAGTCCTTTAGAAGGTACTTGGGCTCACTCAGAATATCTAGCTATAGGCTTCAATTCCTGTAGGGAGTAATTATTTTGATGTAGGTCAAATAATTGTTTCTGTTTAGTAATAATTGATTTATCAATAACAGGATCATTGCTGAGTTGGTACTTTGATTCAAGTTCTTGAAGCTCAGCTACCAACCTATTTTCTTCCCTTTTAGCCATTTTTTTATAATAAGCAGCTCTCTGTATTAATGCTCCCTTAATTTTTGTCTTGCATGCCGCCCACTGTATATCATAAAGTATGTTCACTATTTCTACGTTCTCTTCCAATTCCAATAGTATTTCTATAATCTCACGGACAACCTCTGCTTTTGATAGCAAATTATTATTTAAAGACCAGTTACACCTGTTAATCATACCCATTGGTTTGTCATGCAGGTTTAGTTTAAGCGTGATTTTAGAATGATCTGACAGATACCTAGGTTCAGAGAAATATTTTCTCTCTCCTTTTGTCAGTGATCCTGAGATGAGAAAAATGTCCAACCTTGACTAAACATTATGATATTTGGAATAATATGTCAAATAATTACTTTTCACTAAGGTGTCTCCAAATGATACAGGATCGATTAGATTAAAGTCAGACATAAGCTCATCAGTGGCAATAGATGCTTGGAGGTTTTGTAAGTTGGAGTTCCTCGCGCAGTCTAGTCCTGGGTCAATGACTGCATTCCAATCTCCCCCTATTATGAAATGGTGATTAGGGAACCTGCATAATAAATTCTATATTTCAAGAATGAAGTCTTGTTGCCTTAAACATGGGCCGTATATATTTAGGAACATAATTGGTTTCCTGTTTGATTTGCTAGGGGCTATGAAAAAACTCCATCTACCCTTGACATCAAAGTTTTGATCAATGATAGGTTCCTGGAATTAATTTTTTAATACAATAGCCACCCCACTAGAGTTGGAGCTATCCCCTACTGCTATAATGGATTTTATCCATCTCCTATTCATATCAACTTTCCATTCTTCTTTAAGCATGTGTGTCTCCTGTAAGAAACATATATTCACCTGGGATTTGAAAATAAGATGCATCAGCAGATTTTTCTTGTCTTTATCTTGCAAACCTCTGACGTTTCATGAGTCTAACACCCACATTCCAGAGGGTTAAATAAAACACTAGATAAGAATATTAGCTTGAGGTAATTATATTCTTTTGAGGGTCTCTCTTCAATCTTCATAGATAAATCATGTTCAAGTCCTATCTCAGTAGTACTAAGCTCCTTCAAAACTAATCCCGTGCCTAAACACCCACCCTTCTCATTCGAAAGAGCTTTACAGAAAGGGATTATGTACTGGGTAACAAGTAAGCATTGTGGTAATAAAATAAAAATATAATCCCCAGTGATTATTTTATATAGATTTTTGAGCTCCTGAGAGCATGTGTAACTAATGTACAAATCTAAACCAGTTCCTAGAATCACCATCCCTAACCCTACTTAGGAAATCCACTACATTCCTGGAGTTCCTTACTCCTAAGACAATTGACCGATTGTAGCCATATATTTTAACCAGTTGGGTATCTACTATAGAATATTTAAGAGTTATGTTCCTTCTAATCATAAAATAATATAGACATAATTACCCGCGGTGGTGGTGCTGCAGTAGCGTTGTCGCCTCACAGTAAGACGCTGTCCGGTTCAATTCTCAGCTAGAGCGTCTTCTGAGTGGAGATATGCGTGAATGGGCATACCTTTGTTGAAGGTTGTGCGTCAGGGCTGGTAACTCGGCACGTAAAAATCAACTACCAATCATTAGCGGACCGGAGTTCCACTGTGGCGACCCTAACCCCTAAAAAGCCGAAACACACAAACAAAGCTATGTAACAATATATTCCATAACTTGAAATAATTATAATATTTCATAGCCAAGGTTATGCATTAAAAAAAAAAAAAAAGGGATGATATCTGGGACACTGCTCAGTACTAGGCACTGCATGTAATAGAAGGGGAAACTTAATACAGGTCATAACACTGACATATCCTAAAAACCGACAGCAACATATAAAATCCGTAACTTTCAATGCATCTTAAGGATATTAGTTACTATATAAAACAGGCAATTTCGCCATTAACAGCTTAAGACGTCCATATTAGTAATAATATTTAAAAAACATAATGGTTGACTATGGTTGCAGATCAGCGAAAATATAAGTGTTGCCATACTGGCTCTTTGCAACTTAGAAATACTAGCATCTACATAAGCAAGTCATGCAAGCAAAATCTTTTTTAGCCCCAAGGGCTGACCTATATTGGGAGCTTTCAGGCGATTTGACCTCCGTAGCAGCATAGTCGCTCACAATCAGAGAAATAGCTAAACATACATCTACATCAAAATGTTTAGTTACCAGCGTCTTTAAAAGCATGAAGTGCTTCTAGCCTGAATTGTTACTTTGGAATTCCTGTAATTGAGCCCTTTAATGTATCTCTTTACAGAATAGTAGCTTACTTCACTAAATTACATAATAACCTATGGGATCCATTTAATGACCTTCAGAACTTTGTAAGGGCTTAGTTTGTTAGATTGTTTTCCTTACTCATTCTCGTTCGATCTCATGTGCCATAGCTAACACCATAAAACCATCAATAGAAAGCATATTATGTGAGGCAGGAAGTTGTAGCATATAAAGAACCCTGCCCCCCAACAAAACCTGAAGTATTAGGTCCTATCAATGGATCCCTATTAAGGCATGACAGACCTTGACCCAACGGAAACAAAAACAATGCTCTTTTCAACCAACAGACCATATACTTACTTCAAAAACAGAAGAAGAAACCAGAGGGACAAAACCATGTGCCAACCGGAACCAAACACCGTTCATGATTCATGATTCAGGTGAGATACTGAAGCACTTCACAAAGGCTTTCTTTGCTTCTTTAGGAGAATCGACTGCATATTTAACATCTTTGACAGAAAAAGCTAAGGTGTTGGGATATTGCATTTGGAATTTTATGTTGTGCCTAATGACGTCGGCACAGTATGGTGTGAGGTTTTGGTGCCTTTGCTTGATTATTAGTGGAAGGTCTTGTGCAAGGGAAATCTTACGGCCTTTCCAAAGTATTTGTTTTTTGGCAACAGATAATATTCTTTGGGCATCCTGGAAATTCAGCACTTTAACGTATACTTGTCTTGAGATTTCCGGGTTTTGTTTTTTATGAAGAGCGCGATAAGCCTTCTCAATTATGATGTCATTGGTGTTGTCCCCAGACTGAAGTATGAAATCAAAGATTTATTTAGCGGTTTTTATTAATTGACTATGCTCAAATGTTTCCTGCTTCTAGATCCATAAGCTTCTGCTGAATGTCTGCTATCACTGCATCTTTGGCATTTAGATCCTTCTTCAAGATTTCAAGTTGTTCGTTGGCTTTAGTTTTATCTTCAGTAATGTTCATACGATCGGCAATGTGATTTAATTTGTTTCCAAAGTTAGATAGTTGCTCAGAGAAGCCTTTACTGCTATTTGAAGAGGAAGGAGGGCTTCTTTGAGTTCATCCATGTGGAAGTTTGAGTCAGTCTTCTGTTTTGCATTCAATTTTATTATTTCATGCTGCCTTGCTGTCTTTTGTCTTTTACTCAATGTTTCTTTTTCAGGAGATGCTATTACCGAAAGTTTGTTTTTTTTTTGTCTGTATCTCCAGAGCATCAGTTTCTTTTGACATTTCTTTCCTTTGTCTGGAAATATTTGAGTTGCCTGGGTCTAGCTTCAGATTTTACAGTTGGTGACTGCAGGCCTAGAGCATACACGTGGTGAGAGTACCTTAAATGAAAAGAGGAAATCTTCCACAATTTTCAGCAAAGATATATAGATGAAGCTTCCAAATAGATACAGCAATAGATGAAGCTTATTTTAACTTGTAGTTTTGGCCCCTCAAACCTGCATTAGCTTGACATAAAACACTGTTAACTTTGCTTTGGATAGGAGCACTGTGGAGAGGGTGTTTATAGGATGACCACCATCTTGGAATCCTATGCTGCACTATATTTCAATGCACTGGTTACAGTTACATTCTGAACAAAGGCTAGATTTTAACAATATTACCTCTCTTTTGCATTTCAGTTAGCCAGAGTTTACAAACAAAATATCATTGCTGGTATTTACGATCTCAATTTCCCTATAAAGTTAGGTTCAAAAACATGGCACTGTGAGGAATTAACCTCAGAGTAGCTAGCTTAAGCATCAAACAACACTACCATATCCTAGCACTATATAACATATTGCCCTTAACCCCAGAAACAACCCAAGGAGAATCCTGTTAAAACCCAGTCCTTAAACCTAAACAGCCCACTCTATTACAAAACTGGACAATATGGATATGCAATTTCCTAATGCCTATGTGACCAATATAGTAGATTTGGGCATCCTAAGGCAATGTAGCAATTGTCTCATGCTTTCAGACAAGTTAATCATGAAAGAAAACACCACAGTATGCAGGAGGTATAAATACACAACTTTCTTGGGGGCAGAAATCCTACATACAAGTGAGGCTGTCAAGAATACCCACACTACATCCCACGTACATACCCTTCTCACCACACACACAGATTGTACTATACTGAGGCTCTTAAAAAAAGAAGTCATGTACTCACCATAACGTTCCATCTGAGTAGTTAGACTTCATTTGTCAGCAACCTTTGGGTTCTGGATCCGATATGGATCCGAGCCGGCAGCTTACCCAGCTAAAGATCTGCGCTCCAAGCGCCTCCCCCTTACCCATAATACACTACAACCTCCTTCCAATCCTCCGATCGAGTTTGCCACCCAATAAGTGACACACAACAACCTAAGATGCCAAAGACCTGACTCGAACACATACATCAGGCTCGTCAAACTTAGGGCATCGAGCCCAAACAGAGAAATAACCATCCGGGTCAGTGGGAAGAAGGGAGGGACGGTTGTTGACAAATGAAGTCTAACTACTCAGATGGAACGCTACGGTGAGTACATAACTTCTTTATCTGAAGTAGTTAACTTCATTTGATCATCAACCTGGGGGACAGAATCCCCAGCTACCCGAAATCTTGGGAGGCCCTTAAGGAAGGATATTCCGGAGCACTGCAGAGCCAAAGGAAGCCCTTCCTCTAGACACCAAATCTAGCTTATAATGAGTAATAAAAGTGTGAGAGGAGGCCCAGGTAGTTGCTGAGCAAATATCATCCAGGGGAAACTCTAGACCAGAATGCAGCAGAAGTAGCCATAGAACGGGTAGAGTGAGCACGAACCCCTTCTGGTTCTGGTAATCCAAGTTCTTTATATGCTTGTAAAATACAAAGTGAAATCCATTTAACGACAGTCACCTTTGAAACTGGTTTTCCCAAAAAGGGTTTAGCAAAGGAAATGCAAAGCTGATCAGATTTACAGAAGGGTTTGGACCTATGCAAGTAAAAACATAACTGCCTGTGAACATCCAGCAAATGAAGCAAGTATTCCCCTTTATTTTGAAAATTAGGAAAAAATACAGGCAAATTAATAGACTGATTAATGTTTGACTCTGAAGCAACTTTAGGAAGAAAAGACGGGTTAGTCTGAGAGATACCCTATCCTTGTGAAAAACTAGGTATGGGGGTTTCATACATAGCGCCTGAAGCTTCGACACTCTCCTGGCTGAAGTAATAGCCACCAGGAAGGCTGTCTTCCACAACAAGAATTTCAAGTCAACTGATGCTGCGGGCACGAACAGGGGCACAACTAAGGCCTGAAGAACCAAAGTCAACTCCCAAGGAGGGGAAGGATTTCTTCTAGGGGGTCTCAGAAGAAAAGTACTTTTCACAAAAGTCTTGCAAATTCTGGCAGCAGCTAGGGAACCTGAATTTTCCCCTACGTGATAATGGGAAATAGCCGCCAGCTGGACTTTTACTGTGGAAGAGCTGTCCCCTTGCTGGAAAATTTGAAACAAAAAGTCTAACACCGCTGGAACTGGAGCGATAAAGGGATCCAGATTTCTCTGCGAAGCCAAAATGGAAAAACGTTTCCATTTACTACTGTAAACTTTTCTGGTAGAGGACTTGTGTGCTGCTACCAGAATGGATTTAACTAGGGAAGAGATACCAGGAGTCCTGGCAACTAATGGAATTGGAGCAACCAAGCTGTGAGCTTGAGGCTGTCCAGATTCGGAGGAGGAATTCCCGAGGGATGATGAATAAAATCTGGAATGGCATCCAAAATCCAGGGTGGAGCTAGACGATGAGACCGCAGGCAAGGGAACCAAACTTGACGAGGCCAGAATGGGGCTATGAGGATAACCCTGTTCTCCAACCGACAAGCTTTCTGTAAGAATTTTGTCATGAGAGGAAGAGGGGGATACACATAAAGAAGACGAGGTGGCCAGGCATGGGCAAGATGGTCTCTGGGGGCTTCCCCCGTCGAGGGAATCAAGAGCGAAAAACTCGCTGCACTTCGCGTTGGACAGCGATGCGAAGAGATTGCAGCAAGGCTGACCCCACCTGAAGAAGATCTGTTCCATTACATAAGGGTTCAGAGACCACTCATAAGGCGAAAGGATAGCCCTGCTCAATTTGTCTGCCAAAATGTTGGACTGACCCGGGATGTGGGTTGCTATCAGAAAGCGGTTGGTGGAGATCGCCCATTCCCACACTCTCATGGCCCCTCAACAAAGTGGATAGGACCTTGTTCTCCCCTGTTTGTTGATGTACCAGACCACTTGACATATTGTCTGACTGGATCGCAACAGTTCCCAGAGGGAGAGAGGTATGAAGGGCCTGCAACGCTAAAAGGACTGCTCTCATCTCTAGAACATTGATATGCAGAACGGTCTCTCTTGGAGTCCACGTGCCTTGGACAGTCTTGCCCGAACAATGCCCTCCCCTAAGCGGGAGGCATCCGTGGTCACAGTGGCTTGGGGCAGAGGCGAAACAAAGGTGTGTCCTTCTTGCAGATCCTGGGATTGAAGCCACAACATGAGAGAAGTTTTGCACACTTTGCTCAGAGGAATCGGAAAGTCTAGAGACTGATGTAGTAGAGACCATTGAACTTGTAACGTACACTGTAACACTCATATGCAGATGTGCACAAGGAGCCAGATTTATAGCTGCTGCCTTGGAACCTAGGGCTCTCAGGATTAACTCCGCTGGGGGTGCAGGGGTCTGAAGGAGCGCCAAGACATGAATGGCCAGGTTGTGAAGTCTGTCTGAGGTCGAAAATATCCTGGCCTGAAGAGAATCTATTCTTGCCCCTATGAAGTGTAGAATTTGAACAGGTTGAAGAGAAGACTTCCTGAGATTTATTGTGATACCCAGCTGAGTCAACAACTGAAGAAAGAAATTTCTGGCTAGAAAAAGTTGATGCCTGGTGGAGGCAGTGAGAAGCCAGTCATCCAAGTACAGAAAGACCTGGATGCCCTGAAGCTTCAGGTGGTCCACTACAACAGCCATGACCTTGGTAAACACCCTGGGGGCTGTGGTGAGACCGAAGGGTAGGACCCTGAACTGGTAATGACTGGCTCCTAGCCGAAAGTGGAGGAATCTCCTGGAGTTCCTATCCATCAGGATATGGTAGTACGCATCCTTGAGGTCAATCGAGCACATCCAGTCTTCCTCCTGCAAGAAGGGCAGGATGGAATGTAAAGTCACCATCCGGAACTTTTCCTTGGCAATGGACAGGTTCATTGTGGATAGGCCGAGAATCGGCCTTAAGTCCCCCATCTTTTTTGGCACCAAAAGAACCTGGAATAGATGCCTGATCAGGACTGGTCTGGGGGCAGTTGCTGGATTGCTCTTTTTTCTAGCAGCTTTCTTATTTCCACAGCTGCCGCCTCCCTTTGAGCGGGTGGGATGCCCGAGAAGTGCCTTGTGTACAGGGGACTGTTTATGAAGGGAATAAAATAGCCTCTGGATATTATTCGAAGCACCCAGCGATCTGATGTGATGGACTCCTACTGGGCTAGGTGCCTCGAAAAATGCCCCCAAACTGCCTCCAGAAAGGAGCAGTCGGGCAACCCCCCAGGGCTGCTGTGTGGGTTGGTCGGAAAAAGGTTCCCGTGACCCGAAGTTCTTCAGTCCCCCTTTGCCTCTAGGCCGGCGGCCACCTTGTCCTCCTCTGCCTCTAGGGAAGGAGGAGTCCAGAGCGTTCTGGCACTGCTGAGATTTCCAGAACCACAGCTTCTTTTGCCCTCGCTGGTTCCTGGAGAAGGACCTTTGAGGATTAGAGAAGTGGATCCTGATGGCTGACAGCGTTTTCCCATCCTTCTTGCTCTGGACAAGCGTATCTTGGACGATCTTCCTGAACAGGGTCGAACCGTCAAAAGGGGCATTAGCAAAGGACGCCTTGAAAGGTTCCGAAAAATCGCAAAGCCGGAGCCAGGCATGATGCCTCATGGGCAATACTGGACCCGGCTGCCCTAGCGGTTCCCTCGGTGGCATGAGAGAGTAAATGCATGGACGTATTCGAAACAGACTTCAGAGTGGCCATATGAGCCGAGAATGTGCACTTATCCTTGGCCGAAATGGACTCCGAGGGAGACTCCGCATACTTCTTCACTAGGTAACGCTGCAGTCTAATTACGTGGGCCATGCAATTCATCACCCTTATAGCAAAGGTAGCTGAAGCAAACGTCTGCTTTCCAAGATGATCGATCACCCTAGACTCCTTGTCCGGGGGATGGACCAAGGAACTTTCCTGGGCCAGTTCCTTTTTGGTGGCCACCGCCACCATCATGGCATCAACTGGGGAACCCTTACTCCAAGTGGGCTTGTCCACTGGAGGGCTCAATACTTTGTCTGGCCATTTGAGTATTGGCTCTACAGTGACCGGTTCCTTCCAGGCTCTGCTGGTAATGAGGTCCACGAGAGGGTCGGCCGAGGGGGACACCCAAGAGGTAGATGGGCCTGCGAATGCCTCCAGAAATACCAACTCATCCTAGGAAGGTTTTTGGGTTGACCAACCCCCTCTCTGGAGAAGAATTTCCATTATGTCTCCAAAGGAGACGTCTTCGGGGGCAATCTGGGGGAACTTTCCCCTTCCTCCAAGTCGGTATCCTCAGTGAGGGACTTGGGGGAGTCCATGTGCCTCCTTTTGCACTGGCATTTGCGAGGGGTCTCCTCAGGTGGACTCTCTGGGGAGGGCTCACACACCGCCTTGTATTCCTCAAAGGGAGCTGTCTGAGGTGTACCGGACACAGGCTTTCCCTGAGAGGACTGGATGATGGAAGACAAACAGTTGCGAGGGAGCAGGGGCGGACTCCGAGGAAAGTGTGAGTGGTCTCGATCCTCCAGAGAGAACCCTCTCCACAACGTCGAAAGCCAAAGGGGAACTGACTTCCCTGAAACTGGTTGTGTGGGCAGCCGTGCACCTCGGATCCAATGAGGGGATTGGAGCCGAGGCCAGAATAGCTGGACCCAAGGAGATGGTATGCCCCGACCACAACGGGGCTGACAACACACTCATCATTTTGGATCCAACGCCCAGATCTCGGATCCGAGAGCTCGATCCCCTGATTCTGGGGCTCCTCGGATCCATGGACTCCGAAACCCAAGGGTGGATTGAAGAAGGAGCTATTGGGGCAAATGGAGCCGAACTCCCTGCTCCGGCTGGGATGGGGGGGGGGCCAGCAACACTACCATCTGCAATTGAGTTTGCATGAACCTTCTCATCATCCGGTCCATATCAGCTTCAGAGAGGCTCCTTGTGGATCTCAAGGATGCCATCAACACCGGCCAGGAGGACCGATGCAAGGATGACCTCAAAGTGGGCCGAGCCTCCTCCTCTGTCTCCAGGGAGAATCATGGAGAACGGAGCCGAGGGGAAGACTGCCTAGCAATTTTTTCTGGTGTTGCGATCGCCTTAGTGGGGGGGTGCTGATTGATCCAAGTCCGCTTGCCTCTTGCGACCTCTCTCCCTCTCTCTCTCTCTTTTTCTCTGTGTTTATCTTTCCTGGCCTCTCTCTCTCCCTGTTTAGAGGTGGGAGTGGGAGTCCCGGACAGGGGAGGAGGGCCGGAAGACTGAACAGTCACAGCTGTGACTGATGAAGATGCTACAGAAGAGGTAACTGACTCTGCAGTAAAAGACCCGCCAGAATCAGCTTGGTCCTGCGATCCCACATGGCCCAGGGGTTAAAAGCTGCACAAATCTTGCAGCCAGATGTCAGATGGGGAACCCCCAAACAAACTAAGCACAGAGTGTGACCATTGGCCGGCGACAGCTTATGGTCACACTCTGTGCACTTAGAAAATGTCGGCTTCTGACATTCCGACATTTCTAACTTAGACAAGCTAAGTAATCAAGCACACACATGCACACACACTAAGGGCAGGAAGGGGAGGCCTACACAGACAGAAAGTTCAGAAACTTTCCTACTCCACTATTCTATATACAAGATTTTTTAAACGCAAAACCAGAGGTAAATAAAGGACAGGGTTTTTAAGTATTTTAACACTCAAATGAAACCCACACAGACCGAAAGTTAGTTGAAACCTAACAAACCTACCTGGAGCTCAAGAATCTCGTGCTGGCAAAGCCGCAGCAAATGAGATCTGGTGATTGGAAGCGGGTTGCATTGTAGTATGGGTAAGGGGGAAAGAGCTTGGAGCTCGGATCTTTAGCTTGGTAAGCTGCAGGCTCGGATCTGTATCGGATCCGGAACCCACAGGTTGATGATCAAATGAAGTTAACTATTTCAGATTAAACCTTCCAAATATCCCAGACCTCCAAAGCCACCTTATGGCAACACTGCTCCTTGGGAATTACTAAAACACTCACCAAAAGCAAAACCAAACATCTCACATAAGCCTACACCTAATGGTCCCCCAACAGCAAAGCCCACAAGGCAAGCAAATAATTGTCCTAATATTCTTGCCACTGGGGTCTCCATTGTGTGACAGATGCCCCACTCATCTACAATATCAAGAACACACTGAAGTCACTGCACTTCAGGTACCAATATGACTCTATCACGGTCCACGAAGATGTAAGTGACCTAAGATGTAACCCACTGGACTATATGAAAACAGGCATAATGGATCTCTCAGAATATGTGTCACAGACAGGTGTGAGCCTTGCAATGAGCAGCATTGTACCTTCACCAAAGATGATGCTACAGTATGAACATAAAATGACTGATTTTAATAACTGGCTTAGTTTTTGGTGTCATTCCAATGGGATCCAATATCTGTCAGTATGGAAGGACATGGTCAACAGACCACATTGCTTTGACAAGGATAAGCTTCACCTGCCCCCCCCCCCCGGCTTTCAGACATTGGCTAAAACTTTATCCAACCCCTTATTAGAGCCTTTTTATGCAATGCCAGCAAAGACAAACCTACTATCATAGTGAAAAGTCTGCAAGCAGCCTTATGGTGTTACTACTCAGTGCTAGGAACCTAAACAAAGAACTCCATACCCTTCAAGCCTTCCTCACTCGGAAGAATGTAGACATCTGTTTCATGACTGAGTCTTGGTTTAAAGCCATAAAAAGTACTCTGACAGTGCAAGACTACAGTGCCTTACATACATTTAGACCAAACAGCAGCACAGACTATAGGTGCAGCGGTCTACATTACCAACAAACATACCTCCAGGTTGCTTAAACAGGATGACACCATGGAGTTCATCCCATGGGTAAATCACCAGAAATAAGGTCACTCACTACATCATGGCTAGCTACAGGTCATCATCTATTTTTCTAGAGTTTCATGACTCTTACCTAAACTTCACAGAGATGCTCACCATCTAACCAAACAACCTACTTTCATTGTTGATTTTAACTATGCCTAATAAGGATAATCCACAAGGCATTCATCAATTCATCAACTATGTCTGGAACTTTAAAGGTAACACACAGTGTGCTGAGCTGGTGAACGGTACCATCTTCACCAGTTAGGATGACTCAGAAAATCTATTGGTTGATAAATCAGCCCAAACTCCACCCCCCTCATCCCCCAGCTCCTCCAGATCAAATCCCCTCCAACATGTGTCCCTCAGCTATTAGCAGGAACCATGTGCTAACAGTACTCACTAAAACCAAGACCAACACTTCCATGGGTCTTGACAACATCCCCGGTTGCAACCTGAACAATCCAAAACACAACCTATCAGAGCCACTTGAGGCAGTCTTCAACTACAGCCTCAAAACAGGTTATGCTCAAAGTGAATGGAGAACTGCAACAGTCATTCCCCTCCACAAGTGCAAACCATCAACTGACCCAGGGAAGTACAGACCTATCAGTCTAACAAGCCTAGTATGTAAAGCCATGGAATGAATTATCATGGACATGATAAACAAGGACACTGAACCTATACCAATCTGACTTTGTTAAGGAAAGGTCTTGCTTATTTAACCTGGTAGACTTCTTTGAGAGAGTCACCAAGGCAATGGACGAGGGTAAAACAGTGCATACTGCATGTCTTAAACTGGCCAAGACATTCAATAAAATACCTCACTCAGGCATTGTTGACAAGCTCTCTGAACTAGGCAAAATCCCTACATAACTCACTAGATTGCCAGCTGGCTCACAGACAGGACTCAAGAAGTCAGAATCGGTGAGACCACCTCCACCAAAAAACTGGTCACCGGCGAAATGCCCTAGGGCTCTGTGATGGGCCCGCCACTGTTTGGCATCTAATTATCAGAAAGGTTAAAGTTCAAGGCCTCTGGTTCACCAAGTTCACAGATGACTGTAAAGTGGGAGCTATTATAGACTTTCCCTGACAGCAACATCTCACAAGAGGGTTTAACACAGACAAATGGCTGGTACCAAAGCTATGACCTAAATCTCAATGTCACAAAATGCATTTTGGGAAACTGTTAACCCAAGTTAATTACTCCATCAATAAAACACTGGTAAGAGTCAACCCAGCAGGAAGGGATCTAAGAACATATGTACACAGCACTCTGGTCTTTGACCAACACATAGCTAAGATAGTAAGAAAATCATTCTATGTCACCCAATGTATAAGTAAGGTTATGGCATCCAGGTGCAAGGAAGTTATAGTACCACTCTACTCGGCACTTATCAGACCCATCATTGAGTACAATACCACCTTTGGTATGTACTTAACCAAACACTTGCAACTGTTGGAACACCCACAAAGGTTTCTCCCCAGGGGAATTCAGGACATGAATACCATGTCCTTTACTGATCATTTAAAGGTCTTGTCTCTGTATTCAGTCTCTATTCAGTCTCCTACAGGCTGCTGAAAAGGGATCTTTGCCTGGCTTATAGGGTTTTCTCAGACCCAGCCCTGAAAGATCTGTTGCACATGCACAAAACAAACACCAGAAACACAAGATCCAGGGATCTGAACTTAGCTTGTGACCAATATAATGTCCTGTGGAGACTGACGTGTTCCAAAGGACCCCCGCGCTATGGAATAGGCTCCCCTTCCATATAAAATGAGTTAATCCCTGACCCTGTTCAAATGACAGTTGGAAGTAAAATTACCTGCAAACTGACTCCCATGTCCCTTATGGAGAGAGGCTGTCAAAAAAAAAAGTTTATCCTAACTAACACAGTATTTATGGCAAATGGGGAGAAATGGAGAAATAGCCAAGTAATGGGACACTGGAATGGCTGCATGTTGGGGGGGTGGGGGTGCCAAAATTACATGAATTTTGCTTTCACGTACATGTCCAGAATTTTTGACATGAAAAGTTGTCAACTCTAATGTTAGCAAGAAACCAATTAATTGAAAACAGACAATATATAAGAGAAGCAATATCCCTCAAAATTTTCTTTAGTTTTGACATCAATCACAAGCAGTTTAACTGATCAATCTCTGGCATATTAAATTCTTGTCCAGCTTCTGGCCAACATTTTCTCTCTCTTCCCTTTACTAATTGTTCCTAAAATATGGGATTCTTATGTTTCTTTCTCCAGATGTGAGAGGCCTTTTCCACTCTCCTTTGTTTATTTTATACAGAGAGTAGCCTATTGACATATTCAGTTAATGTCAAGGTCTTACCATGCTTAAGGATAACATTTGCTTAGCAGATTTCCCTATATAGGTTTGACTCTCTCCAAATCATAATTCTCCACTGTTTTTCAAACCACCATGTGGTTTTCCTCATGTTCTAGTCTTCCCTCACCCAAAAGCATATTGTCTTCCACTTAAGTTTATGACTCTAAATTTGCATTTGACATAATAACCTAAGTGAGTTAACCTCAATGTTGGTTGCTAATGTAGGACTGTATATTAGTCAGAAAAGTCCAGAGTTAATGAAAATAAAAAAAAAAATAAAGTTATGCCCATTCCCACTGTATCAAGCAAGCACGAGTTTCATCTCTCAGTTTGTATCAACTGACATAAAAAATGACCAGAGCACACAAACTGCATATGTATGGGGAAGAGAACTTAAAAAACACTGCGACTTAAGCTCTTTTAAAACAATTTAGCATTTCCCAGTAACAGACTTCTTGCTACAAGAAACAATAGCCTGCATAATGACTACCTGTATCTCAGTACTTCTAACAATATTCACTGACTAACTAGGAAGGCACAGTAATACTGAAAGCTTTCTGGAATCAATACTTCCACGGAAACTGCATCCCTCTGCTTCAGACCAGAAAAACTGTTAGTGAATTGCTCTACAAGACGAATGACAGGATTGCAATTAAGCAACAATTTTGCAATTAGAGTGAATTGAGAGCTCATAACAGGCATTTGAGAAAAAGGCCAGGCAAGGTAGTAATTACCCTATTAAAGGTCTTCTCCACTCACACAGTCATCAGGCCTTTAACCAGCCAGTGTGCTCCCAGGTGCTGAAAGTAGCAGTTAACTCAAATGAGTTAGGGCATATCAACAAATCAGTAGAAGAGATGTTTTAGCTTTTAACAGAGAGCTCTATTTCTCTTTCGAATGAAAATGTACATCATCTCACCTTCTGTACCACAACAAAAATTAAATCTCCCACTGGGTAGTTTAATGTATAGCATCTCTTCCTACTGCTTGAAAAGTCTAATAATTTGCAAGTGTACTGTGTAACCCGTAGGATTCACAGTAGCAAACTCCACCAAAGTCAGCTTCATGTCCAGTAGACTGAAATACAAATTAAACATACAAACAAAAGCATTGATTTTATTTTTCCAGACAATACCAGGCAATCTCTATTTTCCGGACAGTGTCCCTTAATTCCAGACAGTTTGGAAGAATTCCAGATGGCTGGCGACCCTAGGCAACATATGTACAATTTGAATAACTAACATGAACCATGCTAGATAAATTCTCCATGATTTTACTCCTTTACTCTAATTCTTTAATTAAAGCGCCAAAAAGATTGAACACATTGGAACAGCATGTGCATTAGCTATTATATTAGATGAATAAGGATGTCCTTTTAGCCAATTTTGTTTTCTAAGCATGGCAGAGGATGCTCTGGAAGTCTATCTCAAGCATACTAATAACTCAATGGTAAAAAACTTAACTTGTAGTACTTAAACTTCAAATCTTTGCCTAATTCTTTCCAGCATTTTGCCATAATCCTCTACTTAAGATAACATGTCAGAAGCCTGAAGAATATTATTAGGCTGATATCTCTACATGAAAAGTAAACTAAAGACTTCCCAGTTACTGAAAAAGAGGTACGAAAATTTTCACAGAGCACTTGTAAAGATCTTTGCCAGAGAGAAAGAAATCAAAAATTATCTTTATGCAACACATGTAACGTAAGTCATATTCATCAGCTCTTTGTCTGAAGAACAAATATGAACCAGTAGTTAAAATAAGAAACATTAAAAATCATTAAAAAAATGTAAACGTCTTGTGTTCCAAGAAGGTTGACATGATCAACAAGTTGATTAAAGCTCTCCTAATGTGAAATTTGAAACTTAGAAAACAAGACAGTACTAGTTATCAGCTTGGGTAAAATTCAGTTATTGACTAGTAATTACACAGCCTGCATGCTAGCAAAGAAGACATTTGGAGAAAGAAAGATAAAATCATTCAGAACAAGAGAAGAAAAACTCTGGCTAGGAAAAATTTTGCAAATGTTCAACAAAAAGCAGTTCAAGTTTCAGCTTTGGTATATAAGGTGGCTTGCACTAATTTAGAGGGAAAATTAAATCAAATGTAGTCAGGGGTATTTAATTTAAGTGAAGCACTGAAGGAACATATAAAGTCAACATACAAAAAGGATACAAAAATAGAAGATTAACTACTCAATTCAGATGAACTGATAAAATTCCAAAAAAGAGGCACTGGCTAAGGAGACTTCCTGAGAAAAGCTGTTTTAAAATAGAGGAATTCTAAGACCAAACATGCAAAGGTAACCTGAAATTTTCAGATGCACCAGAGAAACTGGAAGGAACAGATTGTATTAATTTTATGACTACAGGATTTGTTAATTGAGAGGGTACATTACATACATGCTCCAAATATGGACAAGAGAAAGCAGCAGAGATCTATATGAATACAGATGCAATCATACCAGCAGAAACAGTTGATTCTGAAAAAAATATAGCAGAATGGAAAAGTAGTAAAAACTAGGGAGAGCAGAATGTTTGTTATTCACTGTACACCGGCAGAAAGTACAGTTGTGTACCTACTGTAAATGTAGATGTTTGAGTGTATTCACTGTTGCAGTCATTACACTTGGGTTATCCTGCTGGCAGGCTACCCGCAGTCGGCCTGAATTCCAAAGTCTTGGCCCAGCGTTGGTTGCTGTCGCCTCTTCCCTGACGTCAGAGCACCAGGGGTATAAAAAATGCAGCCAACGCCATTTTCTTCAGTTTTTCTTGCCCCAGACGTCAGGTGCCCCCAAAAGGGTAGGCTAAAAAACATTGCTTATAAAAGCATGCACTAAAATAAACAATACCTTAATCTACAAGCAAATACACCACATAGGTTGTATAGGATAGAGAAGTGCAGATAAGTCCCAGCAAAGAAAGGGGGATAGTGGGTGGGTAACCTGGACTGCAACAGTGAATACACTCGAACATCTACATTTATGGTAGGTACACAACTGTACTATGTTCATCGTGTTTCACTGTTGCAGTCATTACACTTGGGTTGAATCCCAAAGCTGAGGTTGGGCAGCTGGGTCTAAATAGAATTAGGAGTGGCTATAAGGCCCTGCAAAACTGCAGTGGCAAAGCCTGCTCTGGATTTAGAGTAAAGAGGTAAGTGGTAGTGCTTAGTAAAAGTGTGCAATGAAGTCCAAGTTGCAGCCTCCAAAATATCTTTGGTTGGTACTCCTCTGAGGAAGGCTGCTGCCCTGGTAGAATGTGGTCTAATGCCCTTAGGCACTGATTTGCCATGTTGTGAATAGCAGAAACAAATGCAGTGTCCTATCCATTTTGAAAAAGTCTGCTTTGAGATAGCCTTGCCTTGTGATCCTGCAGCATATGCCACTAAAAGTTACTCAGTCTTTCTGAAAGCTTTAGTTTTGTCCAAGTAGAAGCGTAGCTGTTTGTGTATGTCCAAAGAATGCAGAAGTCTCGCCCCTTTATTCTGTGGGTTTGGGTAAAAAGTAGACAAATGAATGGTTTGGTTAACAGCCACACTGGACACTACCTTAGGCATAAATGTTGGGTTTGTCCTTAGAGAAACCCTGTCCGGATGGAAGAAAATAAAAGGTTCCACAGCCATTAATGCCTGTAACTCTGAGAATCTTCTTGCTGAAGTTAATGCTAGGAGCAGAGCTGTTTTCCATGATAAGAATTCTATCTCAGCTGTATTGGCCAGCTCAAAAGGAGGCAGTGTGAGTTTTTCCAAGACAAAATTGAGGTCCCATGCAAGTTTTTGGCTCCCCTGAGGAACTGCCTAAGCAATAGATGTGAAAAAATAGGTGGGTCTGTATTGTAATGAGCTGAAATGGCAGAGGCATGGATCTTAATTGATGAGAAGATATTGTAAAATCTGAGGAATATTTGGAACAAGCGTGTCAATTCCTTGTGCTTGATTCCAAGCACAGAATCTCTTCCATTTTTCTGCATAAGATTTTCTGGTGCTGAGCCTCCTGGCCTCCAATGTAACATTCATAACCGCTTTAGAGAGAGGTGTATTCTGAATGGTTACACTATCCGCCATGCAGCTAGATTTAGAGTTCTGAGTTGGCTGTGCAGGATCTGATTGTTTTGTTGGGTCAGTAAATGATGAATTTGAGGCAATGCCCAGGCTGGGCCTTGGGACAAGCTCCTTAGGATTGGGTACCAGTGTTGGCGTGGCCAATCCGGGGCAATCAGTATCATTTATGACTTCTCTTGTCTGACCTTCAGGAGTACCTTGGGGAGTAGAGGCAGTGGAGGAAAGGCATATACTGTAAGGTTGTTCCAGCTGAATGACAAAGCATCCACTTTCCATGCTTGTTTGTGATGAGTCCTTGTGCAGAATCTCTGAAGTTGGCAGTTATGAGGAGAGGCAAAAAGATCTATGTCTGGGCATCCCCATTTCCTTGTTATCATGCTGAAGATTTGTGGATCTAGTTTCCACTCGTGAGGATCCATGAGGTTTCTGCTTAGTTCGTCTGCCAGAGCATTTGTTTTTCCTGGCAGGAATTGTGCTTGCAGGTGTACTTGGTAGGTCAATGCTGTGTTCCACAAAATCATGGCTTGTCTGCAGAGGGGGTAAGAATGTGTGCCCCCTGCTTGTTTATGTACCACGTGACTGTGGTGTTGTCCCTTTTTATCAGCAGCTGTCCTGGATGATGTAGGTCCTTGAAGGCTGTCAGGGCATTTTGTACAGCTAGCATCTCTTTTTGATTGATGTGTAGATGCTTTTGGCTTGGGGGCCATGTGCCCTGAATACATTTTCCTGCCATGTGGGCCCCCCAGGCATAATCTGATGCATCTGTTGTTAGTGTTTGCCTGGCTGTGGGTAAAGTGAATGGCTGTCCCTTGTTGTGGTGGCAGGCCTGTGCCCACCATCGAAACTCCTGTTGCAGGCAGGGAATGAGTGAACTTAATGATTCCAGGCTGTGGCAATGTTGAGTCCAAATACTTTTTAGATACCATTGTAGTTTCCTCATATGCAGTCTTGCATATGGAATCAGCAGAATACAGGAGGCCATGTAGCCCAGAGCCTGCAGAATTTTTCTTGCAGATAACTTGGTCTTTGTTGCCATGCTTTCGAAGTAAGAAGTCAGTTGCCTTTGTTTGTCTGGCGTGAGATAAGCCATCTGGGCAGTTGTATTTAAGCTTGCACCCAGGAATATTATATCTCTTGAGAGGGTACTAGTTTTGATTTATTTTCGTTACTGTGTATCCTAGGCAAATTAGCAATCTTTTTACAAACGCCAGATGCTTTAGTAGAATGTCTTTGGTCTCTGCTTGAATAAGGCATTCGTCCAAGTAGGGATATATTTGAATTCCTCTTTGTCTGCAAAATGCAATTACTGGTGCCAGGCATTTTGTGAAGACCCTGGGCGCAGTAGATAAGCCAAAGGGGAGTGCAGAGAATTGGTAGTGCATTGAGCCAGCTATGAATGTCAGGTATCTTCTGCAAGATTGTTTGATTGGGACATGCAGGTATGCCTCTTTGAGGTCCAAAGTTACAAGCCAAGACTTCTTGCCCAGTATGGGCAGAAGCTGCTGCAAAGTCAACATTTTGGATTTCGGAATGTCCAGAAAAGTATTTAAAATAGACAGGTCCAGAACTGGTCTCCATGCTTTGTCCTGTCTTGGTACTAAGAAAAGTCTTGAGTAAAATCCTTGTCCCTGCTCTTGTTGTGGCACTGGCTGAATAGCCTTCATGTCCATGAGAGATGAAACTTGGTTTTGTGCCTCTGCCCATTGATTGTGTGGCAGGTCTGGCATACCTTTTGCCTTTGGAAGGGTGTGAAAGTGGAACCTGTAGCCCTGAGAGACTATATTTAAGACCCATTTGTCCTGGGTCATCATGTGCCAATTTTGTGAAAAAAGTGCTAGCTTTCCCCCTAAGGGTGCTGCCAAATGATATATGCTTGGCATTGGCAGAGGGAAGTCATTGGGACTGTTTCCTATATGGCTGTGATTTGTCTTCTCCACTTTTGGAGGTAGAGGCACCCCATTGTTTGGGCCTCTATGAGCCCTGTGGCTTTTGTCTGCCTCTAGGGCGTCTGTATCTGCCTCTTTGTGGCATGTCTGACACGGGAAAGGACCAATTCTTAGAAGGCCAGTTCCTGCTAAATCTGGGTGGCTGTACCTGTAAGAAATTCTTCACTGTCTGCATAGATTTAGCTCTATCCTCCATTTTCTTCAACACCTCTTCTGCCTTAACACCAAACAAAGTATCATGCTGTAATGGAGCATCCAACAATTTTGCTTTAACATGATCAGGCAGAGTCTGTTCCTTTAACCAAGCATGCCTTCTAATGACAGAACCTGTTACAACGGCCCTGCAAGAGGCCTCCAGTGAATCATAACCACATTGCAAAGTATGTTTTCCCACTTGTTCAGCTGCATGCAATAAATCCTGCAATTTCTTGTTCTCAGAACATTCAGAATTTGTCAACATTTTCTGTTTTAACAGAGACATTAAGTATTGCTGATATTTAAGCATATGAAATGGACAATTTAAAGCCCTTACACCCAAGGTAGCAGAAGTGTAAACCTTTTTCCCCCCATCTGTCCAGTGCCCTAGAATATCTATCTGAAGGGACAGGGTTTTTTGCAGTAGCAGCCTTGACCCCTTTGGGACCCTGAGAAATAGTTTCTGGGTCAGCAGCAGGGTTTTTATATAGAAATATATGAGAATCTGGAACCCTGTAGTATCTGTCTGGCTTAACAGGTGCAGGAGGTAAAGAGTTGGGAGACGGACCGGACTCTGAAAATACATCATCTACAATGTCTAGAACAGGTGGAATAGCAAGAGGTCTGTGCTGAGGTAGTAAAAGAAAGTCTCTGAGCCTTTTCTTAGAATCTGAAAAATCTTGGCTCTCCCAGTGGAAATGCTCCCTCATGGTATGCAGGGTTTCCCCAGATGAGTAATCCTCAGGAGGAGAAGCTGAAGGAATAGATTCTTCAGCATCAGAATCCTCATAGGGAGGAATAGAGTATCCCTGTTCTGAAGAGGAGTCAGAGGAAATGGAAACCTGATCAGAGGAATCATATTCAGTGTCTTGCCTAGGCCTCTTATCAGGAGGGGGATGGTAACCACTGATCAAAGTAATTAGGTCTTCGGCCATTTTGAGCATCTGTTTTTTAGGCATGGAAGTCTGTCCTGGAGAATGCTGTACTTGTTTCCTTGTCTTTAAAACTGTTATAGTCTTTGTCTTGGATGCTGAAGTTGGCTTGATATAAAGCTGTGTAGGTCTGAAAACACCCTCAGAAGCTGGTGCCTGCTCAGCGGCTCCGGACCCATCTGAGGGATTAGTTTCCGAAGGCCCAATACCTTGAGTATCCAGAGGCCTAGTCATCTCCACGTGGGAGTTGGAGGCGGCCTGTGGCTCTGATGTAGCGGGTGTCAGGGCTGCGAAAGCGCCTCACTGAGAAGCGGTGAACCGGCGACTGGCCCAGAAGAGGCTTCGTCATCAGTTTTGGACCTTGGATGCCTGTCCTTTTCTTCTTCCTTGCACTTTTTATGAATTCCGGTCTTCGGTTGTTCCGACGGCATTATGTAGTTAAACCTTCGGTCAAAGTAATGAAAAGCAAAATCATACAGACGCTTAATAGTGCGTTGGTTAAATCTAGCACAAAACTGACAACTAGCAACGTCGTGGTCAGGGCCTAGGCAAGGAATACAGTAAGAATGAAAATCCTTATGAGGTATTTGCTTCACACAAGAAATACAATTGTTAACTTTTTCTGACATCGGTCTGGAGCAAGAAAAAAGTTTCCCCAATGGGGTACTTAGCTTTATAGAAAACTTCGGTTCTGAAATTCAATTTTGAAAATCTCAGGAGTCAGCCGACCGGCACTTGCGAACTGCTTTTGTTTCGGGCACCGCGTGGCAAGAAAGACTATGGAAAATGGCGTCAGCTGCATCTTTTATACCCCTGGCGTTCTGATGTCAGGAAAGAGGTGACAGCAACCGACGCCAGACCAAGACTTTGGAATTCAGGCCAACTGCGGGTAGCCTGCCAGCAGGATAACCCAAGTGTAATGACTGTAACAGTGAAACACGATGAACATCAGAAGCAAGTTCATCCCAGCAATCAGGGAATGTCAAGAGGCAGATGTGAGATTCAAACTGTTATATCCATCTTTCTTCAAAATATTGTTTCCTTAAGGATCAAAGACATTTTTTTTTACACAGACCAGGCTAACGAGGAAGTAAAGTTTAGCCAACCAAGTTGAGCCAGCAAACTGAAGGGAAGCTTGAACTCTCAAGCTCCTCCCTTTGCCCATAAAGCTTCAGCAACCTAATGTAGCTCAGATCAAGTTTGCTGACCCTAGACATAAGAGGGCAGTGGGAGAACAGAAAAAGGGAAAGCTGGAGCTCAAATAAGGAACAGAGATTCCTATAATTTTTTTCACTGTCTCAATCTGATGGGTGAATTGTAAAGCATATACCTCACTTTATGGCATTAATGTTTAGAAGGATGCAGAAGAGTCTGAAGAAGTGTTGTAAGTAAAACTGTTTTGTTCTTATGGATATTTGGATAAAGTTTCACAATGTAAATTGCATGCTATATTGTAAAGCACTTTTGTGCAGTCAGGGGTATTTTAAATGTGAGGTAGGGGAGCCTCATCAGTGACTGTTGTATATGGTATACGGTACAGAAATTAAAGCAATAAAGTGCTTTTACCCCTTTGCTGAAAGGTTATCTTGACTTGTTTCTCCCGGGCCTCCACTGAAAATAGGCTCTGTCCTACTCGGACTCAACAACTGTTAAAAAAATAAATAAATAAGTAAAAATAAAATAAACTGTACCAAGGTAAGAAAGGCTGGATAGAAAAAAGTTAAAATTAATATAATGTTGTAATCTTTGGAAGCTGGATTGGAGGTGGAAAAGTGTACTAATCACATTATATGGAGAATTAAGATAATCTCTCCTGTTTTACAGATCTGGATATCTACATTAATATCCATGTTTGAGATGCAGATAATTTGTTAAGCAAATAGGTTTGCAAAATAAGATAAAATAATGAAAAGTGTGGGAAATGATACATATTTTCTGTATTCACAAAGTCATTATGTCTGTTTTTCATTAGCAAAGGCTTTCACTAGGAGAAAATAAGTCTACAGGTGCAATTAGTTCCTCACAAGAAAACCAAACAAGTGTTCTGGGTAAACTTTACCAAGATTTTGATGCATCTGCAAAGTCAATATATATATGTTTTACTTTTATTACTGACTTGGAGATGAGAAGTCTGCAGGTACAAGCAGTTAATTACGAGAGGTCTAAAAAAGTCTACTAAATGAACTGCACCCAGTTTAAAGGTATGCTGGCACTCAGCTCATTGAAAAATAAATAAAGTTGTAAACTGTGAGAAGTGAATAGCTATAGAAGTAATTGCATTCTAGGGAGTCTTAGTAATGCATTTAATACAATGGTGCATAACTTAGTTTATTTAAAGACAGTCAAGTGCACCTTTTCTTATGGCTAAAATGTAATGTTTATTGAAACTGAAAGCAAACAAGCTGTTTTACAAATCTGGTAAGGGAACAGAGATAAGAAAAGGGAAGTTAGCAATTAATTTAAGCATATTCTAACACCCTGTTACACTTTGATAGTCATCATCCAATATACCAAAATAAATCATTAGTTAAGGGACAGGGTGTTAGAATTTCCAGGATGGTTAGTGATTTTTCTAACTTTACCTGTGAGATGTGACAACTGAGAGACATGTTGATTTGGAGAGGTTATCCCACTAGTTTTATAGACCCCATTCTAGATGAGGTTTCCAACAAAAGAAGGATGGGGCAATTTTATCCACTTCTAGGTACTGTGTGTGATATGAATAGACCCAGTTTAGGTAACACTGACAACACTGATCAACAAGGAACGACAGCTAGCCCTTATACTGATGCTTTGTGACTTACTTTTAATAGTGTATGTTTTGATATTAAACAAATTTTACACAATAATTGGATAGTTTTGACATCAGATGACTAGTGTAAATCTTTGCTAAATGAGAAACCCAAAGTGATTTATAAAAAAGACAGAAGCATCAAGAATATATTGGAATCCAACTGTACTAATAGAGAAGTTGGCTAGATGCGAAAATGTGGACATAGTGCACAATGTCCACTTATTGAATAGACCAAGAGTATCCATAAAAAGGTTATGGGAATGTGCACCTCAATAAAAAGTTTAATTGCCAGAGTAAAGGATTGGTTTACATAGCGATTTGTCAGCTATGTGAAAAATTTTATATAAGTAAAACAATTAATAAATTATACAAACGTATATATCAGCATGCATATGATATTAGAAAAGGTAATTACAAGAACGCACTGGCCAAACATATTTTAGAGCACCCACAACACCATTTTAAATTTTCAGCACTGGAACAAGTTCAGAGTGATGATATAACGGGTGGGCCAGTTGAAGTGATCTTGGAATATAGAGAATTGCTCTGGCAATTGAGGTGCAACGCGGCTAATAACAACTATGGTTTGAATGGTTTGAATGAAACACTGTCCATCTCCAGTTATTTGAAATTCAAATCAGAGTTTCACTTTTCTTAACAAATATAAGGGTAGTTCTATCAATAATGTGGATTTAGAGATTTTCAAAGAGTATACTGATCATTATTATCATTATTGTGATTTATTTACATAGATTATGGGGTAGGAAAGTGGTTAAAATAAAATTTGTAATGTAGCAAGTTGGTTCGTTTAGATAACAGGTAACATTGTTGATGCGCACATATACATAGGTACACACAAGCTTGCGTTTCCACATATACATGGTTTTTACCACGTCTGTGGTGTTTAAACATTAAGCAAAGTTTGCTATGTTTTTATTGTTTATTTCAGGATTTCATGGTTCATAAATTATTTAATGGTCAAAACCATTTGATCATTAATCTAGTAAGAACCTAAGAACCTATCAGAGCTTAAACAATTTATATGATAGAGGAAGAGGGCAAAAGTAACATGGGATAAGCTGATTATTCCCATAAAACAATGTAGTTTAGGATTACCTGATTTGAGGGCATACTTTAACGATATGCAGTTAATGCGCACATAAAGCAGAATGTTTATAAATCACACTGGAAAGGGATGGTGATGAAACAGGGCAAAAGTTCAAGGAGGAAGGAAGGAGAGAGTAAGATTTTAGATGCACATTTGTAGGGAAACTAACTATACAGAATATTTTAATCATAAAGTAGCAGAAAGTATTCTGAGAACTATGCCAACATGGGAATAGAGAAAGGAAATTTTATTAATAGGAATGACTGCAACTAAGGGTACAGAAAATAGACAAGAAACAGATTATATATAATGGAGAAAATCAGCAAAGGAACCAAACTATTAGGAGCACATAACTACAGGTATTTGTATACCACAAGCAGTCTTCAGAGAATTTTTCCTCAGATACACAACAAATGCTGGAAGTGTGATGAGACAGACAGGGGTTACTGGAAAAAAATTTTGGTGGGGTTATTCAGCTGGCAGACCTTAACATTCCATATATTCCTACAGAACACTTTGTCAAAAATGCTGGGAGATCAAATGGTTGTATCTATGGAAATTATTCTTTTGAGATAGGATACAAGATTTTAATTGCATACACACAGTTTACGAAGTTAATGTTACTGGCTACCAAAAAAGCAATTACTAGAAAATCAAAATCTAACATAACTGCATTGTAAAGGAGATAAAAAAACTGGAACTGGGATCTTCACAAAAGAGAAGGAGCAAACTACATAGAAATAAATGTCATTTTTGGGAGCAATATATGCAGAATAATGTTCAGGAAAAGGAGTAAGGTTTAAAGGAAGACAGAAATTAACCAATTTCTATAATATTAGTGTGAATGATTGTTAAAAAATAAAACATATGCATAATGCTTGAAAATCAAAATGTTTGCTATGATTTTTCTTGTCTATTATTGCACATGTACCTAATGTCATTGCCTACAACATAAACATTTAGAAAATGTGTTTAAACATGTACAGTTTTATGCAAAGATTGAAGGTCCTGAAAAACAGACCTACTTAACACTATTAAATACCCACGCAAGGGTAGAAGAGATGTCATAAATTAAAATGGGATAGTCCAATCTTCAATGAATCTCCTTGTCCATCTTTTGACAAATCAACATCAGCCATACTCCAACAGGAATACCCTGCTATAAGTTTTTAACACTAGTCAGTTCAAATGCCCTCTGTAAAACTCTTCTGCTTCAACCTATTCAACATTGTTTGTTTTGTACAGCCTTATCATAAATGTCTTTAATTGCATAATAAAATTAAGAAAAAAAGTGAGTTAGAGAACTCAGTGCTTTTTCCCCAAGAACTATCCCTCTGAAAAGACAAAATAAATACAGCTTAAATTATTTTCCTTAAAATATTAGCAAACCTTTCACAAATCACCTTCAAATGAAGTGGTAATATTTCTAAAAACTATTTTGATTAACTTGCTTTCATCCCCCAACAAACAGGGACTTCGTCTGATGAACTCCCCATTTGTAGGGAGATGAAAGCACTCAAAGTGACTTTATATATCCATAGAGACCCTCTTTCAGTGCATTTTTTTCTGTTGGTTATTGTTTTATTTATGCACTGCACTTTTGGAGTTTATCTGTTTTGGTTAATGTAACAGAAGAACAGATCATCAGACAGAAACATATTTACAATGCAAATCAGCAAAAGAATAAAGCAGTACCAGTATACAACTGTTTTCTCCTGTCTTCATTTCAGTTTTAAGGTAACCAATTAATAAAAAGCTATGTTCTCACCATAATGTTCCATCAGTGTTTCGCATCTAATGAGTTCGGATCTGAAACTTGAATCTGACTTGGCCTATTCTTCCAGAGTATGGGATCAGTGAACTCTCAAGCTCCTCCCTTTGCCCATAAAGCTTCAGCAACCTAATGTACCTCAGATCAAGTTTGCTGACCCTAGACATAAGAGGGCAGTGGGAGAACAGAAAAAGGCAAAGCTGGAGCTCAAATAAGGAACAGAGATTCCTATAATACTCTAGGATTGCTCTAGGAGGGGGTAGATGAGTAGGGAATTGAGGAAGACAAAAATGGACAACACAGATGGAACGTTATGGTGAGTACATAACTTTTTAATCTGATGTTGTAATTTTCATTCACTCTTCAACTGATGGGACACAGTCCCTAGCTACCACACACCTGGGAGGATCCTAAGGAAGGATATTCTGCTGAGCTAAAACCTGCTCTGTTCCTAGAGACCAGATTCAATTTGTAATGAGCAATAAATGTATGTGGATTAGCCCATATTGTGACTGCACAAGTATCATCCAAGAACGCTCTAAACCTAAAAGCTGAAGAAACCACTGAGAACTAGTGGAATGGGTCCCTAGGAGGTTTAGGTAAGGATAAACCCAATTTCCACAGACAAAGATAATACAATCAGTTAACCCTCTGGCCAATGTAACTTTAGATATTGGATTGCCTAATCTGGTAGAAGAAAAGAAAACAAACTGATCAGAATTCCTAAAGTCCCTAGTACTATGAAGGTAAAATGAAGTAGTCTACGCACATCTAACAAATGTAACATGTACTCTCCTTTGTCTGAGAAATCTGGAAAGAAAACTTGGAGATTAGTGACCTTGTTGATATCTGACTCAGGAAGGTACCTTAGGTTAAAAAAAAAAAAAAACAGGTTAGTTCATAATGACACCCTGTCTTTGTGAAAAATTAGATAACGTGGTTTTGAAGACAGAGTCTGGAGTTTAGATACTCTTCAGGCTGACATAATAGCCACTATAGACGTCCAAGACAAAAATTTGAGGTCAGCTTTGGCCGAAGGTTCAAAGGGAGACTGAGTTAAGGCCTGAAGCATTATATTTAAATCCCAAGGTGGAGTGGGGTCTTTCAAAGGAGGTCTAAGCAGAAAGACTCCCTTGAGGTAAGTCTTGCAAAACTTATAAGAACCTGCTGCATTTGTTGTTGAGGGGAGAAGCAAAACGATCAGAGCATAGCTGGCCCCACTGATGGAAGTGTCTCTCTGCCATGTTGACATTGAGAGACCACTCATGAGGCTTCAGAATGAATCCGCTTAACTTGTCAGCAATCACGCTGGATTTCCTCACGATGTGTGTTGCTATTAGAAAGCGATTGCAAGAGATCACCCTTTGCCATACTCTTATAGTCTTTTGACAAAGAGGGTAAGATATGGTTTCCCCTTGTTTGCTGATGTACCAGACTACCAGCATGTTATCCATCTTAAAAGCCTGCAATGCTAGCAGCACTGCTCTTATCTGTAGGACACTGATAAGCACCTGGGCTTCTACAGGGGACCACATACCTTGGACCATCTTTCCCAAGCAGTACCTGCCCCACACCCCACCTGAGATGGTACGCATCCATGGTTACCATGGCTTTGGGTAGGGGAAGAACAAAGGGACAGCCTTCACAGAAATGGTTTGAGTAAATTCACTATAAAAGGCATCTTTTGCATGCTCAAGTTGTCTTCACTGGCATGGATAAAGGATGATGTAGAATGGACCACTGAGCTGATAGAGTCTATTGAAGAATTCTCATATGGAACTTGGCCAGCAGGACAAGGGTGATAGCATGGCTGGAAGGGATGAATTCTGGATCACTTTCCTGACTTGGGATTATAGAGTGATTATTTGCATTAAGGGAAGAGAAGCTATCTGACTGACTATATCTAAATGAAAACCTATGAACTCCAGACTTTGTGTTGGTGTGAGTTGAGCCTTGTAATTGACTGATATTTCCAGATGGGAACACAGCTGAAGTAAGTAGTCCCTTGCTTTTTTCAGTTGATGCCTGGTTGAAGCAGACAGAAGCCAGTCATCTATATATGGAAACACTCAGAATCCTAGCAGTCTAATGTGAGCTCCTACAACTGTCATACATTTGGTGAACATCCTAGAGGCTATGATGAGACCAAAGGGCAGTGATCTGAACTGATAATGACTGGATCCCAGCCAGAAGCATAGGCATCTCCTGCAGTACCTGTTCATTTTGATGTGATAGTACGCATCCTGAATATCTATCAAGGACATCCAATCATCCTTCTGCAAAAGGGGCAGAATGGACTGAACCATGACCATCCAAAATTTTGTATACTGCGCAAACTGATTTAATTTGTTAAGATCTAGAATTGGTCTCAAGTCCCCTATCTTTTTTGGCATCAAAAAAAATCTTGAGTAAGTTCCAGATCCTCTCTGGTCTGGAAGATCTTTTGGATAACTCTCTTCTATAGCAGCTTTTTTATCTCTAGAGATGCTGCCTCCCTCTGACTGAATGGAACATTAGAGATTTTCTTCTGCACTGTTGGAGGGGGTTGGGATAATGGTATTATATAACCTCTGGATATAATCCTCTGCACCCATGAATCTTCTGCGACAGTTAGGTTCTCTTGTGCAGAATTAGATGACGCCCAACTACGTCCAGAGAGGGACAGTCGGGCCGCCATTCAGGTGCGGTGATAGGACAAATCTTAGAAAGAATCTCTATATCCCTGGTTTTGTGGACCACCTTTGCCGCAAGGGCGGCATCTTCCATTCAAGTTCCCCTATCTGCCCCTGGGGGAACCATTTCCACATGACTCCTGGAAAGGACCCTGGGACTTTTTTAAACCACATCTTTTTACCCCCTCATGGGTTCCTAGAGAAGGGCCTTTAAGGGGGAATGTTCATCCATGGCAGACAGGGTATTTCCTTCCCACTCACAGCTGCAGAGTATGTCCTTAACCAGAGACAATCCGTCAAATGGTGCAATGATGCATGAAGACTTAAATGGCTCCAAAAAGCCACATACATGCATCCAGGCATGTCTTCTAATGGCTATGCCTAAACTCGCAGTCTGTCAGGTACCTTCCACAGCATGGGAGATCAACCGCACAGACAAATTATATATAGATTGGAGGATGCCCAGATGCAAGGAAATTTTATTCTTAGCCTAGAAAAACATGGAGCCCAAAAGAAAATTGGTAAGCTCTTTGATCAAATCTCTCTGTATTCTTGCAAAATGTGTCAAATAATTCAGCGACCTAAAACAAGATCGCTGAGGCATAGATATGCTTCCCAAATTTGTGAAGTGACCTAGACTTCCTATTGGGGGGTGGACAGAGGAACTCAGTTCCACTGGTTCCTTTCTTGTAGCCACACCAACAACCATGGCATCAACAGGGACTCTCTTACTCCAATGCGCACACTCTTTAGGAGGACAAGAATCTTATCTAGTATCTTAGAAATTGGTTCAACCATGTCCAGCACGTTCCTTGCCTGCTGAGTGATCAGGTCTACAAGTTCATTGGCTGGGGGGACTCACCCTGAAGGTAGATGGGCCAGACCTGAAAGCCTCCAGAAATACAGATTCTTCTTGGGAGGGGATATCAAAAAACCCAACCACCTCCTTGTTTGAGAAGCTCCAGGATGTCTCCAAAGTAGATGTCATCACGTGGTTCTCTGGGAACCCCTCCTCCACATCAAAATCAGTGTCGTCAGTGACAGATTCCTGCAGGGAATCTAAGTGCTTCATTCTGCACATTCGCTTACAAGGGACTTCCTCAGTGCAGTGTTCTGGGGAAGTATCAGAAGGGATAACAATGCCCTGATGGGCCAGCTGAAGGCTTGCTCAGGTCAGCTGTCTCAGTAGAAGAGATGAGCGAGACACAGAGCACAGAACAGAATAAGGTAAAGTTGTCTGATCCAATAAGGGCAGGGATGTCTGTTCTCTAGACATAGAGAAGACCCACTCCACTACCTCAAATGCAGAGTGCCTAGGAGACTCAGAAGTCAACAGATCCAAAACTGAACTCTCTTGGATCATCAGCCCCTGCAGCCCCATCAACACTCCACCTGAGGAGGGACCCAAGCTATCTAGTGCCGAGGGTTGCAAGGGGGAGAGATGGCTCCAAGGCTCCAGACCTGACTCCAAGGCTTGAGAGTCGTCTGGCTGCAAGATGCTTGGCACCAGTCAACTTAAACAAATCACTGAAGAAACAATCTTCGGACCAGAAGATGACACCCCCCCAAGGATTTCAGATCCAACAACTCCGAAACAGGACAGATCTGAGAAGGTGAAATCAAACAGGAAGTGGTTCATGGTTGGCTCTCAAGCCCAGAGGGGGCAGGAGCTCAAAGGATTCCCATTTGTAACTGTGTTCTGAGGAACTTCCTCATCATCCTGTCCACATCTGCTTCAGAAAGGCTTCTGGAGGACCAAAGACAGGAGGTAGTGGAAGGGAGTCTAGAATGCCTTCTAGATGACTCCTCAAGAAATGGAGAGGGAAGCCCAGATGGAATAAGTTCTGACAGCAATGGAAGAGTATGGATCCCAGGAGATCTTGCAGTAATAGATCTGACTTTAAGACCTTGGCAGGTGGTTCTGTGAAAGGAGACAAGGTCGAAGTTGAAGGACGGTCAGGGGAACTTCTGTGAGACACTGTCTTTAGATTGAGGGTCTTCCTTTTGTTTATCAGGCTTTCTACGGGGTTTGAGCCCTAGCAACCCATCAAGAAGACTTTGAAGGTAAGATACCCATTAAAATTAGCTTGTTTATGCAATCAACAATTGCCTAAGAACTGAAACCAGCACAGATATCACAGTCAATATCCAGATGAGCCAGGTCCAAACAATAAACGCATTCCCTGTGGGAATCATAATTTGGGATCTTATGCCCACAGGAAATACACTTATTAAAACCCAAAGGTTTTTCCAACATACTGCTAGCAGAAAAAAACACAGCAGAAACCAAGTACTATAAAAGAGACCCAGTACCTAACACTAACAAAAATAAACATATATAAATATATACAGATAAAAAGAAAAAATGGGTAAGGGAAAAAAGAGAGAACTACCAACAATGGTAGAAAAGAGTACTTGAGAAGTAGTACAAAGGTAGCAGGAAAAAACTGCCTAAAAAAGATGGTAATTAAAAAGAGTAATACAGGAGGGAGGAAAGAGGCAGTTAAATTATAAAAAAAAAATCAGGACTCGTGTAAGACCAACAAGGAAACCTTGAAAAATGCACTACAATGCTTGAGAGTTCACAACCCACATCTGTATCTACTGGTGACAAACAAGATCTAAGGTACATTAGTTTGGTGGGGCATTGTGGATAAAGGGAAGAGCTCCAGAGTTCTAGGATCCTTTGATCTCGAAGATGCAGTCGAGTCAGATCATAGTCTCAATTTCAAACCCATCAGTTGAGAAATTAATGAAAATGACAACATCGACTCTTTAGGTTTTCCTGTCAACAGAGAAAGAAAAACATTAATCACAAACATTTATGTTCAGAATTTTCCTTTTACCCTTATGGGAAGGGCAGGCCAATCCATTACAAAGGTTCACCTGAGGAATTTATCAAAGCATGATTCACCTTTTCACCTTCATTACCCAAGCCACATACTCTTGTTTCCTTTTCTCCTCTGAACAGATCCATTCTCCCTCTTGCTCTGAAACTATAAAGCTTTACCACAGTTAATGTGCCACAAACCTAGCCTTTATCCTTCAAGTCCATCAATCCACAGCCCCTTTTCCCATTTTTGCACATGGGGTTGGGTGTCACTTCGGGTCTATATTAAATTAACGAATGCTTAGAAAAACGCACGCTAATTCATCGACCCCTTTTAAGCGAAAGCTTAAAACCTCGAACAGCTATACAGTGATTTTTTCACAGGGGAAAAAAATCGCTGGTCCACAAAAAAAAAAAACATAAAAAAAGCTTAAAACATTTTATAATGTGGGGGGCTGTGCCCCCCCACACCCCCCTACTTAAATATGCTAACTCCGAGATCGCACCACAGTGGAGGAAATGGCGAACTCCCGGAATCGGCCCAGTGATTTTTTTCCCTGTGAAATAAATCGCTGTTCCAGGTGTTCGAGATTTTAAGCATTCGCTTAAAAGGGGTCAATGAATTAGCATTCGCTTTTCTAAGCGTTCGTTAATTTAATATAGACCCGTCACTTCAACAGTGACAATCCTTCAATCAAAATTCATCTTTGTGACCAGTGCATCCCTTACTTGGCAAGCAACCCCTATATCCTTCATTACATCAAGACTATTCCCTCACCTACATCCATAAACCTACTCCATTATGATGATACTACTCCCCCATTATCTAGTCCTCTCAGCAACAGAAAAAAACAGCCACAGCAGAAAACTATGAGCTGTTAAGTTTATGCATCATCCTTTGGAATAAGTTAACTCTTTTTAAACCTTCTCCCCCATCTTTCAGTCTCCATTCCTGCTTACCTGCATAGCCCCTTCATGATTTTTCTAACCCACTTCTATTACTAGTCTGGTTCCCCAGTGCCCCCACATCCATGTTGTGTCTAACAGCAAACTCCTAGCTCCCCAGTCTTTACTATGGTATTGTTGGGGCTAGCAGTGGAGCCTAAGTGCATCCTGGAAGCTTGGCCATCTTTGCATCTGTCTTTTTTTCCTTTATATGACCCACCCACTCCCTTCCCTGCATCCCACTCTCAAGTAAATTCAAGGGCAACTCTCCTCTTTGGATAATGCCTCCTCTTAGGAAGCACCATTGATAAATGCCCTCCCCACCCAAAATGGGTATGCTTATCCTTTCCTGCCCTACATCAGTTGCCCAAGCGGCTAACTGAACCCATGTTGCCTGGACCATAGTTGGGGCTTTATCTGTCTACACCAGAGTGAATCTAAACCACTCTTTTAAATATTTCATAATCACTGTACACAGATCACCATTTTGCCAATCTTTGATTACTATCCTCTTTTCCCATATGCAGTCAATACTACTTCAGCTCTCTCTCTCTCTCTCTCTCTATCCTCCACCTCATAGGTTCATAGGTAAGTATTAGGCTATCTGCCCAAGGGCATTTATAAGCCTAGCCAGAATGTGTTGGCTTTTGCCACCCCTCCCCTGTGCCTCTGTCTAGCAGAATCATTAGTTCCCTGCGCCACTGTCCAGCAGAGCCACTGCAGTGATCCCCGGGGTAAATTTTTTGTTTCCCATCCACCCGTCAAGGCTTCTCTTGAAGAGTGTTAGTGAGGGGCTCTGCCTGATGTATACTGGAATTCTGTTCCAAAGCATGGGGAGTCTCTGGGACAGGAATCTATCCCTCCAGCATGTCCTATTTATCATTGTGGTGCGGTTTATATCTCTAGAGTGTGTGGCTCTCCGGGATTTTTTTTTTTTTTTTTAGGTGGAGCATGTCCATCAATTCTGGGTTGGACATAGCCTTGTATGTCAGGCAGAGATCACCTCTGAGTAAGAGGTATGCAACCGAGTACAGCTGGAGTTTCTTGAGTCGGGCTGCATAGGGCATCTGTTTGAGGCCAGTAATCCTCTTGGTGAGGTACTTTTGTGGTCTTTCCAACTGTTGCAGGTGGTCTTGTAAGGTACATCCCAAATGGGGCGTTGTATTCTATGATGGATCTAATGAGTGATGAGTAGAGGGGCACAATAACCTCTTTTGTTCTAGATGCGAACCCTTTTGTGATTAGGTGAGCCACATAGGATTTTCTAACCACCTTGGCAATATGATTATCAAAGGAGAGATTACTATCTACTTGGGTCCACAGATCCCTTATTACATTTTCTGTATTTAGGGGACTACCACCTATGTGGTAGTTCGCGGGTACTTTGTTTTTTCCAAAGGGGATGACTATGCCCTTTTTGGCATTTAGCTTGAAGCCATGATTTGGACACCAGGTATCCGTCTCAGTGTGACCCATCTGGAGGGTGTCTGTATCAGCCAGAGAATCAATTATGGCCCCTAGTTTGCAGTCATCTGCGAACTTGGTCAGCCATAGCCCTCCTATGCTTGCCTGTACCTCTGAGAAGTATATACCGAACAGGAGGGGTCCTAGGACTGAGCCCTGGGGGACGCCACTTGTAACCAGTTTAGAGTCGGACGTAGAGCCTGCAACTCTCACCATGTGGGTTCTATCCATGAGCCAGTTGGCAACCCATCTTGTGACGTAGGGTTTTATGTTCAAGCTGGTGAGCTTGTCTATAGTACTAGAATGGGGAATGGTGTTGAAAGCCTTTGCAAGGTCTAGGTAGGCTGTGTGGACCTCCTTTCCCTCGTCTAATGACTTGGTAACCATCTCAAAGAAGTCCACCAGGTTTAGGAGGCTTGATCTGCCCTTAAAGCCAAACTGGGTAGGTTTGGAGGTTCCTAATATCTCTGTTAATGAGTTCCATGATGATGCATTCCATAGCCTTGCAGGTCAGGCTTATAGGGCGATAGTTCAATATATACATAACAGCCAGTTTTCCTCCATTTTCTTACCATAACTCCTCACCTCATCAGAAAACCACCACATGTGTAGGTTTTCTGTCCATATAGATAGGTATCACTAACATTTTGTTTCCTCCCATTACCCTTCCCATCTATGTACTGATCTAATAAGAGGCCAATTACCACAACTTCTTCCCTTAATTTCTCCCAATATTATCCCTAAACCACAACTTACAATCTTCATCCCATGCCTCCTGCTATTTTACTATCTCCTTCCTTCTCACAGGTTTCTCTAGTTCTCTATAAATAACCCCAATCTCTCCTTCTTTATACCAGCCCAGTCTGGACTAATTATCAAATGATTACACATCATGGCCTCTCTACAGGCTATGCACCCAAAGAATGGCGTACAGCAACAGTCGTACCACTCCACAAAGGTGGTGCCACAACTGACCCTGGGAACTATTGACCTATAAGCTTGACTAGCTTGGTCTGCAAAGCCATGGAACGCATTATCATGGAGCTCATTAACAGGGACATTGGGAACCTCCAGACACTGGACCCCACCCAGTTCGGCTTTGTTAAAGGAAGATCTTGCCTCCTGAACTTGGTCGACTTCTTCGAAACAGTCACCAAGGCCAGAGATGAAGGGAAGGTGGTCCACACAGCATATCTGGACCTCGCTAAGGCGTTCGACACCATCCCACACTCAGGAATCATAGACAAACTCACCAGCTTAAATATTAACCCCTATGTCACGAGATGGGTTGCCAATTGGCTCTCAGACAGAACTCACACGGTAAGAGTGGCAGGCACCATGTCTGACTCTAAACCAGTCACAAGCGGAGTCCCACAGGGCTCAGTCCTAGGACCCCTCCTTTTTGGTATATATTTCTTTGAAGTACAGGCAAAGGCGGAGGGACTGTGGCTAACCAAGTTCGCAGATGACTGTAAACTGGGTGCAATAATTGACTCTCCAGCTGACACAGACATCCTGCAAAAGGGTCTCACAGAGACAAACACCTGGTGTCAAAGTCACAGCCTCAAGCTAAATGCCAAAAAATGCATAGTAATCTCATTTGGGAAAAACAAAGTACCTACAAACTACCACATAGATGGGAATCCACTAAGTACAGAAGAAGTAATTAGGGACCTGGGTACCCAAGTAGATAGCATGCTTTCCTTTGATAACCACATAGCCAAAACGGTCAGGAAATCCTTCTATGTGGCACACCTGATCACAAAGGGTTTCTCATCCGATCCAAGGAGGTGATTGTGTCCCTTTACTCCTCACTCATTAGGCCCATAATAGAGTACAATGCCCCATTTGGGATGTACCTCACTAGACACCTGTAACAACTAGAAAGACCACAGAAGTACCTCACTAAGAGGATTAAGGGCCTTAAACAATTACCCTATGAAGCACGACTAAAAAAGCTCCAGCTCTTCTCAGTCGCTTACCGTCTTCTCAGAGGTGACCTATGTCTGACCTATAGGGCCATGTCAAACCCTGAACTTATGGACATGCTTCACCTCAAAAAAAACAAGATCCCTCAGAATCACTCGTTCTAGCGACTTGAACCTATGTACAACAATAAACAGGACATGCTGGAGGGATAGATTCCTGTCCCAGTGACTCCCCTCACTCTGGAATAGAATCCCAATCCATATTCGACAGAGCTCCTCTCTGACCCTTTTCAAGAGAAATCTTGATGAGTGGATTGGTAATCGTAAGTTCTACCCTGGGATCACTTCAGGAGCCCTGCTGACAGAGGCCCAAGGTTACTAATCTAATGGGGAGGCGAAAGCCATCACTCTGTGGCTAGGCTTATAAATGCCCATGGGCAGATAGCCTAGCACTTACCTATGAACCTATAAATAAATATTCCACTTTATATCCTCATACCTTCTCTCGATGTTTTTTTTCCCCAACTGGCCCTAAACTGCCCTGTATACCAGCTAGTCTCACACTCTCAGTCAATAAAAAGTATTCTTTACCTTCCCAAAGGTCAATAAACCTTCCCCATCCTCTTCAACTTTCACATTTTCTGTATATTCTAAACCTACAGATTTCTGTTCCGTGACTCTCTTCTAATAAGCTTTTAAATATTACAGTATTCAGCATTTTCATAACACTTCTCTTCTTGCCGCCATACATATTTACCACATAAGCCATTCTCACCTCCACAATCCTCTCCCATGTTCCTTTCTGCAAACTGCATACCAGTTCACTGGTACTCATCTCTTTCCTCCAACTCTACCTACCTTAGACAGCAATAATACAACAATTCTCAAACCCCTCTCATCTTCTGATTCTTATTCACAGCATCCAAATATCTTTTTATATTTGGCATTCCCAACTACCCCTTATTCTCCCCATTGTTAACCTTCTTTTCCTTATACTACTACCTCTTCTTCTTCGATTCTAAACAAAATATTTCCTCCTCTTCTTCTCCAAACAACTCATCATATGCCTTAGGGCTATTGTTCAAGTATTTATCTTGTGGATTGGTATTCACATGTCTCACCAGAAATAACACAAGAAGTACCACCCTTTCACTATCTCCAGCATTCCCATCAAAGAATGCTCCAGTTTGCAACCATCAGTAAAGTGCCACCACTTTCATCCAGTGAGTAACTCAATCCCTCCAGTCCCCCCCCCACAATCACCCTTTTGAACCATATAAATTTCTGTCTCATTCTACAGAGATTGGAAGTTTGATTTCTGTGAGTTCACCTTTACCAACCATAGCCATTGTTGATTTTCTTGGATGAAAGAAGAATTCAGAGTCCTCAACAAAAGTTTTAAATGATCCTAGAATTCCTGGAAGCACTCCCTGCAGATACTCAAGAAGTACCATACTGTCATCTGTGAATAAGCTGAAATTACTGGCTTCTCCCTTTGTTCCCTGAGCCAACTTTTCCACTACAATTAGAAAGCAAGCAGGGGACAGTGGGAAGTGCTGTCTTGCTCCATGCTCAAGGTGTACCACATCTGTTATTCTTCAAATTACATTCATGCAGATCCATAGTCCCTTTTACAAAGTTTTCACTTCAGTTAAAAATCACCCATCTCATACAACTTACCAAAGTATTTTGAAGTGGTACTTCAAATAACAGTGTTAAGAGTTCCACCTCTTTGACAGTATGCACCTTAGTGAAGGAGCAGAACAAAAATTTACATGAGCCAGTCTTGGAAAAAAAATTAGAAGGAAGGAAAGCAATTTCTTGGAGAAACTGAGTTTATTGACAGAAAGAGAATCCAGAGTGAAAACAAAAGCTTGACTCTCCAAAGTCTAAGCAACTGGATATGCAAGAGGTGATAATGGTAGAGGCTCTCTCTTGACTGATAAAAAACTGATATTTCAAAATGAAATGAAGAAAGTTAGTACAAAATTAGTTGAATACATTGTTGAGGTGAAGGAGGAGATGGTTGATGCCAGTAATTTGCATGCTGGTGCCAGATTTAAAAGAGAGAGAGGATATTTGCATAGCAAAGTGGAAACATTTAAAGAAAAATAGGTGGATATGGAAAATACATCTGTAGGACAATATTTGAAATACAGAAGTACCACAGACAGACAGAAAGAGTAGAAGGCCCAGACTGTGTATCATACGTACAGGATATATTAGCAAGTTGGAATGAGCTACATGTGACACAGATTAAAGTGGTCACAGTCCAAACACAAGCGTGATATTCCAATGGCAATAAAATGAAAGTAAAATGTTCCAACAAGTCAGTTCATAAAACAAACATAAAATTTATTTAAAAAGGCTTCTTCAGACTCTTAAAACAAGGACATACACCATGAACAACCTTTTTAAAAACAACCAATACTCATCATTGGTTAAGTCACATCACATGTTCTATTCATTTAAAGGTACAAGGGCTGGTGTAATATTTACCATGCCAGTGAATCTATTGCACTTATAAAATCATAAAATATGCATCAAGATTTATAATTCAATACATTTCAAGGATATACATGGTATACAACAAAACCATATATGAAAGTATATTGTACTGAACTGTAGACAATGTTTCAATACGATCATGCATGAGTTTAAACTCAGCGCTTTCAAAACATGTTCGTTTCATTGGGGTTGAAGAACAACGAATATGCAGTTATCACACTAGCTCAACTGTTAACAAATAACTGCCTTAACTGAAATTTCAATGCCATTAGAACATGCTCGTTTCATCCGGATTAAAAACAACGTTAATGCAAAAATCGTGCTCTCTCAACACTTTACATATAAACTAGTTCAATAGTTAGAAATCTGCCTTAGATGAAGTTTCAATGTCCTTAGAACATGTTCGTTACATCAGACTTAAAAACAACATAAATACAAAGATCGCACTTTTTCAATACTAACCTGAGTGTCGATTCTTTCACATATAAAATGTTCATAGCTTTTCAACTGCTTACATTAGAACATGCTCGTTTCATCAAGATTAAAAACAACGTTAATGCAGAGTTCGTGCTCTCTCAACACTTTACATATAAACTAGCTCAATAGTTAGCAGATATCTGCCTTAGATGAAGTTTCCATGCTCTTAGAACATATCAGACTTAAAAATAACATAAATACAAAGATCGCACTTTTTCAGCACTTTACGTACAACCTGGGTGTCGATTCTTTCACATATAAAAAGTTCATAGCTTTTCAACTACTTACATTTAAAAGTCAAACTCATTGTGTACAATCAGCTTGTTAACCTAACTGTATGTAAGATGCAGAATATTTGTTGATAATCATATAAACATTCAGTGCATTGGAATTGTTAGATCTGTAGGAAACAGATGTTGTAATAAAAAGGTACCTACTAGAAGGTATATTACTGAATTTCATAGACATGTAAATACATGTAAATATCAAGATAGATAAAACTGAAACGTAAAATTCAAAAAGCAATAATAAATGAAGTTATAATTAAGTATAGACATTAGGACTGCAGCGCAAAAAGTCTTAAGGTCTAAAACCTTAATGGAAGCAGTACTTTAATACAATCACAGTAAACCAAATTTCACTGTAACATATTGCGCTTTATGGACTAAGCAGCATCTACAACCAAAGTGTGTACATTTAAAATTATTATTATTAAACAGTCTAGGGTTCTATTTGTCATTTTTAAAGAATTAAAAAGTTAAAAAATATATGTATAAATATATATATATATATAGCCCATACACAGTCTGTTGTAAAATCAAGTAGCATATTGTGAAATTAGTTTAGGTATTATTACCATAATATTTAAGTAATATTTCTCAATAACTTAACACCCAAGTAATAAAAAAGGTTCCATAAGTGTACTGAAGAGAAATATATCACAAAGATACCTAGAGTACTGAAACATCTTAATATGTAACTATACTCTTAGTCAAGGAATAATGAAATATAGTGTTTGCTGTATAGATGTGTTACCAATATCTAAGTAAAATATAGGCTTGCTAGTATGAATTACAGGTCTGGTATATTCACTAGTGAGTTCTCAAACCTATTAAAAGCCACATATAGTCAGTGGGGACTCACATCATCTCCGTAACCTCCTACTTTTTAAAAATGGCTTTAAATGTACTTTGTCATTTAGGCCAGGTGGTCTATCAGATCTCATCCTAATAATCCATCTTGTTTCTTGTTCTAATGTTCTGTTTATTAAATCACCACCCCTGAAGCCTTCAAATACACACTGAATAACACAAAATTTAAAGTTATGAGTGATGCCTGCCAATTTTTTGTGTCTGGCTAAGGCATTAGTTTCAGTAGACTGGACTCAATGGAGGTATGTGCTGAAGAAGGCAGGAAATATAAAGTAATCAATACATATTTTGGTTAGGTTTGAAGCTTACATACTTAAAGTTCAAGTGTCATCTATGTTGCTGAGAAAAGGAAAGAATTATAAATTGGGATATAAGAAATAACTTTTCAATCATGACTACTGATTCTTTACAGGGAAGCAGTGTGTATAGTTTGTAACAGCCATGATGTAATTTAGGATGAAGAAGCTTATGTTATGTTATGTTTGCTTTTTCCCTGCTGTTTTTCAAATATTTTTCCTGGAATAGATGTAGGAAATTTACGTCACAGGAATCTATTTGAGTCATAAGGAAGATTAAGCCCCAAACTGAGAAGACTGTAGATTACAATAAGTTTGCCAAAGGAGATAAGAATGGGACTGAGGTGACTGAAAGCATTCAGACTGTGGCATGGAAAAAGCTAGAGAAAAATCAAGATATCAATGCAAAGAAATGACTTGGGAACGTCTATTGCACATACCAGGCAAAAGGCAGCAATCGGCTTATGCAAGAATGCTGGATGAAGAAACTAAAAGTAGATTGTCGTAACTAAACAGAACTCTAATATTCTTTCATTATGTTTTTGAGAATGCAAGAAATGCTAACGTATATCATTCAATAAACTTGTACTTGTTGTATGCAATGCATTGCCCAAGAAAATTAGGAGGGTTAGAAGTCTGCAGCAATTCACCAACTTATTAAAAAAAACACCTAGCTGAAATGAATAAATATGATTGCTTTAGTAAACTAGGATGAGTAATAGCAGAAGCACTCTCTTTCTCCAAGCTAGTGACCATCATTAATCCCTCAGTAGAGATATTTAATTTGTATATAGGTCTCACTGCAAGATACTATATGAACAGTATTGTTTTATTAGTTATCTTGGTTTTACTTTTATTGTACTACTGCTCATGTACTTCTTATATTTTACGTTTTTTAAAATTGCATTGCCGATGTCATGTCTGTACTATTTTGTCTTCTCACCTCTTGGCTTGGACAGGGGCTGAAGTGTCCTTGGACCAGTGCACAAAGCTGGAAACTAGGGTGGTAGTATTAAAAGACACACATTTTGAGGAAAATTAATATAAAGATTTGATTAGAATACACTGGGCATAGGGAATGTCATTTTCTTTGGGGGGCATATTAAAGGGATGTATTATTAATTTTTCATACATGCTCCCTTACACTGGAGGATCTAACAGTAGATGCTATGTAGGAGTGAAAGTTATTTGGGTGCAACATAGGTGTCACTGTTCAGTGTCGACGGTTCGCCTTGGATTCATCAACATCAATCTCCTTTTTCCCCAATTTTTTTTTTTTTTTTTAAAGGGGGTCAGGATGTCGCTCCAATTGTCACTGCCTCACAGTTCAGTGCCACTCTCCAGCTTTCTTCGACTGTCATGCCCAACTGCTGCAGATCTCCTCTCATGAAATCCATCCATCTCTTTGCTGCATGTTCCCATCTCCTCTTCTTTTTCCCGAGATAGTTTGAGTGGAATTAAAAAAAAAAGGAAATAGTCACATTTCAGGAGAGGAGTGTGCTCTATACGAGGGACCGGAAAGTCATTACCAGCACTGTGGAAGTAACAGGACAAAGAATGAGATTTGTTCTAGGAATGAGGAGGTATGTGTTTTATATATATATATATATATATATATATATATATATATATATATATATCTAAATGTATATTAGAGGCAGCATATAAAATGTTTATATAAAATCTGAGCATGTGTACTTGACGGAAGAAATGAAGGTGCACTCAATACTTATTAATATCAGACCATATTTTAATAGAATGTGTTGTTTGGCTGTGGTATACTCCCTCATTTAAAGAGATACTAGATGTTTCCTACAATCATTTTTAAAAACTGACACTGTTTGTGACTGGTATAAAGGAGCTAATAATGGTAAGCTTAGCTATGACAAAACAAAGCCAGCAAACATTAACTAAAACTGATCCCATTCTATTAGTAAAGTCGGAAATGGAAATAAGCCCTCATATGGTGCAAATAATTAAAAAACATATAACAACTGGAAAATAAATTGGTTACTGTAGGGCAAAAATTCTATTAGCAGGAAAGGGTAAAAAGGGATTTGGAAGGGATGTTAGCTATGAAGTATTTTTTTACATCAGTTTTTAAGATGCAAATATTTTATAACTCTTGGATAATCAAAAATCACTGGCTGTTTATGTGACAGCTATCTGGAATTTTGTGGATAGTCGTGTGTCATTTGTGAATATTAATATGATTCATATGCTTGTCTTACAAATGTAAGATAACTTATATGTTATGTGAATATTAAACTTCTGGTGCAGAAGTGTGTGTTGAACTGTATGTTATGTACTGAGCTTCAAGAATGTAACCACAGTGTATCTTACTGGAAAAGAATAGAAATGTATATAAACTATATACCTGTGCAAATGTATGTTTTAATAGTAGAAGCTGGAACAGACAGAAGTAATTTGCAAAACCTCAAGAAAATAAGTTGAAAAGTAAAGTCTTTTACGACGGTGTTATCTCTCAAAAAGCAGACAATGTCTAGCGCTAGAGGTTTTCCTATTGTGTTGAAACAGAAATAATTACTAGGTTTCAAAAGTAGAAGTTTAATTGTTTTACAACTTCTAGTTCTGACCAAATATCTGAGAGATATGTATTTTTCACATAGAAATGTTACATTTTGTTACATTTCTGTTAGCCTGGGAACTGAAGGCAGGTGACAAGGAGTGATGTCATCCAGGCTAACCCAACAGTAATACGTGATATTAATTTAAGAAATCTCTCAGATAGAGAGACTGGGCATTTTGTATCTTGTCTTGGACCTAGAAGCATCCATTCATCATCATCTGCATTTGCCTTGCTAATAGTAGGTAACTATGGTACAGTGATATCTCTTAGATATAGATAGGAATATAGTAAAGATTAGTTTAGATGTTTTCTGTATTTATTTGAGACTGCCCTGCAATGTTGTTTTAAAATATTTCCTGTGATTCTGAGCTCTGCAGTTACTGTGTTTATTGCGTATTGCCGGATCTACCTTACTAGATCGACAAGTTAAAACAGCGAAAACGACTTCACCGACGCCAGAAGATCGCAAATCACTTCACCGACGCCAGAAGATCGACAAGGCAGAAGACCGACGGAGGAAGACACCGACGCTGAGAACACTGCGATGGGGAAAGGATGTGTAAGTATGCGGTAGTGACGGACGACAGGGTGCGAGTAAGGCAAGTGTGCGATGTTGGCGGTCTGTAGGGGTAGGGGTGGGATAAGTGAGTTAGGGTTAGGGCGCGGGTTAGGTAAGGGTGCGAGTAAGGTAAGTGTGCGATGTTGGTGGTCTGTAGGGGTAGGGGTGGGATAAGTGAGTTAGGGTTAGGGCGCGGGTTAGGTGAGTGTGCGATAGTGATGGACCTTAGGGTAAGGGTTTGGGTTAGGGTTGTAGATAGTTGTGTATGTATGGGTTAGTGTTGGTTTGTAAGGATTTTGGTGTGCTTGTGTTGTGTGTGTGGGTTTTGGATAGGGGATTTGTTTTGTTTGTTGGTATGATGTGTCGGGTGTATGCGATGTCGTGTTTGTGCACTGTCGATCTTCTGGCATCGGTGAAGTGATTTGCGATCTTCTGGCGTCGGTGAAGTCGTTTTCGCTGTTTTAACTTGTCGATCTAGTAAGGTAGAGCTGTATTGCCTTTTTCTTTTATTTTGTATTATTAAATATATGTAAACCTTTTAATTGTGGCTGATTTGTTTATAGATATTTAAGCTCTTAGAGTATTTGCATATGTATTTGGTGACACTGTACAGGCCACTCCTAATTAGCCTTAATCTTAGTTACACTTACATTTGAATAATAGTACGATTACACAGTAGGATTGGTCACCCTTTGTAATGGCCATTAAGTAGCTGATACATAGGGGTTGGTGGCAGTGCTAACTACCTTATAGTCTGGGCAGAAGGGGGCATAGCTAGTAAACCTGTTCTATATATATAAATCAAATCTCAAAGTGTGTGTGTGTGTGTGTGTGTGTGTGTGTGTGTGTGTGTGTGTGTGTGTGTGTGTGTGTGTGTGTGTGTGTGTGCGTCAGCTACTTGGGCAGACACACGAAGCACTGGTTGGACAGAGAGGGTGCTGGAGGTCTTGGCATGACCCCTCAGCTGAGATCTTAACCCTATAGCTGTGCCAGTGGGGAGTCTTATGGGGATCTGGAAAAAGAGGGAGAAACCAGTCCCAGACTGACAGTGATCTCTGTGTGCTCTCTTAAATTGTACTTTACTGTGCGTGTACTTGTCATCCTCCCATTGTGCACATCCATCACTGTTGGCAGTGGTGAGGATTGAGGCTCTTTGATTGCAAGGGTGTCACAGTTTAACTTAACAGATGGCACAAATATCACAGAAGATATGAGGAGTGAGGATGGAGTGCACAAGAAGGCACCCAGTGCTCATAACTGAGTACTTTAGGCAATATTATGAAAGGTTATATTAAGTCCAAATAAAGCAAGGGGGAAAATGAAGAACAGACATGGAGATTTCTTTTTACAGACCTAGACTTACTAGGGGCTTAATAGCTTGATAACATCTACAAATCTGGAAGATTTAGAAGTGTTTAAAAAGCAGACTGACTAAGAAAACTGATGGTGCCAATTTTCTGACTAAATTCCGGAGTCTGCCATAAAAAATATATTGCGTCCAAATTAGTACTGTTATGTAAATTGGTATAAGAATAAGGCAAATGTCAGACTCACAGAAGGAAGTTGTAGTTACAGTGATTTCAAAGGAATGGAAAGATCAGAGTCTTTTTTAATCATGCAGACCAATACCAGTACTAAATCGCAATTACAAGCTCTTTATGGCAATACTGGTAAACAGGGTGCCTAGGATAGCATGGAATTTGAAAGACTGTGATCAGTGTGGGTTTATTACTAGTAGATACATTTTTGATACGATACTGAGCAGAGCTTTGCTGTTGAGAAAACAGTAGCAAAAGGACCCAACAGTGGTAAAAAAACTGTTTTTTAAACACAACATTAAGGAATTACATTTATACAAAATAATCAAACTGCATTAACAAATTAACATTAACAAACATTATACTTCACATATATTGCTATATATAATATAACCTAAGCAACATTACATAAATTATTGAATTCCTGACCCCCTTTTTTTTAAAACAAGAAACATCTTTATTAAACCATCACTTACGACACAAGCAATCATACATTTATATAAATGAAAACAAACCACACTGACACAATCCTAGTTGCAAGCATTTTACATCACAAACCATACTGACACACTCCCAGTTGCAAACATTACGCATCACTTATAATCTACCCAATCATTTTCAGTCAAACATTACATAACTCATTTAAGTCCTATCTTCTTTTAAACCTAATTCTTCCCCTCTATGCATTGTTCCCACAATTCCCACTTTTTTCCTATGTAGTTTGCTCCAACCCTTTTCTAAAGATCTCAGTTAAAGTTGTTTTATGTCTGCTACTATATTCCCTACTTCTAATATAGTTGGTTTAGATTTTGATTTCCATTTTCTAGTAACTGCTTTTTCGGTAGCCACCATAATTAGACACAGCAAGGGCTTACCATGTCTAGGCAATTCCAATTCTGTAACATAGCTCAGAAAAATCATCTCCCTTGTCACACTAATCTGCCCACCCAGCATCTCCAACAGTGCACCCTGCAGGGAATCCTTAAAGTCCGCTAACCCACCACACTCCCAGAAAATATATTCCCCAAGTACCTCTTCCTTCCCAGTCACACTTCCAACATTTGCTGTCTAGCTAAGGAAAAAATCTCTAGAGTCTACTTGGGGTATAAAAACATCTATGTAAACATTTCTAAGCAAAAATCCTAAATCTTCTGGATTTTGTTGCATTTTTGACAGACATACATACATCTTCCCATTGTTTCTTTGTGAATTAAGGCTTTTGATGGGGTTGAGTGGCATTACTCAATCCAACTACTTGTATTTGGTTTTACAGGAGAACTAGTAGAATTACTGTGGGTACTGTATGATAAACCAAGCCTGGGATGAACTACATATGTGTACGGATTTGTCCTTAAGATTATATAAAGGAAACAAGGCAAGGTTGTCCACTACTACCACTGCTATTTAGGTTATATTTGAAACCACTAACTGCATTAGTGAGATCACGTGATTTAAAATGGTATAAAATGCTGGGTGAAGATTTTAAAATATCATAACTGGAGATAGTGTTTTAAATTGTTTGATTCACCCAGGCAGAGATACTGTTAAGTTATTTCTGGTATTTGATAAGTTTAGTGAATTGTCTGGTCATAAGACAAATAGAACAAAAACTTGGTTAGAGACTCAGTAATGTAATTTCCACTGTAGATTCACGGGTTCATATGTTACTGGTAGGCAACTGATAAGAAAGATCATCTACAGCATAGCCACTATAATTCCCACTACTTACTACCTCTTTCAACAAGGATTTGTGGGGAACTCATTAGAGTGGTCTGTTAAAAAACATATGAAAAGTTGAAAAACAGACTGAAAAAAGGGTTTGGAAGGCAGAAAATGATAGTCTTGGAGTTGAGAGGGCAAACCATATATTTTATTGTGTTGCCTCCACTATATGTGTTATAGGCATTTCCAGCAAAGTTATAGGAGCTTTGTATAAAGCCAGCCAGTAACACAATACAGGATTATATATGGTATAAGGATGAACATACTCTGACTTGGAATAACTTATTGTTACCAAAGCCACAGGTAGGACAGAATGTCCCTGATCCATACCTATATTATGATGCTGTACATACAAATCTATTATATTTTCTTTCAATTTGAAAACATGAAGTGAAATCCAAAATTATTAAAAAGCTTCGAAGAAGAAATGAGAAAATAGCTGAAAGGTAAGGGTTATGTGCTCAGAAGGAAGAATTACCACATGCAATGAAACAGCCATGGACTTTTATGCACATGTGTAAAAGAAGGGAGGGATTCATAACAGATGGATTAAGTATATAGTGCCCATACACGAAAGCACACTGGCACAGCGGATAGTGTTATCTCCTCACAGCAAGAGGTTCCCAGGTTCAATTCTCAGCTGGGGTGCCTTCTATGTGGAATCTGCATGTCGTCCCTGTGTTTGCGTGGGCTTTTTCTGTGTGCTCTGGTTTCCTTCCACATTCTGAAGACATGCAGTAGGTGGACTGGGCAGTCTATACTGGCCATAGGTGTGTGTGTGTGTGCGTGCGGGTGTGTAGTACGGAAGAAGTACCATGGCAGGGCTAGCCACCTAGTGGTGGTAACCATGGCTACAGAATGATGAAACCATGTTGAAAATGTATATTAAATATATATATCAGCTATTTAAGAAATAGAAGTTATGTCCTTACCATAACGTTCCATGTGGAGTGTTCATCTCGCCTTTGTTCTTACACATGGGTTCGGAGCCGATCCTCGGCTCCGTGTTGGCCGCTTGCAAGCTCTGCATCGAGAAGAAGCTCGAGACAATCTAATACCCACAATCCCCCTCTGCCTTTACCTCAGATCTAGTTTGCAAGCAAACCAGTCTCTAGAGAGAGCCCACTCATGCTTACATCACATATGCACAGAACTAAGAGTCTATATATATATATATATATATAGACACATACACATATATATACATGTCAACTATGTACACAACAACTGCAAAGCAGAAGCAGAATGCCCCAGGCCAGGCACCAAAAAGTGAACGTTCTTCCTAAGGGCGGGAGGGTGGGAATGTTAGAACAAAGGCGAGATGAACACTCCACATGGAACGTTATGGTAAGGACATAACTTCTATATGTGATAGTGTTCAATCTCGCCGTTTGTTCTTACACATGGGTAGCGTCCCTAGCTCCTTGTTCCTGAGGAACTCACGGAAGGACGTTCTTGAGCACAGTGGAACCAAAGGTTGCCCTGTCCCTAGAAACCTTGTCTACCTTATAATGAGAAATGAATGTATGTGGCTTAGACCAAGTAGCAGCCGCACAAATAGCATCTAGTGGTAGGCGGGCTGCATGAGCCAGGGATGTAGACACTGACCTTGTGGAATGTCCTTTGGGTTTGTGCAAAAGAGTTTGATTTGAAGAATCATAGACATAGATTATACAATCCGTTAACCACTTAGAAAGAGTTCTTTGGTAACCGCTAATCCTTTCCTGTTATCAGCAAAGGCCACAAAAGTTGATCAGTTTTCCTGTGATCTTTTGTTCTATCCAAGTAAAACCTCAGCTGTCTGTGAACATCTAATTTGTGCAACATATACTCCATTTTGTTGGAGTGATTCTTGAAGAAAGTGGGTAATTCAATGGACTGATTAATATTATTAATAGAACAAACTTTAGGGAGGAAGGATGAATTAGTTCAAGAGAAACTCTGTCAGAGTGAAAGATCAAATAAGGGTGCTTAATGGAGAGAGCTTGAAGTTCAGATACTCGCCTAGCGGATGTAATGGCTACCAAAAGAGAGTCTTCCAAGACAAAAATTTCAATGGGCAAGAGGAGGCTGGTTCAAAGGGGGGCAATATTAATTTAGATAACAACAAGTTTAGACTCCAAGGTGACGAGGAGATCTAATTGGTGGTCTAATATGAAAAACTCCTTTTAAAAAGGCTTTACAAAGTCTGTGGGCCATAACAGGAGCCCCACATTCTTCCACATGGAAATTAGAAATGGCAGCCAATTGAACTCTTAACGTGGCAGGAGAAGCACCCTGATGGAACAAGTCTGTTAAAAACTCTAATATTTTATTCAAAGGAGCTATAAAAGGATCCAATTGCTGTGTATTCCCAGAATACAAATCGCTTCCATTTACTAGAATATGTTTTAGTAGTGGAAGCTTTATGAGAAGCCACCAATATATTCTGAACTGCGGGCGAAAGAAGATCAGACCTGGCTAAGTTGGGAATTGGAGCAGCCAAACTGCTAGATGGAGGGACAAGAGCGCGGGATGGGGAGCCCCTGACGAGTGAGTCAATAGATCTGGCTCTGGGTCCAGGATCCAGGGTCCCCGAATGCAGTGTGTCTTCAGGCAGGGAAACCAAATTTGACGAGGCCAGAATGGGGCAATGAGGATTATTGTCCTGTGTAGGTTTCTGGCTTTCTGGAGAAACTTTGATATCAGGGAAATGGAGGAAATGCGTACAGGAGTCCCGGGGCCAATCGTGAATCAGTGCGCCCTGGGGACTTCCCCTGGAGGGGTAATAGGGCAAAGTATCTCCTGCATTTGGCGTTCATTGGAGACGCAAACAGATCGCAGGAAGGCTGCCCCCACGTCTGAAAAATCTTTTCGCAACTGACTGTTTTAGGGACCACTCGTGCGGTAACAGAATTGCTCTGCTCAGCCTGTCGGCTATGACGTTGGATGACCCCGGGATGTGCGTTGCTATTAGAAAGCGACCCGTGGACTCCGCCCATTGCCAGATTCTCATGGCCTCTGTGCATAGCTGATAGGACTTGGTTCCCCCTTGCTTGTTTATGTACCAGACTACCGACATGTTGTCCGTCTGAACTGCAATAGTTCCCAGAGGAAGAAGGGGAGCAAAGTGTTGCAACGCTAGAAACACTGCCCTCAACTCTAGAACATTGATGTGCAGATTGTACTCCAAACTGGTCCATTCGCCTTGGACTGTCTGTCCCTGAAAGATGCCCCCCCACCCTATCAGGGAAGCGTCCGTGGTCACCGTAACTGTAGGCGGGTATCACAAATGGTCTCCCCTTGGAAAGGTTGCACGTTTGTAGCCACCATTTTAGGTGTGTTTTGCATGTGTTCGTTATAAGAATCTCGTGTGTTAGAGGTAGTTGTTGGAACGACCATTGTGCAAACAGTAGCCATTGTAGGACTCTCATGTGCAGCCTTCCCAAGGGTATTGCAATAAGAGAAGCTGACATGAGTCCCAAAACCTTCAGTACCAGTTTTGCTGGAGATTTCCTGGACAAGAGAAGAAGACGTATGTGAGTCTGAAGTGAAAGTATCCTTTCTGGAGGAAGTCTTAGAATTAACTGACGTGTGTTTAATTGAGCTCCTATGAACAAGATACTCTGTGATGGCTGAAGTAAGGATTTTCCGAAGTTTACGGAAATTCCTAGGTGAACACACAGTTGAAGAGTATAGTCTCTGGCCTGTAGTAGTTGACGCTGGGTGGTGGCAGAAAGGAGTCAGTCGTCCAGATACGGAAACACCTGGAATCCTTGGCATCTCAAGTGAGACGCTACCACTGCCATGCATTTGGTGAAGACCCTGGGGGCTGAGGTCAGACCAAAGGGCAGGGCTCGAAATTGAAAGTGACTGGCCCCCAGCCGGAAGCGCAAATGATCTCTGGATGCCCTGGCCATTTTGATGTGGTAGTACGCATCCTTCAGATCTATTGAGCACATCCAGTCGTCCTTCTGTAAAAATGAAAGGATCGATTGAAGCGTGACCATTCGGAACTTTTCTTTCTTGACGAAGGTATTGAGGTCACTTAGGTCCAGAATGGGCCTCCAGTCCCCTGTTTTCTTTGGAACTAAAAAGAACCTTGAGTAAGTCCCGAATCCTTGCTGGTCCGCTGGGACTGGTTGGATGACTCTTTTTTCTAGCAGCTTTGAAATTTCTATAGCTGCTGGCTCTCGCAGATGGGGCGGTACATCTGGGAGTCTTTTCTTTGGAATGGGATGGGATAGAAAGGGTATGTTGTAACCTCTGGTAACCACGCTTTTTACCCACTTGTCTGTAGTTATGTTTTGCCAGGCCTGAGGGTATAAAGCTAGCGACCCCGACTGCCTCCAGAGCAGGACAGTCGGGCCTCCTCTCAGGAGTGCTGGAAAGGTTTACCAGGAGTGTATCCCTGTCACCTTGATGCTGCGGACCCCTCTGCCGCCAGGGCGGCGTCTTCCACCTCTGCCCCTCCTCTGCCTCTAGAAGGGCATCACCCTGTGTGCCTGGGAAAGATCCTTGGGGTTTTGAAACCACATTTTTCCACCACGTTGCCCTTTGGGGTACGGTCTGGTTGGGGTGGAAAACGGACTCCGACAGCAGACAGAGTCTTTCCCTCCTGTTCACACCGGTAAGGGTCTCCTTTACTTTGGGGCCAAAGAGAGTGGCACCGTCAAATGGGGCGTTAGTAAAGGAAGACTTGAAGGCTTCCGCAAATGAACATAAGCGCATCCAGGATGGTCTGCGAAGAGCAATCGCTGAAGCTGCTGCCCTACCCGAACCTTCGGCTGCGTAAGAAATCAGCCTCATGGACGAGTTCACAATGGATGTAAGGGTATTAAGTTGCGCTGTCACTTTCTCTGAGACAGCAGCATCTGTAGTACCCTGGAGGGTATCTCCCAACTCTTTGACTAGATCCCTCTGTAGTCGTGTAAAATGGGTCAAATAGTTCAGGGATCGCATAGAAAAAGCCGCTGAACTAAAAATGCGCTTCCCGTACCTGTCCATAGTCCTAGAATCTTTATTAGGGGGATGGACAGATGAGGAAGATTCCGACATCTCCTTTTTCGTGGCCGCTGCCACCACCATAGCGTCACTGGAACTCCTTTTGTTAAGTAGGTCTTGTCCTGAGGTGCAGTGATATACTTATTGGGTTTCCTTGGGACTGGTTCCACTGTGTCAGGAGCCTCCCACGCCCTTCGAGCAATAAGTTCCATTAATTCGTCGAAGGGCGGAGTGACCCAGGAGGAAGAAGGGCGAGCACCGAATGCCTTCAGCAAAACTGACTCATCCTCAGAAGGGGGAAGGGAGTGCCAGTCACCTCTCTGTTTCAGGATCTCCAATATGTCAGAAAAAGAGACATCTTCTGAAGGTGACTTAGGGGACCCTTCTGACTCATCTAAGTCAGTATCGGATGTCAAGGATTCTTGTGGAGAATCCAAGTGTCTCCTCTTACACAATCTTTTCCTAGGGACTTCTTCGTGGGGAGCATCCAAAGAAGCCTCCGAGGAAGAGGGGGCACCCTCCAGGGGTGGCTGAGACACTGGTGCTCGACGCTTGGATGTGGCCGTGGGTGCAGAGGAGGATAACGGCCCTTTATGGGGAGGAGAGGTTGCTTCCACTGATGTGGTTGTCTGGGTAGACAACACCTTCCTCATTAGGTCAAACGCCCCCGGGTCCTGAATCGAAGAATCTCCCGGTTCCGAAGAAATGGGAAGAATCCCCGAAACAGGCACCGAAGGCATCGACCCCGAGGACGGAGCCGAATCGATCCGCGCCGAGGCCCCGAGGGGAAGAGTCGGAACCGAAACATCGGTTCGACTCTCGGCCCCGGAACCAAGGACAGATCGTCGACTCCGGTACCGGGTCCGACGGAGTCGAGGTGAGAGGAACAGACCGAGAAAAGGACGGTTCTGGACCCGAGGGCTCCACAATCAGAAGATCAACCTCTTCCGGCTCCAAAGACTGGACAGGTCTCGGAGGAGGAATGGATGGAGACAATGGGAGGCCTTCAAGTTTCGACACCAACTGGGTGGAAACTGAAATAAGTTTGGACAGGGCCGAATGCTCCAATAACTTCTGCACCACACGATCCACATCGACATCGGAGAGTTTGGAAGAAGAACGGGTCGAAGGAACCGACACCAGTTGAACACTCGGCCCCGAAGTCTGTGGAACCGGTGATCTAACTTTACTCGAAGAGCTCGGAGCCGATGACTTGGGCTCCGACGTCTTCGATTCTTTCGAGGATTTTGATGCCTGGTCAGAAGCATCCAGAGCCTCCTGAAAGGAAGGTTTTAATAATCCTCTGTCCATGAGTTTCCTGCGCCTATCTGTCATGACCCTCCCACTAAAAGAGTGACAGATTGAACAGTCCTCTTGTAAGTGGAGAGGGCTAAGGCAGTAGACACAGGAACTATGGTTGTCAGTCACTGACATTTTTTGGCCACACTGACAACGCTTAAAACCTGATTTCACTTTATCAGGCATTTTACAAGTAAGATAAGAGTCAAGTCCAGTATAAGAGTCAAATCCGGTGAAAAAAAGTCAAATCCGATTTAAATGTCAAGTCCGGTTGTCAAATTTAAGTAGGGTTGGTAGGCCCCGAAAAACTCTAACCAATTAATAAACTTAACGGTACCGAGAATTCAACCTACTCATACACACATACACTCAGTATATCAAAAATTACTATTAGAACAAATTTTCCAATAAAATATAACAAAAATAAGTTATATCTTATCTCAAGATGCTCGAGCTAGCTCCCAGCGATGCGAACGCAGCAGCGGCAAACTAGATCTGAGGTAAAGGCAGAGGGGGATTGTGGGTATTAGATTGTCTCGAGCTTCTTCTCGATGCAGAGCTTGCAAGCGGCCGACACGGAGCCGAGGATCGGCTTCGAACCCATGTGTAAGAACAAACGGCGAGATTGAACACTATCACATTGTTGAATCTCTCTGCTATGAGGAAGTAAGTACCCTGCAAAAAAATTAAACCAGTCAAACTATTTCATTTTCTCTTTCTTTTTAATTTGTTGACTTTTTATTGTATATTTTGTATATAAAAAAAAAAAAAATATATATATATATATATATATATATATAATAAAAATGAAGTATGTGATTTGGACAATTAATGACTAGGATGGAGAAGTCTAAGGTATACAATGGACTATGGAAATTTGAAAAGGAAAGGTGTAGAACTGTGCATCAGAAAAGATTACAGTCCAATGACACAACTGCATTATGATAAAACAGTACAGGCTGAAATGGTGGGAAATGGTTACAAAGTTTGTAAATAGTTAAAACTGTCAATGTTTTACTGTTTAATTGCTGAATTTGTTATTGTTGGTCAGAATAAAGTTTTGTTATAAAAAAGAATTAAGGATTACAATGCTTAGACTCTGCTTTGTACTTAAGGAAAATTATTTTTTTTTCTGAATAATTCAAGCTTCACTTTCAAAAAACTTTAACTCATTCTCTGTTGTGGAAACAAATTCCCTTGAAGAGATTCCAGCTTCAGTGCTTTCACTCAGATAATGGCTTTAGTGTGGAGCTACTACAAAAAATCATAGTAATAGTAGGAAATATAACATAATTGATTTTTGTGACGATTTATGCCTTTGCCAGTACCCACCCTCAGACTGAGCCTCCTTTGTCAAAGACGGACAGACCAGTAAAGCCAGGGATGAATTACTGAATACCTATCCAACTGTCCAGTTCCTGAAAGAAGATAATGTATCACACTGATAAATTTGCAGTAGTTGTCTACTCCGGAGGTGGGGGTGGCTCTGTCTAATGAACCTATCTCTCCAGTTTGTCTTACTTATCTGCTGGTAAATATTTAGATCCCTTGTTCTTGAATTTGGGGAATTAAATGATCTGTGGTGATACAAGAAACCCTGGCTGTACCTAACTAGACATATCAAATACAAATGTCAGCATTGTATTCAATGATTGGCCTAATCAATGCTGAATATAATGGGACAATAACCTTTTTGAATCTGGAAGATACCCCCTTAGTGATCAGCTGCTGGCAACACAGTAACTCTGTTCACATGACAGGAAATTAGGGTCTTCCAAGGTACATACTGAATCATTACTAAGTGCTTTATAGCCAAAGGACTTAACTTTTTTTAACCTGAAAATACCACCTAGCATCTTTGCCCTGTTTACCCTGTAAAGATCAAGTTTAAAGTGGTGAACGGGTATAATAAAACATTTAGTGTTCTCCCAGTCACATCTTTTAGATTGCTGTCACTAATTTATTGTAAAAAAAAAAAAAACACAAAAACATGAGTAAAAGCCAAGTGTTCCAAATGCAAACCAACATAAACAAAAAGAACACTGCCTCAGGATAAAGTAGTCTTTCAGTTTTGAGTGCTTTTGTTCCTTATGAACTTTATCAGAATGACAACAGGAAATTGCACATTTAAATATACAAGCATAAAACATGGTTTGCTACTAATTCAACCTATATTTCTCTTCTTTTAAAACAGGCAAAACAGAAGTATACTCATTAAGACCAGGAGCTAAATCAGCCCGTAACTTAATCTGCCATCTCAAATCACTTAAAAGCAATTCACCCCCATCCCCTGGAGATTTTTCAAATTTCTCAAGAATAAAAATATATTTTTAATAAATGTTTACATCCATAAGAATGTAAAGTGCATTTGTCTTGTCTGCATTTGTAATGCTCTTTGGCTATACATAAATTATTTTGCTAAGTTTCCTCTCCTTCTTGCCCACATAAAATGGAGGGCAGACATTGTACAATGTATACCATCCCACATGTGTGGAGTTAAATATGCCACCACATTCCCAGGGGTAAAGGTAACCATGAACATTAATAAAAACACTTTCCTTGATGCACCTTATTGTAAAAAATCATTTTGATCAAGTTTGCAACAAAATTTTAACATATAAAAATCCTGCAGATTTCTCTACAATTGTATAATTATATATACTTTACCTCTTGCAATCCCATCATTACTTCTTGAAATATATCTCTGTAATTGTCAAATGTTGATGTTTTCCTGGACGAAGACTAAAACTGGCAATTTATGACCACAGATCTAATTTGGTTAACAAATTAAAATAAAAATAAAATAAATACATTTTCCTCGAGGTGCAGCAACCTTGGAAGTGATTACATTAAGTCAAGGTTTTCAGGTAGCAAAGTGTGATGCTACTGTGTGAATGTTGTCACAGATTATGCTTCGTTCACCTGAAGCAATATTCACATTAATGTAATTCATACTGGCACCCTAGGCCGATTAATTTTTATTGTCTAATTACTGACAATTATTCATGCTGGGGCCACCAGATACATTTTACTATGACAGGCCTCTTGATTATTCTAATTCTGCTAAGAGCTGCTGACTTAATTCTGGCAGTGGATCCCCTGAAATAATTTTGCTGGCATACATGACTCTCAGTTTTGCTGGGGCTCACTGCTTCACTTCATTCTAGTAATCCTTGGATTTTACTAATACTGTTAAGAGCTTACTGACTGTCAACCCAAATTGTTTTGATTAAGGTATTGATTAAGGTATTTTTTTCTGTGCTTCATGGGAAAAATATTTAGCTTACTCGTACAATTTCACTCCACTGTATGCAGTTTAGCATATTAGCCGCACTGCAGTGACTTTTACCTGTACACCGACTGTTTACTCAAGCGACCAGGTTAATGTGCAATATTGTGATATTTTGCTTGTTCATTGGTGTCTTTCATATCACTACAGTTACTCATTGACTGGCAGGTAAATGTAACAGTTCTGACTGCAACGTTTCACTACAGGAGTGAGTTGTGATTTTTAATAGTTGTCTCATATTTTGACTGCGTGTGCTGCACACACGTGTCTGTTTACTTCTGCCTTGTATAATAGTTTATGTTTGGTTCTTTGCTGACATTTCTCAGCTTAGTAAGCAAGGCTACATTTCACGTTTGTTTTGCATACCTGTTATTTTAGTAATCCTGTTAATAGATATGTATTGTGTACATAGGTGCAGGTCATCTCTGTATTTACTATTTCTAACTTGATAAGGTGTACCTGTAGTATTGCATTCTCTTTAACAATTACACTGGATTTGAATGTCTGCTGTTACAAGTGCTGTTATGAATGAAGTTTAATATTATGCCTGTATTTGCTGCTTAACATTCTCACTCTGTTCCTAAGATAATTCTAGCTACCCCACCAATCTTACAGCTCTCCTTTCCTTATCAGTCATTTCTGGTCTATTCACTAACCACTGACTACTTACAGCCCTCCTTTCCTTCTCAGTCATATCTGGTCTATTCACTAACCTATATATTTATTTCTGTGTCTAACTCTACATCTATTTAGTCTAATAGTTATTGGTCTATTGACTCAACTAATTCACCACTTTTCTTCCTTTCCCCCCCCCCCTTTGGTTGTAAGCCCTGGTCAAGAAAAACAAATAAACAAAACCAGATAAGAACTCCTGCTCACTTCCTAGCAGCTTTGCACCTTTAACCTCAAACACAAATATCCACTACGGTTCTGCCAAGCCACAATAGTCAGTTAATGTATGTCAACCATTTAGACATTCCCGTGCAATTTATCTGTTATTGTTAGGCTGCCGGCACATCACCGACTCCTTCCATTGCTCTCACCCCCTCCTGTTTCCCCCTGCTCTACTTAATTGTACCTTTCGCCCCTTAATTCCTTACCTTTTACCCACTCTCTTTACTGGTATTTGCTCTGTACTTACTAGTGAACTCTTTCTGTATTACAGTCCATCTTGCTTTCCTTCCCTTTAATCATCTCCTTCACAAACTTTGATTACATTTATTTTGCAGAAGTATTACTTCTTGCTATTAAAATATTGCTTCACAGACTTTACTTACAGTTTCAGAGATAGTTTTTGGTAGTTAGCTGTGATCTGGTTGAGGCTCACTCCATTCACCCTTGCTGCTCTTAGCCTACCCTACCCCTATTTCCCACCCACCGCCGCTACACCTTAACATACATCTCTTAACTCTTCCCGTCTACCTAACAACCAATAAGCTTCGACACCCTGTTAACCAATCCACACCCCCAACCTGCTGAGCTTACCAAACCACTCCCTTAACACATACACTTTATCCTCTACTCCTCCCACACCAATCCTCTCATCTGCAACTGTCTGCTACCCTCAGCACTCTAAATTCTTACTCCTGCATCCCTATCCACCTTAAATGATTCCATTACTAATCATTATTCTCACCTTACCATCAGCCCTCTCTTTTTAGCTCCTCTACTCCCATAGTCATATCATTCAATATCATGCTTTTCATTTACTTAACTATCCCATTAATTCGCATTCTCTCCTTAACTACATATCACACTAAATTATCATACTTAAAACCATCACCTACACTTACCCTTACCCTTTACAACAACAATGCTATCCTATCATATTCAATCTCTCCCTCTTTCTATAACTTCTCCTGCACACATCTCCTCAAAATCAGAATACTATCTCAAATCTCTCTCTCCCTCATAAACATAAGCTAAAATTCTACAGCTATTATCCTTACTCTCTTCAACTTACTCTATTTGCAAAAATTCTTCTGCTAGCTGTAGACATTCACCCCAACACTGTTCCTTCCACCTCTCTGCCCAGTCCCAACAACCCTCCACCCTTATCTGTTCCCCCCACCTCCTTACCTCATCCTCCCCTCCTGCCCTCTTCAACACCCAAAAACTTAACCATCCTTTCAATGAACATTCAAAGCATACTCAACAAAACCACTGAACTCCATTCATGGATAGCCCACAGCACTCCACATACCTTAACCTTATCTGAGACCTGGCTAAAACCCCATACCTCAAAAAATTAAATCCTACTTCCTGGATATAACATCTTCTGGCTGGACAGCATAAAAAAAGGGGGGTGGTGTTATCCTCCTTTCGGAACTTAACCTCACCCAAACTTCCAACCTGCAGAACTGTTAATATAAAGCTATCATTTAAACTACAAAAAAATTGCTATTGCTTCCATTCATATCTGAACAGGTATAAACTTCCCCATCCTTGAACACATACAGTACTATCTTGGATTTCACACAATAGTCACTATGAAACAGTCATCCTCGGTGATGTAGATATTGACTGGAAAATACTCAGCAGAAACTCACCTAACCTCAACATAAATCTTCACGGCTTTAATTAACTTATTACAATCCCCACACATATGAATAAAAACTCAAATACCAGCTCTATCCCTGACTGGATCCTTACAACTGATCTTAATCTCTATCACAATCCCTGTAATCTACCCGATAGCGTAAGTGAACATCTGCACACCCACATCCAGAGACACTCTCTTCCAACTGTACAGGTCTCACTTATACAAAAGACTTAAAAGAAAGGAGCAAACACAGGAATATGTCTAGTTCCAACCTCACCACCACAAGTGTTGAGGAAAAAGGAAAAAAAACTAAAAAAACAAAGAAACTAGTGGTCTTAAAACTTTGTTGATGAGCTCAGTCACAATAATTTCCAAACTCATGAAACCCAGGTAGAGTTCCAAAGCAGCAAGCCTTTATTTGTCACAGACAAGTGAAGACTGCCACAAACTCTCCAGTTTTAATTCTGTTAAATTTAATAAAAGACTCTCATCTATCAACTGGTCCTGGCTCTGCCACCTTCCCCTCAGTGACACTACTAAATTTCAACCACATCCTTCTAGATATTCTCAACTCTGTAGAACCCCTAAGGAAAATTAGGATAAAATCAAACTATGCCCCATGGCTTTCAAAAGACACTCGCTCCCTTATGCATAAAAGAAATAATGCTTGGAAATCCTGGCTAAAAACCAAGTCCCCTGTACACCTTTAAAACTACAAGGAACTCAGAATCCACACCAAAAAAAACTAAATTAACAATGACAAGAAAAAAATCACAATAACACCCAAACCACTACTCAAATCCCCCAAACTTCTGGAGTACCATCAACAGCATTCTTCACCCAGGAAGTCCTATCACCCCAACCACCTACTCAAACAACACAGCACAAGAAACCACCACCCTTCTCAGCTGCCACTTTATCGACTCCAAATGCAAACTAGACCATAACACCTATCCCCCTGCCCCAACGCTTCAGTATACCAACAAAACCCTCTTTTCACTTAAACCAGTCTCCACCACCTACATAAAATCACCCCTCCATTAACTAAAATCATGTTCTCCCTCTGCCAATAATTTACCACTGCTCTTTCTAAAGACTGACACAGACCCAATAGTCTATCCAATTTCTATACTAATAAGTAAATCAATCCAAGAATCCATAGTCCAAAGAAGGGAACTCCACTGACCCTTTCAATTACAGACCCATAGCTATTATTTCCCCACTTTCAAAAATACTCAAAAAATGTATACACACTCAGCTTCTCAACATTCTAATCCAAGAAAACCTTCTGACAACTACCTAGTATGTCTTTCAACCAAACCACAGCACTACTACTGCCCTTATATCTTTTACTCATACTGTTGCTGAAGCCTAGAGACAACCAACAACCAACTTGTCTATGGCCTGTTCCTAGACCTCTCAAAAGCCTATAACACAGTATCATAATCTAAGCTTCTAAGTAAACTATCTGATCACAGTCTCTCATCTTCCACTCTTAAATGGTCCTCCAGCTACCTTACCAACAGGCTACAGTCAGTTAGATGGCACACCTCCTGCTCCTCCTTTCTACCCATCCAACCAGAAATTTCTCAGGGTTCCATTCTTGAACCAATACTATTCAATGTTTTTATTAACAATGTACACACATCCTGCAGCCACTTCTCTCTTATTCAATATGCAGATAACTCTACTCTTTATCCCCTGCTCTGACAATATCACTTACTTCACATACTTACCCAAAACTCATTCCTTTCTGTTGAAAAGATGGGTCACGGATAACCAGCTCTTCTTAAATCCAAATAAAACCAAACTTTTTCCCTTCCTTCCCAAATCTTTCTCTCATCACACATCCATCTTTACTATTTCATCATTTACTAAAAACAGTCATTAAAGTAGAATCCCATACAAAGCTCCCTGGTAAAATAACTGACAATCAATTAAAATCTGACCTTTATTTTCAAGAGTGCATCAAAAAAAAAAAAAAATCACCAAACAATTGGGTGTACTTTAAGGAACAAAAAATTCCTTACTTTAGACTCTAAACTTTCGCTGGCTCAGGCATTCTTCCTACCCAGCCTACTCTACACCTCTCTAATCCTAACAAACTTACAATCCATATTTATTACTAAACTCAAACAAACTTATAACAAAATTGCAAGATTTGCCACAAATCAACCTTACACCTCTCACCACTGCCTAGCACTAACGAAACTACACAGCACACTCCATACTCAACAAACCAACTGCCTGCCCCTCACTCTCTTCTCTTCTGTAGTGAACTATTACATTCCAAATCATTCAGTCCGAAGCTCTGACCAACACCTTGTAGATATTTACGAGCCCAATAAATCCATTGACAAACATTTATACAGACACTGTGTATCTCAAGCCTGGAACAAACTCATTTTAATGTAAGAAATGCACATAAGCCAATTCAAAAAAAAGCTAAAAAAAATCCTATCCAATTCTCGGATTTGCCCCTGCTAGGACCCCCACCCCCTTCACTTCTAAGAAAATTCCTATTTTTTTTTTTTTTTTTTATAACTAACTCATGTGAATTCTCAGCTATGGGGTATCTCTGTATCACTCAAACATTTAATATATCAACCTGCACTTCAATTTAATGTTTCATTCTCTATTACAATCTATGTAAACATTTTTGTTTCAGTTTTGTATTTCTTGCTTGCGACATAACAATGTATCTCTTAAGTTATGTTTTAATTATGTATTTCATTGTATTTTTCCATGCTATGCAACAACTTATATCTCATCTTTTACTTTATATCATGTCACCAGCCTTTTACTGTTTATTTTTGTATTTAATGTATTGGAGCTTTTCTCCTCAGGTCTCAACTGAAAATGGGCTTTCGGCTCAGTTGGACCAACCTGGTTAACAAATGACAAATAATAATAATAACCCTCAAATTTATCAGTCCTACTAAAATTGCCTCATCCCTTTAATCCTTTAAAAGCTGTCTGATTTTGTTAATTCTGCCAAGGACCTATGATCTTCCAATTCTGTGTGGCCCTTGACTTCTTTAATCCTGCTGTGGATATACTAATTCAATTTGTCTATGGACCCATTGATCTGTTAATTTTGTCAGGGTCTTCTTACTCACTTAACTCTCTAATTGTCCCTCCAAAACTACAAGGATAAAACCTAGTTGTGTATTTGATATGGAAATTCACTGTTACACAACAATGCCTGGATTGCTGAGCTTTCCTAGTTAGAAACAGTAACATGACTTTGTAGCATGTTTAATTACAGATAAACATTAAAAATACTTGTTCTGTCAACACAAGTAGTGCATAAGGGATTTTATGCTGAGATCTTAGAACTATACAGCAGTGAAAAATGAGTTAACCAAGACTGAAAGAAATAATTATGAAATTTTTATTATAATGAATTAAATTAGGACTGGTGTAGGTGCATGTCAGCATACAATCATATTTGAATGAAGGAGGATGGACTTTTGTTGGGGTAAGGCACAATGTGATAGTTAGCTGATTTTTTTTTTTTTTTTTTTTTTTTTTTTGGAGAGGGCCAACTCTGATGTAAATATATATATTTTTGTTTAACCACTATAACTATAGTATACCAGTATTGTCAGTACCGTGGCTATCATAACCTTTTTGCAATTACACTGAGTATGAGACAAGGAATGCCATTTGCCAGATTGTTAAATGTTTGAATACCTTGTGCATGCATGCCTACAAGAATGGTTGCTGGCTAAGGTGGACTGTTCAGCCATAATTTGAGGATGAAATGCATAATGGATACTGCTGTAAGTAATGATTTCAGGAAAACAAAGGGCTTTTCATTAGGGCCTGATTAATGCTAAGTATGAATTAGAAAGTGTGTGAATGGATTTCTGTCAGACTGCGTAAGTGTGGTAAAGAATTATTTAACAAAATAACTTTAAACATCAGTGCTATTTAATGGCAAAACTAAGTATCCATGAGCCATCTAAAGTAAAGAGAAATGTCGTTACCAGGGAAGGGGAAGAAGAGGAATCACTGAAGGTCAAAGAGGTGGGGATGCTGCGGTAAGGGGATGACAGAGAGGGTAACTGTGGATGGGGAGATGGGACGGTCTATCCATGTACTAAAGCAGCAAAATTCCTGCAAGAGTCACCCAGATAGAAACTTACTGAAGACCATCATTGTGGTAATACCTGATCTAACTAAAAGAAGGTAAAGAAGACTGTAAAACATTTATTGTTAAAATATTTAATTCCTGAGTTATGAAAAGTCTTCTGTTTTATTCTGTGTTGATCATAACAGACTCACTACATTAATAACAGCACCAGCATAGTCACTTATCGCATGACTGTACCTGCAAAGAGTATGTAAAACTCAACAACACTTTTTTTGACTGTGGTACAACCAACAACTAAAAATTAAAAGCTCTACAAAACATTAGTAATCACACAGGTAAAGAACCTTAAATCATTTTATCCCTTTCATTCAAAAAGAATTCTTGTGAAGTCTGTTTTTTTATTGTCAGACAAAAGCACTAAATAAATGGTATAAGGTTCTTCATCTGTTTGATTACCAGTCTTTTGCGGAATTTTTAAAATATTTTTGAGTATGCAAAACTAATGTTTTTATCTAGATGTAAAATAAGATGTTTTCTGTGACACATTCATATAAATTATCCTACCTTTAATATTTCTTTGTAGTGTACAGGCCGCTGATTAACAAAAATTAAACTCCTATCAGAGGAAGAAAGACTCGTCAAAGAGGTGTCAGAACCTGGTTTAGGAAGAAATCCACTGATGAAAACCTATAAAAAAAATTAAAAAATGGTTGTTAGAAACTGTGCATTCTGACTACCTAGTGTACACATTCTAAAAGACTTATGTGTTCAAAACACTTGTCCAGAAATTGTAAAGCAAACCTAATATGAAATCCTTGTAGCATTAAAAATCCAAATGTGAAAGTATATCCAAAAACAATCTACCTTGGCCTGACAGACCAATATTACTTAAACACACATTTTCCACACAGACAAGCAGAAATGGGGCTAAAACAATTTTATTTTAAAATCTGGCACTGTATAAGCATATTAGGCAAGATCATTCGGAGAAGGTAACAAACAACATCTGAATTCAGTAAAAGAACATGAAAAGTGTGAGTCAACAAAATGAGGCTTCAAATAAGGCAAGGCAATGCAGCAAAATCAGATAAGCGTAATCTACCAAGTCTACCGGTTTTACTTATATCCTTGCCTGATTATGTGTTACTTAACCTGTTTACTATTAACATTTTAAAGAAGTTTATCTCCAGACTATTGAATATTTTGTCTACTTTTGTGTACCGAATTGAAATATCTGTATCTCCAAAACTATTTAACATATTATTGTGAAATTTCCAGGGAACTGCACTGCCATAACTTCAGGCTAAGGGACTGCTGGCATCACAAATTTTAATGTAAAAAAATCAAATGGCATTGTCATTTTTATGATGTAACATTTAAAAGAATAAATCTATCACTTTGCAAAAATGCATACTCATTTCTAGACTGAATTTCCATCAAAGGTAAAGTCATGTTCTTGACAGCTTTTATGTTTCTTATTCTATAGAGAATGGATAGTACTTATTTTAAAATGAAATAATTACAAATGAGGAAGTGTTAGTTTCTAATAACCATTCTGACCTGAATTTGACCGTTCCTACATCTGGACAGAGGAAGGATGACAAGGAGACATGGTGGTGGAATGAGGAAGTACAGGAGAGTATACAGAGAAAGAGGTTGGCAAAGAAGAAGTGGGATTGTCATAGAGATGAAGACAGTAGACAGGAGTATAAGGAGATGAGGTGCATGGCAAAGAGAGAGGTGGCGAAGGCTAAGGATAAGGCATATGAAGAGTTGTATGAAAGGTTGGACACTAAGGAGGGAGAAAAGGACCTGTACTGATTGGCTAGACAGAGGGACCGAGCTAGGAAAGATGTGCAGCAGGTAAAAGTGATAAAGGATAATGAGGGAAACATACTCACAAGCAAGGAGAGTGTGTTGAGGAGATGGAAAGCGTACTTTGAGGAGTTGATGAATGAAGAGAATGAGAGGAAAAGAAGGTTGGATGATGTAGGGATACTAAATCATGAAGTACAATGGATTAGCAAGGAGGAGGTAAGGATAGCTATGAAGAGAATGCAGAATGGAAAGGCTGTTGGCCCAGATGACATACCTGTGGAAGCATGGAGGTGTTTAGGTGAAATGGCAGTGGAGTTTTTACCCAGATTGTTTAATGAAATCTTGGAAAGTGAGAGGATGCCTGAGGAATGGAGAAAAAGTGTTTTGGTACTGATTTTTAAGAATAAGGGTGATGTGCAGAGCTGTAGTAACTACAGAGGGATAAAATTGATCAGTCACAGCATGAAGTTATGGGAAAGAGTAGTGGAAGCAAGGTTAAGAAGGGACGTGATGATTAGTGATCAGCAGTATGGTTTCATGCCAGGAAAGAGCACTACAGATGCAATCTTTGCTCTGACTGTTTTGATGGAGAAGTACAGAGAATGTCGGAAGGAGTTGCATTGTGTTTTTGTAGACTTAGAGAAAGGATATGACAGGGTGCCTAGAGAGGAGTTGTGGTATTGTATGAGGAAGTCAGGAGTGTCAGAAAAGTATGTAAGAGTGGTACAGGATATGTACGAGGGTAGTGTGACAGCGGTGAGGTCTGCGGTGGGAGTGAAGGATGCGTTTAAGGTGGGGGTGGGGTTACATCAAGGATCAGCTCTGAGCCCTTTCTTATTTGCAATGGTGATGGAAAGGTTGACAGACGAGATCAGACAGGAGTCCCCGTGGACTATGATGTTTGCAGATGACATTGTGATCTGTAGTGAGAGTAGGGAACAGGTGGAGGAGACCCTGGAGAGATAGAGATATACTCTAGAGAGAAGAGGAATGAAGGTTAGCAGGACTAAGACAGAATATATGTGTGTGAATGAGAGGGAGGATTGAGGAATGGTGAGGATGCAAGGAGTAGAGGTGGCGAAGGTGGATGAGTTTAAATACTTGGGGTCAATAGTTCCGAGTAATGGTGAGTGTGGAAGAGAGGTGAAGAAGAGAGTACAGGCAGGATGGAGTGGGTGGAGAAGAGTGTCAGGAGTGATTTGTGACAGACTAGTACCTATAAGAGTGAAAGGGAAGGTCTACAAGAGGGTAGTGAGACCAGCTATGTTCTATGGGTTGGAGACAGTGGCATTGACAAAAAAGCAGGAGTTTGAGCTGGATGTGGCAGAATTAAAGATGTCAAGATTTGCACTGGGTGTGACGAGGGTGGACAGAATTAGGAATAAGTATATTAGAGGGTCAGCCCAGGTTGGAAGGTTTGGAGACAAAGCAAGAGAGGCACGATTACGTTGGTTTGGACATGTGCTGAGGAGGGATGCTGAGTATATTGGGAAAAATATGCTAAGGATGAAGCTACCAGGTAACAGGAAAAGAGGAAGGCCAAAGATAAGGTTTACGGATGTGGTGAGAGAGGACATGCGGGTGGTTGGTGTGACACAGCAAGATGCAGAGGACAGGAAGAAATGGAAACAGGTGATCTGCTGTAGCGACCCCTAATGGGAACAGCCGAAAGAAGATGATGATGACTGCTCAACATGCTGTTACACAATGCACAGGACAACAGATGGGGTGGTCAGCATTATACAGCACATTGCATAAACTAACACTTTTTCGGGTAAGCAGACAATACAATCTCAAATATGTGTTGATTGTCTGAACCAAGCAAAATATTGGAATGTCCTTCTGATAGACTAACCTCCCTTGAATATGAAGTCACAAATGTCCACAGATAAACGTTTTGATTTTTTTAGCACAGTGATTCTACTTTTCTCTACATACGCATGGACTCTGACAAGCCAAATCAATGACTAACTGTGATCAAGTGATAGCCATGATCATTTACTTTTATACATAGCCTGACCCATTACCAATACAGCCAGTTTCTGTGTACACCCCTAATGTCAGTGAAGACAAGTAGAAGAAATAATGGCCAAAGTAATTTATTTCACATTGCTGCTCTCAGCCATACATGTTGTGCTTCCTTGGTGAGTGATATCAATTACTGCCCTTTGCTTTTATACAGACTGTCTCTCCTCCCTTAAGACAGTCAGCCACATTATGCGTACACATCTAAAGCTAGACTGTGAAGATGAAAGAAATAATGCTCACAATATTCCTTTTCAGCATACTACTCTCAGACATACAAAATATCAGCAACTGCTTAACAGACAATACATAACTTGCTGCTCTCATTCATGTAAACTGCTCCCCAATGACACACATCAATGTCAGTAACAGTAATCAATATCATATACCTTTTGCATTCAAAGTCTGCCTTTCCACCACAAAAAGCATCCATTTTATTTGCCCTTCAGATAACTAATTATGACAAAATGAAAGAACTCTGCATGTTACTTCCCTGAATTGGCACAGAGTCGCTAATGACATGACACAACCTGTCTGTGCCTGTAGGAGGGCCTTTAGCCTCTACAACAACTTCCAATATAATGGTCACAGCAACTCACCTGTGGCCCTGAAATAAGAACTTGGTATGATAGCCTGCTCATGGAGATACAGGATGTCTCTTAACCCTACACCAAATTCTGCTACAATGGCATAAAAACTCACCTGGGACCAGGCACAGAGATCTTGGTATGACAGTCCTTCAATACATATAGGGACACTACCCCTGCACCAAATTTCACTAAAATGGTTATACCTTAGACCCTGCAATGATACCTTATAACAACAGCCTGTTCAGTATACATATGACATTTCTTAGTCCACTGACCAAATTCCACCAAGAGGGTTACAAAACAACTCACCTGGGACCCTGTACCTACACCAGCCTGATTGATATACACATAGCAGACATCTTACCCTTGCACCAAATTCAACAAAAAAGGTTACAATAAATTACCTGCAACAAGGTAGTACAATTATATAAGTAAATTTGCCATAACTGTAGATATTCTAATAGATCGCTGTTGTAGCAGTCTGAGGTTTTTGGGCCACATTCCCTCCAAAGGCCAGATTTTCATATCTTAAGGGCAACTTCCACACATTCTAAATGTCAGGATCTCAAGCAGATTTCCATATAAACACAGAGTACCAAACATTCAGGAGCTTTCTTGTCTTGAGAAAAGAGGCAAAGGCTCTGAAAAAAATAAAATACTTGGAAATGTAACATACGACTAATTATACACACAAATGTGCACACGCATACAGTAGCGATCCAAAAAAAAAAAAAAACACACCAAAAGAAGGTAGGCTGGAGGGAGGGGGCAGCTACCGCAACAGTGATCTATCAAAACATTGACTGTCATGGCAAGTTTACTTATACAACTATACTATGTTGAGCATTAGATCACTGTCACAGTAGTCTTAAGCTATTTGGGTAGATTACCATAGCTTAGAAACTACAAAAGGAGGAGGAGGAGGAACAAAATTAAGAATCCAGAAGCCCCTTGAGAATGGTCGTAGCAAAGCCTGTTCTGGACTAAGAAAAGGAATGCAGTCTGTGGAACTTAGTAATTGCAAGTTTGGAGGACCAAGCTGCTGTCTTTAGAATACTTCAAGAGTTGGCCTCTTTTCAGAAAGTCGCATAAGAAACCAAAGCCCTGGTGGAATGAGTCCTAACCCTGCCTTGAAGTGGGCTGCTATGGTTAGCATAACAAAAAGAAATAAGGGATTAACCATCTGGAAAATGTTTTGACACTGGCTGTCCTTTTTTCTTCCTTTCAGGAGACACGAACAGCTGATCATCTTTCCTTAAGGACTGCGTTTTTTCTATGTGGTATATGAGCTGCCTATGGGCATTTAGCTTATGAAGTATTCTTTCTCCTTTGTTTTGGGGTTCTGGAAAAATGACAGGGAGATTAATAAACTCACTCAAGGTAAACTCTGATACTACTTTAGGAATAAAAATGAGGGATTAGTTCTCATAGAAATCCTATCCTTGTGGAAAAGTAGGTAGGATTGACTCACTAAGAGTTTGTAATTCAGGTACTCTCCAAGCAGAAGTCACAGCAATGAGCAAAACAGTCTTCCGTGTTAAGAATCTCAAATCTGCTTGATGAGCTGGTTTCAAATGGAAAAGGAGTAAGCTTTTCAAACACAGAGCTAAGATCCTATGAGAAACCACCTGTTTTCAAGGTGGACAGATATGTAAAACCCCCTTCAAAAACGACTTGCCTTGGAAAGGGTAGAAAGAGAAGCAAACAAGCAGAAATGGCTAACAGATGAACCATGATAGAGGAGAAAGAAAGTCAGAGGATAGTAACTCACACAATCAAGACCCAGAGGCAGCTAGGCATTAAAAGGATCCTGATTCCTGAAATGGTACCAACTATAAAATTTTTCCATTTATACGTACATGATTTCCACGTAGGAGTTTTTTTGTCTCCTTCGATATATACTGCACATCCTCAGAAAAAAGTGCCTAAAAAATATCACATTCTGTTATCCCATAGTAATTTGAAGAGTTTTCATGCTAGGTGTATCAAACAACCCCATCTTGTGTAACTAAATAGTTTCATAAGTGTGTACTAAGCTAACAATCACTAAGGGCTTTTTAAGCATAGCAATACATCGCATTCTGGTACCCTTGGTAAGTGTAAGCAAGGGCTTGGGAAATTAAACATTTTAAGCAGGTGCCTGGTAGAAGAACCATTTACAGGCTGTCTGTGCCCATAAGAGCCATGGGTATCAAACCAGGGCTGAATGTCCTGTTCTCCACATAATTTTCAAAGTTATATTTGAATGGGGATACAGAGAAAACTGCTTCACATAGATGGTGAGCCTGTTCTAGAGAAGGGGGCATCTCTGAGATACATACCTGTATCTCAAGCTGGTCCCATTTATATCACAGGCAAGGGTCAAGTCTTTAGAATAGGTAGTTTTAGTGCAGTCTGTTTTGTGGATATGCAGGATGTCTATTATTAGAGTGGGGTCCAACAATTTCTTGTATGCCAGGCACAGGTCTCCACTCAACAGCCTGAAGTAAACATAATACAGAGATAAGAATTTGAGACAGTCTACATAGGACATGTTACATTTGCTCTCTATTCTTTTAGTGAGGAACCTCTGTGGGCATTTCAATTTTTGGATGCGTCTGGTTAGGTATATATAAAAGGGGGTATTGTACTCAATAATAGGTCCATGCACTCATAGGTATATACTAGCTAAAGATCAATACAGTCCTTATAAACTTAGCCGTGCAGCCCAAATGACAGGTTTGTTGAATACTAAATAAGCTTTGTTTACAACTTACACAATGTGGTGATATGAGGTAGTACCATCTGTGCCAGGAAGAATAGAGCAGTGCATGTGTAACATATACCAGCATAGCTGGCTGCATTTTTTTAAGAATTTTATAACATTTGACTATCACACTGATTTGTACAGATAGTTGTGTTAAAAATGTATTTGTAAAGCTGCTTGTGTTAAAAGTGCATCAACAGTGGGTCCTGCTGGACAGAAAAGATATATTCATGTATGTCAAACAGTATTATTCTAACTGATTAAATGTATATGCTTTAACAGAGAATTCCAGAAGGGAAGAGATTAATCTTAGTCCAGCTAATTTTGAAAAATAGGTTGAAAATTAAATGGCTTGGTTTAGGCCATAAAGATTTTATCTTACTGGCGTGATTGTAGCCAGAGACAAAAATGTCTGTGAAAACCAGGACTACAAATATTACTGTATTGTCAATTAGGGGTGAACTAATTGCTACCCTGGAAGGGTGTAAATTTTTCAAATTGTTTTATAGCTTTCAGATGATGCTACTGATCTTAGCAAAGCTCTGGGTGTGTACTGTACCAGAGTCAGGTGACCAGGTGTGATGTTATTCTATAACCAGCACTGAAATGATTTTTTTAGATATTAGTGAGAGACATGACGGAACTCTCGCAGCAGCACTTTATTTTTCTGAACCTGACAGGAAAGATCTCTCACAGATACCTCACACAACCACACTTCATCTTACCTTGCTGTAAAATAAGCAGCTCAACATTTATCATCTGGCCTTGCTGTAGTAAGTAACTTAACTAGGGAACAGCAATTCTTTAGTCAGTCAGAAAATATAGTGAGATTAATTAAGTATTGTTTTTCTGCATCTGTGTGAATCTATCCAAATGTGCTATTTTTAATATCTCATGTGATTAAAATTCTGGTGTTTATTGTAACTAGATATTCAATATTCTCCTGTTTTCTATTTTATTATTTATTATTAAATATGTTTATACCTTTCATTGTGGCTGGTCTTTTAGAGAATACTTTTAACATCTTAGGAGTACTCATGCTTATTTTAGTGACATTGTGGCTACTCCTGAAAGCATTGCTGCATTTGTCAACTCTACCATTTGTAAAAGTATTAATTTTACTCAGTATAATTGGGTACCCTTGTAATTACCTTATAGTCTGGGCAGAGGCGACACAGCTGGTAAATCTGTGCCAGCCTTTCCCAAGTGTGTGTGTGTGTGTGTGTATATATATATATATATATATATATATATATATATATATATATATATATATATATGGACAGCACAGATGGAATGTTATGGTGAGTACATAACTTTTTAATCTGATGTCATCATTTTCATTAATTTCTCCACTGTTGGGAGAGAGTCTCCAGCTACCTAAACCTGGAAGGACTTTCAGGACGGATATTCTAGAGCACTACTGAGCCAAAGGCTGCTCTACTCCTAGAGACCAAATCTACCCGGTAATGAGCAATAAAGTTATGAGAAATTGCTCAAGTTGCACCTGCACAAATATCCTCCAAGGAAGTTCTAGACAAAAAAGCTGATGAGGTTGCCACAGGTCTCGCAGAATGGGCACTAGCTTTTTTTGATAAAGGTAGACCCACTTTTTGATAAGCAAGGTAATGCAATGCAATCAGTTAACCATTTGGCCAAAGAAACTTTAGATGCTAATTTGCTTAGTTTGGAATCAAAAACAATTGTTCAGACTTTCTTAAATCCTTAGTTCTGTGAAGGTAGAAATGTAGTCCAAAAATGTAACATACACCTGCCTTTGTTTAAGAAATTTAAAAAGAAAACTGGGAGATTAATGACCTGATTAATATCAGACTCGGAGACCACCTTTGGTAAGAAGGATGGATTGTTCTGTAGAGATACCCTATCCTTTTGAAAACTAAATAAGGAGCTATGTAAGGCAAAGCTTGAAGTATGGACACTCTTCTGGCAAATATAATAGCAACTAAGAAAATAATTTTCCAAGTCAAAAATTTTAGGTCAGATTTAGCCAAAGATTCAAAGGAAGACTGAGTCAAGGCCTGAAGCATAATGCTTAAATCCCAAGGAGGGGTAAGATCTTTTAATGGGGGGGGGGGGTCTAAGTAAAAAAGTTCCTCTTAAAAAAGCTTTGCAATTTAGAGGAAGCTAGGCTGGAATTATTTATTCCCAGATGAAAGTTTGAAATTGAAAATTGTGGCTAAGAAGACAAAGATATTTGAAATTGGTGCTGAAAACTGGTCTAAGTTTTTGCTTACGACCCAAAGAACAAATCTTTTCCATTAACTCTTGTAAATCTTTCTAGTGGAAGCTTTATGGAAAGGTAATACAATGAGACGGATGGGGGGAGGAGAGCCTGGACTGTCTAGTAATCAATGGAACTGGAGAAACCATGAGTTCAACTTGAGGCCTTATAAGTCTGGATGAGTCATGCCTGCCAGATGAGACAGGAGATCTGTGGATGTAGAAGACAAGGCCAGAGGAAGAAATTCAAATCTGACACGGCCAGTAAGGGGCAATGAGGATAATTGTGCTCTTTAACTGAGATGCGTTCTGCAGAAATTTGGGAATGAGGGGTAATGGGGGTAAGTGCAAAGGAGACCGGGGAGTCAAGCATGAAGAAGAGCATCTCTCAGTGCCTCCTCTGGTGGGGGGATCAGGGCAAAAAACCTGCTACATCTGTTGTTGAGGGGAGAAGCAAAAAGATCGCAGCATGGTTGCCCCACTGAGGGAAAATTCTCTCCACCATGTTTACACTGACAGACCACTTGAGAGGCATCAAAATAGACCTGCTTATCATGTCTGCAATCACGCTGGAGTTAGAAAGAGAGATATGCATTACTGTTAGAAAGAGAATGGAAGAGCATTGCCAAACTCTAATAGTTTCTCAACAAAGATGGTAAGATCTGGTTCCCCCTTGTTTGTTGATGTATCAGACTACTGACATATTTTCCGTCTGAATCGTAATACTCCCCCGATTGGGAGAGTGTCTTGAAAGGCCTGCAATGCTAGGAGGGCAGCTCTGATCTCCAGGACCTTGGTATGCATCTTGGCCTCTTTGGGGGACCAAGTGCCTTGGACAAACCTTTCCAGAAAATGCCTCCCTCCCACCCAAACTGAGAGGTGTCCATGGTCACTGTGGCCTTAGGCTGAAGGAGAGCAAAAGGACGGCCTTCATGTAGTTGACAGGAGTGGATCCACCACAGAAGGTAATTTTTGCATGCTTGAGTGATTTTGACTGGCATAGACAATGGATGTTGGAGAATGCACCATAGAGTGGCCAGGATCCACTGAAGGATTCTCATGTGGAATCTGGCCAGTGGAACAAGAGTGATTGCTGCAGCCATGAGACCCAAAGCTTAAAGTATTAGTCTGGCTGGAAGGGAAGAATTCTGAACTATCCTCTTGACCTAGAGTTGTATGGTGTCTTCAAGAAAGAGGAAGAGAAGTTAATTGCATGACTGTATTCACATGAGCACAGATGAATTCCAGACTCTGAGTTGGTGTGAGTTGGGATTTGTTGTAATTGATCAACATTCCTACATGGGGTACAGCTGGAGCAAGTACTCCCTTGTCTCAATCAGCTGATGATGGTTTGAGCAGTCAGGATCCAATTGTCTAGATAAGAAAACACACAGAATCTGAGCAGTCTCAAGTGAACTGCTACTACTGCCATGCAATTGGTGAACACACTGGGGGCTGTGGTGAGACCAAAGGGCAGTGTTCTGAACTGGTAATGATTGGCTCCCAACCAGAAGCATAGGTATCTTCTGAAACACCTGTTCATTCTGAAATGATAGTATGTGTCCAGAAGATCTGTTAAGCACATCCAGTTGTTCTTGTGTAGAAATGTCAGAATGGACTGAACCATGACCATCCAGAATTTTTGTACTGAACAGACTGATTTAGTTTGCTGAGATCCAAAATTTGTCTCAACTCCCCTGTCTTTTTTGGCGCCGAGAAGAATCTTGAGTAAGTTCAAGATCCTCTCTGATCTGGGGGCCTCATGGATAACTTTTTTTTTCTAGCAGCTTTGTTATTTCTAGAGAAGCTGCTTCCCTCTGACTGAGTGAAACATCAGGGATTTTCTTTGGCATTGCTGGAAAGGTCAGGGAAATTATATACCACCAGGATATTATCTTCTACACCAATGAGTCTCTTGTGATATTTAGCCAGACTCTCTGGTGCAGGGATAGATGACCCCAGACTAACTCCAGAGATGGACAGTCAGGCCTCCATTCAGGAGCAGGAGCACTTGCAGGATCAATCTGAGGAAGATTCTCTAGATCCTTGGTTTTGTGGACCACCTCTGCCACAGGGATGGTATCTTCTATTTGAGTTCCTCCTCTGCCTCTGGGAGATCTATCTCCACATGGCTCCTAAAAGGACCCTGGAATTTCTTAAACCACATCCTTCCTCGCTGGTTTCTAGAGAAAGACCTCTGAGGAGAAGAAAAATCTACACTCACAGCGGAAAGGGGCTTCCTGTCTTGTTTGCACCTGGAAAGTGTCTTTTAGCTTGAGGCCAAAAAGCAGGGTTCCATCAAAGGGTGCATTGATGAAAGAAAACTTAAATAGTTCTACAAAGTCACACAAGTGCATCCAGGCATGTCTCTCAATGGAGATGCCTGAACCTGTCACCAGTGAGGTGCCTTCTGCAGCATGTGAGATTAACCTCATGGATGAATTAGATACTGACTGAAGGTTAGCTAGCTGTGAGGAAATTCTACCCACTTCCTCTGAAGACATGGACCTGTAAAGAGATATGGTAAGCTCCTTGATCAAATCTCTCTGAAGTCTGGTAAAATGTGGTAAATAATTTAGTGACCTAACTGCGAAGGTCGAACTCCCTGTTGTGGACAGGACAGAGAAACCCTGTTCTGCTATTTCCTTTCTCATGCCTGCCGCAACAACCATGGCATGAACCAGTACTCCTTTATTTCAGTGTAAACAAGCTTTTCAGAGGTACAAGAATTCTATCTGGTCTCTTAGGAATTGGCTTGATGGTGTCCGGTTCCTTCCACACCCAGCAACAGACCAGGTCCACAAGCTCATCGACAGAGGGAGTCACCCAGGAGATAGATGGCCAGACCTGAAAGCCTCCAAATACGTTGATTTCTCCTGGGAAGCATTATCGGGAGACCTACCAATTCTCTGTTTAAGGAGTCTTAAGGTGTCTCCAAAGAAGGCATCATCAGATGGTGATCTAGGGGACCCCTCCCCCTCACCAAAATCAGTGTCCTCAGTGAGAGACTCCTTTGGGGAGTCTAAGTGCCTCCTCTTACACATTCTCTTCTGAGAGAGATCTTCGTTGAGTTGCTCCGGGGAAGTATAAGAAGAGATAACAATACTATGATGGGTGGACTGGAAATTAGCTCAGACTGGCTACGTTTGTGGAAGGGATTGAGGATCAGGATACAAAACAGAATGAGGCAGAAAAAGTCTGATCCAAAGAGAAAGTACAGTTTTGTACCTACCATAAATGTAGATGTTCGAAGATCCACATTGCTGCAGTCCTAACACTTGGGTAGTCCGCTGTCCCAATCGGCCCGAATACCAAAGTATAAGGCTGACGTCGGTCAGGGCGCATTAGTCTGACGTCAGGACGTCAGGGTACAAATGCGCATGACCGACGTCATATCCTCAGTCTTTTCTTGCCCCAGATGTCAGACGACCCTAAAAAGATAAGGCCACAACCAAAAAACACCAAACACTCCTGTACCAAATATATATACAATATATACAATTTACAAAGGTACAACCCCACCACACAACCACCCCTAAACACAGAGCGGAAGGAGGGAGGGTAAAATTGGCTGCAGCAATGTGGATCTTGAACATCTACATTTATGGTAGGTACAAAACTGTACTATGTTCTTCATCCCACATTGCTGCAGTCCTAACACTTGGGTAGAATCCCAAAGCAGAGGTAAGGGAGGCTGGCAAATCATAAAGAAGCTGGAGCTGTCAACATACCCTGCAAAATAGCCGTGGCAAAACCAGCCCTAGATTTAGAGTAGAGAGGAAGGTGGTAATGCTTAGAGAAAGTATGCACTGAACTCCAAGTAGCTGCCTCCAAAATATCCTTAGTTGCCACCCCCCTTAGAAATGCTGTTGAAGTGGCAGTAGCCCTAGAGGAATGAGGCCTGATCCCAGCTGGAATCACCTTGCCATGATGGGAATAACAAAATGCAATGCAAAACCCAATCCACTTAGAAATAGTTTGTTTTGACACAGGCTTGCCCTGAGAACTCAAAGCAAAAGAAACAAACAACTGCTGAGACTGCCTAAAATCCTTAGTCCTGCTTAAATAATAACGCAACTGCCTGTGTACATCTAAAGTGTGCAAAATCTTTTCCCCCTTATTTTGGGGATCTGCATAAAAAGTGGGCAAATGAATAGTTTGGTTTAAAGCCACACTAGAGACCACCTTAGGCATAAAGGAAGGATTAGTACGTAATGATACCCTATCCTTATGGAAAATCAAAAAAGGCTCAACCGCCATAAGGGCCTGCAATTCAGAAACCCTTCTTGCAGAAGTAATGGCCAACAAAAAAGCAGTCTTCCATGACAAGTATTTCAATTCAGCAGTAGCCGCAGGCTCAAAAGGTTGCAGAGTAAGTTTCTCCAACACAAAATTGAGGTCCCAAGCAGGAGTAGGAGCTCTACGTGGGGTCTTATATTCTTTGCCCCTCTAAGAAATTGCTTAAACAAAGGATGAGAAAACAATGGTGGGTCACAATCATAGTGAGCTGAAATTGCTGCAGCATGAATCTTAATGGAAGAGAAAGACAAACCTTTGTCCAATAACTCAGTAAGATATTGAAGAGCCACACTCAAATTTGGCTCAGAAACATCCAAATCCTTTGCTGCACACCAAAATAAAAATCTCTTCCATTTCCCTCGTACACTTTCCTTGTACTAGGTCTTCTGGCTTCCATAATCACATTCAGAACTTGTTGAGGAAGCTGAGACCTGCTATGGTTCAAAACAGAATATGCCAGGCTGTTAGATGAAGAGAGTGAAGCTTGACATTGAGTAGATGCCCGTCCTTCTGAGACAATAGGTGTGGAATCAAAGGTAAGAGCCATGGAGGCTTCCTTACCAGACTCCTCAGCAATGGGTACCAGTGCTGCCGAGGCCAATCTGGAGCTATTAAAATCATCCTTGGCTTGTCCTGTCTGACCTTTAGGAGTACCTTTGGGAGGAGAGGCAGAGGTGGAAAGGCATACACATGAAGATTTTCCCAACTGAAAGAAAGAGCATCCACTTTCCAGGCTGTGAGATGAAACCTTTTCGTGCAAAACTTTGGCAGCTGGTGGTTTAGTGGAGAAGCGAACAGATCTATGTCTGGAGTTCCCCAGGACACTGTCAAAGTCTGAAATACATGAAGATCCAGTTTCCACTCGTGGGGATCCATGATTTGCCTGCTTAACACATCTGCTAAGGAGTTCTGTGCTCCTGGCAGAAACCTTGCTTGAAGATTCAGTTGCAAGCTTAACGCAGTCTCCCACAAAATCATTGCTTGCCTGCATAGAGGATAAGAATGTGTTCCCCTTGTTTGTTGATGTACCACATGACAGTTGCGTTGTCTGTTAGAATCAACACCTGCCCTGGAAGAAGTAAATCCTTGAAAGCCAGTAATGCAAACTGGACTGCTAACATCTCCTTCATGTTGATATGTAGATGCTGCAGTCTGGCAGGCCACTTGTCTTGTATCCACTTTCCATTCAGATGAGCTCCCCAAGCTGTGTCTGAGGCATCTGTCGTTAGAATCTGACTCGCCTCCGGCCGGGTCACAGAGAGTCCCTTGTTTAGGTGACATTCCTGAGCCCACCACAAAATTCCTTTTGAATGCAAGGTATTATTTGAATGACAGTGTCCAAATCCTGGCAGTGCTGTGTCCATACATTTTGAGATACCATTGTAGCTTCCTCATATGCAGTTTGGCATTGGGAAGTACCAGAATACAAGATGCCATGAACCCTAAGGCTTGAAGGACTGTCCTTGCAGTCAGCCCGGACTGATGAGATAGTTGATGGAAGTAAAGAGAAAGATTCTTTTGTTTGTCCGGGGTTAAAAAGGCCATCTGGGATGCTGTATTCAGTCTCACGCCCAGAAAGCACATGTCTTGAGAGGGTACTAGACTGGACTTTATTTCGTTCACAGAATACCCTAGGCATCTTAGCACTGCTATCACATATTCCAAATGCTGAAGAAGCACGTCCTTTCCTTGAGCCAGAAGCAGGCAGTCGTCCAAATAAGGATAGATTTGCATTCCTTTTAGCCTGAAGAAAGCTATCACTGGAGCCAGAACCTTTGTGAATACTCTGGGCGCAGTAGATAAGCCAAAGGGCAATGCAGAGAACTGATAATGAGAATTCCCAGCTCGAAAACGCAGATACTTCCTGCAAATTAGTCTGATAGGAACATGAAGGTAAGCTTCCTTGAAATCCAAAGTTACCATCCAGTGATCTTTGCCCAGCATAGGTAAAAGCTGTTGTAACGTCAACATTTTGAACTTGGGAATGTCCAGATAAGTGTTGAGGATAGACAGATCCAAAATTGGTCTCCACGTGTTCCCCTTTTTTGGTACTAGGAACAGGCGAGAATAAAATCCTAGGCCCCTTTCTGGCACAGGAACCGGCTGAATGGCCCCTATTTGGAGCAACAGAGAAATTTGCCTGTGAGCCTCTTTCCTTTGTTGAGGAGGAATGTCTGGCATGCCTTTGAAAGGAGGCAAGGTATGGAAATAAAACCTGTAACCGTGGTGGATGATATCCAATACCCATCTGTCTTGGGTAATTAAACTCCAGTTTTCTTTGAAGAGTGCCAACCTTCCTCCCAAAGGTGCTGCCAGACGAGAAGATTCTGGCAGCTGAAAAGGCAGGTCATTGGGTCTGTTTACGAAAGGACTGACCCCTGCCCTCACCAGAAGACTGAGCAGGTGAACTCCTGTTCTAGGCCTAAAAGAACCTTGAGCTCTGCCCCTCCACGTCTAGACCTACCCCTAGACTGGGAATCATAAGCAGGATATGTCCACCCCTTGGTAGGCCAATTTCTACTAAACTTGGAGGCTGAACCTGCAAAAATCTTTAACAGTCTGCATAGACTTAGCCTTGTCTTCCATTTTCTTTAGAACTGCTTCCACAGGCGAACCAAACAACACATCAGATTGTAAAGGAGCATCTAAAATCCTTGTCTTCACATGCTCAGCTAAATTCTGATCCCTCAGCCAGGCGTGCCTGCGAAGAACCGAACCAGTGGCAGCCACCCTCGAAGAGGCCTGCACAGCATCAAAACCACATTGCAAAGAATGCTTACCCACCTGTTCAGAAACATGAACTAAATCCTGCAACTCTTTACACTCAATACCTTCCGCCAAAGCATCTACCTTAGACTTTAATTGTGAAAGGAGATAATTTTGATATTTCAACATGTGAAACTGGCAATTCAAAGCTCTCATGGCCAAAGTGGAAGAAGTATACACTTTCTTTCCCCATCTATCCAAAGCCCTTGCCTCTTTATCCGGAGGAACAGGATTTTTAACAACAGAAGCCTTAACACCTTTAGGCCCCTGTGAAACAGTTTCTGGGTCTGCCCTAGGACTCTTAAAAAGATACTTATGCGCTTCAGGCACCCTATAATATCTATCCGGTTTAACTGGAGCAGGAGGCAAAGAATGAGGGTTCAGAGAAGCCTCTGCAAAAACATCCTCCACCACATCTAGAACAGGAGGTATAGCTAAAGGCCTATGCTGGGGTAGAAACAAAAATTCCCTAAGCCTTTTCCTGGAATCAGAGAAATCCTGACCTTCCCATTTAAAATGCTCCCTCATGGAATGAAGAGTCTCTGAAAATGAAAAATCCTCAGGAGGAGAAGCAGAAGGAGTAGAATCATCCACATCAGAATCAGAGTAAGGGGAATACTCCTGCAAGTCTTCAGTCAAGACTCAGAAGCATCCGAACAGTGCTCAAAACTCCCAAGCTCAGCTTCCACCCTAGGCCTCTTATCACGAGGGGCATAGAACCTCTAATCATTGTAATCAAATCTTCTGCCATCTTAAGCATATGCTTCTTAGGTACAGACCCTGAAGAACTAGGGGTAACACCTGAAACCAAACCTGGCCTGCCCTGGGAGAAGCCTTGGAAACGGCAGGGGAGGGCCTAACCACCTTAGGAAGGGAGGGAAGAACAGCTACCTGAGAAGCCCCTTCCGCCTGGCCTACCTCCTGACAGGTCACATCTTGTAGTAATAAAGTCTCTCCTGGGATTCCAAAGAAATTTCTGGCTGAACCTCTGGCTCCACCGAGCCCTCTAAAGAACCGACGTCCGCACGGACGGTTCTTCCAGCCTAGGCTTTGCTGTTTTGTCCTTGCGCTTTTTGACGAAGCGGCGCGGAGCATCCGGCGGCATTTTATAATTACACCGCTTCCCAAAACTAACGTGGCACAATCTAATCTTCTCTTTATCGTACGTTAGATTAATCTAGCACAAGAGCGACAGCCAACAACGCCGTGCTCAGGCCCTAAGCAAGGTATACACAAGGTATGGTAATCCCTATGAGGTATCTGTTTCCCACAAGAAATACAGTTATTCACTTTTTCTGACATCCGGTAAAATACTGAGGCAAGAAAAACAAAATATTCCCAACGGGTACTTAGCCAACTTGGATTCGGTCTGAAACTCCGACTTCGGAAAATCTCAGAACGCCAACCTGCACTTGCAAAACTGCTTCTGCATCGGACCATGCGGCAAAAAAGACTGAGGATATGACGTCGGTCATGCGCATTTGTACCCTGACGTCCTGACGTCAGACTAATGCGCCCTGACCGACGTCAGCCTTATACTTTGGTATTCGGGCCGACTGGGACAGTGGACTACCCAAGTGTTAGGACTGCAGCAATGTGGGATGAAGAACATCAAGGTCATCTGTTCTCTAGGCATACAGAGGACTTTCTACACTACCTCAAAAGTGGAGCACCTAGAAGAAGCAGAAACTGATGGATCCAACATTGGAAGCTCTTGGATTGTTGGTCCCTGCCACTCCGTCAGAGCCCCACCTAAAGAGTGAGTTGGAGCCGAGCTAACTCCAAGGCTCTGAGGGGGAAGAAATGGATCCAAAAGCTTCAGGGTTGACTCCAATGGTCTGGGGCTGATGCTTTGGCTCTGAGAGTCTTTCAGCTCCAAAGTGCTCGGTGTCAGTTGACTCAGAGAAACCATCGGAGTTGAAGAAAGAATGATCTTTGGATCCAAGGAAGACACCCCCAAAGATTTCAGATCCAACTGTTCCATAACCAAAATACAGATCAGAGAAGAACAAATCAAAGGTGGTATGGCTCTATGGAGGCTCTCAAGACCCAATGGGGTTCCAGCTAAAAGGACTCCCATTTGAATCTGCATCCTGAGGAACTTCTGCATCATCCTATCCACATCTGCTTTGACAGGTTCCTGGAGGATCAGCGAGACAAAGCCAGTGAAAAGAACCTAGAATGTCTACTAGGCAACTGTTCAAGGAATAGAGAATGTAACCTGGAAGAGATAGGCATCAAAGTCAAAGGGAAACTACAGATATGAAGGGATGCTTCAATTCGAGGTTTCGGATCTGAAGTATTTGCATCCAACTTTTTCAAAAGTTTTGCAGGCTTCTCTGACGAAGGAGCCAAAGTTGAGGTGGAGATGGAAGGATGATCAGAAGACTTTTTATGTGACTCCTTGCCCTTGGTAATGAAATCACCCTTTTTGTCTGTTTTTTTAGGGATTTGAGCTCCGAAAATTAAAGTAGAGGATTTGGAAGGTAGAAAGCCCTTCAGAATAAGTTTATTTTTCCTGTCAAGGCTCAAAAATTAACGCCTGTACAAATGTCACATTCAACATCCAAGTGTTTCAGACCAAAGCAGTAAAAACATTCTTTGTAGGCATCAAATTTTGGAATCTTATGTCCACTGGAAACATATTTTTAAAGTCGGAAGACTTACATGACAAAGAAGAAAAATAACACAATAAGAATGTATAAGCATATTTAGAAAATATAAACAGAATTTTATATATATATATATATATATATATATATATATATATATATATATATATATATATATATATATATATAAATAGGTTGGGCGCCGGACTGGCAACTCGACACTGTAAAACTCCACTGCCAATCATGAGCAGACAGGTGATCCGCTGTGGCAACCCCTAACCAGGAAAAAGCCGAAAGAAGAAGAAGATTATGGAAAGCAGGAAAGAAAAGACTACCAACAATGTTACTGTAAGGTACTAAAGCCAGTACAAGAAGGGGAAAGAAATGATTACCAACAATTGTAATGTGTGGTACTCGAGAAGTATGAGAAAAAGGCTTTTAGAGGAAAGGAAGAATATGAAAGCAAAAAGGGCAAAAGGGAGGTATAGATATGGAAGAGAAAGAAGTATAAATAAAACTAAACTCACTTAAGGCAAAAACAATGACTATATAAATTTTAACACTCCAGACCATGCAATTCACGTCTGTTCACAATGGTGGCAAAAGAGATCTGGGGTATGTTAGGTAGGTGGGGCATTATGGGTAAAGGGAGGAGCTTGAGAGTTCAAGAATCCTATGATCTGGAAGAAGAGGCCAAGTTGGATCAGAGAATCGGATATGAACCCAACAGTTGAGGAAAGAATGAAAATGGCAGCATCAGATTACATGTTATGGGGTTTCTTGGGCCATAGGTTCATAGGATCAAATGTAAGTATTAGGCTATCTGCCCTTGAGGACCATTTTAAGCCTAGCCAATTTTCTTTGGTGAGAATTACACCCTGTACCTCATATCTGTGAGGTAAACGCCTTAACCATTATGCCAATATTGGCATATAGGGAACTATAGCTTTTTCCAGGAAGTGGTATGGGAGTTTGTCTATGGTGATTTAAATATGGAGAAGCTTCAGTGCATTGTTCTGTTTGACCAGCCTTGAGGTATATTTATTTCTGATGCAAATCAAGACACCTCCAATTTTAGTCCCTGCCTGTGCAGTACCTGGTCTAAATGTGTGAAAGACATTACGGCCTTGCACTGCTGGGGTGCTCTCTGGGGGTTTAAACCACATCCCAGTGACTACACAGACTTCGGCATTCTCTAGAGTTAAGAGAGCTTGTAGGCAGTGGAGGTTCTTGGTTAGACTCCTAGCTCTGAGCAGTAACACCTTTAGATTCTTCTTGTTTTGATTTGCTATGTTGGAAGTATTTTCAGTTTTGCATTGGCTAAAAAACATAATATTTGAAACCCTAGAGGGGAAAGGTGAAGACCATTGGCCATTCCTGGCAAAGCAGTGTGGTCTACTGACCATCTCCTTCCATGCTGACAAATACTGCACCCTCTAGAACGACACCAAAAACTAAGCCAGTTATTAAAGTCAGTCATCTTCTGTTCATATTGTGACCTCATCATTTGAGAAGGTAGCATGCTGCTCAATCCTAGACACATACCAGTCTGGGACATACATATCGAGACCTCCATTATGTCTCTTTTCATATAGTCTAGTGAGGTAGGTCTGAGGTCAATTACACCCACATGGATCATGACTGAATCATACTGGCACTTGTGGACCAATGACTTGAGTGCATAAGTAATATGGCAGATCTTGTCACCTGATAAGCAACTGACTTCCTCCTTACTCAGCCTCGTGAGAGTGACATCAGTGTCTCACACTGGAGTTTCCAGTGACAAGAATGTTGGGTCATGTGGTAGTTTGTATTAAGGGCTTAAAAGAAGAGTCTCCATGAGATGTGGTGCATGTGCTGATGTGGGTGCAGTTTTGAAAGAATGCATTTGTTATTTATGCTTTGTCTAGGAGGTCTTTGGTGTTTTTAGGAAAGTTACATTTAAGTGTTCAGCATTTGTGAGTCTGTGTGTCTGCTTTCTACTGTGTATGATGGGTGCAGTGTGTGTACTGCTGACAACCTGATTGACATTAGGAGTGCTTTTATGTGAGAGCTTTGCATCCAGTGACATTTGAAGTACATCTCTCACATGCCTTATCAGTTTGCTTGAGAATTAGCTGGCTGTCAGTAAACATGAGGCAATTTCTATATTGCCTTAGGATGCCCATATCACCCAATCTGGTAATGTAGATAGTGGGAATGTTCATTTCCATGGCAACAAGACCTGTTTTATTGATTAGATGGTTGCTGTGAGAACATAAAGTCAGGAGCATCTAGTTTGTAACTGGTAAGTACCTTGACTAGCACCCAGATCAATCAAGAAGGTTCCAGACAGACAGACACTGCCCAATCAGAGACAGTCAGAAATCAGTACCCTCTGCTCCTTCTCTCACTAGTAGCCAAACAGAAGCACAAATTCCAAGCTGGACCTATGCAGCAGTTATCATGCTTTCTGGTGATTAACAGTCTCCAGGAAATAATGTCCCTAGGATCCCCTTCTCTGCATAAGCAAAACAGAGGAACCAATCCCAAAATTAATACTGAGAGGTAGTATGTGGGCTCTCCAATGATCTGGCTTAGACCATATATTGAAGATTTTAAAGATAAGATGGAAAAATGGGTTAATATCCTAAGATTTGCATTGTAAACTAATCAGTCAGATATGAAAGATGGGGTACATAAATATAAGGGGAGAGCCACTAATTTTAAAAGAGCAAGATTAGATGAGGGTGGTTTAGTATTTGCCTCTATGGAATACAGTGGGAGGGACAATAAATATATATAGGTGAAGGGTAGTGACATCACAAAATGACAACTTTGCTCTTACTGACAATAACTAATGAAAAAGGAGAGGGAAGGTCATATGTGGCCAAATTAACATTAAGGAGAGAGAGAGAGCAACTAGAGACACAATGAGCTTAAAAATAGAGCAGCTCCAGGGTGGTAGGGTGGGAAAATATAATTTGTGCATGACTCATAAGAGAGCTCTGTTTCCTTCCTAGTTTAAATATGCAACAGAAAACAGAAAACAATTAAAACAGTGTAATGAAAACACACCACAACATACAAAATTGAAGCACTAAAACTATACAAATTACAAGAAAACAGTATAAGGAAAAAAAACAGCCTTTCCCCTCACAGCAAAGTCCGAGTGAGCTTTTCAAGTAAACTGCGACCAGTATCTAAATAAAGGAGAAAGTACAATTATGGAACATTTTACCATAATAGTAGATGTCCTACTCTTCATTGTTGCAGTGTTCTTTATATAAGGGATCTTCTGCCAAGGATAGTCCAATATCCAGCCGTTATACCAAATCCTTTAGATCCTATAGGTGCTGTACATCACACATATGCTCCCCATGTACGGTGTAGGGCATAAAGATGATGTACAGATGCAAACACTCAGAATTGAATTTCCCCGGGAGGAAAAGAATCCTCTCAAGGACAAAAGAGAACATGTTCATCCAGAAGGAAAAGGAACCAAGGGTCCCTCGGCCAGAAGGGCAACAAAAGCATAGGGGCAAGAGTTAGAAAAGAGGGGAAAGCAGGGAGGGACCAAATACTGTAACAGGAAAGAGGAGGACATCTATTCTTATGGTAAAATTTTACACAACTGTACTATGGCCTTCCATATCACTGTTGCAGTATTCTTTACATAAAGAAGAGTACAAGAGCTAAGAAGATGGCTGGGAGGAGGAAGGCTAAGAAGAGCCGTTTAAAAAAACAATGCAGAATAGCCCTGGCAAAACCCACCGTGGCTCTGGAAATAACATCCAATTTATAATATTTAGTGTAAGTATGAACAGAGGATCAAGTAGCAGCCTCAGGGATTGAATTGATATCCAAACCCTTGAAAAAGGCACCAGATGAGGCAACTGCCTTAATAGAATATGCCTTTACAGGTGAAGAAAGACATTTTCCAAGAAAAGAACAACAAAGAGAAATGGCCTTATGAATCCAGAATGAGATGCTTTGCTTTGAAACGGCCAAACCTAAAGTGCTGGGATGAAAAGAAACAAAAAATTGCTCAAACTTGAAAACTGCTTTTATTTTATCCAAATAATACCTGAGCTGTCTTTGCAGATCAAAAGTGTGAAGAACCTTGTCAATGGCAGACTCTAGAGAAGGAAAAAAATGAAGGACGGTGAAGAGACTGATTAAGGGACAACTCATTAATTATCTTGGGCATAAGAGAAGGATTAATTCAAAGAGACGCCCTGTCTTTGTGAAAAAATAAAAAAGAAGGAGGAATAGCCATGAGAGCCTGAAGTTCACACACACTCTTGGGTGAAGTAAGAGCCAACAGGCAAACAGTCTTCCAAGTACAATGTTGCAATGAACCTGAACTAGCAGGTTCAAAAGAAGCTTGAGTCAATTGTTCAAGTGCAAAACCAAGGTCCCGAGAAGTCAGAATAGGTTTTCTGGGAGGCCTGAAATGAAGGATGACTTTAAAAGATTACTTGACCACAAACTGAAAGGCCAAAGGAGGATTCAAGGGCAGATGAGCACTAACTTTCTGGAATTCATAAACTCCAAAGCCCTGGATCAACTTATCCACACCCCCACCAGGGGCAACAATAGCCTAGACCTAGTCATTACCAACATGAGTGACCGGTGTTCCACACCTGAAGTCAACTCCTCGTTGGTCCAATCCGAACATAAGCTAATCACCCTTGATATCCACATCCCGCCCCCACACCCCATTAAGGAAACCACAGTAAAAAATGTCTCCAAAGCCATCTTCATGCTTCTTCAGACAGAAGTGGTGAACTTCATGATACCCATGCAGATGGACAATACAGTTACAACTGCTGAATCCTACACAAATGCACTCTATAAACACTTACATGAGTGCATGGATCATGCCATCCCAAACAGAACCAAGATGCTATCCTCCAAAAAAAAGGAAGCCAATGTGGTGATCCCCTGGCATAACACAAACTGAGCACTCAAAGTTAAAAAGTGAAAAACTAACCAAATACTCTATAACGGCACAGTGGACAACAACCACAAACAAAGCCCAGTAATAAAATCAAAATTATTTAATGAAGCATTTTTCGTTATAGTAGCTACAATAACTTCATCAGATAACATTTTAGTGTTTCATCCACATTTAAATAAAGTGTTTTAAACATCATAGACATCTTTAAGCCAACCAATAAAGTGCACTTGAAAAAAAAATCACAGAAACAAACTGAGAATTAAAGGGGTACTAGTCTAAAAACACCGCTGTCATGTACTACAAAGTACTTAAACAATTGGAAATAATATCAAAACTACTTTTAACTCTAATAATTATAAACAATTTAAAATGCTGTTTCTCAACATCAGGATTATGAATACAGCTAGGTAGTTCTTAAACGATGACTATCATTTTAACTCTCTTTAGATGTTAAACATAATTTTACCTCTTCAAACTTTTAAACTTTAACAGGCACAAGATATTACATGCCCCATTTAATCCAGGGTTATGAAAGGCATTTAATACTAAAACAGCGTTTAAGAACTGCCTAGCCATATTCATAATCCTGAAGTTGAGAAACAGCTTTTTAAATTGTTTATAATTATTGGAGTTAAAAGTTTTGATATTTCCAGTTTTTTAAGTAGTTTGTAGTACATGACAGCGGTGTTTTTAGACTAGGACCCCTTTAATTCTCAGTTTGGTTCTGTGATTTTTTTTCAAGTGCACTTTATTGATTGGCTTAAAGATGTCATATGATGTTTAAAACACTTTATTTAAATGTGGATGAAACACTCAAATGTTATCTGATGAAGTTATTGTACCTACTATAACGAATAGCGCTTCATTAAATAATTTTGATTTTATTACCGGGCTTTGTTTGTGGTTGTTTCCACTCTGCCATTATAGAGTTTTTGATCCCCTGCCATAAACAAACTGTACAACAGAAGGAAGAAACTGTTGCAAAAGAGAGTAAAAGCCCATGAGCCGAGGAGCTCCCTTGGTCAGCCTCAGTAAGAAGCTGAGATCCCTTATAAGATCCTTCAAAGCTAGCTATGAAAACAAAATCGCCACTAATTCCAAGGACAGCCACAAAGCATTCTATAGCTATGTCAAGAATCTCAGTGGCAACACCCAGATCTGCTCTGAGTTACAGCACAAAGACAAGAAAAATACAGAACCAACTGATATTGCCAACATCCTGGCAGATAGGTTCAGTGCTAACTTTACCTCCCTCTCACCCCCTAAAGGGCCCATATCTATACAGGAAGAATGCAGAGTCCTTGTAATCACAACTACGCAGGTAAAATCTGCACTCTCTAAAGCCAAAAACACAGCATCCATGGGACCGGACAACATCCCAGGCTGCGTTTTACACAAACTTCAGAACGAACTGGCTCCCCACTTAAGCACCATGTTCAATAATAGCCTCACATTTGGCTTTGTGCCCACTGAATGGTGCACAGCAACAGTTATCCCACTCTACAAAAGGGGAGCCACCAGTGATCCCGGGAACTATCGACCTATTAGCCTGACGAGCCTGGTCTGCAAGGCCATGGAACGCATCATCATGGAACTCATAAACAAATACATTGGTAACCTCCAAACTCTGGATCCCACCCAGTTCGTGTTTGTGAAAGGCAGATCATGCCTCCTGAACCTGACTGACTTCTTTGAGGCAGTCACCAAAGCCGTAGATGAGGGTAAGGTGGTTCACACAGCCTATCTTGACCTCGCCAAGGCTTTCAACACCATCCCCCATTCTGGAATTATAGCTAAACTCACTAAACTAGGTATAAATCCCTATGTCACAAGATGGGTTGCCAACTGGCTCACTGACAGAACCCACACTGTAAAAGTTGCAAACTCCAAATCTGACCTCAAAGCAATGACAAGTGGAGTACCACAGGGTTCCGTCCTGGGACCTCTCCTGTTTGGTATCTACTTATCTGAAGTACAGGCTAACACAGAAGGCCTCTGGCTAACGAAGTTCGCAGATGACTGCAAACTAGGAGCCATAGTCAAGTCCCCAAATGATGTGGACATCCTACAGAAGGGTCTCGCTGAGACAGATGCCTGGTGTCAGAGCCATGGCCTCAAGCTCAATGCCAAAAAGTGCAGTGTCATCCCCTTTGGTAAAAACTCTGTACCCATGAACTACCACATAGGCAGCAATCTACTTAACACCGAATGAGTGATAAGAGATCTTGGGACCCAGGTGGACAGTAGTCTCTCCTTTGATAGTCACATCGCCACAGTAGTCAGGAAGTCCTTCTACGTGGCACACCTCATCATAAAAGGGTTCTCATCCAGGAAAAAAGAGGTCATTGTTCCCCTCTACTTGACACTCATTACACCCATTATAGAGTACAACACCCCTTTTGGAATGTACCTCACAAGACATCTGCAGCAGCTGGAAAGGCCACAGAAGTACCTCACAAAGAGGATTACTGGCTTCAAACAAATGCCCTACACTGACCGCCTCAAAAAACTCCAGCTTTACTCCATAGCATATCGCCTACTCCGAGGTGATCTCTGCCTAACATATAAAGCTATGTCAAACCCAGAGCTGTTGGACATGCTACACCAAAAGAAATCCCAATCCCTCCGAGCTACATGCTCTAGGGACCTAAACCTTGTCACCACATTAAACAGGACATGCTGGAGGGATAGATTCCTGTCCCAGAGACTTCCCATACTCTGGAACAAGCTACCCATCTATGTCAAGCAAAGTTCTTCATTAGCACTCAAGAAAAATCTCCTTGTCTCAAATTTGGGCTTCAGTGGTGGATTTAAGGCAGAGTGACCAAAGCTTGAAGGATCACAGTAGGGTCCCCATGGGGGAACAGGATCTTTGACCGGAGGGCATAACAAAAAGGTGCCTGTGATAAAGGCTTTACACAGTCTGGAAGAGACTACAGAAGCAGAATTCTCACCCACATGAAAATGAGAGATGGCAGCCAACTGAACTTTAACAGTAGAAGAACTAGCTCTGTGATGAAAAATATCAGCTAGAAAATCAGGAATGGCGGAAATAGGAGCTGTGAAAGGGGCTAAACTCCTTTGAGAGGCCCAAAAGGAAAAACGTTTCCACTTGCTGCGATAAACCTTCCTGGTCGAAGACTTATGAGCAGCCACCAAAATAGATCTAACTGAGAAGGAAAGTCCAGGAGGCTGTGAGCTTCAGGCTGTCCAGATTCAGATAAGGCACCCCCGAAGGGTGTGAAATTAAATCCTGAATGGGATCTAGGATCCAAGGTGGAGCCAGAAGTTAAGACCAAAGAAAGGGAAACCATACTTGGCGAGGCCAGAATGGGGCAATAAGGATCACTTTGCTCCCCAGTCGATGAGCTTTCTGTAGAAACCTCAGAATGAGAAGTACTAGCGGATAAGCATGCAGAAGAACGGGAGGCCAAGCATGAACTAGAACGTCTCTGGCGGACTCCCCCGGCAGGGGGTTCAGAGCGAAAAACTTGCTGCACTTCACATTGGAAGAAGATGCGAAGAGATCGCAGCAAGGTTGACCCCACTCGCTGAAGATATGTTAAGCTACTGACAGATTCAGAGACCACTCGTAAGGCATCAGAATGGTCCGATTTAGCCTGTCCGCTAGTATGTTGGACAGTCCCGGAAATGTGCGTTGTGATGAGAAAGTGGCCGGTAGAGATCGCCCATTCCCACACTGTCATGGCCTCGCAACAAAGGGGGTAAGATCTGGTCCCTCCCTGTTTGTTGATATACCAGACCACTGACATGTTGTCTGACTGAATAGCAATCATCCCCAGAGGAAGAAAGGCATGAAGGGCCTGCAACACTAGAAGTCTGCCCTCATCCCTAGGAGATTTATGTGCAAGCTGGTCTCTATGGGGCACCACAGGCCTTGGACTGTCCTGCCCGAAAAATGCCCCCCCACCCATGTTGGGAGGCATCCATGGTCACTGTGGCTTGGGCCGGGGCTGGAACAAAAATTCGCCCCTCCAAAATGTCCGGAGAGCACATCCACCATATGAGGGATGACCGACAGACTCGACTGAGTTAAACTGGATATGTCAATGGCAGTTCCAACAGGGACCATTGTACAGCTAGAGTCCACTGTAGAATTCTCATGTGTAATCAAGTGCATGGGAGAAGAGTTATGCTCACCGCCATCGAGCCTAAGGCCCTCAACACCGATTCCGCCATTGGAAGATGAAAGTGGTAGATCAGGGAGACATGTATCCTCAGGTTTTGAACTCTCTCTGAGGTCAGGAAGATTTTGCACTGAAGAGCATCTATCCTGGCACCAATGTAGTCTATCACTTGCACAGTTTCTAGGAGAGATTTGGATGCATTGATTGTAATCCCCAAACCCAGGGCAAGAGACAAGAAATAATCCCTGGTTTGGGGGAGTAGACGCCTGGTGGGAGCAGTGAGGAGCCAATCGTCTAGGTACGGATAGACCTAAATCCCCTGATGCCTCAGGTGAGCCACTACCATCACTTTGGTAAACACCCTGGGGGCTGAGGTGAGACCAAAGGGTAGGGCTCAAAATTGGCAATGATTGACTCCTAGCCGGAAGTGGAGGAACCTCCTGGAGCTACTGTACATTTTTATGCGTTAGTAAGCACCTGGAGGTCTAACGAGCACATCCAGTCGCTCTCTTGCAGGTACGGCATGAAGGACTGTATTGTGACCATCCGGAACCTCTCTTTGGCAACTGACAGGTTCAGGGTAGAGAGGTCCAGAATGGGCCTTAAGTCCCCCATTTTCTTTGGCACCAAAAAGAACCTGGAGTAGAAGTCTGATCCAGACTGATCTGGGGGACGGTTTCAATGGCTCGTTTTTCTAGCAGCTTGAAAATTTCCTGTGCTGCTGCCTCCCTTTGCGTGGGTGGTACGTCCAGGAGGTGCCTGGGAGATTTGGGGGACCCCACGAAGAGGATAGAGCATCCTCTGGATATGATTTGAAGCACCCAGCGGTCCATTGTTATGGACTCCCATGCCGCTAGGTGCAAGGACAATCATCCCCCGACTGCCTCCAGAGTAGAGCAGTCTGGCAACCCCTCAGGGTTGCTGCCCGGGTCTGTCCGAGTAAGGTTTTCAAGACCCAAAATTCCTTGGACCCCCTCTGCTTCTGGGCCAGCATCCATTCTGTCCCCCTCTGCCTCTGGGGGAAGAAGAGCCCTAAATATCCCGGGAATACTGTGACTTCCGGAGCCACATCTTCTTTTGCCTTCTCTGATTCCGGGAAAGGGACCTTTGAGGGTTAGGGAAGTGGATCCCAATGGCAGACAGTGTCTTCCCATCCTTCTCACTCTGGACTAATGTCTCTTTGACGGTCTTACCAAAGAGTGTAGAGCCGTCATAAGGGGCGTTGGCAAAGGACGCCTTGAAGGGTTCTGAAAAATTGACATAACCTGAGCCAGGCATTGTGCCTCATGGACATGCAGCCACCCTAGCCGCTCCTTCGGTAGCATGTGAAAGGAGTCGCATGGACGTGTTAGATACTGGTTTTAAAGTGGCCATCCTCACAGAGAATGAAGCCTTGTCCTCCTGTGACATGGACTGGGGGGGGGGACACTCCTCCAGCTCCTTTACCAGGTCGCTTTGGAGTTTGGTGACATGGGCCAGGTAATTCAGCTCTCTAATCGAAAAGGTAGCTGAAGCGTAAACCCACTTCCCTAGGTGGTCCATCATCCGCTACTCTCGGTCAGGAGGATGGACAGAGGAACTCTCCTAAGCAGGTTCCTTCTTAGTGGCTGCTGCTACCACCATGGCATCTATGGGGGAGACCTTGTTCCATGCTGGTCTGTCTATGGGGGGGGGGCTTAGGATCTTATCCAGTCTCTTTGAGATAGGTTCCATGGTATCCGGTTCCTTCCATGCCCGCGAGGTGACCAGATCTACCAAAGGATCTGCAGGAGGGGACACCCAGAAAGTAGATGGGCCCATGCCAAAAGCCTCCAGAAACACAAACTCATCAGAAGAAGGTTTGGGGGCAGACCAACCTCTCCGCTGGTGCAGGATTTCCATGATGTCTCCAAAGGAGACATCCTCGGGAGGTGACCTAGGGGAACCTTCTCCATCATCTAAGTTCGTGTCCTCAGTGAGGGACTCAGGGGAATCCAAGTGCCTCCTCTTACACGTATGCTTGTGAGGTACCTCTCCGGTGGGGCTCTCTGAGGGGTGCTCACAAGCTACTTGTTCCTCAGGGGAACCGTATGGGGCTCTTCGAGCATGGGCTGTCCCTCTCGTAAAATGATGGGGACCGTAGACAGAGCCGAGGGGGTCTGTGAGGAGTCCGAGGGGGCAGTCAGGGGTCTCAATCTAGCAGAGAGAACCCTTTCTACCACATCGAACGCTGAAAGAGAGCAAACCTCCTGAGAAACCAATAAGGAGGCCTGTCTCCCCAGGTCTGATGAGAGAATCGGAGCCGGGCCCGAGGTGGATGAAACTCCGAGGGAGGGAACTTGGCCTGACAAAGTTGGAGCCGAAGAAAAAGGTTCCACTCCCTCGGATCTGACACCCAAGCTCTGGCTCCAAGAGCGGCTCAGATCCAAGCTGGTCAGATCCGAAATGCTCCAGGCAGCTGTCAGCGTCGAAAAACCAGGTACCGTTGGCGCCGATCCCCTGACCAAAGCCAACCTCGGATCTGAATACCCAGAACGTAATGGTCAGATCAGGGAAGGAGATATAGGTTGGAAAAAAGGAAGCAAGCTCCCCACTCCTGAGGGAGGGGGGATGGCAATACCCCCATCTGGATCTATGTATGGATAAATTGTCTTATCATTTTATCCAGATCCGTGTCAGACAAGGACTGGGTGGTCTACGAGGCCACGGACTCCGACCTGGGGGCGGTCGGGGAACCAAGGTCCGAGAAGCTAGACGTGTCTCCTCCAGCTCCGGGGAGAACCTCGGAGATCAGAGCCGAGGGGAGTCACGGATCTGTGGCATCTTAGTAGGCGAAATGAGGTCCGGAGACCTGTTTCTCTTTTCCCTCATCTTTGACTCACTCTCCCTCTCTCTATCTCTTTTCTGCTCCGCTAGCACAGGAGGTTGAGTCCCAGCCTGGGAGGGAGGAGAAGCCAGAGGAAGAGTGGAAGGAGAGGCAGCCACATGTGACTGAAGCCAGAGACGAGGAAGCAGAGTCTGAATGGGGAAAAGCGCCTTTGAGGGCCAACTTGGCCTTCCTATCTTTGAGAGCATGGGGGTTGAAGCCCGCACATATGCTACAGTCCACACTCAGATGGGCAATACCCAAGCACAAAATACACAGAGTTTGACCATCCACTGAGGATAACTTATGGCCACACTCCGTGCACCGCTTGAAAACAAGCTTTTCAGCCATACTGCCTGAATAGAAGGGGAAAAAAAGGGCAATTTCTTTCTAAACTGGCACACTCACATCTACTCACCACACTCGTACAGAGAAAACACTGAGTGAGGAGGGGAGGCTACAATCTACACAACAGTACAAACTACTCTAAGTATCCTAAAACACTAAATCTGGATGCACCAAGTGAGGGGAGGAGAAAGGGGACCTACACTAACTAACAAAAAAGTTTAGAAAAAGAGATACTCACAAAGGTTTTAACCCACTGACTAAACTGGAGCTCAAGAGACGCGATGCAAAGCTATTCGCGGCAAACAAGATCTGGGGATGGAAGGCAGTGGAGGTGTATTGTGGGTAAGGGGAGGAGTTTGGAGCTCGGAGCTTATGCTAGTAAAAGTTGCCGGCTCGGATCTGATACGGATCAGTAACCTACAGGTTGAAGATCAAATGAAGCAAACTACTTCAGATCCTGCAACTGAAATAAACATGATACTGGGAGGGCATCAGAACCAATTTCTTGAGATTTATTGTGAACTCCAGACTTTGTAAAAGACAAGTGGTAAAGTGGAGATCCTGCAACAGACTGCTGCAAGGAGGAGTGTGAATGAGCAGGTTTTCCATACAGCAGAAAATCTGTATTCCTCGAAGCCTGCAAAAAGCAGTAAAAGGAGTGAGGCATTTGGTGAATACCTTTGGGGCAGTAGAAAGGCCAAAGGGTAAAGCTGAGAACTGAAAATGAGTGGATGAAACAGAGAAAGATGGAGAGACAAGGGGACCTGGCCAAGGGGGAGCGGAGGATAAATGTCAAATGGAGACAGGCTCATCTTGAAAAGAGACAAAAAGGACTTAGAATAATAATTCTTCTAGAATTTGGGAATAGGGGAGACAAAAATATGTTTGAGTTCCTGCAAGGCCTTACCCATATCCTAAAGGGACTTAAACAGGTCAGCAGCACCTGTCCCAGAAAGGTTTTTGTTACCCAGAGTGCATCCAAAAGGTTGGCTTTAATTCATCAGATAAAACCTGAAGATGCAGCCAAGAATAATGCCTCATCACAGAACCAAAAGCAGCATCCCTGGCAGAAGCATTGACTGCATCACAGCTGCATTTTATGGAGTGATGGGCAACCTGGGAAGTGGACCCAAGCAGTGAAATAACTCAAGCTTTCCCATTAGAATCAGGAAGATCAAACTCCACTTTAGCTACTGAGAAAGAACAGCCAAAATGTACCTGGTCAAGAGGGTTTGGTAATTAATAGCCACAAATGACAAGAGGGCAGCAGTATATACTTTTTTACCCAGCCTTTCCATAGCTTGACTGTTATTATCTGAAGGAAAGAGCTTGGTAGATAGTAAAAGCTTAGAAGGCTTATCAGAGGAAACTGAAAAAAACTGAAGGATCAGGAGAAGGGCACTTATACACAAATTTGCATTCCTTCAGCACCTTGCAGAACCTGTCAGGTTGGGGGCTGAGAATCAGGCAGCAGAAAAGGTGCCCAAAAGGGCTGCCAAAACCGGAGGAACAGCAGATGGTTTAGGAGACTCCATCTGTAAAAGCTCATAATACCTCTTTTGAATGTAAGAGACCTGGCAGCAATCCCATTTAAAGTACTCCATAATATGAGCAAATTATATTCTCAAAGAATAATTTTTCCAAAGGGGAGTCTGGGCTCAAATAATCCTCTTCCTTTGAATCATAGTCTAGAGGGGAAGAAACTTGAGAGAAGTAAGCAAGGAATTCCTCCCCAGAGTCCAAGTCCTCATCTGAAGAATCCAATTCCCTATGTATCTTAACAGCAGTGGAAGACCAGGGAAGAGCTGCGACTGACACCCATTCAGGAAGCTTCAAGGCCATTGAGGCAATGAACAAAATCCTGCCATTCGCATTGGGGATCTTTAGCAATAGGGGTTAATATGATTTGCTTTCTGTTTTTTCTGGTGTAGGACATTCTCCCCAAGGACTCTCGGTGGTTCAGACCTTTGGTGGGATTCAATAATCATAGAACGAATCTCTTCCTTCACTAACATATGAGGAATCCCCCTTGGTACCTAGGAAATAATTAGCCAAGTTTCCCTCTCAACATCCAGAAAAGATGTTGGAAAAGCTTCCAAAGACATGCGAGAATTTGGATCCATGCCAGCCTTTGACGGGGTCATGGCAGAGGAATCCAAAGCAAGCACCAGACAGTTTTCAGGGCTTTCACTAGCTTCTAGACAGACTTCCAGGACAAGCCTTCTTCTTAGCAAATGGCTGACCCTCGGGATGGGAGGATTCCGTCATAGTACCCTGAGCCAACAGTTTAAGTCAATGGTTCTCAAAATATGTGGATAAGGAAGATAAGTGACTAAGTAGGGTCTAAGGGACAAATGCTTGACAGACAAAGCACTGCATGTGGTTGTGGGAAGCACCTATGCAAAAAAGTCACCGGTCATGACAGTCCTTATGGGGAATCTGACTCCTACACTGGCATTTTCCCTTCTTGGATAACATGAACTCTACAATACTGAAAAAAGTAGAGAAGAAACCTCCATAGGGCACTTATCTGAAGATGGCTTGGTAAGCAGCACAGCAGAAGGGCGTTCACACCGAAGTTTGATAATGGAGTTCGGACTGGCAGCAAAGTTGTTCTGAATATTTGTATCAGTATGTCTCCTTCACACCCTATGCCTTACGCAGGGAGCATACATGTGACATACAATGTCTGTAAGATCTAAAGGCTTTGATGTACTGGCTGGATGTTGGACTACCCTTGGCAGGAGATCCCTTATGTAAAGAATACTGCAACAGTGATATGGAAGGACATACACTATTGCCTGGGCCAAAAGGAAATCATTACCACAACCTTTGTAGAGTCCTTCTGGATCTTCTGAAGAACCCTGGATATCAGCAGAAAAACAACGAAAGAACATTCATGTCCATGTGAATGAGAAGGCATCTGTCTTCCATGCTTATATATGCATGGAATACTAGAGCAGAATTTCTTTAGCTGCTTGTTCTGACAGGAGACAAACAGATCTGCATGAGGTACTCCTCACAGCTGGATCAATGCTTGAAAGACCGCAGGGCGAAGTTTCCATTCATGAGGATCTGTTCTAGTCCTGCTTAGCCTGTCTGCTACAAATTTTTGCTCTGATGGAAAGTATGATTCCTGAAGAGTAAAAATTAGCTGAGTTGCTACCTCTCAAGCTATCATAGCAAGTTTGCAAAGGAGGTAAGATCTAGTAGCTCCATGTTTAAGTACATCACTGTGTTGTCTGTGAAACCTTGCAGAGTCTTGGAGAGCAGAGATGGTTTAGGTTTTCAAGGCATTTATAACTGCCATCATCTCATTGATATTTATGTGCTTGTCATGTTTGTTCTACAGAACTTGCACTTTCACACCTTTGGAAACCAATCCCAATACTAGGAGTAAATTGTGAGAGACTAAAGGGGAGGCAGAAGGGGAATGGCAAATCTGGATTCCAAGAGAACTGGTCTAGACACCATACAACCTCCCTCTTTACAAACTCCAATACAGGAATTCAAAACAATAAAAGATGTAGCTGCAGAGTCCAGCCTGATCGGAGTTGCTACTGAATTTATCTCGTATGAAAATCTGGCAAAGGGAGTCATAAAAGTCAAAGAAGCCACATACCCCAAAATTCTGAGAAACTTCCTGGCAAATACCTGGTTTTGATTGGAAAAACCTACTTTTGGAACATCTGTACTTTGACTAGAGGAAGAAAACCTCTTCCCTGGGCAGAATCTAACAGAAATCCTAGGAAATCAATTCTGCAACACAGGATAAGAAAAGATTTATCTAAATTTGTTTAAAAAAAAAACTAAAAAAAGAGTCTGCAAATATAATCATCCAAATATGGAAAATGTGAATGTTTTGAAGTCTTCAACAAGCAAGTACTAGAGGAAGACACTTTGTAAATACCCTTGCAACAGTAGATAATCTGAAGTGTAAGACAGAGAACTGAAAATAGCGAGACAGATACAGAAAATTTAAAAAATATGTCTGAAATGTTGGCAACGGTAGTGTGATGGTATGCATTTTTTGCATCTAGCTTTACCATGACGGCTAGTGCAGAGAAAAGAAACGGGGTCTGAATGGATAACATTTTGAACTCTGGGACTTTGACAAAAAAAAAAACTGATAAATGAGATTTAGCACAAGCCTCTAAGGCCCTTCTATCTTTGGTACCAGAAAAATCATTGAATAAAACCCTCTGCCCATCTGGTTTGCAGGCATCGGTTCTATGACTCCCTGAGAACATCTGTGTCAGAAACAGAGGAAACAGTGATAATTGGTCTAGCGGGAGAGGAGAGACTCCCACTGCCAACTGCACCCCTGCTGAATGAATTTCAGAACCCATTAGCATGGAACAATCTAGTGCCACAAGGGAAGATGTAGACTCCATGAGAGAGTGACAGGTTGCCAAGGCGGGTTTAGGGGACCCTAAAAATCCCAATAGTCATTTTGACTTTTTGGACTGTACTTGATTTAGAAAGGTTCCCTTTCTTTTTGGAGCCTGCAGCTATTTTTTTTTTAATTCCTGCCTGGCAGCATCTCACTCCTTGATTTTTTTTTTTTTTTCAAAAAGAGAGCTAAGGTGGAAGTAAATATGTTTTATTTGTCTTAAAAAATGAAGTTTGAAAGATTTGGATCACCCCTTGATTCAACTTTCCCCTCTCATCAAACCTCTTAAGCACCTCAGCTGCAGAAGGGCCAAACTGAACTTCCTTGTCAAGGGGAGACTACAAAATGCTAATAGTGAACATCTTTGGGAAGATTTTGGGGATGAAACTAAGCAGATCTTCTCATGACTAACCCAGAAGCAGCAGCCCTGAAGACACTCGTTTAATTACACAAGAAGCAGATAGAAAGATGTTCAAGGAATTTATGTCAAAGAAGATGGAAGTTTTAGAGTTAACGTTTTCATGATTTTTAAAGACAGAAGTAAATACTTTAACAGGAGCCTGGCAGTTTAAAATTCTGACTGTTAAATCTTGACAGTCAAGTGATGCCTTCAGGTGTTTCTGCAGTTGCATCCTATTGACAGCTCTAGGTTTCAAATATTGCTTGTCCATATTTGCATTAATAATTTCAAAACCATGCTACATAAAAAGTATTACAATGTATCATCTTAAAGCATACACAGTGGCAAACACAACTGCATTGATATTTGAACTCTGCCTAGAGCAGGTGCTTTGATATTAATTGTTCATATAGTTATTTATTTTGTCATCATTTCCATGTTTTTCTAAATATCTAGACAACGAAGTAGAAAATACAGAACTGCTTAGATTTATATAAAAGTTCTCAGCTGGATGAAGAAAAAGATGCTGGCAGTATGTGTATAACTTGAGTGGTTGCTGGGATATTTTAAGTTGTTTACAAAATATTACAAACTCAACAGTTCTGGTCAATTTGTGCTGAAGAGTTTACCATTTATACTTCTTTAGTAAATCCTATGGTTCCAGAGATATGAACATTTGTTTGAAATGTGAAGACATAATTTAAGTTTATCAAAAAGCTAAAGCTCTGCCCATTGGAATTTACAGTCCAAACATCTACCGGTCAATGAGAGGGAATGACCTGAATAGGCAGCAGAACAAACTTTCTTACCAAGTTTGTCAAAAGCTTTCCCATCCTTGGCCAAAATAATAAAATTATTATTAGCAAATAGTCTACCAGAAGCCATTTTGGATAAGGAAATCAGTCCAGGGTTAGAAAATAGGCACTTGTATCGGATGTGCCCTGTACAACGTATCTGACTTCGAAGAGTCACGAGGTTGGCTTTCAGGTAAACTGCAAGTTGAAAGAAAAACATTTTCCAAAGCAGGTAAAACAGGAGCTGTCACTGCAGTTTAGGAATATTCAGAATTAACAAATAATAAATTTGCTGAGCAATAAGATTTTCTTTCTGACCCCAGTGAAAAATGCCATTCATTTTAGATAACATTTCAGAAAAAGAAAGGTATTCTGGAAGGAAATCTAAAGCAATACCTTCTTCAGAATCAGAATCTTCAGGAAGAGAAAATCCTGAAGCACGACACTCTCCCTCTATTCCCTGCCCTTCCAATTGAAACTTACAGAAAGAGAGGAAAGCCTTTTTCATTTCCTTCTCGAAGAAAAGGAGGGAAAAATTAATGCAGAAATTAAATTATTAGCAAATTCCAGCAAAATTTCGTTGTCCTCAGAAATAGAAACAGGAGAAGCCGCTTTTATGATTATTTTTCTTTTCATAGGAGACGCTGTAGAAAAGTACAGATTCAAGTTAGGTACATTCTCCCAGAGTTCAGCCTCCCTTTCCTGGTTATGTGGTAGACTTTCTCCCATCCTCTCTCCCGAGACTGACAAGTGGTTCTCACTTGCTCACAAAGGCCAACCCTGCAGCCACAGAGGATGTGTTTATTACTCAGTCCTTAGTGGCTACAGATAATAGACCAGAGGGACTGGGGCAAAATGATGAACAGTTCAAGGAACCAAACCTGGCCACAGCTGAGCCACACACTGGCAGGCTGAGGAACAACTGGAGCCAGCCTAACACCAAAAGACTTCCTGACTGATTATCTCTTATTGCAAACAGGAGAAGAAAGAACTGTGAAGGCTGGTAACTGCTCTATAGGTTTGGCCAAGAAGGAGTCACTGAAGCAGGTAACAGAGCATGAAAGAGTCACCCAAGCATTCAGACCGTAATTACTCCCTAACAAGAAATGACAGTCCAAAGTGTGTTTCCCAGCTTAAAAAAAAAAAAAAAAAAAAAAGAATTTCACAGAAAAACTCATGTTTTCCCCATAAAATTAATAATGTGGAGTTTTTTTTCCCAAAATAGGACTTATCTGCCCATCTTGAAGGATCGCTAGCTGACAGTTTTGCCAAAAAAGTGCACTATGTCAGCAAAAAAGCTGTGAAGTGCAACTGTCTTTATAAAGAGCTCTGTTGGAGCATGTGAAGTGTGCCTTAAGCTTTGAAGTCCTGGCCAGTTGATGAGGATGACAGCTTAATCTACTGCACGTGTAACTTCTGCCCAGTACACATAGTAAGTCTCGTGGGCCTTCAAATAATTCACTAAGAAAGTTACACCAACTCACCTGAGTCTCTACCTTAAATGTAAGAATATTCAGTGTAGTCATCTTCACTCATCTATAGCCCCATCCAGATTACTGAAGACTCTGAGCATCTTAGGTTGTAGAATACCACTATTAGTATGTCTCCTTCTCTCCATCTTGCAGCACATGCTACAGAGACTGCCACTGGACAAGCCCTCTCGGCACAACACTCATGCTGAAAGGTTTCTATTCATGACTAAAGAAAAAACTGAAGGAGTGTTTGTACTGTGGCAAGAAAGCCAGATAAATATCTACCAAGGAGTGATTGCAGGTGATATTTCCACCTACTGTCACCTTTCATACCAAACTACCACTAATCTACCTGTACAGACACAAAACCTGTGTGGTGTGTATTATCTGCTTTATTTATGACCTGACCTAGTTGTCTGCTTGCTTTTGTACGGATAGAAGGGACCTCAGTTTAATCTCTCATCCGAAGGATGGCACATACTGGAATGGAGCATTCTCTATTGTTGCACTGCAATGTCAGTTATGGAAAATGAAGCCAGTCACACAGAATGGAAATAAAACCCACAGCCTTCTGTTCTTGCAGCAAAAAAAGCAAGTGTGCTACCTGTTCAGCCACCTACACTGTGAACTATGGACATGCAAGAAGTCTGTTGTTGAATACAGAGATTAGAAATTGTCAACAGTAAGGTGCCTAATGTTAAATACAATGAGCAGTAACTGTCAAATTCTTTGAAACATTTTCTATTTATGATGGGGTTACTGATTTAGTGAACTAGAAACAGATGTGGCTTCACAGATATTTAAGTGATTGCTTAAAATCATTACATCACTACTACATTGCCTACAACTCACAGAGATTTGTTAAGATAAAATAATAGATGGCACCCATAAACCTCTACCACATTCCAGCAATTGATGTTAAACCGTTTTAATGTAAAGTCTCATTTAAGGCAATTTGTAAGCCTGCTTGACAGCAAGTTAGACTTTAAAAATGACTGATTATGGGAGCTTACTAGAGACTGCTGTCAACCTAACAGCACACACATTATTCACTGTAAAAGCCGCTCTAATCTCATATCTGTATCTGCATCAACCCCGCTTTTTTCATATTTACTTGAGGATGGGGTGCATATTAACAGTGACCATCATCTAGAGCCAATGTTAACACCACAGGGTGGCTATATGTTAACAAGAAATGTGCTGCAGGCCTCCAGTGGAAAATAAACTTTGCCAGTAAGGTGCATCATAAGGCACACATCTCCAGTGCTGGAAATTCCAGATGACACAGCCCACAGTATATTGTCCCCACCTTATCAAAAAACATATTGAATGGTAGATGCCTCTCCAACCTACAGAAATGTACTTGCCAAGTACTAAAGGAATGAGAATTGCAATATAAACTATAAATTGCAATCTCTCAGGTTATCACTTGCAGCGTATTCACAAAATGCCATACTGGTACCCACAACACTGCAAACCACTCCCCCATCTAGACAGTACTGTACCTGTTGGGGCTGTACTACGCACAAGCAAGAAGCCATCCAGCCCAGGAATAGGGCAAAACTAGAAAGATGAAATTAGCAATGTCACAGCTTACTAACAACAACCCTCCCACCTTTTGAATAAGCATTATAAAGCTTAGGAGTATCAGAGTTTACCCCACAAAATCCATCCCAAATGTTCTGTAACATGTAGTGTTCCCCAGTGAATCATGATATACTTAAGTTGCATAGCCACACAGTCTGCAGCTAAGTAACATATGATGGTTCTATAACTGTGCTGCAATAAGTCTGAAATCTGTAAAAGGACAAGAAGCACTGTGCTGTAATCTAAATGGATTGTCTGTTCACCCTTACACAGAACAAATTCCCTAAATCTAGGTACAAACAACTATAGTGAGACAGTCACAGAATTACCACACAATATTTTACATGTTTCTTTATTCAATCCAGTATATGCACAAATTGTACATAAAGAGTGCTCCTAACTGTCTGTATGCACTTGTGGAACCACATACTGAATGCATAAATACAGCACCATTGTATTATGTTTGTTTTTCCACAGTGCAACATAAAACAGCATAACGCCACATGCCACATAACTAAAGAATACAAAATAAGCAATTGCAGTCAGTAGCTTAAGTTAGGAAGTAGGTCTGTCTCTTCTGTGCAGTAATGCACAAAATAAAAATAATACAGCCAGGATTATCAAATGTGGATATCACTGCTAGACAACACACATTCCCACTGGGTATGAGGAATAGAAATACTTGGGCAGAATTCTGCACTATGGCATGGAAACTTGTGTGGCTCTGTTCAGATGACCACACTTTACCCAAGCTACCCTAAAGCACAATAAGCTAGGTGCCCTTAAGTACCTTCTAGGCCCACTCCCACAACAGGAAAAGAAGAGAATTGTAGCCCATAACCCTGGATCTGTGGGACAAAGGGAAAAGTCCTAACTGTAGTCTACATGACTTGAGGTCTAACAGCATTTCAGGTGTTGCAGAAACTGGCCAGGGAGGAAGACTAAGTGTCGTTTACCAACTCATCTGTCGAACGGGGTGGATGGTGGTCCTGGTCAGGTCACCCAGCTTCCACGTTAGCACAGGCTGTAGGACTACTTTATATGTGGTTGGAAATTCCAAGATGTGGAAGGTAGCCATCATGGGTGTGTGTTTAAGAGAAAGTATGCAATGAGGACGGCAAAGGACACTCTTATGGTGATGGATGTACAGCAGAAAGGTTATGAAGACTAACAAAACAAACCAAAAAAATGCCATTACTGCTAGGATGCCAACAGAGACACAAAACCAACAATGGCTGTCCATATGATGGGCGCTACAATGCCAAGTCATACAATTTTAATAAAGCCTTCACTTTTATCTCACTGACTGCGAGCCTCAATCCAATGTCTTAAATCTAATGTCTCCCAACAAAGTTACTTCCTGATCATTACCCCAGGAAAAGTACTCAACTCAAAAGAATTGCTAAATATCTAATATGTAGCAGTCCCAGAAAACATATAACAGGAAACTCTTAATACATTCAGCTATACAGGTTGCACTGATTGCTCTTCCTCCATAATGACCTTAAGTGACATGCATTGCATCCTAGTCCATCAGTGGTCTCAGTAATAGCATCTGGACTAATGCATATGACCACAAATACATACACATTAATTCTAAAAGTACATGCAAATAAATTACATCTGCACAACTGAATTTCACTTGATCAGTCTGATATTGTATCAGTTATTCAAACATGAATGAAACCAAATGACCTACTGAAAATGATCTCCTCTACAGAAGGCTACATTATCCTTAGGTGCAATGATATTATGCTGCTTCCTATCCAACTCACAAACTTTCTTTAGCTTAGAGGGAGTGAGGAAATCCATACCTGTACACAACAATACCAACTCAGCCAAACTATTTTAAATAGCCTGCATTTACATTCCAAAGAGTAAGGCCTTCTAATAGCTGTACACAAACGCTAAATCCAAATTTATTATTAGGGAATGATTATAGCACAGAATGGAAACTTAGCAAAGACCCCTCCAGTTATGCAGCTTTCTAGCTTTACAGTTTCACAATTCTTGTATCTACAGCAACTCATACAGATAAGGTTTTTACAGCTTCTTTGGTTAGACATTTGTTAGCAAATCAATAAAAAAATACCCTTTGCAGATATCAGGAGAGATTTAATTAGTGACTACTTCCTTGTTTTTACAGCATGTAGCAAAGATTAAAGTGACTAAGACACAAACTGTTTATCTTTTAAAAAACATCTAAAGTTCTGACTCTGTCAATTTTAACTTAGCATTGATCACCCTTACACAAGCTTCCTCTAGATGACACAGTCTCTTATTTCAACTCCATATTTTTAAATTGACCAAACATTTTGCCCTTCTGCACAAGAGGAAAGTTACAACTATAAATCTCCCTAAAATATCTGCCTATATAAAAAACATTGTGTCTAACATGGACCACTTATGGGCTACATGCTATGCAACTAGTCAAGGTGACTTAATAAATTCAAGATTGCATGTAACCAAGTGAAGGTAGCCATCATGTCTAGCAAAAAGCATACCAACAGTCTTTAACACTTCTGGAAGGCTGCAGATCAGTTTCTCTCTCCAGGACATTTCCAGACCATAGGTCTCACTTTTTCATCTCCAACATGTGGAACACTACCTCTCATGATGTGGAACAAATGGACATGTGGAACACTTACAAACAATTCACCAACAACTAAAAGTAGGAAGCTCACAGGATGTTTAAATGCATTAATTGATACTTATAAAAAAGTTTTTTTGTGTGAATTAATATGATTCAGTATTTACCACTGATATTAGTTAAAACAATTAGGTACTTTTCCATTAACGGGGCAGCAGCAGTCGTCGCAAAACACTGGACTGTTTGGGTATGACAACCACTGTCCGGGTCCACGAAATTGTAGGAAGATAAAAACGCAGTGTCATTGGGCAGCTACCACCACGTAAAACAAAAAGCAAAACAGTACATATTTTGCTGTGCTGCTCCTGTACACCCACACCATGATCCCAATCAGCTGTCTAGCCAATATAATGCTAACAAGCAACAGATGTGTTTTACACACTGCTCGTGGTCTAGCTACCTTAACTTAAAAACATAATTACGGATGTTTAGAAAACAGGGCAAACAGCAGCAATCACAGAAAGGAAAATTTACAATTATTGCTATTGCACGAATCTCAATTTCACAATTATGCCAAAAATTCCATTAAAATATGTGCTCTGATGGCCCCTTAATGGAAAACTACACCCTGCTTCAAGGAAAACAGCAATAACTGTTCTAAACAATGTTTTCTTGACAAAGTAATAACTGTTGTGAAGGATGTTTTCTTCACAAAGTACGTATGTCTGCATCTCGTTTTATAATCACAGTTTCAGAATTATAACAAAAATTCCATTAAAATGTGTGGGCTGCTGGCCCCTTAATGGAAAACTACACCCTGCTTCAAGGAAAACAGCAATAAGTGTTCTAAACCATGTCTTCTTGACAAAGTAATAACTGTTGTAAAGCATGTTTTCTTCACTAAGTACGTATGTCTGCATAACTTTTTATAATCAGAGTTCAGACAATCTGTAGCGTTAACGGAAAGACTGCTGCCCCGTTAACGGAGAAGTACCAAAAATTCTTAACAATGAATGGGACACACTTTCAATGTGGAAATGTGAGGAACACATACATTTTAAGACTCAAAAGAAGGAATGTTTCTCATAATGAGGTACACCTAAGATGTATGTTACAGACTCCTTCCCTTTGCACTACCTTCATGACAACAATGAAGTCATGAATATGTCCAACACATCTACGATTATGCTCAAAAACCCACATTAAACAACACTAAAGTGTATTACAACAGATCCCATAAATCCATCTCAAACACATTACTTTATATACTTTTCAAATTCATCAGCAGATCAAATACTAAAACCAGAATCTGCAGCCTGTGATAATCTGCCTTCAAAATTAGTTAAGATTTTTGCTTATTCTGCCCCCCCAAAGAAGGGCAGGTACCTGCTTGTTGGAAGAAAGTTCTAAACGTACCAACCACAGCATAAGGATGTGTTCTACCGAACTCAGTAAATACTGATCTAGCGCATTACTTTCTACTCTCTGAAATAATGTGTGTACAGTAAGTGTTTGGGGTATCCAGTCAGTGACAAGATAATGACACATGGCATGCTTAAAGCTAGATTATAGGATGGAAATTGCACTTCTTGATCTAAAAGAATACCTTTGTATCAACTAGATGAGAGCAGTCATATGTTAGTATCATCCTCATGGACCTATGCAAAGCAGTTAAAAGTATGCTACTCTAGAGAAACAGACATACTTAGGTACTCTTGATCTCACGATGAGCACAGCAAGATGAGACTTGGACCACTTGTCCAGTCGAAGACAGGCCACCAGATGGAAAGAAGTTGCATGAACTTTTCCTTTGATAAACACAGTTAAAACAAAGTATCTAGTCTAGGGTTATCTGCTATTCATGATTTTCATAAATGATGTTCCAAAACAGTGTAGAGAAGCTAAACTCAACCAATACACAGAAGACGTAGAAGTGAGTGGTTTGATCCAGTAACTGTGAACATTTTTGTCACTCTACGATACTGGTTGAACTTCCTACAGATCTAGCTCAGTAGCACATGTCTACAAATCAATGCATCAAACACTAATATGCTTTTCTCTACAAAGTTGTCTCAGCATACACTATCTGTAGGCCACAGCATGTGTCAGGGGAAATCTAATGCAGATCCTACTATCACTAAAACAAGCATTACTGCCCTTGAATCAACTATCGTTGAAGAAGTCATGTCTGCTAAACTGCTGGGCTGTAAAATTGACAGCCAACTGAAATTCAAACTACCTATAAAAAATGCAGCATAACAAACATGAAGTTTTGAGAATTTTTTAAAGTCAAGCCCTCTTCTGAAATGGAGTTGAGTTTCCTCAGCAAATTCTTATTTATTATATACACTAATGCACTTTGCATGTATTCTAACCAAAATCAGAACGCTCAACAACATAAATTCAGTAGGCTTATAGTTTAATTTCTAGATATGCAGTTGACTACCATGGCTAAACACATCATTGTTCATCTCTAAAGTCTATTTCATTGGCTAAAATTCAGCCATCACTCAGTTATCCACTTATTATTTGCTCACAAGCCCCTGTAGTCACCCAGCTTTCCTTCTTTACATGGGAAGAGTACATACAGGTATTATCTTTATGAGCAAGATACAAATAAATAAATAAATAAATAAATAAACATGGTGACTTCCAATTTCACATGGAACAAATTTCCTTACAGCCTTTTATTCCCTATAGAAAAGGAAATTAAAGTTACTCTTAAACAGTACCTCAACAGTTGTTGGTCTTGCAACTATGGTACAACTATATAGTTTTTGTTTATTAACTTATTAGATTGCATGATCACTAAACCCTTTTCAGAACAGACCCATGGCAACAGGCAAACAGCATACAGTTAAACAAATAAGACTGTTGCCCAATGGCCCCCCAAAATAATTTAAATTCAAGTTAGATTCCAGCTAATTTGACTGAGGTATAATAAGTAACAAGAACAATTAGTAAGATTTATAGTAGTACCTATACGGTAATGCAAAATGTCTAAGAAGCAAAGAAAAAGGATTATAAGGAATATAGTAGATGGGGAAGAAAAAACAGAGGGGACAGAAATATGAAAAGAATGGAGGTATGAGTACGAAGTAGCTGAAGGAGTAGGGAATATGTGGAATGCATGGGGTGAGAGCAAATGAGCAAAAGGGAAAACATCTATGAGTGTCAGCACCTGGACCTTAATTTTGGTGGATTTTCTGATTTGCATTTCACCTTTATCTCAACACTAGCTGCTTTTATTTAACCTGGGTGCTGCCTGTGTAGCTTTAGCATCATTAGTTGAACTTTGACCTGCCCCTAACTATGCTTTTCTTTTTGATTCTCCCCAGTTGTGTCCTTCGCTGTGGAGGTTACAGCTGATTCAGGAAATGAATACTGAGAAGGTCATTTCACCTGCCTGCCCTGATAAGAAACTGTCTGTACAAAAGAAGATGATTACCCTGTATGTAGCAATTATTACCTTAACATCTTGGATCACTGGTAACTCCCAAGACCTACTGATTCTCATACTCCTACAGATAGTTCTACATACAAGAGTGACTAGCAAATGGCAGCACTCTGTCATCACACATACTTTATAGGTCTTAGTGGGGACTTAGTCAAATTCTGAATAGCTTAACCACACCCACCTACCCCATTCCTCCCACAACCTTACTGAAACAAAATGAATCCCTATAAAGAAGCAAAAATGACTACACCATAACTCAGCATCCCTACATAACTGATCATATTTCAACACTTCTGTTAAGTAACATTCATCCAAATCTTTGTTGACTTGTAAATAATGTCATGCCGAAGCCAACAGCTGACAAGTGGCTATGTGCTATAGGCTTGAAAACAGCTCATGCTAATGCTAGAATCATCAGAAATAAAGGACACATTCTTCATAGTTCACTAAAAATGTACCATCCAGACCTAATTTATATTATCAGAGATGTGGTGAAACCCTGTTGACATAGAGTATCCATTGGTTCCATCCAATTACAATACACTCTGGGCTAACATATTACATCAAAGTGCATGGGGAGTTACTGTATTCTGTAAAAGTAATCTCATATGCTTCATATCCAGTCCTTAGCTTCAGCAGACTACAAAACATGAATCCATCTTCTTTGATGTTAAGAATTCTAAAACAAAATTTTTCTTTTGGCATATTTCTACATTCCTCCTGGTATAGATGAAGTCGGACACTATTTTTCATCAAATCCAACTTCAGAGCTTACTATACTGGATGAAATATATATGAGGTCTTAATCTAGTTTCATTCTCACTTGTGGAAGAACTGTGAACTACTGCCACATTTGAGGCTCATTTAGTCATTTACAACAATATTTTTTTTAAATAAACAGTGTTACTGGTAAGTTTCTACATAGTCTGGTGCCTTAGTCTATTGTGGGATTGCAGTAGTGGCAGTATTGTGGATTCTGCTCCAGGATTTGTGCTTCAGTACTTTTGCAGCTATTTATATTCCATTTTTTCTGATAAAGTTATATATTCTGCTTATCATTTACTTTCTTAAAGTTACATTCCAGCCCTTTCCGTTTACTTTGCTACTGACCTTCCCCTGCTCTTTGCGTCTCCCTCAATCCCAACAGAGACATTAAGCCAGAGTTTCTGAAATTCTAACCTACATGGTGTCATTGACCTGTACACGAGAATCATAGAAGTAGAACTCCAACACTAGAATTATTTGACTGGATCCCTCTCTAGACAAGTCTGCTATATTTAGCAAACAGGTACACTGAGGTCTTTTATGTAAGACTCTAAGAGGTGTGGAAATCCCTGAAGTGTGAGAAACAAGCCTTTCACCAAAATGGAAGAAAAACAAACTTTTATTTAAATTCTGCTTAAATAAAAGACGCACTTATAGTGACTGGTGTGGTGATACTTTCTGCTTTTTACCATGTTTCAGCTATGCTTCAGCCAAAATGGTTATGAAATAGATAAGTTATTTTTATGTCTGTTAATGCTCATATTTAATATACAGCTAGCTTAAAGTACTGCAAGTTTCATATATATATATATATATATATATATATATATATATATATATATATATATATATATATATATATATATATATTTTACCTTTCAACACAATCTTTGTTAGAGTTCATTAGAGCTTAGCAATCAGATGGTAAATGTTCCAAATCAAGAAAAAGACCACAACGGAATAACCCAGACTCAAAGGCACCATGAAATAAAACAGAACTAATTTATTAGAATAGGTACACACATCACAAATGGTAAGCACTTTCATGGCAGCTTCATCAGACCATAAAACAGTATCAGAAGTCACCATTTATATAGAAAAATCAAATTTAGACTAGCCAATCAATACTAATTAACACAAATGAATACAATTAAAATAACATAAAAGTAAATCAACATCTTCTTCTGTCTTTCGGCTTTTACCGGGTAGGGGTCGCCACAGCGTAACTCTGGTCCACTAATGATTGGCAATAGATTTTTACGTGCTGGCTTGCCGGGCCCAATGCACAACCTTCAACGAAGGAACGCCCATTCACGCATGTCGACACACACAAGACGCTCTAATTGAGAATCGAACGTGCAACGTCTAACACCACCACTGCAGTATAAAAGTAAATCAACATATAAATAAATATTTTAAAAACATCTCCCATTAAAATATACACCAACAGAACAAGATCAAAACCTTAAACTGCATCCTTTTCAAACAGGTTTCGAAGATGCCTTTTCATACAAGCCCTTCCCTTGTTCAGCTTTTAACCTGATAATCATAGGTTCATAGGTGTGTACTAGGCTAATGTCCCTGGAGCCTTTACAACCCTAGCCCATAGGATTACCCTGGCATCGTGTCACCAGACTTTAGTTCTCAGTGCCTCTGTCGAGTAGAGTCACTGGAGTGATCCCTTGGGTGAATTTTCCCATCCACTCATCAAGATTTCTCTTGAAGAGGGCCAGTGAGGTGCTTTGTTTGACATGTATGGGAAGTCTATTCCATAGCATGGGCAGTCTCTGGGTTATGAACCTGTCCCTGGTAATGAGGTAGAGGTCTCTGGAGCATGTGGAATGCAGGGATTGGGATTTCTTTAGATGTAGCGTTTCTAACACAGCAGGGTCATTCATGGCTTTGTAAGTCAAGCAAAGATCACCCCTAAGTAGGCGATATGAGACAGAGAATAGTTGGAGTTTTTTTGTCTGTCCATACTGGACAAGTGTTTAAGGCCTGGGATCCTCTTTGTGAGGTACTTTTGTGGCTTCTCCAGTTAGCGCAGGTGTCCAGTGAGGTACATGCCAAATGGGGCATTGTACTCGATGATTGGCCTAATGAGGGAAGAGTAGAGGGAGACAATGACTTCTTTCTTCCTGGATGCAAAACCCTTAGTAATGAAATGTGCCACATAGAAGGACTTTCTGACCACAGTGGCAATGTGGTGGTCAAAAGAGAGGCTGCTGTCAACCTGTGTTCCCAGATCCATTTTAATTCCCTGCTTTCAGTAATTGTCTTGATTGATATCACCACCACATAGACTAGGTTTTAAATCTTCTATAACTAGAAAATTAAAAGTATGTTGTGCATTAGCTTCAATGATGTGTTTAGATAGAGCATTATTCATGAAGTGTATCCTAATATTGTATAAATATTCCCTTATGCTGTCTTTCAGCATTCTGTCAGTTTTAGCAACATAGAATGCTCAACATTGTAGACAGTGAGCTAAATACACCATATGTAGTGTACAACAGTCAGCAATGGCCTTAAATACAAACTTACGTCCCATATCAGGATGTTCAAAACAGCCCTATTATCAATACAGGAACAATAATTACACTTTCTGCAAGGTTGAGTAAAAGTATTCTCATTATTTATATTGCTACTATTCTCTCTTGGATAACACATCATTTTTAAAAATGTCTTATTTTTGAACCTGAAATATAGAGTCTCTGTCCCATGATCTCTCTAACCTTAGGATCTACCATCAAGATGTTCCAATGTTTATTAACAATTTCCATAACCCACTGACATCACTAGTGTAGTATAATGGTACACCAACCTTGTTTTTTCTATTTTGATGTATAGCCCCACTTGGCGGATGAAAATTATGTTCAGAAAAATAGGGTTGTGTTACATCATTTCTCAATGTAGGTATAGTCCCTAATATATTATTAATTTCAGCTTCCTTATAACCTCTCATAAGTAATCTATTTCTTAGATCCAATAGCTCAAATAAAACTACTTCATTTGAGGCATTTAACCTAGATGCTCTCAAACTCTGACCTTTAATTATATTTCTAAATGTGCGTCTGGGTGCATACTACTTCTACATAATAAAATATTTCTGTAACAAGGTTTTCTAGAAATGACAGTATTTGTAGTACCATTTTCAAGTCTATAAATATAGATGTCTAAGAATTCAATCCATGTACCAGAATAATTAATGGAGTACTTCAAAAATGTAGTGGTGTTATTCAAATAATTATAGAACTGCATTAAATCATCCACACCCCCTACCCATACTAAAAATAAATCATCCACAAATCTACAAAAGAAAGGAACATGCATTTTATACCATTCAGTACTGAACATGTGATCATCTTTCTATTTGGACATAACCATATTGGTGTAACTATTGGCACAAGAAGTGCCCATAGCTACGCCATCTTTTTGCAAATAAGTTCCATCAAACATGAAAATGTTATTATCTAACACTACTTCCATGAACAGACAGATTAACTCTACCAATTGTCCACTATAGTATCTATATCTAGCTAAATAATCTTTTACTAACATGATTCCAACATGGTTAGGAATCATAGTGAATAAAGACTGAACATCTAATGTCATGAAAAAGTATTCTGTTTTGATAATAATTTAGCAAAATTATAGAAGTCATGCAAAAAATGCTTTGAGTACTTCAACTTTCTGTAACAAATATAGATGCCTAAATGGTATAGAATGCACGTTCCTTTCTATTGTAGATTTGTGGATGATTTATTTTTAGTATGGGTAGGGGGTGTGGATGATTTAATGCAGTTCTATCCAGCATCTGTCTGCCTGGGATGACATGATCGACAAGCCACGATGCTTTGCCAGAGATGGCCTGCACCTGTCGTCCCTGGGATTCCGGATACTGGCTAAGGCTCTAGCCACCCCTATAGTGCCTTTTTTAGGCAAGGTTCAAATGACAAATTCACCACCCTAACAGGTACAGGCAAGAAGAATCTGAGGGTATTGCTACTCAATGCTAGAAGTCTAAACCTCAAAATGCACTCTCTCGAGGCACTCCTTTAAAATGGAGAACATCGACATCTGTGCAGTGACAGTGACCTGGTTCAAGGCTTCAGAGAGTACCCCTGCATTACCAGGCTATAATTCATACCACAACTTTCGGCCACCTAACCTGGACCGAAACACTAAAGGCGGAGGCGTGTCCATATTCATTAAGGATATCCACACCTCCAGGCTAGTTGCTCAGCATAATGCATCCGAAATTATCCAAGTGCAACTAACTCTGGGCAAGACCGCAATCCAAATTGTAGCTTGCTACAGATCCCCCACCATGCCCCAGGATTCCCACTCCTCATTTCTTGATACACTGGAAAGTATTAGAGTACAAACACCCTATAATGGGCAATTTCAACTACCCTACCATTAACTGGGAAAACTACTCATGTACCAACTCTTGTGCTCAACGTTTTCTGGAATTCATGAATTCCAATGCCATGGATCAACTTATCCACACCCCCACCAGGGGCAGCAATATCCTAGACCTGGTTATTACCAACATGGGCAACCGGTGCTCCACACCAGAGGTCAATTCCTCGTTGGTCAGATCCGACCACAAGTTAATCACCCTAGACATCCACATTCCTCCCCCACCCCGCATTAGGGAAACCACAGTAAAAAATTTCTCCAAAGCCAACTTCACGCTTCTTAAGACAGAAGTGGCAAACTTCAGGACACCCATGCTGACGGACAATAGAGGTATGACTGCTGAGTCCTACACAAATGCACTTTATAAGCACTTACACGAGTGCATGGATCGTGCAATCCCTAACAGAACCAAGATGCTATCCTCCAAAAAAAGGAAGCCAATCTGGTGATCCCCTGCCATAAACAAACTCTACAACAGAAGAAAGAAACTGTTGCAAAAAAGAGTAAAATCCCATGACTGGAGAAACTCCCTGGTTAGCCTCAGTCAGAAGCTGAGATCCCTGATAAAATCCTCCAAAGCTAGTTATGAAAACAAAATCGCCACTGACTCTAAAGACAACCACAAAGCATTCTATAGCTATGTCAAGAATCTCAATGGCAACACTCAGATCTGCTCTGAGTTGCAGCACAATGGCACTAAATATACAGAACCAACTGATATTGCCAACATCCTGGCAGATAGGTTCAGCGCTAACTTTACCCCTCTGTCATCCCCAAAAGGGCCCATCTCTATACCAGAAGAATGCAAAGTTCCTGTAATCACAGCTGCACAGGTAAAAAACACACTATCCAAAGCCAAGAACACAGCATCCATGGGACATGATGACATCTCAGGCTGTGTTCTACATGAACTACAGAACGAACTGGCACCCCACCTAAGTACCATGTTCAATCATAGCCTCACCTCAGGCTATGTGCCCACTGAATGGCGCACAGCAACAGTTATCCCACTCCACAAAGGGGGAGACACCACAGACCCTGGAAACTACCGCCCCATTAGCCTAATGAGCCTGGTCTGCAAGGCTATGGAACGTATCATCATGGAACTTATAAATAATGACATTGGTAATCTCCAAACTCAGGACCCCACCCAGTTCGGGTTTGTAAAAGGCAGATCATGTCTCCTAAACCTGATAGACTTCTTTGAAGCAGTCACCAAAGCCGTAGATGAGGGTAAGGTGGTTCACACAGCCTATCTAGATCTCGCCAAGGCTTTCGACACCACCCCCCACTCTGGAATTATAGATAAACTCACTAAACTAGGTATAAATCCCTATGTCACAAGATGGGTTGCCAACTGGCTCACTGACAAAACCCACACTGTAAAAGTACCACAGGGTTCAGTTCTGGGTCCTCTCCTGTTTGGTATCTACTTCTCTGAAGCACAGGCCAACACAGAAGGTCTTTGGCTAACGAAGTTCGCAGATGACTTGCAAACTAGGAGCCATAATCAAAACTCCAAAAGATGTGGACATCCTACAAAAGGGTCTCGCTGAGACAGATGCCTGGTGTCAAAGCCATGGCCTCAAGTTCAATGCCAAAAAGTGCATTGTCATCCCTTTTGGTAAAAACTCAGTACCCATGAGCTACCACATAGGTGGTAATCTACTTAACAGTGAAAGTGTGACAAGAGACCTTGGGACACAGGTGGACAGTAGTCTCTCCTTTGATAATCACATCGCCACAGTAGTCAGGAAATCCTTCTATGTGGCACACCTCATCACAAAAGGTTTCTCATCCAGGAAAAAAGAGGTCATTGTTCCCCTCTACTCATCACTCATTAGACCCATTATAGAGTACAACACCCCTTTTGGTATGTAACTCACAAGACATCTACAACAACTGGAAAGGCCACAGAAATACCTCACAAAGAGGATTACCGGCCTCAAAGAGATGCCCTATGCAGACTGTCTCAATAAACTGCAGCTTTACTCCGTTGCATATCGCCTACTCAGAGGCGATCTCTGCCTAACACACAAAGCTATGTCAAACCCAGAGCTTTAAGACATGCTCCACTTAAAGAAATCCCAATCCCTACGAGCTACATGCTCTAGGGACCTAAACCTCGTCACCACAATAAACAGAACATGCTGGAGGGATAGATTCCTGTCCCAGAGACTTCCCATACCCTGGGACAAACTACCTATCTATATCAAGCAAAGCTCCTCATTAGCACTCTTCAAGAAAAATCTTGATGATTGGATGGAGACAGGAAATTCACCCCGGGGATCACTTCTGTGGCTCTGCTCGACAGTGGCACAGGAAAATAATTTTCTTGGGTGGCGAAAGCTAGGGTACATTTGGCTAGGGTTATATAGGCCCTAGGGCCAATAGCCTAGTACCTACCTATGAACCTATGAACCTCTTATCTATATATCGAGAATGGTTCAGTGCTTTAATTATGTTCAGCCACTATAGGTCTTAATGGGGGGTTAAAATAACTTTTATGCACCTTTGATAGTCCTTGGATTAAGGGTATTAACGGTTCATCAACATAAATAGCTGAACAAATCATAGGATATTAATCTACTTACTAAACAATCATTTAAGATATTAAATATCCTAGTCCTAATATTCTCAAGCCCATTGAAATCTATTTTCCTGTAAAAAGCCTGATCATCCAACACGTTTCATAGATTTATAATAATCTAGTCAGTCCATAATAACAATGGGGTCATCCTTGTCAGCAGGTCTGAAAACTATCATGTCATCTTTCTGCAGATTCTCCAGGGCAAAGCGTTCATTGTAAGATTATAAAACTTACTAACATTCCCTTCTGTATTTACATTCTCATCAAAAAACATATAAAGATCACTTTCCACTAATTTGCTGATTTTGCCTTGGAAACGTGCTTGCGTTTAATTACAAGTTGACAAAGCTTTGAACTTTGTATTAACTAATCTTCTGTCTTCTAATTTTAAGATATAAAAGGAGTTGCATCTTAGCTTACAGTTGAATTTCTCTGTCTAGAGATATTCCAGTATCATGATGCTTTATAATAAATAATGTATTTGTATTCAGAGTCTCTGACTGCCTGTGTTTGGAATTGAATAGCTGCATGATATTACCTGCTAACAAATATTCTTTTTCAGCTGGTGCCGTACTCTCAACTCTAGCCAAGGTTTATTTGTTTTGCTTCACATCACTGGAGACTGTGGCAAGGATCTCTTCAACAAATACTGGGTGCCCATTCCAGTAAGTGCTTTTAACTTGCATTTTATCTTTGAGTTCCTGTAGGTATCCAGTGATGTCAGTGCAGGTTTGGATTGCATGCACATTGTTTATTGCACTGGTGAATGCATTCTGTGTTTAGGTTTATGTTCACAATTGTGAGGTTTTTATACCATATGCTACAAGCATTGACAAGGAGGGTCCCAATACATAGACTTAATTGGGTTTCAGTCATAAATGCATAGCAGGGAGGGCCCCTGCAAATACTGGCTGTGCAGTTTGACAGTTTGCATGAATCAGTATATATGATTGAGTGTGTTTTGTTTATTTAAAAAAGGCAGGAGAGAAGAGAAGGGTTAACTACCAACATACTGTACTAGTATGGGTAAGTCAGCTATAGTAAGATTATTAAACCATTTGTTGGTTCTCCAGCCCATTATATGTACTGTATATATGGGTCAAACTCTTGTCAGTATATTGTATATTGGCACAAATTAACTAAACCAAACTTAGATTTATGCTTTCCTGACAATGGCACTTTTGATAAAAGTAAAATACATCCATGAACTAAGTTAAAACAGAAAGGGAGTAAAATTAAAACTGATTAGTGGAATATCTATAATGGTTGGTATACTGAATCTTTTAAATGACACAAATAATCCACTGTAAAGGGATTAAAAGATACAAATGACAAACTGTTACAACAAATGAAAAAAATATATATAGCTAAAGCAAATAATATCATTCCAACTGCTCCTTTGTATCCAGCCATTTCAAATGAGCATGCTGCAGTGTGGGGTGGGGGGTGCTCGGGGGATGATGATCAGCGTCTTTTCTTCCCATACCATAGAAATGATCAGGTTCCCTAATCATCCCAATAAGACAGAAAACAGTTTGTTACCTCATGGAAAAGTGTATCGAAAAAATGCAACTCCCTCCTGCACCTGCATGCTCAACATCAGTTTCACCTCAACCTGAATTGTCTAGCACTGTACACCCTACCACTTTGTCCTCTCAGGCAGATGGCGATGAGACCATCACACAGCACGGTGAGGTAGAATATTCAGGTAAAAAGTTACATTTTACTCGCCAAAGAACAAGACAAGTTGAAAGGTAGGAAGAGCAGATGGATAATTGTCTATACTTCTCAGAGAAGTACCACATCTGGATGGTACTATAGCATTAGTCCATAGACCTTGGACATTTACTGATTTACATTCAATAGTTAAAACTTTTTCTAAAATTATACAACACCCATAAAAGTTTAAGGATGAATTAAATAATGTTATTCATATAAATTAACTCACTCTGGCAAATGTAATACAGTTGTTAAAAGCAGCAGTCTCACGTGATACATATGACAAATTAAAAAGACAAACCTGACTTGGCTCCAGCAGTGGACCCAAATTATTTAACTGCTAAAGGGAAAAGGGCATTAGCAGACGTGAGAGAAAAACTATTACAAGAAATTCTGACCATTTGTCCTGTTAAACCAAACTAGGATAAAATTACTGCATGTATGCAAAGCAAGAGAAAAACACCAACTGATTATTTTAGTAGACTTAGGGAAGTCTTTTCCGCACATTCTGGTATTGCAAATCCTAAAGCAGCTTTTAATTATACTTTCATACCTGGACTTTTACCTTTTGTGCAGACATTAGTAAAACAAAATTAGGTCACTTGGCAGGAGAAGGAAACAGATAAGTTAACAAAATTTGCAGAGCACTACATGGATCAAGCAGGTAAAAAGAGAAGAGATGCAGAAAATAAACTCATGCAGTTGCAAATACAAAGTTTTGAAAGAAAAGGTAGAGGCAGGGACAGAGTGAGGCAGGGTAAACAGAGCAGAGAAAGAGTAATGAATGTTCAATAAAATCAAGCTGGGAGGGGGGCTTGTCACAACTGTGGACAAATGGGACATTGGAAAGGAGAAAGTCTAAATCTTCAACAGCAGCAAATCCAGCAGTGGCAAAATCAAAGTCCTTCCAATGTTTCTCTACCACCCTCACCCCCAGAGGAATGTACTGACAACACTTTGGGGAAAGGAAGAGGTACACATAGGAGCGTTAATGCAAGTAGATCAAGAAGGACCTTTTCTTAAGATGAAAGTAGGACAAAAATATGTTCTGCTTCTGACTGACAGTGGTGCAGCTCAATCTGTGTTGAAAATAAGTGATCAAGATAAAATTTCAGCAGTGGGTGTTACTAACACCTGTATCTAAACCTATTCCATTCTCTTTAGGGCTGATTGAAAATAAGTATGCCTTTTTAATAAGCACTTCAGCTCCAGTAAATTTAAACAGCAGGGATCTGCTCTGTAAATTAGGATGTACTATTTTTTTGTAATGCAGATGGTGTTTATTAAGATGTAGCAGCTGAATCCGAAGAAGTGATTGCTGTACTCAGCATCACAGAAGAAAACACAGAAAAGTTATATTAAAGCACAGATGACAAAACTGCTACAGCGGGTTCCTGATATTTTGTGGGGAAACATTTCAATGAGTTAGGTCTGTTAAAATCTGTTATACCTGTGAAAATATGTGTAGTACTTACAAAACCACTTCCTCTTATAGCACAGTATCCTTTAAAGCCTGAAGCAGAACAGGGAATCAAACCTGTGATTGAATTTCTGCTCCAGCAAGGAATTATAGCACAGACATGTAGTTGCTGTAAAACTCCCATTATACAAGTTAAAAAGCCAGGCAGAAATACATATAGGTTTGTGCAGGACTTAACAGTAAATAAAGTTGTCATCCCGTCATATCCTGTGGTGGCAAATCCAGTAACTATCCAAGGATTCAAAAGATAACCACAAAGCCTTCTTTAGCTATGTTAAGAATCTAAGTGGCAACTTGCAGATATGCACTGAACTAGTGCAAAATAGCACAAAATATACTGAACCTACTGATATTACCAACATCCTGGCAGATAGATTTAGTGCAAACTTCCCCCGCCTCTCACCTCCAAAAGGGCCCAGAACAATACTGGAAAAGTGTAGTGTCCCAAAAATCACAGATGCACAGGTGAAAACAGTCCTTTCAAAAGCCAAAAACACAGCATCAAAGGAACCAGATGGTGTACCAGGCCGTGTCTTGCACGAACTACAGAATGAACTAACCCCCACCTAAACATGCTGTTCAACCTTAGCCTCCCCACAGGCTACATGCCCATAGAATGGCGCACAGCAACGGTTATTCCTCTCCACAAAGGAGGGGCTACAACTGACCCTGGTAACTATTGCCCCATAAGCCTGACTAGCCTGGTCTGCAAGGCTATGGAGCGCATCATCATGGTACTCATTAACAAAGACATTGGGAACCTTCAAACACTTCACCCGACCCAGTTTGGCTTTGTTAAGGGCAGATCATGCCTACTAAACCTGGTTGACTTCTTCGAGACAGTCACCAAGGCCATAGACAAGGGAACGGTGGTTCACACAGCCTACCTTGACCTCGCCAAGGCTTTCGACACCATTCCCCACTCGAGTATTACAGAAAAACTCACCAGCCTGAACATAAACCCCTACGTCACAAGATGGGTTGCCAACTGGCTTACAGACACAGCTCACACGGTAAGAATAGCGGGCTCCAGGTCCGACTCTAAACCAGTCACAAGTGGTGTCCCGCAAGGCTCGGTCCTGGGACCCCCACTGTTCGGCATATACTTTTCAGAAGTACAGGCAAATACAGGAGGACTATGGCTAACCAAGTTCGCCGATGACTGCAAACTGGGAGCCATAATTGACTCTCCAGCTGACACGGACATCCTCCAAAAAGGCCTTACTGAGACGCACACCTGGTGTCAAAGTCATAGCCTCAAGCTAAATGCCAAAAAATGCATAGTCATCCCGTTTGGGAAAAACAAAACACCCACAAATTACCACATAGGTGGCAGCTCCCTTAATACAGAACAGGTAATAAAAGATCTGGGGACCCAGGTAGATAGCAATCTCTCCTTTGACAATCATATTGCCAAAGTAGTTAGGAAATCCTTCTATGTGGCCCATCTAATTACTAAAGGGTTCGCATCTAGAAATAGAGAGGTTATAATGCCCCTCTATCCGTCACTCATTAGATCCATCATAGAGTACAATGCCCCATTTGGGATGTACCTCACAAGACACTTCCAATAGCTGGAAAGACCACAAAAGTACCTCACCAAGAGGATTACTGGCCACAAACATATGTTCTATGCAGCCTGACTGAAAAAACTCCGGCTGTACTCAGTGGCATATCGCTTATTCAGAGGTGATCTCTGCCTTACTTACAAAGCCATGTCGAACTCAGAATTTATGGACATGCTCCACCTAAAAAAATCCAAGTCACTGCGAGCCACGTGCTCTAGTGAGCTAAACCTCGCCACAACAATAAATAGAACAAGCTGGAGTGATAGATTCCTGTCACAGAGACTCCCCATGCTTTGGAACAAAATTCCAAAGTACATCAGGCAGAGCACCTCAGTAACACTCTTCAAGAGAAACCTTGACGAGTGGATGGGTAACATAAAATACACCCCTGGGATCACTTCATTGGCTTTGCTTGACAGAGGATCAGTTAATCAATCAATGGGGCGGCGAAAGCCGACACACTCTGGCTAGGCTTATAAATGCCCTTGGGCAGATAGCCTAGTACCTACCTATGAACCTATATTAGCTGCATACCACCTTGAGCTACATACTTTTCTTTTGCAGATTTATGTTCAGCTTTCTTTTCTATTCCTATTCATCCAGATAGTCAGCATTTATTTGCCTTCACATATGGAGGAAATTCAATATACCTGGCAATGATTGCCACAAGGGTTTGTTGACAGTCCCTCAATCTTTTCACAAACTTTAAAGCAGGACTTTGAAGAAATCCAATTTCCATGCACATCTGTATTGGTGCAGTATGTAGATGATTTACATACAGTTTCACACACACTAACACATTGCCAGCAGGACACTGTACATCTACTGACTGAATTAGCAAAGAAAGGATATAAAGTATCAAAAGAAAAACTTCAGTTATGGACACCTAAAGTAAAGTACTTAGGTCACTTAATCTCACACAGAGAGAGGCATCTCTCGCCTTTGTGTATTGAAGCTATTATAAAAGCACTTCATCCTATCACTCAGAAGCAGCTACAAGCTTTTCTAGGTTTAGCTGGACACTGCAGGCAGTGGATACCAAATTATGCATAAATTGCTAGACCTTTGAGACTGGCATGCTTACAGAAGACACACCAGAGCCACTGCCCTGGAAAGAAAAGGAAGAAAATACTTTTACTTTGTTAAAACAAGCCCTTGAAATAGCCCCAGCCTTAGGATTTCCAGATTATAAGAAACTTTTTACATTGTTCTGTCATGAAAAAGGGGGTTATGCAACAGGGGTGCTAGTTCAAAAACATGCTGATATATTTAGAGCTATTGCATAGTTCAGTTAGACACAGTGGCTAGAGGATTACAGGGTTGCCTGCAGGCAGTAGCAGCAGCTGCACTGATGGTAGAACAATCTGCATCATTAGTCACAGGACACAAACTTACAGCTGCAGTTCCCCATGCAGTATCTGCACTGTTACTGAAATCTAACACCCACTAAGTTAACCAGATATGAGCTGCTATTAATTTCAAACCCTTCAATCATCATTGGGAGATGCCAGGTATCGAACTCAACATCGGGCCTGCCCATGACAGGAGATGGTAAACCACATGATTATATAATTGCGACTAACCATGTGCTTTCTTCTAGATGATGTGAAAGATCCTCCAGTGGACAACCAAGAAATGAAACTGTTAGCGGACGTATCATATGGAAGAGACAGAAATGGAAACCTCACAGACGGAATAGCTATATGTACAAAAAAAATGACATTGTATCAGGAAAGATTACAAGGGGTTACATCTGCACAAGCTGCTGAATTGATTGCATTAGCTAAAGCCTGTAAATTAACTAAAAATAAAACTGTTAATATTTACACAGACAGTTGTTATAGGTATGGGGTAACCCATAACTTTAAGGAATTGGGCAAAACGAGAGGATTTTTAACATCAGCAAGTACTGAGATTAAAAAATGGAAAGTTTGTAAAGGACTTATTAGACACTTTTGTTGTTACCAAAGGCAAAGGACTTATTAGACACTTTGTTGTTACCAAAGGCTTTAGTAATAGTTAAAGTGCAAGCTCACATAAAAGGAGATACTGTCCCTGTAAAAGGTAATTGACTAGCGGATTATGCAACCACACAGGCTGTTGATTTGAATGTTACTAGAAATTTTGTGTTTGTTATGCAAAACAAATCTGGAAAAGCTGACAAGCCTTGTAATTTTAATGATTTAATTACTTCGCAGAATAGCATTTCAGAGGATGAGAAAAAGAGGAGGATCAATGTTGGTTCTAAAAGACAAAGTGATCTATTATGGTTACACCCTGATTGAAGAATAGTAGAACCTTTAGCTGTACAACCATGGTTGGGGTAAGGGCACACCACTTACCGAACCATATTGGTAAGCATGGGCTTCTTAATCTTATTCAGGGAGATTGTTTTATTCCTCTTTCTCAGTCTCTAGTTAGTCACTATCTAAATAATTGTGAAATATGCTTATCACATAATATTGCACCACCTGTAAAGACTAAGTTTTTGGATCTTTTCTTCCCGGGCCTCTGCTGAAAATGGACTTCTACCCAGTTGGACTTTCCCGATAAGAATTAATAAAAGTTATCAGCCTTACTCGCACTTTGAGGACCCTCTGTAAACATCCAACTGGATTTTGTTTAGATGCCACACTGTATTACATTTCAGTACATATTACTAACTGTAAGTGTCCTCTCTGCATGAGTGGAAGCTTATCCATGTGCTAAGTATGATGCAGAAGCAGTTATAAAGAAATTGTTAAAAGAATTTATTCCAAGGTTTGTGGAACCTCATACTATTAATTCAGACAGATGTACACATTTAACTGCTGAAATTGTTAAACAAAAGTTACATTGTCCTCACCATCCACAGTCATCTAGTCTTGTTGAAAGGTCTAACCAGATTCAAAATCAGAATTAGCAAAATTTACAGTTAAACAGGATTGAAATAGCCAGATGCTTTTGAGTCTGGTTCAATGAGTATCAGGAGAATTGTAAATGCTACTTATAAACTAAGCCTGCATAAAATTTTTATGGGCCATCCTATGAGAATGTCACCTACCCCACCACACAGGAATTTTGGGCTTGTATTTACTGATGAAGCTTTGTGGGATTATTGCTTAAAACTAATCTGTCTTTTACAGACTTTTTATAAGACAGTCAAGGAGGTTCTCCCATGCCCAGCCACTGTCCTTTGTCATAATTTATAACCAAGTGATTGAGTCTATGTAAAGATATTCCACTGCAGATCTTGTTTTAAATCATGCTGAAAGAGACCTCATCTCATTCTCTTAACTACACATGCTGCATTAAAGTGTGCCAGAATACCAAACTGAGTCCACACTTCTCATTGAAAGAAAACCAGCTTGACGTCTCCACAGTCTACAGAAAATGGCACCACACCCCCTTCTGGTGACATCAATGAATCTCTTCCTTCTGATCAACATGACAGAAAGCCTGTTTCTTTAAATGCTGCATCAATACGCCAGTGACTTAAATGTTTCCAGCTGGTGTGTGTGTGTGTGTGGATTTGTTTCCCATGATGCCAAAGGGAGCATTCCAGTGTTACCTACCCCTGTGAAATAGACTTATTTAGAAAAGCAAACTGCTGTAGAAAATCAAACCTGGCATAACTTTACAGATTGGACTAAGAACATATATTACTAATAGAGTGCATCAACACGAGGTGATACTTATGTCAGAAAAGGAACTGTGCGAGTAGGTTAGAGCAGCTGCAACGACACCTTCAATGGTTCATAGGTTGGTACTAGGCTATCAGCCCTAGGGCCTATACAAGCCTAGCCATAATAATTCCCTGGCTATTTCTTCCCACATTATTTACTTTCCTGGACCCCTGTCTAGCAGGGCAACTGACGTGATCCCTGGGGTGAATTTTCTTTCTCCCATCCAATCGTCAAGGTTCCTCTTGAAGAGGTCCAAAGAGGCACTCTGCTTGACATGTATGGGCAATCTATTCCAGAGTCTGGGGAGTCTCTGGGTCAGGAACCTATCCCTCCAGCATGTTTTGTTTATTGTGATGACAAGGTTTAGATCCCTGGAGCGTGTAGCTCTGAGGGATTGGGATTTCTTTAAGTGTAGCATGTCCAACAGCTCTGGGTTTGACATGGCCTTGTATGTTAAGCAGAGATCGCCTCTGAGTAGACGATATGCGACAGAGTATAGCTGGAGTTTTTTAAGGCGGTCAACGTAGGGCATCTGCTTTAGGCCTGTGATTCTTTTAGTGAGGTATTTCTGAGGCCTTTCCAGTTGTTGCAGATGTCTTGAGAGGTATATACCAAATGGGGCGTTGTATTCTATAATGGGTCTAATGAGGGATGAGTACAGTGGGACAATGACCTCCTTTTTTCTGGATGAAAAGTCCTTCGTGATGAGGTGTGCCACATAGAAGGATTTCCTGACTGTTGTGGCGATGTGGTTATCGAAGGTGAGACCACTGTCCACCTGTGTCCCTAAGTCTCTTATCACACTTTCTGTGTTTAGTGTACTGCCACCTATATGGTAATTCATGGATACATGTTTTTCCCAAAGGGATAACAATACATTTCTTGGCATTGAGCTTGAGCCCATGGCTCTGGCACCAAGCATCTGTTTCTGTAAGGCCCTTTTGTAGAGTATCCACATCATTTGGGGATTCAATAATGGCTCCCAGTTTGCAGTCATCTGCAAACTTTGTTAGCCAGAGTCCCTTAGTGTTGACCTGTACTTCAGAGAAGTAGATGCCAAACAAGAGCGGCCCCAGGACTGAACCCTGAGGTACTCCACTTGTCACTTGTCTGGAGCTGGATTTGGAGTAGGCTACTTTTACAGTGTGGGTTCTATCAGTAAGCCATTTAGCAACCCATTGGGTGACACAGGGATTAATGCCCAACTTAGTAAGTTTATCTATGATTCCAGAGTGGGGGATGGTGTTCAAAGGCCTTGGCAAGGTCTAGATAGGCTGTGTGGACCACCTTAAACTTGTCCATGGCTCTGGAGACTGATTCAAAGAAGTCAATCAGGTTCAGGAGACAAGATCGGCCCTTCACAAACCCAAACTGGGTGGGGTCCAGTGTTTGAAGGTTGCCAATGTCTTTGTTTATAAGTTCCATGATAATACGCTCCATGGCCTTGTAGATAAGGCTTGTCAGACTGATGGGACGGTAGTTTCCGGGATCCAAGGTGGATCCCCCCTTGTGGATTGGGATAACTGTAGCTCTGCGCCACTCAGTGGGCACGAAACCTGAGGTGAGGCTATGATTAAACATGACACTTAGGTGAGGTGCCAGTTCATATTGTAGTTCATGTAGTACACAGCCCGGGATGTCATCTGGTCCCATGGATGCTGTATTCTTGGCTTTAGAGAGTGCGTTTTGTACCTGCGTGGCCGTTATTACTGGAATTTGGCAATCTTCCGGTATTGAGATGGGTCATTTAGGGGGTGAGAGGGGGGTGAAGTTGGCACTGAATCGATCTTCCAGGATATTGGCAATAGCCTTCGGATCAGTATATTTAATGCCATTCTGTTTTAGCTCAGAGCAGATCTGAGCATTGCCATTTAGATTCTTAACATAGTTATAGAATGCTTTGTGGTTGTCTTTGGAATCTTTGGCAATTTTATTTTCGTAACTAGCTTTGGAGGATTTTATGAGGCATCTCAGTTTCTTACTGAGGCTAGTAAGGGAGTTTTTTGCATCCTGGGATTTTCCTCTTTTCTGCAAAAGTTTCTTCCTTTTGTTGTAAAGTTTGTTTATGGCAGGGGACCACCAGATTGGCTTCCATTTTTTGGATGAGAGCATTTTGGTTCTATTTGGGATGGCACGATTCATGCACGAGTGGATGTGCTCGTACAGTGCCTTAGTGTAGGATTCAGCAGTTAAACTTTCAGTTCCCGTCTGCATGGGTGTCATGAAGTTTGCCACTTCTGACTTGAGTAGCATGAAGTTGGCTTTGGAGAAGTTTTTTATGGTGGTTTTTTTACTGGGGGGTGGGGGTGGGATGTGGATGTTAAGGGTGATTAGCTTATGGTCAGACCTGGCTAACGAGGGGGTGACCATAGGTATGGAGCATTGATTTCCCATGTTGGTAATGACCAGGTCTAGGATATTGGAGCCCCTGGTGGGACTATGGATTAGTTGATCCAGGGCGTTGGAATTTATGAATTCCAAGAACCGTTGCGCAAAGGTGTTGGGACATGAGTAGTTTTCCCAGTTAATGGCAGGATAGTTAAAATCACCCAGTATTAGGGTGTTTGGTTCTATCTTAATATTTTCCAGTATGTTTAGAAAGGTGTAGTGAGAATCTTGGGGTATGGTGGGGATCTGTAGCAAGCTACAATTTGGACTGCAGTCTTACCTAGTGTTAGTTGCACTTGGGGAATTTCAGACACATATTGTTGGCCAACTAGCCTGGTGGTGTGAATATCCTTGGTGAATATTGACACTCCTCCACCTTTAGTGTTTCGGTCCTGGTTTGGTGGCCGAAAAGTGTGATAAGAGTTGTAGCCTGGTATTGCAGGGGTGCTCTCTGGAGCCTTGAACCAGGTCTCAGTTACTGCACAGATATCGATGTTCTCCATTTTTAGGAGTGCCTCGAGAGAGTGCATTTTGAGGTTTAGACTTCTAGCATTGAGTAGCATTACCTTCAGATTTTGCATGCTTGTACCTGTTACGGTGGTGGTTTTGTCCTTTGAAGTGTGCCTAAAAAAGGCACTATAGGGGTGGCAAGAGCTTTAGCCAGTAACCAGAATCCCAGGAGTGACAGGTGCAGACCATCTCTGGCAAAGCATCGTGGTCTGTCAATCATGTCATCCCAGGCAGACAGATACTGGGTCCCCTTTGAATGACACCATAAGCTTAGCCAATTGTTGAAGTCAATCATTTTATCCTTATATTGTGGTATCATTCTGGGCAAAGGCAGGATGCTACTCAGGGCTAGGGTCATACCTGCCTGGGCCACATGATCCGAGAGCTCTTCCATGTCTCTTTTCATGTAGTCCAGGGAGGTACGTCTCAAGTCATTCACTCCAACATGGACAATGACAGAGTCATATTTGTACTTGTGGAGTGAGATCTTATTGATGGAGCTTGGATAGAAGGTGCATGACTGGAGGAAAGGTATGGGAATGTGAAACAATTATTATTATATCTGTGGAGACCATGCCTACCCCTGGTTACCCAGAAACTGGTCTGGTTGTTGTTATGCGGAACAGATGACACCAGATATTTTTCATTTTTTTTTTGTATTTTGGCTGGAAGGTTATGAAATAAGATGGACATTCATCCTGTTGAATAAGCTGTAGCTTTCTTTTCTCCGCAGTATGGCCTATTTCAAACTATGAATGGACTGAATCAGCCGTCCTTTATACTAGCTGAAATGGGAAGCAGGACATTGGAGCACATTCATAAAGCAAACAGAGAACTGGCTGAAGCTCCAGCCACAACTTTGCAAAATCGAATAGCCCTTAATTACTTACTGGCTTAGAAGGGTGAAGTTTGCCATTTCATCAGAAAATGGTGCTGTACATTTGTTTCAGACTTTCATGTCGAGCAAGAAAAGGTGACTGCCTTTATGGAACAACTGGCTATTAACATGACTAAACCTGAGTCTGGTTGGACCTTGTTTGGATGGTTGGGTAATGCAGTAGAGATACTGGTACAAGCATAATGTAAAGTAATCATGCTTTTCATATTTCTTATATACTCGTATTAACAAATTTTTAGTGAACTATTTTATTAGAAAAAGTACACATGCAATGGTTATTATTCCTGAACAAAAGAATGTCATAGTTTATATGTTTGATAATGGCATGAATCAGAATAATCTGGAATTGAGATGCTTTATAACATCAGAGGTAGGAACTGAAATGGATGTTAATTTTATGTCTATTAATGTTCATATTTAATATACAGTGAGCTTAAAGTACTGCAACACTTTCATATATTTATTACTTTTTAGCTAAGAAGAACAGTTTGACTTTGTTAAAGTTCATTAGAACTTAGCAACCAGACGGTAAATGTTTGTTGTAATAATTTAACCTTGAAGAAAAGTTAGGTATTTTGTAGGAGGTAAGTCTGCTGAAAGAAGAAACACATAAACCATGTCAAGAATAAAGCACGAGAAGTATCCTCCTGTATGTATACGTCATCATCTACTTACTCCATTCAGCCTTGGAAATGTGTGTTTGTGTTTAATCACAAATTGAGAAAACTTTGAACGTTGTATGAACTAATCTTTTTTTTTTTTTTTTTTTTTTTTTTAATTTTAGGATATAAAGGGGGTTGCATCTGAGCTTACAGCTGAATTTCTCCATCTAGAGATATTCCCATATCATGATGCTTTATAATAATGTGTTTGTATCCAGAAGCCCTGACTGTCTGTCTGGAACTGAATAGCTGCATGATATTATCTGCTAACAAATATTCCTTTTCAGTTATTGGTTTGCATTTTTTAATTAGTCCTGAAACCTTACTCTCGTAGCACCATCTGTAGATGTGGAAAGATTATGCAGTACTGCAAGATTCTGGCATTGTTTATACATTATATTGCACTTCTATCTTCACAAGTTGAATTACTTCTAAAAAGCAAGATGTTTGTATTTTGACCCTGTCTGAGGCCTTAATCAATAGTTTTATTCCCAGTTGTGGCAGATCTGTGAACTACTGCTAGATATGAGCCATGTTTAGTTATTTATTAAAGCACTTTTCCATAAACAGCGTTACTGGCAAATTTCTCCATAGTTTGATATCTTAGTCTGTACTCTGTGGTGGGATTGCAGTAGTGGCAGTATGGTGAATTCTGCTCTAGGATTAGTGCTTCCGGATGTCTGCTTCCAGCAGCTTGAATTTTCCCCAACTACACTTCCTGTTGTGATTTTAAAAGCTTGTTTTTCTGGCTTCAGCTCAATATGGTAATCTGATATCCAAAGAATGTCCTTCCCCTCTTTCACTGCTATTATCATGTGTATAAGCTATTTAAAGATCAAGTGGAAGGATTTTTTTTTACCCTTTCTTTCAAAATTAAACCTTCATTTTCCAAAGTGGGCGTTCATACATTAAAATGTGGAGTTTTTACTTTAGATACTTCAGTGGACCTATATTTATTAAGCTTAATAAACTGATGTTTTTATTTACTGTATGCTGAACAATTGTTCACATACTTTCTCATTCCATGTCATCCAGCTCTGCCTTCTGATGATGTATTAGAGGGGAGAGAAATAGTTCTGTAGTGGGGTGATATATTTTCTGTAGTTTGCAGCAGATTTTATTACAAAGTAACCAGAATGCAGCATAGTCAGTCACTCAGTCAGACAATAAATAAACATAAATGCAGCTATATTCAAGTGAAAAGTTTATACACAGCTTAGCATGCAGTGAACTAAAACAGATATGAGACTAATAAATCTTTCACCGTCAATGGGCTTTAGGGAGGAAACTATCAATGTGTGAATCAACTCAATGACAGAGTAACTGTACAGTATATGTCTGTATGTTACACCACAGCAAATTAGTGCTGAAAAGAAAATATTTGGAATAATTTACACATCTGTGAAAATGAAGACGCAGTAAAAGTGATCATTCCATAGTAGACAACTGTTTATTACCCTTTTTAATTTCTCCAAGTCTTTTGGGTTTCTAATACCATGATGGGAATGGATCCCATTCCTAAGTAAAAGTATGATTAAAGTTCTTGAAATTTTGTTTCAGTCTTTGATGTTAGCAAGAAGTGCCCTTTGCAGTACCGCAACGTGCCGAGTACTGACTCCTTCTGCAATTCATATGGAGTTACATGTACCAGTAACAACATATCTAAGCACGAATTTGCTCCTACTACTATTTGAACTGTCTGAGTATCCTTCTTCCACACTGCCCTCACTTCTGCCTGCAAATCCTGGTATTTTATGACTTTGTATCTCTCTTTCTACACAAGACACTGTAGTCACTGGGTGCAGCAATTTGAATGATCAATGCTACTTTTGTCTTCTTTTCATGGAATACAAAGCTGGTTTTCTCGCATATATTTTTTGAACTATTGGTTATGGGTGATTCCATCTGATATAAACCATCATTTTCTATAATATTTTGTGGCTTATATTTGCAATGTTTTTCTTCAGTATTATAATGTTTGCACAATCCTCAATGCAACAGTCTTGCCACATTATTATGCCTTTCAGTATACAGTCCTTCTGCCATTAGTATATCAAAACCAGCAACAAGATGTGCAACCATTTTCAATACTGTTTTACAAAACCTAAATCAGTCTGTTTTCCCCACATGTTCAATGGACTTTGCAAACCAACATGTACATAGTGCACTCTCTTGGGCTGTCAACATTAATCTTTCATCTTTTGGTTTAAATTCACTTCTTGTTAACCAATCCTGCGTTCAATCCTGATCAACAGGAGGTTGTTCCAAAGTTTCCTATACTTGCAACTATATTTATACATTTTACACATTTCTTGCCTACCCATCTGATCCTTCATCTTATATTCGTTCTTTTATTTTTTGGCACATTCAGTTGCTGCCTGATTTTTATCTACTTCTAGTTTGATTTCCATTCCCGCTTAACACTGCTATGCTTCTGCTAAACTAAGCAGGGAAGTCATTTTAGACTTATTCTCCTCATGTTTTAAAACTTTAACTACTTCTGGGTCTTGAGAGGTCAGCAGATATGTATGCAGTCCTACTACTGCATATCTGTACATGTAATCAATACATTTTCAGGAGACCCATACCTACTTCAGAACAGGGAATATATTACTTTTAAAATAGGAGATGGACAACTGGATGTGTACTTGTAAATTTGTCCCTAGTATTAAAGGCCTGGCCCTCCATAAAAAAGAAGGCAAGGCTTAAAGGTGGGTACCTTGTGTCTAAGTTGCCTCATAACTCCTGCAAGCCTATAAGGATTATGAAGTACCCATACCACAGTGACAAAGAAAATTAAAACAAGAAAAGTGTCAGTAAATTCAGATATCATCATTTCCATTAATGAAGACAGCAAATGGCCTTACAGACTTTGACCTCTTTTAGGTTCGTAGGTGAATATTAGGCTAGCTGCCCTGAAAGGCCATTTTGAGCCTAGTCAATATCTCAAGGTCAGAATCCAACCCTGTATCTTGTGTCTATGAGGTGAATACATTAACCATTGTGCCAAACCCACACTATTATCCACACAATCTGGCTCCCAGGCAGCCTTAGTGATCATCTCTTTACATTCCATTCCTCCTTAGGCAATGTACCTATCTACCTAAACCCAATACTTACCAACTAATTAGAAACAAAAGAACTTTAACTCCAATATCTTCTTAGCCACTGTAAACCAATGTAACTAGGAACCACTTAGACAACTCCCCCTAGAGGATGCTGTCCAATATTTTAACTCTACCTTTCTAGATAACCTAAACACACAAGCACCCCCTAGATTCATAAGAATCAAATCATACTAAATCATTACTAAAACAAAGGGGCAAAGCCTGGAATCTCACACAAACAAGAGGAACACAATCCACAAAACAAACCTATCAGGAACTTAGAAATAAGGCAAAAAGACAGATAAAACAGGGCAGAATACAGTATTATCATGAGGTACAAAGTAAACACAAAAACAACCCCAGAAATTCCGGTCAGTCATTAATAAAATACTCCAACCTGGTAAAGCTAGCACTCCCTCCCCAACCACAGACAATCCAGACAACATAGTCACCCAATTTAACAAATACTTCACTAAATCCATTTCAGTCCTCTCTATCAGTCACTTCCCCACCACCACAAATACTGAACCTATATCTCAAAACAGTAAAAACAAACAAATATCTCATAACGATGATAACACATTCTCTATTCAACCAGTCCCAGCTGACCTAATAAACTTAAAAAAAAACGCCACTGATAACCTTCCCTCTGACTTTCTCAAAATTGCTGCCAACAGTATTGCTTACTCTGAATCTCTCCTTATCAACAGATCCATTTCTCAACACCAAGTCCCTACAATTTGGAACACATCATACATAATTCCACTTCACAAAGGAGGCAATTCTACTTACATATCCAACAATTAACCAATAGCTATCTTGTCCCCGCTGTCAAAAATACTACAGAAATGGATACATGTACAATTAATAGACTACCCACAAAATCACAATTTTCTATCCAATACCCAACATGGTTTCCACCCTAACCACAACACCACCACTGCTTTACTATCGTTCACCAACACACTCAACCAACACCAAAACAATGGTCATATTGTATCCGCTGTCTTTCTTGATCTATCAAAGGCCTTTGACAAGGTCTCTGACACCAAACTAATTGAATCACTCTCTGAACTGAATATAAGCCCACCAACCCTTTCCCATTTCCATGACTACCTTACTGGACGCCACCAAGTAGTACTATGGCAACAAAACCTCTCTCATCTACTGCCACTTACCCTTGGGGACTCCCTTTTCTCCAACTTAATAGCTAAAACCTGGAATAATCTGCTTTATGTTTTACCAGGTCCTCTGCTTTTCTCTATCTTTACTAATTAGCTCCATAGATCTGCACCACAAGCCACTGTGAATCAATACGCAGATGAATCCACTTTGATCTGCTCAATTCCCACTATGGCAGACTTACAGTCACTTACACAAGAATCCTTTACTGCAGTAGAATCTTGGTTAAGCAATGCACAATTAATTTTGAATCCTAATACAACTAAACTTATGTTTTTCCATTCTACCAGGACAACAACATCCCACCTTCCTCCCTTTTAATATCACATCCAAAAACCACACTATCATCTCACCCATATGCCACACTAATCTCCTGGGTGTCAAACTATAACTAAAGTTCACAAAAAAACTTTGATTGTTATATAGAAATAAACAGTATCTTACAAATTCAACCAAAACTACAATAGCTCAAACACACCTCATCTCAACTCTCCTTTACGTCTCTCCTATTCTCACTAACCTCCGAAAAACAGACCTGACAAAGCTAGAGTCCTGCTATAACAAAATTGCTAAGTTCACCACAGACTCTCCTTTCAGGACACATCACTGCACTTAAACAACTCGAGTGGCTAGAACTCCCACAACTCTTACTCTACAATCAACTAATCATGGCCCCTAAGATGCTCTACCAACCACATAAAGCCCCAGCCCTTGTTAACCTAATACATCACTACGTAAACAACATGACCCTCTGCTCTAATAATAAACCCCTACTAAGCATAAGCAAATCCAATAACAGTGCTGGGGACTCCCTTTTCTCCAACTTAATAGCTAAAACCTGGAATAATCTGCTTTATGTTTTAAATTCCAATACCAATCTACCCCATTTCAAAAGAGCACTAAACTCACCTAACTTCTGCATGGCTATGTTCCTGCAACAATCCAGGATGATCTCTTACTCTACCTCCCTAGCACTTATCCTCTAACCTTAAGAATCCCATAACTCTACTCACTCATCCTATAAACTGTAATACTCTCTTTTACCTTGCAATGACATTGCCATCTCACTTGCACTGTTGCATAAATGTATATTACATGTTATGCTTACTAAGTATGTTCATCTGTGGATCAAACTGCAGCCTGAGATTGTTATACTCCTGTTGATCACTAGGTAAATATTCTGTGTGTTCATTATTTGCCAGTATCTAAAAACATGATGTATTCCTGTATTAATAATCTTGTACAACAATGCATATGTACATTTGTGCTTGTAATGTGTTACTGTTGCATCTATTATTTGATGTGGAGCTTTTCTCCAAGGGCCTCCGCTGAAAAAGGACTTGTGTCCAGTTGGACTTTCTCAGTAAACAAATGTAATACAAATAAATAATAAAATAAAAACAAACCCATGCTGGCTGACTCAAGCAGGGTCATTTCACCTGGCATCAAGTCTGGTGTTATCAGACATTCTTGGTTCCTTAATATCTTCCCCAAGCTCTTATAAAAGTGTAAATTTGTTAAAAGTCTTAATGTCTGTCTATAAAGGTTTCTAATGAGCACTAGGTCCAGGAAATGTTGCCACAGCCTTAGATCTACAGGTGGCTTTTACCCTTTTCCTCTTCAGGGAGAATTACTGGGTACCTCAGGAATAGCTTGCCCCAATTTTTTTTTAATTCTTGCAGCAGGCAATCATCTGCTACAACATCCTCTTCTAGTTCAGTCAGTCTACTTGACCACCTTAAGCTTTACCCTGTGCTCTACCCAACCCATGCCAAGGGCAAATAAGAAGATCAAGGATGCTGGTGCAGTTTCATACTGCTGAGTAGTGACTATGTCCTAACTCACTACCCCACGGTATTCTTTCAAGCCCACCTATGGCTGCCTTCTCTAGATAAATGTATATTTCAGTGCACTTGCAACCTACTGACTAAGTGTCACACTACATGCAGCATGGAGCTGTTCATGCTGCTGCTGCAGTGAGCCAGACTACCTCCCTTCCCACAGGATGGACAAAAGCTAGTGTTGGTTGTTCACTCACATCCTCTTTGCCTGATATCTCCAGCTCCTGTACTGCTAAGTCAAACACAGGTCATGTGTTGTGTAGTCTGGGCTTTATCTCTCTGCACCACATTGCTGAGTCACAGCTTGTGCCACTCTTAATATTCACCTGAGTGTCAATCACTTCCCAGGTTTGAGCAAAGTCTCTAGGAGGGGCCTGAAAGTTCCTGTTGGCAAAAGTCTCTATAAATGCATGAGCATTATCAAATGTCCTCTATTGGCCTATGTAAGCTATGGAAAGCAGGGCAGGAAATTTAAGTTGGCACTGGATCTCCATTTCTGTTACCCTCCTCGTGACAGCCAGAAACACAGCTTTTCACTAGATGGGCCCTGCACTGGATATGTCCAAACAGATAAGCCTAGCTTCACAGCCATGATGGCCTCCAAAGGAGTTAATTAGGGGGTTGACAATAAGTAGGCATACAATCCAGAGACAACAAAAGCACTTCATAAGAACCAGCACCCTTGAACTGATCAGGGCCACTGAGCACCAGTAACATGTTTCTGGCATCCCTTTCTACCTCCTCTTTCTTTCTAAGAGGAAGGTCGGAGGAAAAGATCTGAATGTTGGCTCTGTGGATCATGTTAAGGCTTCAAGTCTCTTCAGTTCCAGGTACTCAGAAATGGTACAAAGCCTTTTCCTAAGTGCTTTTTGAGTGAAGCCCTAACAGATTTCACAGTTTTTGATAACATGAACTGCACTTTAAACAGAACACACAGTAGTCATGGTAGTCCTTATGTGGAATTTGTCTGTTAAACCAAACCTATCATTTCATAGGTATAAATCCTAGAAGTGCAACAGCACTAAACAAGTGTACCACCTATAAAATTAGGGAAGAAAAACTAGCTCCTCAATGGGTATTTAATCTGTTCTGAACTCTGGAAGCACATGGAGGATAATATGAACTAATTCTGTCACAAAATGCACACACATCTGTACTCGTGTACTGCAGCAAGAAAGTTCTGAAATGACCTAGGCAGATGTCCATCTTATACTGGCATTCTTAGATGTACCATGGGTTGGACATATGCCATGTTAAGGTGGAAGGATCCTTGGATCTGGAAATCATGCTGGATATACACAGAACACCTAGTGGCTAAGCTTCAACAGTAAGGGCTATTGCAATAGTGATCTAAAAGAAAAACATCATAGCTTTTCTCTTGATAAATAAGGCCATTGCTATAGTCTGGGGCAAGCCTCACATGACTCATGCCACTCGAAAGTTGTCACCCAGCTCTCTCGACCTTTACAGTATTTTCACTGTCATTACAATATTACAGATAAAAATTAAAACACCTGGGTAGGCTGGCACTGGAATTTTTTCAGGATGCCCTATGAGCCCTCTCTACAATCAGCAAGTTGTATATTTGAAGGAAGAAAAAGAAGGATAAAGTTCTCCAGAGGTATAAATGCACTCCCAGTTAAAATCACTACCGTGGTTAGTAGAACAATTATCGTGAAATACTGGTAGAGCAAACCAAGGCACAAAATCAATAAAAGTATCATAAAAACGTTTTATTTATCTAAGCGCTTTCACGGTTTAAGCTTGCCGCTTCATCAGACATTCTAAAACTATTTTAACTGTTGCATTTTAAAGAATTCTCTTGCGAATAGCAACACATTAACAATCATTGTTTAATTGATCTATTAAAGAGACATGCCATGTTTGACGAACATACATATATATATATATATATATATATATATATATATATATATATATATATATATATATATACACTAAAACATAAATAAAATTATATACATAAAAATACAAATATACAATTACAAAACACTTCATAAGAACCTAACATGTAAACCATATATTCTTTTATTTAAACCTACTATTTTTTAAACCTCCTGTTCTTTAAAATAGGCTTGATGCATATTTTATCGTTCAGCCCTCTACCTTTATTACCTCTCATTCTAATTATCCATCTCAGTTCAGTGGATTCCACCTTATTCTCTATATCACCCCCACGAACATTATCATAGATTACCTCCAAAACCATGAATTTAAAATTATGTGAGGTACTACTTATATATACTAACTTATATATACTAACTCCGAGATCGCACAAACACAACACAAAAGCTCACTCACACACGCACATTCTCCAATCCCTCACACACACTCTAACTCCCACTCAAAACCCTTACAAAACACTCACTTACCTGACATAACACCTACATCCAAACACGGCACCGTGCACCAACAAAACACAAACCCGGACATTAAATAGCGCAACTTCATAACCGCAAATTCGACATATTTTCAACATACGTCAAATTCGCGATTATGAACGTTCGCTATTTTGAACATTCGACTTTATAGCTTTGAGATACTGAAATTTGACATTTCAGTATTTCGATGTTATAAAGTGAACCCATATATATATATATATATATACATATATATGTTCGTCAAACATGGCATGTCTCTTTAATAGATCAATTAAACAATGAATGTTAATGTGTTGCTATTGGCAAGAGAATTCTTTAAAATGCAACAGTTAAAATGGTTTTAGAATGTCTGATGAAGTGGCAGGTTTAAGCCGTGAAAGTGCTTACATAAATAAAACGTTTTTATGATACTTTTATTGATTTTGTGCCTTGGTTTGCTCTACCAGTATTTCACGATAATTGTATATTTGAAGGAACTTACTTATTTCTTACTTGCTTATTTATTGTTTGTTGCCAGATGGGTGGGACTGGTCATTGGACCCTTTTCAGTCATGACTTATTTGCTTCAGGTACAGGTATGTATAACAGAACATAAAGCATAAAAAGAAGCTATGTACTCTAAGTTCCATCTGTGTTGTCCATTTTCATTTTTCCTCAACTGTTGGGTTCAGATCTGAATCTTGGATCTGACTAGGCCACTACAACAGCTCATGGTAACCAAAAAGCTCTCGACCTTCTTCCTTACCCAAATGCACCAACCCCTAACATACCCCAGATCTTGTTTGCTGATGTTACTTGAAGTGGTATCAGTCAATATCCATATATAAAGATACCTAAAAATGCATATGTCCTACAGAGGGAACTATATTTGGAGCTTAATCATAAAGGACAGCTGTGTCCTTACAATGTCTCATTCTTCCAGAAGTTTGTTGAAATAAGGGATGGGGGCTCATGGGTGGGAAGTTGAGGAAGAATGAAAATGAACAACACAGGTGGAACACTATGGTGAGTACATAAATTCTTTATCTGATGTTGGCAATTTTCATTCTATCCTCAACTGTTGGGACAGAGTTCCCAGCTACCTAAAACCCCAAGTGGACTCTAAGGAAGGATATTCCTGAGCACAGTTGAGCTAAAAGCTGATATACCCCTCAAAACCAGATCCAGTTTGTGATGAGTGATAAAGATAGGGGGATTTGCCCAGGTTGCAGCTGCACATATGCCATCCATGGAAGCTCTGGACAGAAAGACTGAAGAAGTTGCCATGGACCTAGTTGAATGGGCTCTTACAGGTTTTGATAAGGTTAGACCCAGTTTGTTACAGATTAAAGAAATACAATCCATCAGCCATATGGTTAGCATTACTTTTACCACTGGCTTTCCCAATTTCAAATCTGCAAAAGAAACAAACTGATCTGTCTTTTTGATTTTCTTTTGTTCTATGTAAATAAAAACATAATTATCTGTCAACATCCAATAAATACAACATATATTCACCTTTGTTTGTAAATTTAGGAAAGAACACTGTCATATTAATGGACTGACTGATAGTGGATTCTGGCACCACCTTGGTGAGGAAAGACGCATTGGTTCGTAATGTGACTCTGTCCTTATGAAAAATCAAGTAGGGAAGTTTGGATGATAAGACTTGAAGTTCTGAAATTCTTCTAGATGAGGAAATTGCCATTAGAAAGACAGTTTTCCAAGTCAGGAATTTAAGGTCACATTTCGCTGATGGCTCAAAGGGGAGAATAATTAAGGCTTGCAGTACCAATTTCAAATCCCATGGTGGAGTAGGGTCTTTATACGGGATTCCTCAAAAAAAGAGTGCCTCTTACGAATGCTTTACAAAGTTTAGAAGAGGCCACAGAAGAATTTTCAAATCCAGTATGAATATTAGATATTGCTGCCAATTGAACCTTAACGGTAGAGGAGCTCGCCTCCTCATTAAAGATCAAAGCTAAAAATTCAAGTATATGTATCAGAGCTGAAAAGAGGTCATTATGTTTTTGCTGTGTCCAGCAAACAAACCTTTTCCATTTACTTGTATAAAGCTTTCTTGTTAAAGGTTTATAGAAAGATAAAAGCATATGATGAACAGGTGAAGACAGCATAATTTGTCTGGCTATTATCAGAATTGCAGAAACCATTCTGTTTGCCTGAGGTTTGAGATATCCATATGAACCATGTCTGTCGAATGTGACAGAAAATGTGGAATTGGATCCAGTATCCAAGGTTGGCAAAAAAGATGAGGCTACAGGAAGGGGAAAAAAAATCTGACAAGGCCAGTAAGGTGCAATGAGGATGACTTTGCTCTTCAATCTGGCAGCTTTCTGCAAGAATTTTGGAATCAGAGAAATTAGTGGGTAAGCATAAAGCAGACTGGGAGGTCAATCATGAAGTAGGGTGTCCTTTGGTGACCCCCCCCAAGGAGGAATTAGGGCAAAGAAGCTGCTGCATTTGTTGTTTAGGGGAGAAGTAAAAAGATTTCAACAAGGCTGTCCCCATCAGCAGAAAATCACTTCTGCCACTTTCCTGTTGAGGGAGCACTCGTGAGGTAGAAGAATGGACCTGCTCAACTTGCCTGCTACCACGTTTGATTTTTCCCAGAATGTGCATTGCTATGAGAAAGTGGTTGGATGAGATCATCCACTGTGACACTTGAGTGCTTCTCGACACAAGGGATATGATCTGGTCCCTCCTTGTTTGTTAATGTACCAAACTGCTGACATATTGTCCATTTGAATTGCAACTGTTCCTAAAGGGAGAGCATCCTGGAAGGCCTGTAAAGCTAAAAGCACCACTCTCATCTCCAGGACATTGATATGCAAGGTGGTCTTGTCAGGGGGACCAAGTGCCTTGGACAGTTCTCATCAGAAGTGTCCCCCTGACCCAATCTGGGGAGTGTCCATGGTCACTATGGCCGTGAGCTGAGGGAAAATGAAAGGACGGCCTTGCACAACTTGTCTGAATGAATCCACCACCAGAGGTACCTCTTGCATGCCTGAGTGATCCTTATTCATTTTGACATGCGCTGGTAAAGAATGGACAACTGTGTTGCTAGCATCCATTGAAGAATTCTTATATGAAACCTTGCTAGAGGAACTATTATGGCAGCTGACATTGATCCAAAGGCCTGAAGGATTATCCGGGCTGAAACATTGGTACTGCAAATTATTCTCTTGACTTGGAATGTTATAGTCTGTTCACATGAGAGAGGAAGAGAAGCTGTCATTGATTTTGTGTTGAAAACTGCTCCTATGAATTCCAAAATTTGAGTTGGTTGCAGGTGAGACTTGTCATAATTTATGGTTATCTCAGATGAAAACAAATCTGCAGAACCTGATCCCTTGCCCTGATTAGCAGATGCCTGGTCAGGGCGGTAATGAGCCAGTCATCTAGATATAGAAATACACATAATCCCTGCGGTCGCAAATGAGCTGTCACCACTGCCATGCATTTGGTAAACACCCTGGGGGCTGTGTTGAGGGCAAAGGGCAGTGAGCTGAACTCATAATGACCGGCTCCCAGCCGGAAGCGTAAATACAGTCTGGATTGTTTGTTCATTTTTATGTGATAGTATGCATTCTGAAGATCTATAGAGAACATCCAGTCATCCTTTCCCAGAAAGGGTATAATGGACTGAACTGCGACCATCCAAAACTTTGTATGTTGAACTGATTTGTTCAAAGTGCTGAGATCCAAAATTGGTCGCCAGTCCCCTGTTTTACCTGGCAGTAAAAAGGATCCCGAGTAAATTTTGGATTCTGTCGGGTGTGGTGCGACCTCTTGGATGATTCTTTTGTCTAGTAGCTTTTGCATCTGTAGTGCTGCTTCTTTCCAATGAATGGGTGGAACACTGGGAATTTTGCGCACAGTTGGAGGTGGAAGGGAAAAGGGAATTATATAACCTCTGGAAATAATCCTCTGCACCCAAGTATCTTCTGTTATGTCTTGCCAGGCTCTCTGGTGCATGGATAGTCAACCCCTGATTGTCTCCAGAGGGGGACAATTGGGCCTCCTTTCAGGAGCACTGGTAGGGTCCATCAGAGAAGGAATCCCTGGACACCTGGTTTTGTGGGCCTCCTCTGCCACAAGGGCGTCGTTGTCCATTAGAGTTCCCCCTCTGTCCCTAGAGAAACTTCTTCCATGTGTGTCCTGAAAAGAACCCTGGACTTCTTGAGCCACATTTTCCAACCACCTCGTTGATTCATAGAAAAGGATCTTTGAGAGGTCTAAAAAAGTACGTCCACTGCGGAGTGGGTCTTTCCATACTTCTCATACCTGGATAATGTGTCCTTCACTTTGGGGCCTAACAAAGAACTGCTCTCAAAGGGATTACTGACAACTGGGGACTTGAATGGCTCTGTAAAATTACATAACCGCATCCAGGCATACATCTTGATGGATATGCCTGAACTCGCTGTCCTTGAGGCACCCTTGGCCGCATGCGAAATAAGCCACATGGATGAATTTGCAATAGACTAGAGGGTATCCAACAGAGAGGCCACAGGCAATTGGGCCTCAGTAGAAATGGACCGAGAAAGGGTATCTGAAAGTTCTTTGATCAAGTCCCTTTGTATCCTAGTAAAATGTACCAAATAGTTCAGCCACCTAAGAACAAAGGTCACTGAAGCCTAGACACACTTTCTAAATCTGTCCATTGCCGTACATTCCCTGTTAGGGGGTTGAACAGATGAACTTTGTTCAGCAAGTTCCCTCTTGGTGGCATCTGCACAACACCAGTATCGACTGGCGTCCTCTTACTCCAAAATTTCTTCCCCACAGGTGGAGGCAAAATCCTATCTGGCCTCTTGGGTACTGGCTCAACTAGGTCAGACTCCTTCCACACATGCCGAGAGACCAAATCAATGAGCTCGTCAGCAGATTCATAGGTAGGTATTAGGCTATCTGCCCGAGAGCATTTATAAGCCTAGCCAGAGTGTGTCAGCTTTCGCCGCCCCATTAATTAATTAACTGAGCCTCTGTCAAGCAGAGCCAATAAAGTGATCCAGGGGTGTATTTTCTGTTACCCATCCACTCATCAAGGTTTCTCTTGAAGAGTATTAGTGAGGGGCTCTGCCTAATGTAGATAGGAATTTTGTTCCAAAGCATGGGGAGTCTCTGTGACAGGAATCTATCCCTCCAGCATGTTCTATTTATTGTTGTGGCGAGGTTTAGCTCACTAGAGCGCATGGCTCACAGTGACTTGGATTTCTTTAGGTGGAGCATGTCCATCAATTCTGAGTTCGACATGGCTTTGTAAGTCAGGCAGAGATCACCTCTGAGTAAGCGATATGCCACTGAGTACAGCCAGGGTTTTTTCAGTCGGTCTGCATAGAACATATGTTTGTGGCCAGTAATCCTCTTGGTGAGGTACTTTTGTGGTCTTTCCAGCTGTTGGAAGTGTCTTGTGAGGTACATCCCAAATGGGGCATTGTACTCTATGATGGATCTAATGAGTGACGAGTAGAGGGGCACTATAACCTCTTTATTTCTAGATTCAAACTCTTTAGTAATTAGATGGGCCACAAATGATTTCCTAACTTCTTTGGCAATATGATTGTCAAAGGAGAGATTACTATCTCCCTGGGTCCCCAGATCTCTTACTACCTCTTCTCTATTAAGGGGGCTGCCATCTATGTGGTAATTCGTGGGTGTTTTGTTTTTCCCAAATGGGATGACTATGCATTTTTTGGCATTTAGCTTGAGGCCATGACTTTGACACCAGGTGTCCGTCTCAGTACGGCCTTTATGGAGGATGTCCGTGTCAGCTGGAGAGTCAATTATGGCTACCAGTTTGCAGTCATACATGAACTTGGTTAGCCATAGTCCTTCTGTGTTTGCCTGTACTTCTGAGAAGTATATGCCGAACAGTAGGGGTCCCAGGACCGAGCCTTGCAGGACACCACTTGTGACTGGTTTAGAGTCGGATCTAGAGCCTGCTATTCTTACCGCGTGAGTTCTGTCTGTAAGCCAGTTGGCAAACTATCTTGTAATGTAGGGGTTTATGTTCAGGCTGGTGAGTTTTTCTGTAATACCCGAGTGAGGAATGGTGTCAAATAGCTTGGCGAGGTCAAGGTAGGCTGTGTGAACCATCTTTTCCTCGTCTATGGCCTTGGTGACTGACTCAAAGAAGTCAGCCAGGTTTAATAGGCATGATTTGCCCTTAACAAAGCAAAACTGAGTCGGGTCAAGTGTTTGGAGGTTCCCAATGTCTTTGTTAATGAGTTCCATGACGATGTGCTCCACAGCCTTGCAGACCAGGCTAGTCAGGATTACGGAGCGATACTTACGAGGGTCAGTTGTGGCCCCTCCTTTGTGGAGCGGAATAACCATTACTGTGCGCCATTCTCTGGGCACGTAGCCTGTGAAGAGGCTGAAGTTGAACAGCGTGTTTAGGTGGGGGTCTAGTTCATTCTGTAGTTCATGCAAGATGCATCCTGAGACACCATCTGGCCCCACTGACACTGTGTTTTTGGCTTTTGAAACGGCTGTTTTCACCTGTATGTCTGTGATTTCCGGGACACTACACTTTTCCAGTATTGTTTCGGGCCCTTTTGGAGGTGAGAAGGGGTGAAGTTTGCACTGAATCTATCTGCCAGGATGTTGGCAATATCAGTAGGTTCAATATATTTTGTGCTATTTTGCAATAGCTCAGAGCTTATCTGTGAGTTGCCACTTAGATTCCTGACATAGCTAAAGAAGGCTTTGTGGTTATCTTTTGAATCCTTGGCTATTTTTCTTTCGAAGTTAGCCTTGGATGATTTTATGAGGGAACTTAGTTTCTTACTAATACTGATCAGGGATGTCTTTTCTTCTTGGGATTTGCTTTTTTTCTGAACTAGTTTCCTCCTTTTATTGTATAACCTGTTTATGGCAGGGGTCCACCAGACTGGTTTCCTTCTCTTACGGGAGGAAGTCTTGGTTTTGCTAGGGATGGCACAATCCATACATCCTTGTAGGTGCTCACAGAGTGCATTTGTAAAGGATTCTGTATCTTGGGCAGCGTTATCCTTTAGCGTGGGGGCTGTGAAACTTACCACCTCTGTCTTAAGTAAGGTGAAATTTGCTTTAGAAAAGTTTTTCACTGTGGTTTCCTTGGTTGGGGGTGGTGGTGGGGTGTGGACATCCAGAGTGATTAGTTTACGGTCTGATCTAACCAGTGACATGTTGACCTCCGGTGCAGAACACCTGTCGCCCATGTTGTTGATGATCAGGTCTAATATGTTTTCACCTCTGGTAGGGGAGTTTACCAGCTGATCCAGGGCGTTTGAGTTGATAAATTCCAAGAAGCGCTGAGCCTGGGAGTTTGTACTCGAGTAGTTTTCCCAGTTAATAGTAGGGTAATTGAAATCGCCCAATATCAGGGTGCTCAGTGGGACCTTCATGTTTTCCAGTGTCTCCAGAAAGGCACAGTGCTGGTCCTGGGTCATGGAGGTTGATCTGTAGCAGGCCACAATTTGCATTGCAGATTTGCCCGATGTTAGTTGCACATGGATGATCTCAGAGGTATCATGCTGCGCCATTAACCTGGAGGTGTAGGTATCCTTGATGAATATGGATACACCCCCTCATTTTTTGTGTTTCGGTCCGTGTTCTGTGGCTGAAATGTGTGGTATGAGTTGTATACCCGGTAGTGCTGGAGTGCTCTCTGGAGCCTTGAACCAGGTTTCAGTTACTGCACAGATGTCGACGTTCTCCATACCAAGTAGTGCTTTGAGCGCATGCATTTTGAGATTTAAACTCCTGGTGTTGAGTAGTATAACCCTCATTTTTTTATTTGTGCTGTTTATGGAGGTGAGTTTGACTTTTGAGCCTTGCCTAAAAAAGGCACTATGGGGGCAGCAAGAGCCTTGGCCAGTATTCGAAAGGCTAGGGGTGATAGGTGCAAGCCATCTCTTGCGAAGCAACGCAGCTTGTTGAGCATGTCGTCCCAGGCTGACAGACTGGATCCCCTTTGAATGACACCAGAAGCTTAGCCAATTGTTGAAACTGATCATTTTTTCTTTATACTGAGGTATCATTCTTGGTGAGGGCAGGACGCTACTCAGGGTCAGGGTCATACCTGCCTGGGCTACATGATCAGAGAGCTCTTCCATGTCTCTTTTCATGTAGTCCAGGGAGGTATGTCTCAGGTCATTCACACCAACATGAACAATGACAGAGTCATATTTGTACTTGTTCTGGAGTGACCCAAGTGCTCAAGTTATGTGGCGGATTCTGGCTCCCGACAGACAGCTAACAGTAACCTTCTTGTCCAGCCTAGTGAGTGGGACGTCAGTGTGCCTGACTATAGAGTCACCTATTACTAGTGTGTTAGGTATGTTATTTCGCCTTAAGGGCTGTGATTGTGCAGCACACTGATTTTGTGTTTTATGTGTTGTCTGGTTTATGATGGGAGGTGCAGGTTTTTTGGGTGTCTGCTTTGGAGCTCTCGGATGCTTTTGCAGGTTTTTATTTAGAGCTTCTGAGTATGATTTAGTGTATTTATGTGTATTTTTTGCCAGTGCTGGTTTAGTAAGTCTATGTGAGGCTGGAGTTGGGGTGCAAGTATTAACCTTCTCCTCATGACTGTATGTTCCAGTCTTGGGTGGAGAGACCTTAGCCTCCAGTATGGCTGTATAATTGCATCTCTCGCATATGTTAGTGTTTTGTGGTAGGACGGAAGGGTTGTCTGTGTACATGAGGCAATTGTAACATTGCCTCAGGCTACCCAGGTTCACCAGCTGGACTGCAGAGTACACCTGAAGTTGCCCTTTGGTCATGCCTGAATAGTAGGGTGAGCTGCTTAGTCGCTTTGTCGGTGAGGGGTGGATAAAGAGCCTTACCCTACTGGGCAATCAGGTGTTGGGGTATATTAGTGCTTGCTATTAGGTCTGAGCAAGTGCTGGACTGTAGGATGCTTTTTGAATGCTTAGTTTGAGAGACTAGTTTCAAGGGAAAAACTGAAGAGGAGACTTAGTGGAGCCAAGAATAATTTAACCATAGCTAACCGGTTCTGCCCGGCACGCAAAACCGTGCAAACGTGGTTTTTAAACTACTAACTTCTCCCTCCAGGGACAGATGGCTGCTCAAAGTTCCCCTCTCTCACAGGTGAACAGAGAAACTTCCCTCTATCCAAGTAAGGTATGGGCAACTCAGAAACGTGTAACACAGCCCTAAATTCAGCACTATCCTGAAAACTGGACTATACTAGCTTAAAAGGGTGGGAAACAAGGAATGTTTTTTTTTTTTAAAGATAAGGCAAAACCAATAAAAAGTACACTTAAAACAGCTTTTAACGACTACAAGCAATCAGAAAAGGCTATCGTACTTTAGTGTGTAGCCTACAACAGTTAAACAAATTATTTAAACAAAAAACTAATTTTTAAAAGTGCAGGCAGTCAGATAAGTACAATATGTAAAAAAACAAGCTTTTAAATCAAAATAAATGCTGGAAAATCAGCGTTTAGGCAGCAAACAGTTAAGTACAGAAAGAAAATACAAAAAACTGATACTTAATCACTCCAAAGACTCTGTTTTAAGCTAGAAGGCTTGTATCAGTTTAAGGCTTTCTAGTGCTTTCCAGTAGGTTAGTTACAGGAACAATGGGAAACAAGCGCAGATGTGGAGTACCCCAGGAGGTAAATGGGCCAGCTACAAAGACCTCCAGAAATGCTGACTCCTCCAGTGAAGAGCTGCTGGGGATTCAACCTCCTCTCTGTTTCAGGATCTCAAGGATGTCTCTAAATGAGATGTCTTCTGGAGGTGATGATGGGGATCCTTCACCCTCGTCATAATCAGTATCCTCAGTGACTGACTGTTGTGGAAAGTCCAGGAGCCTCCTCCTACACTTTCTCTTCCTAGGGACTTCCTCAGTGGGGTGCTCTGGGGAAGTGTCAGAAGAGACTAGGTTCATAGGTTGGTACTAGGCTATCAGCCCTAGAGCCTATACAAGCCTAGCCATAACAATTCCCTGGCTATTACTTACCACACTATTTACTTCCCTGGACCCCTGTCTAGCAGGGCGACTGACGTGATCCCCGGTGTGAATTTCCTTTCTCCCATCCAATCATCAAGGTTCCTTTTGAAGAGGGCCAAAGAGGCACTCTGTTTGACATGTATGGACAATCTATTCCAGAGTCTGGGGAGTCTCTGGGTCAGGAACCTATCCCTCCAGCATGTTTTGTTTATTGTGATGACAAGGTTTAGATCCCTGGAGCGTGTGGCTCTGAGGGATTGGGATTTCTTTAAGTGTAACATGTCCAACAGCTCTGGGTTTGACATGGCCTTGTATGTTAAGCAGAGATCGCCTCTGAGTAGACGATATGCGAGAGAGTATAGCTGGACTTTTTTAAGGCTGTCAGCATAGGGCATCTGCTTTAGGCCTGTGATTCTTTTAGTGAGGTATTTCTGCGGCCTTTCCAGTTGTTGTAGATGTCTTGAGAGGTACATACCAAACGGGGTGTTGTATTCTATAATGGGTCTAATGAGGGATGAGTACAGTTGGACAATGACCTCCTTTTTTCTGGATGAAAAGCCCTTAGTGATGAGGTGTGCCACATAGAAGGATTTCCTGACTGTTGTGGCGATGTGGTTATCAAAGGTGAGACCACTGTCCACCTGTTTCCCTAAGTCTCTTATCACGCTTTCGGTGTTTAGTATACAGCCACCTATATGGTAATTCACGGGTACATGTTTTTTCCCAAAGGGGATAACTATACATTTCTTGGCATTGAGCTTGAGCCCATGGCTCTGGCACCAAGCATCTGTTTCTGTAAGGTCCTTTTGTAGAGTATCCACATCATTTGGGGATTCAATAATGGCTCCCAGTTTGCAGTCATCTGCGAACTTTGTTAGCCAGAGTCCCTTAGTGTTGGCCTGTACTTCAGCGAAGTAGATGCCAAACAAGAGCGGTCCCAGGACTGAACCCTGAGATACTCCACTTGTCACTTGTCTGGAGCTGGATTTGGAGTCGGCTACCTTTACAGTGTGGGTTCTATCAGTAAGCCAGTTAGCAACCCATTGGGTGACGTAGGGATTAATGCCCAGCTTAGTAAGTTTATCTATGATTCCAGAGTGGGGGATGATGTCAAAGGTCTTGGTAAGGTCTAGATAGGCTGTGTGGACCACCTTACCCTTGTCCATGGCTCTGGAGACTGATTTGAAGAAGTCAATCAGGTTCAGGAGACAAGATCGGCCCTTCACGAACCCAAACTATGAAACCCTGCTGGGTGGTCTGGGGGGGGGGTCTCGAGCTAACTATCCCTGTGGTGTTGAATGATGAGGCTCCATGCACAGAGACATCTGGGAGCTATATTGAAGATCCAAGGGGGCTGAATGTGTCAGTTCTGTCAGAGCAGAATATACCCTCTTCACAACATTGAAAGCAGACTGCCCCTGAGAGAGAGAAGACCTTGGAGCCGAGAAGGCAGGCTTCTGGACCATCAGTCTCTTTCCTCCTCAAAAGCAATCTCCCTGAGGAAGAAGTCAGAGCTGGGCTATCCAGTGCCGAAGCACCAAGGTGCAGAGACGGCGCCAAAACCTTCAGAGTCAACTCCAGTACCTCTGATCTGACAGAGAAGCTTCAACTCCGAGAGTCCTCTGGATCCAAAAATGTCAGAGCAGGGCACTCAAAGTTAGCCTCAATGGACTTGGAAGACTCAGATCCAGGGACTCTGAAGCATCCAAAGGGATCAGAGAAGGAGTATGAAGTGATGGTGTCGTCGATGGACGGGCCTTCTGACTCGAAATGGTAGAAGCCGGTATAACACCCACCAGGATCTGAGCGAAGAAAAACTTCCTAATCATCCTACCACATCTTCCTCAGTCAAACTCCTGGATGAAGGAGAGGAGGCCAGGGACGGTGACTTTGAATAGTGCCTTTCCATAAAGGGAGAAGGGACACTGGAGGGTACAAGATCAAAAGAGGAAGAATATCAGTTACCTGGCAGAATACAGAACCTGAAACAGTTGGATCCAAAGGTTTCTTAGCCAGATCTGAGGACAAAGGATCCATTAACCTTTTTATCTTCAGATCCAAAGGAAAGGAGGTTTGAGTCCTTTTCGGATTCGATTTTTGATTTCAGAGTTGAGGAAGTGGAAGGTATCGGAGACTGAGATTATGACTCCTTAAACTTTACTTTGGGGGACTGAGTCCCAGCGATAGCTTCACCAAAGGATGATGGCAACAAACCTTTAAGAATAAGCTTATTTTTTTCTATCAATAAGTACTCTGGGACTAAAGTTATGGTAAACAGAACAATCCTCCTGCAGGTGCTGTAGACCTACGCAATAATCTCAAAGGGTATGGGCATCTGAAAGATGCAATTTTTGCCCAAATTTCAGACATATTTTAAAGCCGGAAGGATCCTTCTCAGCCATACCAGCATCAATAACAAAAGCAAACAGGCGCACAATAAGTTTTTTGTTTTTTTTATTTTAAATAGATGGAAAGAAGTTATTATTTTAAATAGAAGGAAAGAAGTTATAAAGATAATACCAACAATTATTCAAGCAGATAACAATAGAGAAAAAGGGAAATAACTACCAGCAATGGTAAAACAGCTACACTAATGTACGAGTGTACTAGAATAATATAGGATTTTGTAGGAAAAAAATACACATCTGTTTTTTTGAAAACTGAAACCCGAAAACTAATTGATGACCATGTCTTTTCATGAAAAGTGGCAAACGAGATCTGGAGTATATTAGGGGTTGGTGCATTATGGGTAAGGGAGAAGCTTAAGAGCTGTTTGGTTACAATGAGTTTTAGTAATGGCCGAGTCAGATCCAAGGTTTGGATCTGAACCCAACAGTTGAGGAAAGAATTGAAACTGACAGCACCAGATCAAATCTTCACAAAAAATAGTTGTGAAGAAGAAAAGTAACAACAAAAGAATTCCATACCATACCAAGTATCACAAGAGTTTAACAGGGACCAGAAGGTTATAACATAGATTACTATAATAACTGTGCAGTAAACAGACATAATCCATATACATCATCAATATATTCTTTAGATTTACTTCTATTTATTTTAGAGGTTGGAACAAATGAGTAAGTGTTATGAAATGGGCAGAAAGGGGGAGGGAGTAGGACACAGAATGCAGAGCAGGATGTGAAAGAATGTAATGAGAGCAGAGGTAGGAGTGTTATTTTTTTCGTAGGAGAGATGAATGTGAGGAAGCGAACACAGGGAAAGATTATATCAAAATAGTACAAAAAAGAGAGAATTTTATATATAGATATTATATGGTTCTATCGTGCATCATCAAACTAATTTAACATCGAACTGAAAACACAAACAAAAAGGTTCTGCCCCCCCCCCCCGTACCACCTTAGTAATGGATGCTAACCCTAATGCTACTCCTTCCCTCAACCCTAATCCTATACTTTACCTGCAATCAGTTTCTCTCATCATTTAAACAGATTGAACTCTACAGTTCCCTACAAAACGGTGTCTACAGGAATGCAATCAGTTTCTCTCATCATTTAAACAGATTGAACTCTACAGTTCCCTGCAAAACGGTGTCTACAGGACTGCAATCAGTTTCTCTCATCATTTAAACAGATTGAACTCTACAGTTCCCTACAAAACGGTGTCTACAGGACTGCAATCAGTTTATCTCATCATTTAAACAGATTGAACTCTGCAGTTCCCTACAAAACGGTGTCTACAGGACTGCAATCAGTTTCTCTCATCATTTAAACAGAGTAGGTTGCACACACAGAAAGCATTAGTTAAACTTTCACTTACAGTGCTGTGTATTTAGCATGTCACCATATTGATCAGCCATAGGGCTCTTTTTTTCTACTTGAGTGTTTGCCTCCTTCCCCTGTAACTTAAGTAAACTGACTCTTACGTTAAGAGCTATAATACTTACCTTATAGCTTTAGGACACCTTAGGAAACCTTGTAAACTGCAACAACCTGACATCAAAACAAGTAACCCTTGTAAAAGTTCCCAAAACTGTATACTGTTGGTCAGTCTTTCCTGCTAAACATAAGTGAAATTACAGTGCTGAGTGTAAGTAGTATTAAAATTAAAGTACTGCATGCAAATAACACAGTGCTGAGTGCAGATTTTAGGCCCTTACATTCAACTTACCTCTGGTGTGGTGTCTTGAGTCAATCAGGGTATTCCCTGTAACCACTCCTACTGCCTTCTCTTTTCCCCCACCCCCCTCTTTCCTCAAACAGGTTAAACTGCTACAATTCAGTACAGGCATCATTTTCAAATCTAGGTGCTTAGGATTTCCCTCTCTCTTCCCCCCTTGGCTGACCTGGTGTGACTCAGAGTAAGTTTCTTCATTGTATGGAGTTTTGTGTAACTGAATGACCTGCTGCTAAATTCTGATTCTGCACAGACTGCTCTATTTTTTTTTCAGAGGATCTATAAGTAGCTAGTGACTTTACTGAATTTCTGTGGTAATATTTGTGTTTAAACTGAACCTGTACCTAGAGAAAGTGTATAATCAGAGCTCCTACTTGCTGCATGTGTTTTTAATGTTTAAATTGCACACACACATTGAAGTGCTTTTATGACTTGAATAACATGGGCTACCTATACCTGAAGTGCTTTTACTGGCAATTTTCCAGTTGTACAATTGTGAACAATTGATTTAGTCTTTCTGGTATATCTTTAAAATCTGCCAAGCGTTTATTTACTGTATTGCTCTCTTGCTTAGATTTCTTAGCTATAAATCTTAGTTTATTCTGAAGTATGCTACTTTACCCCTCCCCCACCCCAAACCTTTGAATGCATTATTATAAAATAACTGCCTGTTGCTGCCTTCATGCTTACCCTAGAATCTCTGCTTTTCTCTTTTCTTAGCTGAACTCTACAGTTCCCTACAAAACGGTGTCTACAGGACTGCAATCAGTTTCTCTCATCATTTAAACAGAGTAGGTTGCACACACAAAAAGCATTTGTTAAGCTTTCACTTACAGTGCTGTGTAATTAAGCAGGTCACCATATTGGTCAGCCATAGGGCTCTTTTTTCTACTTGAGTGTTTGCCTCCTTCCCCTGTATCTTAAGTAAATTGACTCTTACATTAAGAGCTATAATACTTACCTTATAGCTTTAGGACACCTTAGGAAACCTTGTAAACTGCAATAGCACCGCTACGCTCGGGCTCTCTTCACTCCCCTCCCTGCCCCCAATTCCCTCTCGCCCCCAGTACCTCTAAATTTATAGTACTATAGCCACTCCCCCACTTTCTAGATCCTATCTGCTTTCATCTGGGATAATTCCACCCACCCCCATTCATGTACCTACATTTTAATAGCACCTATTAGCTTTCATCTGGCATTCTCCCATCCCCCTTCCAGTACCTTTACCTCACCACTCTATCTCCTGCTGTTGCATCACCAGGTAAAACAGTTCCTTAACTCACTAGCTGAATCACAGATAATGATATACTCCTCTTTACTACCCCTCTTGTTCACACCATACCTCCTTACCTTGTATGAAAACCAGTTTCTCACAGGATTTCAGGTCCCAAAAGGCCATACTATCACCCCAGCTGTAAATCCTTCAACCTTCAACCATACTTACAGTACCAGATCCTATCCAACATCTTGTTCAGTCTATCAACATCTCAACCCCAGGCACATTAGCTCTAGATCCAAAAACTACCACAAACTAATAAACAAATTCATGAAGTTCATCTCCAAGTATAGACTCAACCTAATACTTGGTGGTGATATTCACCCCAACCCTGGCCCACTCACTTAAGATACACATACCCCCTCTACTTGCAATCTAAGCTACAAACCTACAATTAATAGGCCAACTAACTCTCTCCTAGCCTGTCATCTCAATATTAGAAGAATTAATAACAAGGTACATGAATTGCATGCACTTCTGGATGTCCACTCCCCTGAGATTCTCTGTTTATCTGAAACCTGGTTAAAACCTAACACTAAAGACAATGAAGTGTTACCACCTGAGTAAAACATACACAGGCTGGATCATGCTTCGAGGAAGGGGGGTGTGGTAGCTGTACTCTATAAATCTGAGTTGAATGTCACCATAGATGTAATACAACCACCTCAGATTAATAACTCAGAGATTCTTGCCACCAAATTGCAACTTAATAAAAATAAATGCATTAATATCATCTGTATGTACATTCCCCCGGGTAACAATATATCTACATTTGAAGATATCCTGCACTGGCCATCATGTCACTACCCCCAGGAAACCCTAGTACTTGGAGACTTTAACATAGACTGGGGCAACTGTTCCTCAGAATCCCCAACCACCCATATTAACCTGCATGCATTTACACAAATTATATCCACCCCTACCAGGATAGGTAAACCCAACCAAAAAGAAAGTATACTTGACTGGGTAATCATAAATAGTCACCCCCAACTGTACACCTCTGGTACCCTCCTTGCTGGCCTAAGCGACCACCTTCTCACATATGTAATTAAGCACAAAACCATCAGTTCCCAACAACCCTTACTCAGAAAGGTTAGAAACAATAAAAACTTTGACCCTGCCAAACTCCAACAAGAACTAAACTCATGTAACTGGTCTTTTCTAAAACACCTCCCCTTAGAGGAAGCAGTAGCATACTTTAACAACAAATTCCTTGAGATCCTTAATTTGCATGCACCTGTTTGTTCAAAGAGAACCAAGACAAAAACTGCGCCATGGCTTTCTAAAGAGTCTAAACTCAAAATTACCCTTAGAAACAAAGCTTGGGCTTTATGACGTTCTTCGAAAGACCCTCAAGATCACATTAAATACAGGCAATCCAGGAACAAAACCAAAAAATCAATTTTACAAGACAAAAAACAATACTACTGTAATTTACAGACAGTAAATCAGAAGTTTTGGGCAGGATTAAATAATCTACTACATCCTGGACAAACTTCAACCCCAATCCCTGCTGCTACTATTGATAAACCCCCTGAAGATGTTTCTGATAGTTTTAACTGATTCTTTACTGAGACAATTCAAGCCCTAGCTAGCCAACTACCTCCTAGCTCCTCTGGTCCTGAAAGTAGCACCCCTAGAAACCTACTCGTGTTCAGCTTCCAACCAGTCATCACTTCACTTATCCATAACTTGATCAAAAAATTAAAACCCACTACACTTTCTGCTGATCAACTCCCTGCCGAGTACCTACAAAAATCAGCTGATGCTATTGCTTACCCCGTCTCAATACTAATCAATCAAACCATAGTAGAAGCTAAAATTCCCACCATCTGGAAAATATCCTATGTAATCCCACTTCACAAAGGAGGCAACTCTACTGAATTCTCCAATTACAGGCCAATAGCTATACTCTCTCCACTTGCAAAGATTATGGAAAAATGTATTCACAGACAACTCATGCACCACCTAATCCAGAATCACCTTATGGCAGACACTCAGCATGGCTTCCATCCTCATCACAGCACTACTTCAGCCCTCCTAGCCTTTACCAACACCATAAACCATAATCGCAACAATAATTATATATCCTCAGCTCTCTTCTTGGATCTTTCCAAGGCATTCAATATGGTTGATCACCAACTTTTAATCCACACCCTGCAAACATTCTGTCTAGATACTAGAGCCCTTCAATGGTTTCAATCCTACCTGAATGGTCGACAGTAGGCTGTCCTCTTACAGAACAAACTCTCTAACCTTCTACCTAACACCCTTGGAGTACCACAAGGCTCTATACTAGGGTCCTTGCTGTTCTCCATCTTCATCAATGACCTTTATACTGTCATCCCAAAAGTCAGCTGTATCCAATATGCTGATGACTCTACTCTGATTTGCTCAGCCACATCTCCAGTAGAGTTATGGTCAGCTACCCAGACCACCTTTAATACAATAGAAAACTGGCTTTCTGAACATCGTCTGATCCTAAATCCCAAAAAAACTAAAATGCTGTTATTTTCACCAACACGTAGGTCCTACCGCTTTCACCTTTACCATAAAATCAAATGATGGCACAATAATCTCCCCTGACCCCTCTACAAAACTATTAGGTATCATCATAGACAATAATCTAAAATTTGACCTACATGTTAACCAAACTATCAAAGCAATCAATAAAAAACTAGGGTCACTTTACAGAATAAAAGCCTTCCTAACCCCTCCAGCTAAAATTGCTATAGCTCGCTCTCACCTTCTTCTAACCCTTCTGTATGCATCCCCTCTACTCTCAAATTTAAACAAGACTGTCCTTAACAAACTCTCAATTTGCTACAACCACATTGCCAGGTTTGCCACTGGGCTGCCTTTTAGGACACATCATTGCATCAATCTAAATCAGCTTGGGTGGCTTGAACTACCCAGCCTAATCCAGTGTAACCAAATGATTATGGCCTATAAAATCCTCTATAATCCGGACAATACTCCTGCAATTAAAAATATTATCACCCCCTATAACAATCCTAGACCACTTCGATCCTCTAACAAACTACTAATTCAGACTAGCAAAATTAATAACACAGCCGGTGATTCTCTTTGCAAACTCTGTAAGTAGATCCTGGAACTCTCTTCCAGCTGATATTACCTTACTTTCCACCTTAGGTCAATTTAAAACTAGACTCAAACAACATTTGTCACTTAAATGGCTATGTCAATGTATCAAGCCTGGATAACTCTCTCTAGAATGTGTAAAAATCTGCTAACCAGTTTACTGTGTAATTTAATTTAATCCTGACTTGCGCTCAGGATTAACTGTAACCTGTGGAACTTGTTTAACTTGCTTACTTATGTAATCTCTGTAAATAGTCTGTTTGTAATATGTAATGCTGGTATTATGTAATGCTGTATCTGCTTACCCTTGAAGTTTTTCTCCCTGGGCTTCTGCTGAAAATGGATATGCATCCAGTCGGACTATCCCGGTCAACAAATGTAAAATAAATAAATAAAAATAAATAAAGACCTTCTCACAGCACAAGACACGCTCGGACACACACAAACATTCAAAAACACATGAACAACGCTACATCTATCCTGTAACCCTAAAACAGACAAATTCGCACACAGACATACTACACCTACCATTTGCTCATTCCCAAACCTAACTCTAACTCATATACTCATGTACAAAACACTCTCACTCCTCCAGTCCCACTTACCTGTCTTGACATTGCACACCATTGACATTTCCTCCACTCAGCTATCGGTACAGTCGACATTAAACCACATTGCCTGTGTTTGTCGAAGAAAAAGCATTCAAATATACATTATATATATATATATATATATATATATATATATATATATATATATATATATATATATAATCGACTTCACTTCACCGAAATCCCATTTTACTGCCATTCTTTTCACTGAGACCAAATCACCTAAACTTCAAAACACCGACAACTCATTTCACTGAATCTCATTTCACCGACAGCTTAAAATGCTAAATTTCACAAGACTAAATGGAAAACCATACACAAACAAACTCACAAAACTAATGGCTACCTCTTTCGACAACTTAAAAACTACTTATATATCCTCTTAACAAAAAAACAGACAATATAAAACCAAACTAAGTGGGGGGCTATGCCCCCACCCCCCTAACTATATATACTAACTCCAGGTCACACTACAGTGGGGAATAGGGCATATACCTTTTACTTGCCTCACAGTACTCTACACACTGCCACATAAAGTCTATAGCTTACAATTCAGTGAAATGAGTTGTTAGTGTTGTGAACTTAAGGAGATTTGTAATGAATGTCAGTGAAATGGGATTTTGGTGAAGGGAAGTAGAACCATATATATATATATATATATATATATATATATATATATATATATCCCTCCTATTTTATAGTTTTACCTACATGATTCTAAGCGCAATAACATAGGAGGTGTGAGATTTGGACACTTCAGTTCTGAGGAAGGTTAGTGGCTCACTACCCTCCTTTTTCCCTCATAAAGATCAGTAATGCAGAAGTTTTATTTTTTTTTCTGACCATTCCTATTTTCAAGATAATCTATCTTAAGTTCAAGCCATGGTCAAATTGTTGAAGATGAGGGATTTTGTGGATAACTGCATCCAGGTTATCCCAGTGATCTTGGATCTCTCCTGTTGCTGAGTGGGGAAGACAGCCAGTTAAATCCTCAAGTCTTGCCGCTTGCTTATTATGTGCCCCGTTTGTACAGTAGCATCCATTAAAACCTTATGAAGTGGTGATGCAAAACTGGCCAGGGAAGATGGAATCTCAGCTGATCTGAAGAGTCCTACTCCACATCCCAAAACCCTGCTGTTGTTTATCTCACTGCATCAAAAAGCTTCATTTTTTAATGGATGCTGAGACAACTAAAGCTATCAATCTGATGCAGGCAAAGGTTACGAATTACATTTTATAATTGGAGACTGGAGCTGCCATCTTACAAAATAATTACAAATTCCCCCTTTGGATGTTTCAAGCTAATTAGTCAAGCAAGTTTGTTTATTTATTTTATTTTATTTCACGTTTAATGGAAATGTCTGACTAGGCAAAGAGCCCATTTTCCATGGAGGCCTGGGGAGAAAAGCTGCATTACATCACTGTTTACAGTGAAAAAGAAATAACACTGTTGTAAAAAAAATATCAAAAATTAACAATTTAGAATGTAAAATATGTCCAGAATTAGCAATTAGAATGTATAACATAGCATAGCACAGCAATACATGGGAGAAGAGAGCAAATACAGCATGTATAAGGATGGAGTTCAGTATGTATAAAAACAATCACATAATTTTAAATGGAAAACAAAAATAAGCACAATTAATTTCAAGGTAGACAGTGGTGAAGAAAAAAAAATCTAAGAGACTAATGAAAGTTAAGGAAACTGAGACAGAGAAAGAGTAGGAAGGAAGTGTGAAAAGGAAAAGGGCAGAATGTATGTTTAGCCTGGCATAGTGCAGGAACACAGCCAGGTCTTTGCTAGATGTTCTTTGAGTAGTAGTAGTTTGAATTTTGATGAGTTGGATGAATTAAGAATTGTCTGTGGTGTGGTATTCCAGGCTTTAGCTATTTATCTGGAGAAAAGAGAATCACTATGACTATTACTGGAGCTAGTAACTTTTAGTAGTAGTCTGAAGATCTCGGGTATCTTGAGATGGCATGGGGTGTAACTAGATTCTCGACTGCTGGGCAATTTTCTGGATGGTGAAGGATGGAATGGATGAGGGTTAGCTGGTTGAAGGCTATGAGATTTGGAAGCTCGAGATAATTTAGTTGGTGTAATGAGGTGCAGTGGTGGGCTCTGTAGGGGAGGTTAGCGGTGAGTCTAGCAATTTTATTATAACAGAATTCCACTTTGCACAGGTCAGTTTTTCTGAGATTGATGAATATTAGTGAGGCATATAGCAGGGTGGAGAGGAGATGTGTCTTTGCTATGGAGTGCCTGGTGAAATCGATTAATAAAGATTTGACTCTGTAGAGCATACCAAGTTTAATGTGGATCTTTTTGATAGTTAGAGCTAAGTGTTTATCATACGTAAGATTGTTGCTGATTGTGACTCCAAGAAGTTTAGTATGCTGGACACGAGGTAATTTAGTTTTGTAAGTAGAGTATATTACGAAAAGAGAAGATTGATTAGTTATTTTGCTGTTGACGAAGAGCATGAGCTTTGTTTTTTTTGGGGATGAGTATCAGCTGGGAGTCAGCTAGGTAATGTTCGATGTCAAGGAAGGATTGTTGGGTCTTTTGAAGGAGTTCTGACAATGAGAGGGCTGAACACATGAGGGAGGAGTTGTCTGCATATTGTATGGTGGTAGCATGTTAGGAGGCATGTTTGTTGGTCAATATGGAGAAAAACACTGGACCGAGAATTGTACCTTGCGGTACACCTACTGAGATGGGTAATAGGGAAGAGAGTTTGTTTTGCCATTTAACTGCTTGTTGGTGGGTCAGTTAAGTAGCTCAGGAACCAGCAGAAGGCTGACTGGGTAAGGTTTAATGAAAACTCTGTGAGTAATTTTTGGTGGGATACTGCGTTGAAGGCCTTTGACATAACTAAAAAGATACAGGACACTAACTGGTTCCATTTCTGAGTTGGTTGATAGAGTCTGTAAAACTAATTAGGGCAGTTGTTGTAGTGTGTTTTGGTCTAGATCTGTGTTGTGAAGTAGGAGATTATTTTCAAGTAGGTAGGTAAGGAGTTGTTTGTATGTACATTTTTCCAAGATTTTGGCAATGGGAGAGAGTATAGCGATGTGCCTGAAATTTGAGAAATCAGTAGAGGTACCACACCTTTATGTAGTGGAATGATATAAGAGACTTTCCAGAGTCTGGGTATGTATTGTTCAGTAATTGATTGGTTAATTATATTTATTATTTATTGCATTTGTTTACTGGGCCAAGGTGTGCCCATTTTCAGTGGAGGCCCAGGGAATAAAGCTCCACCAGAACAGGTATGTAAAATACAATACAGTAGTAAAAATAACACATAATACAAGCCTGTAGAACATATGGACTCAAGAAGTTCAACAAGTGATAACAGTGTCTAGTAAGCTTACAAAAGTACAACATAAGAAGATGTACCTAAGTGCAATGTATTAAACTATTTTAGCAGCTTAGGATAAATGACATTGCATAAAATAATAATAATAGATTATACAATGAGAAAAAATTAGATCCCTGTAATTTCATTTAGTTCAGTAGACATTTGAAGCCTGTAACTTCAATATTTGGTTCAGTAGATATCCCCACAATAGAGGGCTTAAGGTAGTACAAGTGAAACAGAGAAAAGAATAAAACAGTAGGTCGCAGTTTAAAGGTTGGGATAAAAATAGGAGTAGTTAAAGGTATGGAGACTGGAGGAAGGTAGAGTCAGGTTTTGCGGGGAGCAATGTTAGTACATATGCATTGCCACAAGGAGGAAAGTTATTGCTTCAGAGTTTTTTGAAGCCTAATGGATTGTTAGAAGTCCTGATCGATGGTGGGAGAGTGTTCCACAGTTTAGCAATAGTAAAGGAATAAAGCATCTGGTCAGCAGATAGGTTAGGGTTTAGTAGTGAAACTGCATAGGAAATGGCATCTGCTGCTAATCTAAGAAATTAATTAGGAAGTTGATTGACAACTAGGGATGAGGGCTTAAGTTTGGAAAGATGTTTTTTGATGGTGTTAGTTTGGACTGGTTTGATGAAACACAGCTAGGGGTATCCACTGATGCTATATGAATTAATAGTGGGGTGCCATTGTTGTTTTTTTACAAGGGATAGTATAGAGTTGACAAAGTTTGAGTTGAATTAGGACGCTATACTTTTTGTGGGATCAGCTGCTGTGGGAGTCGGGTGTTGGCATGTCCGGTTTTACATAGTTAATTCATGTTTCTCCAGAATTTCTTAGGGTTGTTTTTGTGCGTTTGTTTGACTATTGTGTAGTACAGTTTTTTTTATCTAGTCTTATTTGCTTTCTAGCTTAGTTTCTCAATTGTTGGAAGGTGAGAAGGGAGCTTTGGCTTTTAGTTTTATGATAGGTGGACCAGGCTTCAGACCAAATCATTTTATAAAATAAAATTTTCATTATTTTACAAAACAGAATTCATAAAATCACACCTCCCTCTTGGGAGGAGTTGTTTTTATGGATTTTATTTTGTATATAGGGAAAATGATGGAAATTCTTAATGATGAAAATAAATATTCTAGAGTTTCCAAGAATTAAATAAATTTAGCATATTACAAAATAAACTTTGGTCTGAAGGAATAATCAAAGGATGGGTTGCTTGATCAAAGAACTTTCCAGTATTTATGGACTGATAATCTGGTAAGATCATCAACATTTGGCATCCCTAAGGTCCATAAAAATATTAATGATCCCCCTTTAATACCAACTGTAGCAGCGAATGGCTCTAAAACCCATTCTCTAGCAACATTTCTGGATTCAAAGTTAAAGAAGGTTTGGATAGAATACAAGGGTATTTTAAAAGATTCATGGGAATTTCAAAGGAGTATTAGGAATGATTCATGATTTATATAAATGCCGCGGTGGTACAGTGGTAGCGTTGTTACCTCACAGCAAGAGGTTCTCCCGTTCGATTCTCGGCTGGGCTTGGGAGTGCCTTCTGTGTGGAGTCTGCATGTCCTCCCTGCGGTTGGGTAGCATTTGAAAGACATGCGTGCGTAAATGGGCATGCCTTCATTGAAGGTTGAGCGTCAAGCTGGCACCTCGGCGTTTTGTAAAAATCTACTGCCAATCATTAGTGGACCGGAGTTCCGCTGTGGTGGCCCCTTACCGGGAAAAGCCGAAAGACAAACAACAACATTAGGAATGATTTAAATAGGAAGGATTTAATATTTATGACTATAGACATTCAGGGTTTATTTTCAGTTATACCCCTAAAAACAGGTTTAGAATGGTTTCAAGAAGCACTGTTGAACACAAAACAGTTTCAGAATGATGAGTTGAAACTGTGTAGAGACAGTGCTCAATAACAATTTTATGTTTTTTGAAGTAGAGGTTTTTTTTAAACAGGTACAGGGGGTGGCAATGGGAGTGTGCTGTGCTCCTACCTGTGCTAATATAGTTTTATCTGTATGGGAGAAAAAATATATTTTTGTTTCAATTTTTGCTAATAAATGGAATTTTTACATGAGATTCCTGGATGACATATGTATTTTTTGGATAGGGTCTGTGGGGGAATTTTTGGAGTTTTTGGACTATATTAATGCTACCACTGATTTCCTAAAGTTCTCCTATTGCATAACTAGAGATAAAATGAACTATGCAGATGTAACAAAACAAAAAATGGATGAAAGAGAGGAATTTAAATCTATGATTTATAGGAAGGATACTTTTTTCAAATTCTTATTTATTTTTCTCTAGTGCTCACACGTATAGTTATAAAAAAGTACATAAAGTGTTTGTTTTATTTGGCGAAGTTTGTTGGGTATTCACTATTAAGTGATTACTCCATATTCAAGGTGTGCCATGTGGATTTTGGATTTGGTTGTTTTTTTGGGGGGCTTTTTCTTCCTTTCTGTGGTTTCTTCAGTGTAAGTTGAAGTGACCCATTAAAACTGCTTCTTTAGTAAAGGTAGTATCACACCAGCTAAGGAGGTTTTTGATGGTGGATGAGTTATTACCTGGGGTAAGCAGGTGGCTATAAGTATTAAGTGTTTATTGCACTTTAGCTGTAGGCAGGTGATTAGTGTTTCAGATTTTATGTGGTCGGGGGGGTTGAGTTCAAGACGTTTCAGATTTAACATGTCTTTGTAGATTAAGGCTATACAACTGCGTCATTTATGGGTCCCGTCAAGCCTGAGGATGTTGTCCTGTGATTAGGATGTTGCTATCTGGTATGTGGGGTTTCAACCATGTTTATGTTAAGATAGCTAATTCAGGGGAGTACTGTGTTAGGGTTGCATGAAAATCATGATTTTTATTTAGTATACTTCTCAGACTGATATTTAATATAAGGAGGTCAGAATTATCATGAGGGAGACTAGTAATGTTTGGGCAATATAGGTTGGTAGGGGGGAAGTGATCTGTTCTGGAGATTGTGGTCCAGGGTTGGGATGTATGTCACCTCTCAGTTTAATTTATGTTGAGTTGAACAGGTATATGTGTGTGTTTGTTAATTACCTTAGTATATGTACAAAGCAGGTATGCAGCTGACTCTGGGAGTGAATATTTAAATGAAAAGAGTTCTAAGTTAGAAATGTTAAACAGGTGAGGGGATATAACAATGTTAGTCTAATGACTGTATGGACGGGTGATGAATGAGTTAGTGAGGGAGTAGACAGAATTAACTTGCTGGCTTAGGTATGTTGTGGAAAGGCAGAAAGTTACGAGTAGGCTAAATAATGTAAGGTGTTGTGGCATCATTGTGTACGTAATTAAGAAGGGGCTGAGTTAAGGTTAAGTAATGTTGTGGGAGGCTGAATTATAAGGGTGGGTCTTGTGAGAGTTGGTTGTAGACCAAGTTAAGAGGGTAGTCTCTGATTGGTTGTGAGGATTTTGGCAGGTTATGTGTTTGTGCGATGCGACTGGTTGTAGTGGAGGGGTGTGTTTATGGTGTAGGTATACGTTTAGGTATACTGGGGGTGGGGGGAATTTGGGGGTAAGCTAGGGGAGTGACGTGAGCCTGAGCAGACCGAAGGTGAACAAAGTAGTGAGCCTACACTAGAAAAATGGAAAAGTATAAAGGAAAAAGAAAAAAAAAACTATCAGCTATACACAATTCAGGTAGCACTGAAGCCTGATAAATGTTTCATGTATTTATTTTTTTCTTTGTTAGTGAGTTCTATGTTCTTGGATGCTCTGTGCTTATTTTTTTAAAATAATTTGTTTGGTGAATCTGGTATTAATTAGAAGAAGCAAAAGAGAAACAAAAAAAAAGAAAGAAAATTATTAGATGGTCGGTTGTATTGTTTTTTGACTACCTGGGATTTTGTGCTAGTGCGGTGAAAAAAATGGACAGATAAGGTATGAAGTTCCTTGCAAATTCAGAAATGTCACAGAGAGAAAAAATATGTACAGAACAAAAGATCAAGGGGGTAAAGAACAGCTGCTGGTTCTCGTGAGGAACCTAGGTGACTAAAACGCGGTTTTACCATGCAGCTGTGTAGTTTAAGGAAAGAAAACGAGGGGTGGGGTAGCTACTATGATAGGTGTAAGAGGGAAATGGGTCTAGTCCTTATTGGGGGTTGGGCACAGGAGGATAACCAAGAAGCAGATCCCTTTAGTTTTTTTCCCTGCTGCCACTCCAGGCGAGAGTGCTGTCCACCATATGACAACAGGTTTAGGTATAAATTTCAACAAATTGGACAGAAGAGAGACCCCTTAAGGTCTTCATGATTCTCTTGTGCTCTTGGATTTAGCAAGTTCAGCTAATGGCTTACAGTTCTCCAGAGTTCAGGGCAAAGGAGATTCTCAATTTTGTTTGGGATGTAGGAAAGCTATAAGTAAAACAGTAAAGAATGAGGAGACAGAGAGAAAGGTAAAAAAGAAAAACAATGGTTACCATGTCCATGTCCAGCAAAATAATCATATTAAGAATCTTTATCTGTACTGTTCTAGTAAAGCAAATTCAGTTAAACACTGCACAGGCCACTAAATAAACTCTGTTCCATTAAGGACACATATGCTGTGGTGTAGTAGATCGGACATAAAACTCAATACGTTATTATAGGATAAATGGAAATCAGGTATTGGTTTCTAGTGAACATCAAGCATTACTTTGTTCAGTAAAAACGGGCTTACAATATCGTCTTTTTATCCAATGTACAGAGAATGTATGGTTGCATAACCATGTTAAATCACTTAGAACTCTATTGGCAAACTAGAACTATCTATAAACAATGTAAATGCTAGGCTGATATTTAATTAATTTGCTAAATATACCTTAAAATATCGTCTTTCAAACCAGCTATGTACAAATAATTAACAGTCATATGTGCATGTAAACATCATTGGGAAATGGAATATCTAGCTAAGATATCTGAGAGCAGTTTAAACACTAGCCATATATTTAATAAAGGTTTCACTTTTAGCAGTAAATAAAGAATAGTAGGGCAGTGAACTTACTGGACAAGCACAGGACACCATGAGTTTGGACAGCAGGGGAAGGGGCACGAAAAATGGCACCTGTTTGTCAGGTGGTATAAAATCAACTTTTGCCTATGTACAATACCCAAGTGTGTCCCCAGGACCTTTGATGTTTCTTGCCTTTATGGTGACATTAGGTGACATAATTTACAGCAGAATATCACCTCCCACAGTAATACTGAGCTGTTCATTTCATCAGATTAATCTTTCAGTTTAGCTGCTGGTAAACACAAATATGTCTTAATCAAATTTTAGCATTGCAGTAAAGAATATTGGATATGTTTAAATCCATCAAAAACTGGGTCTTTTTTTTTTTACCTATTCAACCTTCAATTAATTCCTCAAATCATTCATAACCTGAGCCAACACTCTCAACTGAAAGTTAAATTTTCCCCTTTCTCAACAAGGTTCTATATCTGAAAGTGTTGTTTGATCAGGACCTCTTTTGTTATTAGTAAGCAGTTGCTGCGATCATCCACAGAACATTACCAGAATTATTTTATATTAATTTTATTTGTATTTGTTTTGTTGGGGAGCGCACTGACCTCCATGGACCCTTTTCAATCTCAGCCCAGGAGCACTCGCTCATTAAATGACTTGCTCAGAGTCACACAGTTAGGCAATGGTGGCTGAAAGAATCAAAACTTGGACCACTGCACCAAAAGAAACAGCTCATTAACAGCTCCTTAATCCTCTGCACCAACTTCCAGAACTACTTAAACTTTTGCTGCTAAACCCTAATGCCACTGTTTATGCTCTTACCTCTTAGGTTCATAGGTGTGTACTAGACTAATGGCCCTGAAGCCTTTACAAGCCTAGCCCATAGGAATACCCTGGCATCGTGCCACCTGACCTTAGTTCCCAGTGCCTCTGTCGAGTAGAGCCACTAGAGTGATCCCAGGGGTGAATTTCCTATTTCCCATCCACTCATCAAGATTTCTCTTGAAGAGGGCCAGTGAGGCACTCTGCTTGATATGTATGGGAAGTCTATTCCATAGCATGGGCAGTCTCTGGGTTATGAATCTGTCCCTCCAGCTTGTTTTGATGATTGTGGTAATGAGGTTGAGGTCTCTGGAGTGTGTAGTGTGGAGGGATTGGGATTTCTTTAGATGTAGCATTTCTAACAGATCTGGGTCAGACATGGCTTTGTAAGTCAAGCAGAGATCGCCTCTAAGTAGGCGATATGAGACAGAGAATAATTGGAGTTATTTGAGTCTGTCCATATAGGACAAGTGTTTAAGGCTCTTTGTGAGGTACTTTTGTGGCCTCTCCAGTTGTTGCAGATGTCTAGTGAGGTACATGCCAAATGGGGCAGTGTACTCGATGATTGGCCTAATGAGGGAATAGGAGACAATGACCTCGTTCTTCCTGGATGCAAAACCCTTAGTAATGAGATATGCCACATAGAAGGACTTTCTGACCACAATGGCAATGTGGTGGTCAAAAGAGAGGTTGCTGTCAACCTGTGTTCCCAGATCTCTTATGACGCCTTCTGTGTTCAGTGGACTACCATCGATGTGGTAATTCATGGGAACCGGGTTTTTCCCAAAGGTGATGACGACACATTTTTTGGCAGTGAGCTTAATGTGGTGGTTCTGACACCAGTCATTGGTCTCAATGAGGTCTTTCTGTAGGATGTCAACATCACTTGGGGAGTTAATTATGGCTCCCAACTTGCAATCATCTGCAAACTCTGTCAGCCAGAGTCCATTTGTGTTGACCTGGACTTAAGAGAAATAGATATCAAACAGGAGAGGATCCAGGACCGAATCCTGTGGGACTCCACTTGTGACTAGTCAGCAGTATGATTTGGACTCAGCTACTTTCACACTGTGGGTTCTATCTGTGAGCCAGTTTGCAACCCACCTAGTGATATAGGGGTTGATGCCTAGCTTAGTGAGTTTTTCTATAATTCCTGAGTGGGGAATGGTATCAAAGGTCTTGGCCAGATGAAGGTAGGCTGTATGAACCACCTTGCCTTTATCCACAGCTCTGGTGACTGACTCAAAGAAGTTGACCAGGTTAAGCAGGCATGATCTGCCCCTCACAAAACCAAACTGTGTGGGATCCAGAGTTTAGAGATTCCCTATATCCTTGTTTATTAGGTCCATGAAGATGCATTCCATAGCTTTGCGTATCAGACTTGTCAGGCTAATGGGCGATAGTTCCCAGGGTCTGTAGTCACTCCTCCTTTGTGGAGAAGGATGACTGTAGCAGTGCACCATTAATTTGGGATAAAGCCTGAGGTGAAGCTGTGACTGAACCAGGGCACACAAGTGAGGTGCCAGTTCACTCTAAAGTTCATGTAGAACACAGCCAGGGACATTGTCAGGTCCCACAGAAGCTATATTCTTGTCCTTGGACAGTGCTGTTTTAACCTGTGTAGCAGTAATACTGGGTATGCCTGGCAATCTATGGGTATTGTGATTGGTCCTTTGGGGGGGTAAAATTGGCATTGAATCTGTCGGCCAGTATATTGGCAATATCTGTTGGCCCGGTATAGGAGGTGCCATTGAGCAACAGCTCCGAAGAAATCTGGGTATTGCCATGGAGATTCTTTACATAACTATAGAAGGCCTTGTGGTTGTCTTTACTATCTGCTACAATTCTGTTTTCATAGCTAGTTTTAGGGGATTTGATGAGGGATCTCAACTTTTTGTTGAGGCAGATAAGGGAGTTTGTCCAGTATTGGGACTTCACCTTATTTCGCATCAGTTTCCTCCTTCTGTTGTAGAGTTTGTTTATGGCAGGGGACCACCAGATTGGCTTCCCTTTTTTGGAGGAAAGCATCTTGGTTATATTGGGTATAGTAAGATCCATGCATTTGTGTACATGTTCGTACAGGGCATTAGTGTATGATTCAGTGGTCATGCAGCTATTCTGCAATTGCATGGGTGCTGTGACGTTAGTCACTTCTGTTTTTAGGAGCTCAAGGTTAGCTTTGGAGAAGGTTTTCATTCTGGTAACCTTTGCAGGGGGTGGGGGGTGGGACGGATATGGATTTCCAAGGTGATTAGTTTGTGGTCGAATCTAACCAGGGAGGATTTGACTATTGGCATAGAACAATGGTCGCCCATGTTAGTAATGACCAGGTCAAGGATGTTGCTACCTCTAGTGTGGATAAGAACGAGCTGGTCCAGGGCATTGGAATTAATGAATTCCAGGAACCGTTGGGCAAGTGTATTGGTACAGGAGTAGTTTTCCCAGTTAATGGAGGGGTAGTTGAAGTCGCCCAGTATGAGAGTGTTAGATTGGACCCTAATATTCTCCAGGGTGATTAGGAATGTGGAGCGTGAGTCTTGGGACATGGTTGAGGACCTATAGCAGGCTACAACCTGAATCGCTGTCTGAAGTATCTCTGATTCGTTATGTTGAAGGTGTGCGCATCCTTTACAAATATGGAAACACCAACGCCTTTGGAGCTTCGGTCCAGGTTCTGGGGCCAAAAGATTTGGAATGAGTTATAGCCTGGTAGTGCAGGGGTGCTTTCTGCTGCCTCTTCTCATATTAACTACTGCAATGTCTTGCACCTTAGTCTCCCAGCTGATGACCTACATAAACTTCAGCTGGTACAGCATGTAACTGCCAGATTTTTAACTGGCACTCTACATACTTCTGACATAATACATGTTATTCAGATTTACAAGTTGCTGCTCATGAAATACATTGTCTTCAAGCTCTTTCTCAAATACAAGTTGTTATATGATTTGGCTCCCACTTACCTAAAAGAATTATTGTCACTCTTTTTTGAACAGGACCTACTACTCCAACTCCTGGATTGCTTAATGCACATGGTGTTCATTCAGTTTTAAGTGCCATTTTGTGCTTTCTCAGTGGATGCTCCAAAATTCTGGAACTCCCTGCCCAGATGGCTAAAGAACTGTCAAGTTATTTTAATTTTTCCTTCCCACTGGAAGCACAGCCTGTCAAGCTTCTCAAAGTCTGTAGCCGGCACATTTATATTTATCCATAACATTCAAATGGCATTTTAACTGTGTTCTCATATTTTTAAAGGTTTTTGGTTAGTTAGTTAGTTACTTAGACTTTACAGTTTATCTGTTTTACATGTTGTTCCATTTTTTTTTCAGTTGTTTTAAATACTTTTCCTGCATTTCAAATACTTGAGCCTTGAACATAGCTTGATTGCAATACAAAAAAGTGTGATATGTACTACTAATGGTTACCTAGAGTTCTTCTTCTTTCGGCATTTCCCGGTTAGGGGTCGCCACAGCGGATCACCTGTCTGCTCATGATTGGCAGTGGAGTTTTATGGTGTTGAGTTGCCAGCCCGGCGCCCAACCTTCCACAGAAGGCACACACATGCACACACTCACACCTAGGGCCAATTTAGAGTGTCCAATCCACCTACAGCATGTCTTTGCGATGTGGGAGGAAACCGGAGCACCCGGAGGAAACCCACAAGACCACAGGGAGGACATGCAGATGCCGCACAGAAGGCACCCCAGCCGAGGATCGAACCAAAGAATCTCTTGCTGTGAGGCGGCAATGCTAACCACTGCAACACCGTGGCCGCCCCGGGTTACCTAGAGTTATTAATGCCAGTAAATATCATAACTGACATTACAAAGACACACTCAAGTCTGCATAACTATGCTCCTACAGGAAGTGTCACAAAAACCTGAACACAAAATTGTTTCTAGACTGATACTGGACTTGCAAACACTGATATTTTTGGCTATATGCCTCTGTAATAACACAATGGGATGTCACACAATGCAAATCATTTGATGGAAAAATGCCATACTTATTGCAAAGTATGTTACATAAATGCATTGCATAATACTGCTGTCATGTCTCTATGAATTGCCTTATTTTCAGTAAGTGGCAAAATGCATAGCTAGCCTGTAACTGAATATTACTTAGCATATACTAAGAATACTATGTGTTGTTCTGTGCTATGTCATTCACTTCTGTGATTCACATGGAGGCCAGCAATGACAATTGAAACACAACACTGACGTGCAAATTTTACATGCCGGACTGCGGTGGTGGTGCTGCAGTAGCGCTGTCGCCTCACAGTTAGACGTTGCCCGTTCGATTCTCAGTTAGAGCGTCTTCTGTGTGGCGACATGCGTGAATGGGCGTTCCTTAGTTGAAGGTTATGCGTTAGGCCCAGCAAACCAGCACGTAAAAATCTACTGCCAATCATTAGCGGACCGGAGTTCCACTGTGGCAACCCCTAACCAGGAAAAGCCGAAAGACACAAACAAACAAACCCTCTGTGGAGGAATATATGAAACAATACTAAGCAAGTAATTACATAGGGACCATAAGGTGCCTATCCATGTACAGCTTTAATTAAGTAGACACACTGAAGTTCTTACCACTCTTTTTAAACACTCACTAGTAATCACTTCCCAAATCAAGCTTGGCCATATATGATAACCCTGGTGTAAATTTCTGCATAACGAGATGTCTGTAAAAGGCAGAAGTACAGGTACCACCATTTAGGGGCAACTAGTTTGCTGGGTTGTACACAACTACAATGTTCATTTGAGGAGAGATCCATTGCTTGATATTGAGAAAATCATGGTAGCAATGCACCCAAGTGGCCACAGTGAGAGGCATCGCATTCAGTGCACTTCCTACAAAATGTAGAGAATAACATCTACGGCACCATTCCCTTGACTATGCAGCAAGATATATGGGATTGTAACTACCAGTCCTATAACACAACACCAGCATCCTGCAATATGCAGTACTGTCATTAGAAAATGTCAAACAGATATCAAAAAGCTTTGTTAGTGTTAAAGATTTTTATTTGCTTCACTGGGTAAGAGTTCAGTTTATCTAGGCATCCTATCTGTAGAACAGAGTGTGTGTGTGTGTGTGTGTGTGTGTGTGTGTGTGTGTGTGTAACTTTAAAGAAGAATTTCCAGATGCAGGCACAGGCATATAAATAGTGAGCACTTGCAGGCAGCAGTGCCATTTTGAGAGAACAGTCAGAGTGTTAACATGTATGAGTGTAGGAGTCAATCTGTTTATAAGTTTATTTAAGTTACAAAGCCTCAGGCCTGATGTGTTTATGTGTAACAAAGCTGCTTGAATTGAACCCACAACTGTTCATCTGTTTTATCCTGACCTGACAAGCAACATGGTGTCTGAACTGGGATTGAGAGTGCAACTTCTTCAAGCCATGAGGTGTAGAACTGACAGTGGAGATATATTGAGCGGGCTGAGTGATACAGTGCTCAAACAATCAATTAACTTCCGGTAACCAAAACTTGCACAAATTATTTATTTTGCAAAGAAAATGAAGCGGAGCATTCATAAAGCACAAAACATATTATTAATCAAACAAGTAGCACAAAATGCATTATTAATTAAACAAAGTGTTCGAAACCACGATATTTGATAAAACTATCAGAAATATTTATATGAGGCTCAGAATTACCTCCGGTTTGCATAACGGGCATGTTTAAAGTAAAACAAGCACAAGAAAAGTACAATGAGCATAATAAGAGGCTAAATAGACAAAAAGAGTACAATAAAAAGTCAAAATAAGCTTAAAGAGCAAGGCGACTGCATTTTTTTTTAGTAAAAGACCGTGTTTTGGACATAAACTACTATTTTGCATTGACCAAAGCCATTCAAAGCATAACTAGAGTTGTTCGAAGTATCTCAGAGTGTGCAGAGTGTTTGCAGAGTGTGTGCTTTACTACGGTGCAATTATTTCAAATAATTTGCTGGGGGCAAAGTACACTTATTTTGCAAAGTGCAGTCAAAGTACAGTCATTTTGAAAAAGTTTCTTGTGCTGTGTACATTTATTCGCAGAGTGCCACCATTTCAAAGTGTTTCTTACACTGTATGGAGTTATTTTGCAAAGTACAGCCATTTTGAAAGGGTTTTGTGCTGTACAGTAAAGTCTCACTTAACCAGCACCCATGGGGACTGGTAGATGCTGGTTAAGTGTATGTTCCGGTTGCTTGAGATACGCTTTGCAATTTTTGATTGGCTCATGTACTAGCATACGATCCAATCAAAAACCGCAAAGCGGAGCCTCTTCTGTTCAATGCAGAATAGCCTGCTGTTCCGCATTGACCAGAAGAGGCTCCACTTTACCATTTTTGATTGGCTGGTATGCCAGTATACAAGCCAAAAAAAAATGTCAAAGCAGAGCTTCTAGTGTTCAATGCAGAACAGCGGGCTGTTTAGCATTGAACAGAAGAGGCTCCCCTTTGGGATTTTTAATTGGGTCATATGTCGGCATATAAGCCAATCAAAAATGGCAAAGCGGTTTCACTTCTACCCAATGTGGAACTGTTCCGCACTGAATAGAAGTGACTCCGCTTTGCCAATTTTGATTGGCTCGCATGCCAACATACGAGTCAATCAAATGTTGGTTGCTTGAGAGTGCCAGTTGCTTGAGTCCCAGATAACAGGGAGTTTAATGTATACAGTTTATTTGCAAAGTGCATTCATTTTGAAGTGTTCCTTACTTTGAGCTTCTTCTGCTGTGTAGTTTGCTCGCAAAGTACAGTGATTTCAAAGTATTTCTTACACTGATAAAGAATGGTTTCACAAAGTACAGTGATTTTAAAGTGTTCTTGTGCCACGGAGACTTTTTGGCAAAGTGCAATTATTTCAAAGAGTCTGTTGTGCTACTGGGCATAATTAAAAGTTCTGGCATATATTTATATGTGTGTGTGTTCGTACATAATTCCAAACACCTTCACTACTGTCTGTTGATATGGCAGAGGCATTTTGCAGACCCAGTCCACTTGTGTTTGATCATACTATTGCAGAGAATTAGAGAGTATTTCAGCAGGAATATGATATTTTCATACAAGCAGCTTTTTCTGACAAATGTGCATGTAGAAGGGCATTCATTTTGCTTTACTTAGCTGTGTCAGGGGCCATTGAAAGAGAGCGTTCATTTGTGTATGCTCCAGCAGTATATGCAGGAGAGGGGGGAACCACCATATTGTTGTACCGGCTGAATCAAGAAAGGACCTGGATGCTTGAAACGTAAATTTAGAGAAATGTGCAGCCCCCATACAAATGTTACATTAGAGAGGCAACTATTTTATACAAGAGACCAAAGGCCAAGTGATCCATGAGCTCACAGAAAGGCACACAAGTATGCTTGCAAGTGATAAGAGCTTAGTTTCAGCAGCCTCTAGAGCAAGCGTAGACAGCATGGAACATGTGGAAAGCAGCAGCAGGTCTAAGCACATGGCAGCTTCAGCCCCTATGGGTTCCCTGGGAGATCCCATAACTTTCTAGAAAGTTCCAAGACTAGCGCAGCAAAATGGACATGCTCAGTGTCATATAAGGGTAAATCAGCAAAACCCAAGTCAAGTCTTATTGTTAACTGTCATAATTGTGGTGCCAATCATGAGTCTAAAACAAAGAAGTGCTTAGCATTTGGTCAGCAATGTCACAAGTGTAAAAAATGGAACCACTTTCAAAAGTTTTGTAAATCAAGCAAACCTCATTCGGTTATTATGAAAGGTAACTCAAAAAAGCAAGTTGATGATGTGGAAAGCTGCATCCCTACTTTCTGTGTAGATGGTGTATCAGTGGTTAGTGAAAAGGTTAATGCAGCTGATTTGTCGGCAAGGAATGAAGTATTTTGTACTGTCCTGATCAATGATAAACCCACGGAGCTCAAAGTAGTCACTGGTTCAAAGTGTAATGTAATGTCAGCAGAAACATTTTCTAGAATGAGAGCTGGTGAGCAACTTAATTCGGCTAATTGTGCAAAGCTCATTACTTATGGAAGTGAAGAAATTCAAACTGAAGGCTCAATAGTGCTTTCATGCTATTCAGCTGGGAACAGTTACAGCTTGAGATTTTATGTAGTCAGAAGACCTGTGCAGTCATTATTAAGCCTCAGAGGCAGTTTAAAAATGAAGCGGCTTTCTTTTACCAAAGAAGTCCATCATGTAAGCACATGTCTTACTTCCAGCTTCAGTGATACTATTTTCTCAGATTATGCTTATGTTTTCGACAAGTTAGGTAAACTTCCAGTTGTGTTCTCCATGAAAGTAGACTCAGAGGACAGTCCAGTGGTCAGACCAGTGAGGAAAGTTCCGATAGCTATGCAGGACAAAATCAAGGTCCAGTTAGACAAGGTGGTGCAGCAAGGTATCATTTGCCCAGTCACAGAACCAAATGAGTGGCTGCCTTCCATGGTAGCTGCTCATAAGAAACGTTCAGATGAAAACAGAATATGCATTGACCCAAGAGACTTGGACAAGGCATCAAAGAGACCTCATCATCCTATGCGTACAGTCAAGGAGATTGCCACCCTCATGCCAATGTTCCATAATTATATTTATGGCTGTGCTATCCAAGTAAAAACTGATCATCAGCCTGTAGTGACAATTTTAAAGAAGCCTATGCATACTGCTCCAGCAAGACTACAAAGAATGATACTCAGATTACAAAAGTATAATTTCAAAATGGTCTACACAAAGGGAAAACTTCTTTACCTGGCTGGTACCTTATCCAGATCACCCAGAAATACCACAGAACAGCTTGATGCAGAGAAGTTTGACTGTGATGTCATGGAAGTGCATAATTTTTCTACCACAAGACTTTTGATGAGCTAAGAGATCATACAAAGACTGACCCAATTTTACAGAAACTCAACCACTTCATCAGTGCGGGATAGCTGTCAAAGCAATCTATGTACCGCCAGAAATACAACTTTATTTTCCATACAGAGTTGAGATGCTGATGGAAGATGGTATAATTTTTAAAGGTTCAAAAGTTATTGTTCCTCTTTCCTTACAACATGAATACATTCAGATTTTGCATCATGGTCACCCAGGTTCTGAAGCTACCAAAAGAAGAGCAAGAGGACTAGTATTTTCGCCTTCTCTGTCAAAGGACATTGATAAAGTACTTTCTTTTTGTTTAGTATGCAGTAGTACCAAACTGCATTTGCAAAAAAAGCCACTTCAGCTACGCCAGATTCCTGAACTAACTTGGTCAACATAGCCACTGACATATTTCAGTGGAACAATCAGCATTACTTAGTGTAGGTAGACTCTTATTTGAACTTGTTTCAGATCGATTTGCTACCTAACCCAACGTCCAGTGCTGTTATGTTTAAGTTGAAATGTCATATCTCAGTCCATGATAGTCCACCCAATGTTATTTCTGACAATGGTACCCAGTTTATCAGTCAACCGTTTCAGAAATTTGCAAAAGAGTGGGGCTTTATCCATGTTACTAGTAGTCTGGAATACACATAGTCAAACGGCCTTCCCGAACGTGCAGTACTGAGTGCAAAGCAATTACTAGAGAGGTCAAAGCGTGACAATACCGATATCTTACTGAGTTTACTTAATCTCAGAAATATACCTCATGACAACCTACTAGGCTTGCCTGCTCAGAGAATTCTATCTAGGCAAACCAGAACAACCTTGCCTATCAGTTCTAGTTTGTTGGCGCCTAATGCTAAAAACACCAGAGCAATCAATGCCCAACTCTTTTAAGAAGCATTCCTTTCAGAAGTCCAGCTATGATAAAATGAGCAGATTTCTTTGTCCGTTAAAAGAAGGAGAGAGAGTGAGGATGCAAACGGCAAAAGGTTTTGATGGAATTGGTCAAGTGAGAGACATATGTGCCAAGCCAAGATTCTACTTAGTGGAATCTGAAGGTATAGAATACAGGCGAAACCACAGGCATCTTCTTCCGGTGTCTGAAATCATATCGCAGCATTGTACATGTGATACAGACTCTAGATCTCATAGCAACCCTGACAATGTTCATACTGAAGAACATGTCTCAGTATCCATTCTCGTTCCTGATGATGTCCCCAGAATTGAACATTCCTTGAAGACAGTCCCCGTTGCTAGATCCAATTCTGATTTTTATGTTACACAATCAGGTCATATTTCTAGACCTAGTGTAAAATATACAGAAACCTGGACATGATTGTTTTATGTGTGTCTAATTTTGTCAAAGAATTAGTTCTGTGTAACTGCATGTCAAAAGGTCATTTCTGTATAATTGCATGTCACTGAATACTGTCATTTGGTATATGAGCTATTTCTCAAACAGGGAGGATGTAGAATGGAGCATGTGTGTGTGTGTAACTTTAAGAAGCATTTCCAGATGTAGGCACATGCATATAAATAGTGAGCATGGGCAGGCAGCAATGCCAAGAGAACAGCCAGAGGTTAACATGTATGACTATAGTAGTCAGTCTCTTTATAAGTTTATTTAAGTTTAAGTTACAAAGCCTCAGTCCTGATGTGTGTGTAATAAAGCTGGTTGAACTGAACCCACAATTGTTCATCTATTTTATCCTGAGAGGACAAGCGACACTATCCATGTTTTACTCACTACTCACACAGCTGTTGGGGATATGTTTGACATCACATGTATTAGTGAAACAGATCAGTTAAACAGAATTAATCAACTTCTATTTACATACATGAAAAGCAAGTGTTAACACTGCCACTGTGGAACTGTGGGTTTATGGATATTCCTGCTTATCTTCAAGGCTGGACACTTCTGAAGTTTGTGTATTTAGAGATGTGCTGATGAGGGTGCTGCAAGGAGGCTTGTGCTACTAATACTTTTTTTTTTTAAGTTGCCTGATGTAAACTCTTTGCCAGTTAGGGACTCTGTCGTTATTGAGGCTACTAGGAATCTTTCCACTCGGCATGCTAATGCCTCCAAGTGAAAACTATTCGTAGTTTGAACATAGCTGTACTCTGTACTATCCCAGTCAGTCAGCTAGTAAGAGATTTCAACTTATCTTAGACAACTGCATGCTTAGGGTCTCAGTTTCCACAGTCAGGGTATATGTGCCAGAAGTCTGTGTGTATCATAATAATAAGTTTGTGGGCCAGTACTGACTATAGGAATCCTGCCTCTGTACCTGCCTTTGAAAAACCTTTCCTTTTCTTTCTATCAGCTTCATGGCTGACCAGCTTATCCAGACTGTTTCTGCCTGCTATACTCAACATCACTGAGAAATGTTATTTCTTGCAGTAAAGGTGGAAGGAAAAGTAGGACTGCTCAAAAAGAGAGATCAGAAGCTGACCTTTGGAACATTGGTCTTTAAAATGAGACTCTACTCCCACACTTTGAATACACAAATACCGGAACACAAACAGTGAACTGTTTGATAAAACTTTTAATTCTGGTACCTCGGCCTTTGCCTTCTCCTGGAATACATTTTAAAAAATCAAACACCACCCCTTTTATATCACATGCAATTAAGTGATTAATTCAACCTGTTTAAACAATTTATCAATTGACTCAACCAAATTGCTTCATTTTGAAGTTTCCAACTTCACTTTTATAATAATTTCTAACTTCATTGAACATACTGCCAATTGCATTACATAAAAGTATTGTAAATCCTAAACACTAGAAATTCTACTAACTTTTGTATATTACCTTATTCAACTCGTAGAATATGACTACTTTTCATAAATAACATACATTTTTTATGATGATAACACACCTGCTATAAATGCCTATTACATACAAATATTTTTTAAATTCATATACACAAATTCAATCTGGAAAAGTTTTTTTTATATAATATTCATTTTAAATTTCCATATTCATGCCATTTGGAAACAATGTTTTATAATTGAGGATAAACCTGGATTCCATTTCTAATAATTTGTCACGAAAAACTGCCTCGTTACCAAAAATGCTAGGTTTCCCCAACACACAAAAAATAAATCCCTCAGGAACCCCCTTATGTTGCTCACAAAAATGTTTGGCCACAGGACTTTCTATTCTTTTATGTTTTATGTCTCCCAAATGTTCAAGAATTCTAAGCTTAACCCTTCTAGTTGTTTGGCCTACATACCACCTCTGTTCCACACAATCACATCCTATGATATATACTACTCCCGTGGAATTACAATCATAGTATTCTGAGGCCCTGTATACTACATTATTAATTTTTGTGCCATCCAGGCTTTTAACCCTAGGACACACTTTACAGTTTCCACATCTAAAAGTCCCTTTTCTAATATTCTCCCTGTATGTATTTCTAACATTCAATATTTCCTTCAAATTAGAATACCTACTATAGGAAAAGGTAACTTTAGATGGAAAAAGTCTTCCCACTTTATCATCTCCAGTGATAATGGGCCACAACCACATTACTGGCACCCTTAATATACTAGAAAATTGTGAATATTTGGTGACAAAATACAAACTATCACTAGGCCTCTCCTCCTCTAAACTAATCAGTTGAGTGTCCAAGTTTTCATTCATTCTTCCTCGAATCTTCCTAATGGTCCCCCTTAAACCTAATTCATGTTCCACCTTGTCTCTGGCCACTCTAATTTTTTCACTAGAATAACCCCTTTCCCTAAGTTTCCTTTCAACTTTATCAAATTCACTATGAATCCTTCTCTTATCCAAAGTGTTGACACCAATACGTTTGAATTCTCCGAATGGTAAAGAATCAAGGAGATGGTCACTATGCATGCTAGAGGCATGCAAAAAATTCTCGGCTGCTGTACTTTTCTGATAGGGTCTATATTCTATTTTGTTATCTAAACCCAAATATATCTCAACGTCCAGATATTGAATACTTTCACCCCCAATCGTGTAAGTGAAATCTAAACCCCATGAATTTCCCTTGATCCCCAAGACAAATTCTTCAAAATTTTTCGAATTGCCCCTACACAAAAACAACAAATCATCAATAAATCTTACATATTTTATTACATTGTTCTTGTAAAATTCCCGGGGATAGATGAAACAATTTTCAAAGTGTGAAATAAGCAAAATTGCATATGAGGGCGCAAATGCTGCCCCCATAGCCGTGCCTTCCTTTTGTAAAAAAATGTCTCCCTTCAAATTCAAAACAATTATGAGTCAGGCAGAATTCCAACAAATTGAGAATAAAATGGGTCCTAGGTCCTTCTCCCAACATTTTTTCTACTGCTTCCAAACCTCGACACCTATTAATACTAGTATATAGAGATTTTACGTCAACACTAGCCCAATAAAAGTCCTGCTCCCACTTTATGTCCCTTATCTTCATACACACATCCTTTGTGTTCTTTACATAAGATTGTACCCTCTTTAAGTGACATTTTAACATGGAATCCAGAAATATCCCAATATTTTGCAAATAGTCTCCTTTACCAGAAACAATAGGACAACCGGGTGGGTTCCTAATGTCCTTGTGTACCTTAGGAATAATGAAGAATCTAGCATTTTTTGGATTTTTAACATACAATCTTTTAACATCAGCAGACAAAAGGAAGCCCAACCTTTCTCCTCTCTCCAATAATTCTAATAACTGTAAGTTATATTCTTTACACATATTGGAAGACAATTCAACATATGTGTTCATATCCAACAACAAATCCAAAACAATTGAATTGTATTTTTCCCTGGGTAAAATAACCCAATTCCCACCTTTGTCCGCCTGGGTAAACACATGTTTGTTGGACTTCTTTAAATCAGATAAGGCTTTCCACTCATCTCTACTTAAATTGTATTTCTTCTTCCCTCTGCAAAATTTATTTTGTTCTTCCTCCAATGTTTTTAACAATGTTCTTTCAAATACATTAATTGCTATACTTCTCCTCGGTGGAATAAAATTGCTTTTATATGGCACTTTAGGAACAATCAGCCTTCCATAACCAGTGTTAAATGCAAACCCATTCCCATTTAAACAAACATCCTCTTGCAAACATATATCAATTAAGTCATTTTCTTACAGTGTCATATTCATTAACGATTTATCTAAATTCTCTAAATTGTCGTCATCCTCAACCATATTAACAACATTAACAATACTTTTATTATCAGAAAAAAATTCTCTTAGATACAGTTTTTTTACAAAATTCCCTAACTTCAAGAGAAATGTCCGCCAAAGAAGGAAAACGAACTGGAACAAACTTTGTGCCTTTGAATAGTACCTGCTCTGCAAACTCGGTAATGTTACAGTCAGACAGGTTTAAAATATTATAACTCTCACCTTCATAACTTGGCGAACAGGAAATGTCAATAGGTCCATGGTTATGCTGCACCTCAGCAAAATCTGAACCTCCGTAGTTCAAACTGCTTTTACCCAGTCTATCTGTTTCCCCCAAGTTGTCATCTTCTCCTTCCTTTATTTTGAAAACGGCGCCCTCTACTCCCACAGTCATGGTTGAGACAACAATTATTTGTGAAGATGTACAAAGAAGGTGAAGGTATGGCTGCATAAATGCATAAAAATGAGTCATTGTTCAAGAAAATACTGCGGGCATCAACTTCATGGCCAACTTTAGTGAAAGATCTGCTGCATAACCTCCAGTACCTTTCTGAATGTCTGACTGCACAGATGGGAATTCAACTGGAAAGTTTATTCTTGGCAGCCATAAGCCCTTTTTTAACCTTGGTACATAACAGAAAAAACAGATGGTCAGTTACAGGAAGTACCTCAGATGATGATGCACACATCTAGGGGAAGAAATGCCCTCTCTTCCACACCAAGAAAATGGAAATGGACAAACATTTGACGGCAGTTATGAAGCCATATTTGGACGAGAAAATGAGAGAGATACTGCCTTTATAAAAGACTAATTTCCTACAAACAAAGACCTAAAGCCAAATACCTTATTCCTAGAGGGGTAACTAGGCAGCCGATGACAAGTCAGCATCCACTGCAAAAACTGCAATCATTGTTAGACATACGACTGGAACAGTGAAGTTTGTGGCAGCTGTATTCTGGAGGCAGACTTAAGAACTTTGAGACATGACTGACCATGACTGCATCAAAACTCTCCTGGTCAATGTGCCACTGGTTGAGCTTAACTGCATTATGCTTACCTTTCACTTACTATCTCTACTTCTACTACCTATTCTTGCCAGTGCCACATCGTATCACACTCCATTGTTGCCTCCAGAACAATACACCATAATTCTAAATCATTCCCCTCTCACTCTGCTATAGCACCCAGCCTATATTATATCACATCCCATGGTTTCTTTAATTACAAATACACCAAAGAACAACGTACATTACCACACAGGTAATTTAAAAGTGAAAACTAAATATAAAAATCTATTTCACTACACACACCTTTCATCTAAGTTTGCTCTTGATTGTGATATACATCCTAATCATGGAACCTCTCTACACACTTGCACTTCCCTCACTTCAGCTACCCTTAGTACTCCTCTTCCACTCAACCAATGTAATTTTCTACTTTTGCTGATCTTAAACCTTAGGAGGATATACAACAGACTACCACAGCTACATGCCTACATTGCCTCATACACCCCTAACATACTAATAGCCACATAAATCTCGCTAAAACCAGGTATTAAAGACCAGGAATTTCCACCGCAGGCTACAGCATCATCAGAAATGACAGACAGGACAAGAAGGTTTGTGGAGCGGATATGACATACAAAAAATACCTTGAAATCACTTCCTACCCATTCACCATTTCCAACTTTCCCATTGCTGAAATAATTCTCTCTCCTGCAAATCAACAAACACAAGAGCATATGTATCACTGTCATCTATATCCCTCCTGGAAACCATATCACATTACCAGAAGAATTCCTGTATTGGATCTCTCATAATATCAACAAGGAAACCATAATCACAGATAGACTACCTACTTACTAACTCTGACTCTCTCATACACTATCAATCTCTTTGGTTTTACTCAAATTATCACTACTGCTGCTTGGACAAATGCAGTAATAGGAAGTCTACATTAGCCTGGATCCTCACCACCACCCTAACAAAATTAACACTACTGGCTGCCAAGTTGACCCTATCTATAACAATCTACCGACCTTTACAGTGAGACAATCTAATCATGCACATAAATACATAATGTATAAAAATGTGCATACATTCTCCTTCTTCACTAATGATAACATCATTGGCTACTTCAACAAATAAAATAGGGACATTCTTAAAATACTTACCCCCTAGATGATGCTATAACTCACTTTCACTGCACATTCCTTAACATACTAAACAAACTAGCTTCCCATCAGATGAAAATGAATCAAATCCAGCCCCACCTCATGGCTCCCAAGAGAAACCAGGCAATTCATGCTAAACAGAAAACTTGAAAAGCATGGTCTACTGACAAAACCACCACAAAAAATGGCAATAATTTACACAGCTTAGAAATCTTTCTAAACAAAAGATAAGATTAGACAAAACTAGGTATTTTTCCAAGCTCCAGGACCACCACCAACGTCAAAACCATAGTCTTTTCTGGAATGCAATCAAAAGTCTATTAAACCCAGGCTAAACTATGACTCCTTCTCCAGCTACCAGCAATGACTCAGTCCCTATAACTACCCAATTCAACACCCATTTCAAACATTCTGTTCTTCCATACTTAGCAAACCACCCACCAGCCCTACTATCCCAAACAGTACTAATCGACAGCAAAATCCATTTCTCCTTCCAACCAGTATGTACTTCTACTATCAAAAAACACCTCCTAAAACAAAGTCCACACTAGCTGCTGACAACCTGCCACCAGAATAACTTAGAATCCCTGTAGATGCTATAGCATGCACTGTATCTATAGTCATAAAACAATCAATGATAGAAAGCTACATGTCTGCCATCTGGAAAAAAATCACACTCTTTTTGGAGTCTTTTTGTTTGTTTGTCGACATTTCTTGTTCGTGTTCCACTTGTACCTGGCTTTTAGTTACTGTTTTTAATGGGATCCCCTCTAAGTCTTCTGTTTTGGCTGATGGCGAGAGGGGTGGAGTGCAAGCCTGTGACCAAGGAGATTTGGTGGATGAATTAACGCGATTGGTAAGCCTGTTGACTCAATCACTTTTCACAGGCCCAATCGGTTCATCTGGTCATATGGAGTTAACGTACATTCCTGGCAGTCAGGAAGCCCTTCATGGCATTTTCAATAATGGAAATATCAGCAGAAGTTCTATATGAACAGATATTGTTTTTTCAGTTGGCGATAACACTAATTTATCTAATAACATTCATTTTTTGAACCACCATCATCAGGATGGCCGTAAAGAAGATTTTAATTTGGATAAATACTTGACCAGTGATTTCCATACCTGGTTAAATACAAATTGTTCATTCACTGGAGAAGAGCAGAAAATAAGGACTAATTCTTACATGGATAATATACACAAATTGAATCAGACACTGACCAAATATCGGTCACACATGTTAGACAACTGCTTCCTGAATGAATGCTTAATGAGGAAAAGGTTCCCAAAGGGTTTAAGGGTTTTCAGATACCCGGACAACGTTATTTATGGTGCTATTTTTCACAATGAACTGCTTCAAATGTTTGAAAGATAGGGTTTTGAACTTATGAAAGCTCTTATACAATAACATGAAAAAAATTATGGACTATGTATTCTGAGACGGAGTTCCTAAATTCATGTATACAACAAGATTTATTGCTTTCTTTGCAAAACTATAAAATTGAATTTTACAGAGTACTGGCACAAGTAGATGAAAAATGTACCCTTTATAAAAAATAAAAACAAGCTAAACTTAACAATGGATAAAAAGGATTATGACCTAAAGCTTGTACATCCTGTCCTTAATGTGAATAGGACACAGAATTTTACGAATACAGAAGAGGAACATCAGGACAGATGTACTCAGCCCATTCCAATAATACATTTGTTCAACCCCTTTCCCCTACTCTAAGACAAGCTAATCATTCCTCTCCCTGGTTAGACGACCCTTTAGAGTTTCCCCCTTTGTGGCATTCTAAAAGAATAATGGACAGGAATGGTTCATACATAGGGCACTCCCCAATTCCTGTAAGAGGAAGGGGAATGAGAAAGTAGAAAAGAAAAAGTGTTATGTATAAGGAAAAAAACATAATTCTGCTTCCACTGTAATTTCAGCACAATTTTAAGGTTGTTAATTACAGTAATATTTTCCTAGAATCTACTCATTTTACTGTTTTTTTAAAAGGGTTTTACTTGTGTACCTTCTACATCTTTGGATATCAGTGTACCTTCTACATCTTTGGATATCAGTAGGACCCTCATTGATATGTTATTTTTGAGGAAAATTTACCTTGATGTTTTGTTTGATTCACAGTCCCTCGATAAAGATATGAATGTGTTTAGAAAGAAGAGTATAATAAATCCACCTTTACACCCTTTATTTAAAAATTCTGAGGAGTTGGTGGAATTTTGTCTTAGGTCTTATGCAAACAGTAGACAAAGGAAGTGTTTTAATCTTACAGAGAAAGTAAGATATTTAATACCTAATTTGGTGACTAACAAGGATTTTCACATTATGAAACCAGACAAGGGAGGGGGTATAGTCATTATGGACACTGTCAACTATATAGGCAAGATGACGAATGCCCTACATTCAGGGTACACTTATTCGACATTCTCAAAAACTGAATTTCATATAGCGTATAGGATCACATACCTATTACTGGAAGATCTGGTTTTACAGCAGGTAATTAATGTGGAGACTTCATTTTTTGTTGATGAAATACACCCATATTCCTGCCATTTTTAGCATTCCTAAAATCCACAAAGATGTCAACCCACCCCCCATTTAATTGTGCTTCCTAGTGGCTCTAAGATCTATACTCCCGTAACAAATATAGATAGAAAATTAAAACTTTTATTTTAAAATATAACACTCATACCCTCAAGGACTCCTGGGACTTTTTGGGTAGATTAAATAATGTCCCATATGGGGAGGATGTATTATTTGTTACAATTGATGTGGTTAATTTAATTATTACAATCCCACAAACCCAAGGATTTTTGTTTGAGGAAACCTTAATTCACTGTGATTTTTTGGTTCAGAGTGGTATCAGAATTGTATGTGATTTCATGAAGGCAGTTTTAAAAAAATATTCTGTTTATTTTGAGGGGGGAATTTTCAAACAAAACAATGGGGTTGCAATGGGGGCAGCCTGTGCCCACATTTTTGCTAATTTAGTGTTATACACATGGAAACAAAAATTTATTTTAAATTCACCATTTTTAACTTATGCCATTTACATACTAGATTACTGGATGATATTTGCATCTTATGGACTGGAAATAAAGATGAATGTTGAAATTTATTAGATGTATGGGAAAAAAACGACTAGCTTCTTTAAATTCATATGCCAAATATATAACAGAATATCACATTATTTGGATGTTGCTATATATAAAAATACTGACCAAAAAAGTTTTACTTCCAAAATAAACCAGAAGCCTACCTATTCCAATTCCTATTTGTACTATAATAGTGAACATTCTATACATCAGAAGAGAAATATTGTAAAAGGTCAGTTTATTCAAACAGCTGATATGACCTCAACTATAAAGACTTTGTGAACGAATATGGACATATTAAAACCCTATTCCACCAAAGAAGTTACCTGGATTCTCTATTGGATGAGATTAGTACCAAATTGGGGAAGTAGATATGTCCCCATTTTAGATGTAGGTGTATATCACCAGAAGGGCGCCAAGGAAACTATCGAAAACTCTGAGAATCTGGATAATAAAAATTTAAGGCATTCTTGTGAAATATTGGAATATGTTTAAACACGTAACTATGATGCTGAATGTCTTTTTGGAACTTCTTCTATTTACTTTCAGAAAAGGCAGGAATTTGAAAGGTATATTGGAAAGTAATGCTATTAGCAAAGATGGGGAATACTATCACCACAGTGTTACTTTTAAGTGCAGTGTTTGTAAACAGTGACTCAGCCCATTCTAGCCCATCTGATGTTATCCATGTCACTATTCCTCACTTCTGGGTCAGAGTCCCCAGCTGCCACACAAACCTGGGTGACATCATGGAAAGACATGGTGAAGAACTGTGGAGACAAAGGAAGCCCTGTTCCTGGAAACTAGGTCAAACTTGTAATGAGTAATGAAGGTGTGAGGAATGGACCAGGTGGCTGGAGCACAAATCTCTGGGCTAAATAAGTAGAATGAGCTCTGACAGGTCCTGACAATAGAAGTATAAATGGTATCAATACCCTGGGATATCCAATGAGAAATTGTAACCTTGGACACTGTCCGACCCAGTCTGTTACCAAAGAAGGCCACAAACAGTTGCTCAGATTTGTAAAGGCTCTTTGTTCTATCTAAATAGAACCACAATTGTCTATGTACATCAAGTGTGTGCAGCATGTGTTCTTCTTTGTTGGAATAGCTAGGAAAGAAAACTGGCAACTGAATGGTTTGATTCAAATTTGTTTCAGTGAATTTGCAGACCCCCCCTCTGCCTCTAGGATGGTGTCTGCAACTGAACCCTCACCCCCAACCTCTAGAACAGTGTTCATCCTTTGACACCTGAAAGGAATACTGCGACTTTCAGAACCATCATTTCTTAGTCCCCCTTGTGTCTTAGAAAAGGACTGCTGAGGGGTAGAAAATCTGATTCCCACAGCTGACAAGGTCTTCCCTTCTTGCTCGCTGTGAGTCAGTGTGTCTTTGACTGATGGACCAAAGAGAGTTGATCCATCAAAGGGGGAATTTGAAAAGGACAGTTTAAAGGATTCCGCAAACCCATATAAATGCAGCCAGGCGAAATGCCGAATAGCAATGACCGTGCCAGCCACTCAAGAAGTGACTTCGCAGCACTGGAAATCAATCTCATCGAGGAATTATTGAGGGCTGCAAGAATGGATAGCTTGAAAAACACTTTGTTCAAGTCCTCAGCAGGCATTAACTCAGAAATGGAAACGGTGAGTTCTTTAAACAAATCTCTTTGGAGGCGGGTGAAGTACGCCAAGTAATTAAGTGCCCACAGACCAAAGGTAGCTGAGCCAAAAGCTCACTTTCCATGTCTATCACCCGAGATTCTCAGTTGGGGGATTGGACAGACATACTCTGTTCTGCCAACTCCTTTTTGGTAGCAGCAGATACCACAATAGCATCAACTGGTACCCCTTTCAACCAAAACTGTCTGTCCATGGGTGGACTTCGGAATTTGTCCACTTGTTTGGGCACTGGCTCCACAGTATCGGGCTCATTCCATGCCTTGCTGGTGATAAGGTCTAGGAGTTCGTCAGCAGAAGGGAATCCCAGCAGGTAGATGGTCCTGTCCTGAGTGCCTTCAGGAAGATAGACTCCTCGTAGGACAGGGTTTGGGGGGGGGACCATTCATCCTTAAATTTGAGGATCTCTAGGATGTCTCTGAAGGAGACATCTTTAGGCGGAGATCTGGGGGACCCGTTCCCTTCATCGAGATCCATATCCTCGGTGAGTGACTCCATCAGGGAATCTAGAGGCCTCCTCTTACCCATTCTCTACTGAGGCAAATCTTCTGAGAGAGGCTCAAGGGAGGACTCAGAAGACTGGGGAACCCCAGTGGTAACTCCCCTATGAAGGCCACATCGGGAGGGCAGACTGGGAGCAGGATGAGAAGGATCAGTGCACGGAGATAAGGGGGGCTAGGAAGGACCCTGGAGAGCAGGGGAGGCAGCTCTAGCAGTGTAGAAGGTCCTCTCTACTACCCGGAAGCCTGAAGGGCTGGATGATACCCCTCCCCACTCCTGGTGGTCAGACCACCTGCAAAGAGAGACAGCAGAGCATGCCACAACCTCAAGACCCCCTGATAGTACCGTCCTCAAACTGTCGACAGCTGAAGCACTGAAGGGCAGGAACTGGTCTGAAAAGGTTGGACCAGAACCCCATCCCAAGGATTCCTGAGCGACTGAGACCCACTCTGCTCCAATGGGGGAAGAGCACAGCCGGTCAGTGACTTGGATGAGGTACAGACAAAGTGTGCTCTAGGAGCCCCTTTCACCTCCTCACTGCACCCCAGGTTCTGGGAATCTGAAACCACCTGGGTTGGACGAGGAGATTGAAGTGTAGGGGCAGAGGAAGAGCCTCTGGCACGATGGGCAGGGGACACAAGAAGCCCAAGTTTAATCTGAGTCTTGAGGAAAGACCTTATCATCATGTCTATGTCAGATGGGAGCAAGCTTCTGGAGGATCTAGAAGAGGCTGATGACCTAGTTGGGGACATGTGTTAAAACTCTGGGGACCTCCTATACCTCTCTGAAGAATGGCTCCTGTGCCTGGGAGCTATAAAGAGCTGCTCCAGGCCAGAAGCCGGTAGGGAGTCCCCAGTCAAGATGGGGTCTGACATGGGTCCCGTATCCTTCCACTTCGGATCAGGGGTCAACACAGGATCCGAGCATTCAGAAGTTGAATGCCTCGGATCTGAGGAGTTCAGATCCATGGCAGGTCTAGTGTGGGTCAGACCCGAAGACCTCGATCCAGATTCCTTTGATCTGGGGATAGACTCCTGGGACCTCTAAGTCAAAGACCTTGAACCGGAGGCCTTGGATCCAGGAGTAGATATGCAGGACTTTAGATCCGATGGCGCTCAGGCTGGAGCCAGACCAGAGGAGTCAGGATCCAACAGCCTAGGCTTCTTTGAAGAGGGGACCCAGAGAGAGTGGGTGTTTTTCTCGTGGTCAGAGGGATCCAACTTGAGCAATGGACCCTACCTGAGCCATCCCTTTTAAGAGCAACTTACTGCGGTACTTGACCAAGGCCCTGGGGTTGAAGGCAGCATAAATGTCCCATTCAGCCTCCAGGTAATCAGATCCCAAACAATAGAGGCACTCCTCATTCGAGTCAGAAAGGGGTATCTTCCGACCACATGAGGAGCACCTCTTAAACCCTGCTGGTTTGTCAAACATGAGGGAGAAAAAAACGAACCAAACACTGAAGCCGAAAAATGCTAACTGGAGCCATAACCAGGGTTAAACCAAGTAAAAAAAACCAGCAAAACTAACCACTTAAGCAGTTCACAAAACAGAACAAGAAAACACACTAAGCCTATTGAAGAAAGAGAAATTCTTAACGCAAATAAATTGGCACCAAAAACAAAAACGAAGTTAAAAATGAGCACTTATCCAACAGAAGGACTTGAGCCAATGGAATCATGTCTGATGCGTTGAAGCGGCAATGAGATCTGAGGGGTTAGAGAGCAGCAAGGGATTATGGGAATAGGAGGAGCTTGAGACTAGGATCTGGCTGAAAAGTTGCTGGCTCGGATCTGATGGTGGATCCTACAACCCAGAAGTGAGGAACAGTGACATGGATAACATCAGATACAATCCTTCGTAGGTTCACAGGTAGGTACTAGGCTACCAGCCCAAGGACCTACAAAAGTCTAGCCAACAAGGTTCCCTGGCTTACGCCACCCAAGAAAGTTATTTTCCTGTGCCACTGTCGAGCAGAGACACAGAAGTGATCCCCGGGGTGTATTTCCTATTTCCCATCCGCTCATCAGGATTTTTCTTGAAGAGTGCTAATGAAGAACTTTGCTCGGCATAGATGGGTAGCCGTTCCAGAGTATGGGAAGTCTCTGGGACAGGAATCTATCCCTCCAGCATGTCCTGTTTATTGTGGTGACAAGGTTTAGGTCCCTAGAGCATGTACCTTGGAGGGATTGGGATTTCTTTAGGTGTAGCATGTCCAACAGCTCTGGGTTTGACATAGCTTTATATGTTAGGCACAATCACCTCGGAGTAGGCGATATGCTACGGAGTAAAGCTGGAGTTTTTTGAGGCGGTCAGTGTAGGGCATTTGTTTGAGGCCAGTAATCCTTTTTGTGAGGTACTTCTGTGGCCTTTCCAGCTGCTGCAGATGTCTTGTGAGGTACATTCCAAAAGGGGCGTTGTACTCTATAATGGGTCTAATGAGTGTCGAGTAGAGGGGAACAATGACCTCTTTTTTCCTAGATGAGAACCCTTTTATCATGAGGTGTGCCATGTAGAAGGACTTCCTGACTACTGTGGTGATGTGACTATCAAAGGAGAGACTACTGTCCACCTGGGTCCCAAGGTCTATCACGCATTCGGTGTTAAGTAAATTGCTGACTATGTGGTAGTTTATGGGTACAGAGTTTTTACCAAAGGAGATGACATTGCACTTTTTGGCATTGAGCTTGAGGCCATGGCTCTGACACCAGGCAACTGTCTCAGTGAGGCCCTTCTGTAGGATGTCCACATCATTTGGGGACTTGACTATGGCTCCTAGTTTGCAGTCATCTGCGAACTTAGTTAGCCAGAGGCCTTCTGTGTTAGCCTGTACTTCAGAGAAGTAGATACGAAACAGGAGAGGACCCAGGACGGAACCCTGTGGTACTCCACTTGTCACTGCTTTGAGGTCAGATTTGGAGTCTGCAACTTTGACAGCAACGTCAACTTCACATCAGCAAATAATACCTCAACTGAAACAGTTTCCAACACAAAGTTTCTTGGTATCTTAATTGATGACCACTTAAAATATGATAAACACATCAGTCTAGATATCAAGAAAACTCACCAAAATATTGGATTCCCCCTAAAGAAATAAATTCTTTCTCATTGACTACTCTAGGAATTCTTAAGCAACATCTTATTTTCTTCCTTCACTTCACTATGCAGCATCCATCCTGACTAACCTTCACTCCACTTTAAAAAATAAACTACAGGTTCACTACAATAACATTGCTAAGCTTGCATCCAACCCTTTCAAACCATTCACACCACTTCCTAGCACTGAAGCAACTACGCTGGCTCGAACTACCTAATTATCTTACCTACTTTCAACTGCTTAGTGCCTACAAAATAATACCCAAACCTGACACCTGCCCATCACTACAAAACATCCACAGACACTACTGCCCTCCTAGGAATCTGTGTTCACAGAACAGCAAGCCTTCCTCTTCCTGGAGAGTGTAGACATCTGTGTAGTAATGGAGACATGGTTTAAAGTCATGGAGAATAACCCGGCAATACAAGGTTATAATGCCTTTCACACCTTTTGACCAGCTGCTGCACAGGAGGGAACTAAAGGCGTAGGAGTCTCAGTCTTTAGAAAAAATAAAAATAAAAAAAATAATCTCCAAACTAGTTAAAAGTGTATGGCACACATGAACTCATACATGTGCAACTCACCATAAACAGGGTCTTGTACCATATCCTTGCAACCTATAGGGCCCCCTTCATGTCCCAAGAAACCGATACTACCTGTCTCAATGTGCTAGAGTCCCTCACTGTTCAACCAAATACAATCTTCATGGGGGTTCTCAACTACCCTTCTACAGATTCTGAATCGTATACCACTTCTAATGCACAAGCTCAGCGATTCCTAGACTTTGTTAATACCAACATTCTGGAACAGTTGGTCCATTCTCCTATGAGGGGTACAAACATCCTTCTTATACTCAAAAACATGAGGGAGCAATGTTCCTCACCCACTGTAATGTTCTCACTCATCAGATCTGATCATACGGTAGTACTGCTTGAAATAAAAATTAAATTCTGGGCATCCAGCAAAACCAAAAACTTTTAGTAACTATTCCAAAGCTAACCTTTCGCTACTAAGTGACACCTTGGCTAAATTCCAAGCACCCCCAAACCCAGTGAACACCATAGCATATGCTGACCTATTTACAAAAATTCCTGTACTGGCATATTGACTGCTGTACAGAGTGAGCTGTGCCCACTCATACTAACAATAAGACAAACTCAAAAGACAAGCCACCCTGGTGAAATTGCATTTGTAATTGGTTATACAACAAAAGAAAAAAAAATTTTGGCCAACTGTAGGAGGAATAAAGCCCAACATGCTAAAAAAATCCTGACCAATCTAAACAGGCAGCTATGAGGATTAATTAATATTTCAAAGGCTACATTTGAAATAGTTTCTCAGAAAAAGGACATCCATAAAGTTTTCTACAGCTATGTCTGTAACCTCAAGGGAAATACGCAACAATGTGTGGAACTTATTGGAAATGGCATCACCCACATTGAACCAGAGGTCATTGCCAACCTTTTGGCTAACAGTTTCAGTTCCAATTTCTCCCTCACTCCCCACCCCCAATAGTCCAAAGGAAATACTGCATAACACAATCTCCCAACAAATACTGAAAACAGATCTTCAATACACTTTTCAAGGCCAAAAACACTACACCAGCAGGCCCTGATAACATCCTGGCCTCTCTGGTCCACTTGAATCTCTTTTCAGCTGGAGCTTATAGTCTGGTTTTATGCCCAAGGAATGGAAAGATGGCTACAGTCATTCCCCCACACACAGGAAGTCCAACCACCAACCTGGGTGACTACAGGCCCATAAGTCTGACTAGCCTCAAATGTAAGGCCATGGAAAAAATCACCATGGATGGACATGACAAATGAGGACACAGGTAACCTGAAAATGATGGACTCATCACAGTTTGGCTTCGTTAAAAGGAAGGTCATGCCTGTTATATCTGGTGGACTACTTTGATAGGATCACCAATGCAATGGACGCAGGCAAGACTGTGCATACAGTTTACCTCAACCTCGCTAAGGTTTTTGATACATTACCCCACTCAGGCTTTAGAGACAAGCTCACCAAATTAGTTATACACCCTTTTATCACTCACTGGATAGGCAACTGGCTCACTGACAGACCCAGAAAGTCAAAATAGGTTAAGCCACCTCCACCAAGAGGCCAGTCACTAGCAGAGTCCCCAAGGCTGGGTACTGGGCAAGCTCCTTTTTGGCATCATCTGAGGTGGAAACAAACACTGAAAGTTTATGGCTAAGTTTGCAAATGATTGTAAGTTGGAGGTTATCATTAACTTTGCTGCAGACCCACACATTCTTCAGGAAGGCCTATCTCTGACTAACAAATGATGCCAAAGCAATGGTTTTAAACTCAGTGCCAAGAAATGCATAACTGTACCCTTTGGGAAATCAACCATCCTAGCTAATTATCATTTTGATACTATGCCCCTAAGAGTCAACCCAGTGGTCAGGTATCTGGATACGCACGTAGCCTTACCTTCAACTACCACATATACACATTGGTGAGGAAATCCTTTTATGTTGTACAACTTATAAGAAAGGGCATGACATCTAAGTCCAAAGAGGTCATTATCCCACTGTACTCTGCTCTTATCAGACCAAACATAAGAGTACAATGCTCCCTCAGGTATGTACGTGACCAGGCATATGCAGCAACTAAGAGCGACCTCAGCGGTTCCTCACAAAAAAGATACAAGACGCAACAAATCTGCCTTACGCAGAGCACCTTAAAGCCCTTTCCCTCTACCCAACCTCCTATAGATTGCTGAGGAGTGATCTATGCCTGGCTTACAAGGCACCCACAAACCCCTAACTTATGAATCCCCTGAATATTCATATGTCAAACAGTATCAGAAATACAAGGTCTAAGGACCTGAATTTTGTCTGTGACTTAAACAAAACATGCTGGAGAGACAGATATGTGTCCAAGAGACTGCCCCTCCTATGGAACTGGCTTCCCATCCATGTAAAGCTGAGTTAGTCTGTTAAGCAATTTAAGCGCAACCTAGACCAGTGGATGGGGAAGAGAAAAATTACACCAGGCCTGGCACCCATGTCCCCTATGGACAGAGGCAGATAATAAATGCCTGGCCCTGAATGTCCTAATTGGATACAGGACATCATTATTCCTTTGGGAAAACTTGGATAAGCTTAGAAATGCCCTCCCCAATCATTAGCCTAGTAACAATCTATGAATCTATAAGAGGTTTCTGAGGAGAAGATAAGTACATTCTACTCCACAAAAGACTTCATCAATCAAATACCATCTCCAAAGAAGGCATCTTCTGATGGGGGTATAGAGAGGGCAGGACTTTGTATTCTTATTTAGTTCTGAGATAAGGATCTTGGGGTTCTATAAATTCCCTAATCAGGATGTAAAAGAAGACAGTTATAGAGAGGACAGGAATGTATTCTTATTTAGTTCTGAGATAAGGGTCTTGGGTTCTCTGATTCCCCTGCTCAGGATATAAAGGAAGAAAACCATCTCCCCTAACCTTAGGTCTCCAATAGGTGGTCCCGTGCTTGGCACATGAGTGTGGGATCAATTACTTAATGATGAAACATCAGAGAGTGGGCAAGAAGTCTGTTTCACCTGGAAAGGTGTCTGAAGGCACTGTTGGGTCTGCAAATACATGTAAAGTGAAGTGCGTAATGCTGTCAATCAAGCTAAGCCTCCAAAAAGTATGCTAACATATTTCAGAGAACAAGTCCTAGCTTTGCTCAACAGTTGATGTATAACCAACATCTCGGCCTGTCTTCAGTCTTGAGCTTGGACCACCACCCCCTGTTTAAATGTTGGGTAAACCTCAACATACAAAGCTTTTAGTCTCATGTGCCACCACTGAGTCTGTGCCACGAGACTTGAGGGACCACTTCATGGGTTTAATCTGGGTTAAAAGCAAGACTAGGTATAAGCGCATTTTGGCTGCTTATCTACTGGAAAGGTGTTGCACACATGTCAAGATGCTGGGGAAGCAGCTATTAAATGCTTCTTACTGTCATCCAACAAGAGGTGGGAATTCCATTTCTCCTAAAATGAGGAGGAGCTACCAACAAGTGTGGGCACTCAAATGGTGGAATTATTTGAAGAAGAGTGTGTATGTGTGAGAGACCACAAATCTCAACCTTCTTAACCTTCTCTCCATGTTTATTATAGCAATGCCGCGAGATCATGCAATGGGTCCTCATGCTGATCCCTGTAGTTGATAATCTCAGCTGTCATCATGATAAGTAAAGTCAGGTAGAACTTTAACTTTTCTCTCCTCCATCACTGGGATGCCAGATAGAAATACTGGCAGTAAATTACAGTTGTGCAAGATCTTACCATAACAGTAGATATCCTACTTCTCACTGTTGCAGTATTCTTTACTCTTGGGCTATCCTGTCAAGGACAGCCAAACATCTGGTCAGCACACCAAAGACTTTATACCTTCCAGACATATGTCTAACGCGCAAGGTGTAAGGTACATATGAGATGTACAAGCGTGTAATTCTCAGAACTGAAGTGCCCCAGAAAAAACTGTGGAAGTTAAGAAGAAAGTAATAACATGAGCATCCAGGAAGAGAAGAAAAGGATGTAGGAAAGACTCTTGAGCTAGAAAGAAAACAACAAAAAGTAACAGAGGGTAGGAGGGAGAGAATACTGCAGCAGTGAGATGAAGGACATCTGTTACAGTACGATCTTGCACAACTGTATTATGTCCTTTCTTATCATTGGTGCAGTATTCTCTACTCTTGGGAGTATACAAAATCTACTGTGAAGTACTGGGGGGCACAGAACAGTCCCCAAAAACCTATTAAGCATGGCCCTGGCCCTAGGAATGACATCCAGCTTGCAATGTTTGATGAAAGTGTGAATAGAAGACCAAGTATCAGTTCCCAAGATGATCAAGTATCCAGACCCATGAAAAATGCTGCAGAAGAGGCCACTGTCCTTGCAGAATGAGTAAGAACAGAAGAAAGCTGCTTGCCATGAAAAGAGTAACAAAAAATGGCTTTAGAAATCCAAGGGAAGATGGTTTGCTTAGATACTGACAAACCCAATTTTTTGGCATGAAAGGAAACAAAAGGCTGCTCAGACTTCCTAATATGTTTTGTGTTGTCCAAGTAATATCTGTGCTATGTAAATTAAAGGTATGAAAAACCCTCTCACTAAAATTCTGTGGAGAAGGAAAATAAAGAGGGAAAATGAAAGGACTGATTCAAGGAAAAATCAATAACCACCTTTGGCATAAGAGAAGGATTCGTATCAAGAAACACCTTGCCCCTGTGAAAAACCAAAAAGGTGGAGCCACCATTAGTGCCTGAAGTTCAGAAAATCTCTTGGTAGAAGAGCCACAAACAGTTTTTCAAGTACAATGCTATAGTGAAGAAGAAACTGCAGGCTTAAAAGGGGACTGGGACTGTGTCTGTTTATCAAAAAACAAAATTAAGATCCTAAGGAGGAGGAGTAGACTTTCCTAAAGGCTGAATATGAAGGACAGTTTTAAAAATTGTTTAACTTAAAACTGGAAGCCAGAGGTGGGTTTCAGATAAATACAAGCAGAAATGGCTTATAACTGAACTTTAGCAGATGAATATGCCAAGCCAGAATTAAGCAAATCACACAAATAAGAAATGTAAGAAAGGACCATAGGAACCCCCACAGTAAAAGGGTCCAGGTCAAGCTTAAGACACAAAATATAAATTTTCTTTCATTTAGCCACATACGATTTTCAAGCAGTGTTTTTTTTTTGGCCTCATGTAATACCCAAAGCATGTCCTCTGAGAACTGGTGCCTAAAAGGAATCAAAACCCTATCACCCAAAGTGTCAAATGAAGGGTGGGGGCAAGTGAGGGTGAATGAAGAGATCCTTTGTCTTGTGTGAAAAAATCCATCCAGTGAGGTAACTTGTGGTGACTCCCCCTAGACAGATGATATTCATCTGGGCCAAACGGGAGTCAACTAGCAAGATTTGTGGCCTGTCCCACAGGATCTTCTGCCGGATCTTTGGTAGAAGAGGATGAGGAGGATTGGCATACAGAAACAACCCCTTCTAAGAAAAAACATGGCATCCACTTACCAAACCAGTGGACTTGACACTCCAACAGAACTGGGGAAGCTGTCTATTCAAAGGAGAGGCAAAAAGATCTACTGGAGGAGTACGCCACCTATGTAAAATGTCCAGAAGCACCTCCCTGTGAAGCTTCCATTTGTGAAGATTTGTCCTGGACCTGATTGTGCCCTGAAGGAATGTAGACCACCTGAAGAACCATGTGATGGTGAACTGCAAAATCCAAAATCTAAAGAACCAACCTGCAACGAAGGTAAGATTTTGTTTGCTGATGTACCACATGACTGCAGTATTGTCTGTAAAAACCTTTAGAGGACCTGAAAGCCAAAGGGAGTGAAAGGCCTGGAGAGTATGAAGTACAGCCCTCATCGCTTGGATACTGATATGGTCTGTCAGTTGTTGAGGTAACCAAAGGCCCTGGACTTTGAAGTTGTTGAAGGAGGCTTCCCAACTGTAATCAGAATCATCTGTGTACAGCTCCTAAGTATAGAGAGGAACCTGAAAAGGTAGACCTGGATTCAGGGGAAATCTAGTGAGTCCACCAACAGATCTTAAGTTTGAGACATGGCAAGAGCAGAACCAGAGGGTGGCACTGCTGCAGCCAAACAGCCTTGAGATACCACTGAAATTTTTTTCATGCAGAATTTGGAAAAGAGAATCATGGGAATGGTGGATGCCATGTATCCTAGGGCTCTGAGAAATTTCCTTGCAAGAAGGGCTGAAAAAAGAAGAGGAAGAAGAAACTGGAAATAAACAGTCAATGAGAGGACCTTGGGAGGTGGGATACAAGCGAATATTGGAATGGTGTCTTTCCTGCAACCCTGGAACACTTGGTCATGATAGGGAGTCAACACAGACTTTTTGAGATTGAGGATGAACCCCACACTGTGAAGAAGAAGCATAGTGAAGTTTAGATCCTGAAGCAGGAGCTGCTGAGAGGGGGGCCTGAAACAAAAGGTCATCCAAATAAGGGAAAATCTAAATTCCCTGAATACTACAGATGGCTACCACAGGGGCCACATCTTTGCTAATGACCCTCGGAGCTGTAGACAAAACAGAGCATTGATAATGAAAGGAAGAAATGGAGAAATGTAATCATTTCCTGAAAAGAGAGTGAATAGAAATGTAGCGGTAAGTGTCATTCAAATCTGGCCATACCAGAAAAGCTTGAGGAAGCAACAGAGGGAAAAGCATCTGAAGAGACAACATCCTGAAAGAGGGAACCTTAAGAAAGGTGCTGAGAAAGGACAGATACAGAATGGGCCTCAATGATCCTTCCTTCCTTCCTTCCTGGTAAGCAGAAACATCTTAGAATAACCATCTGTTCCCTGCCAAGACAAGGGTACAGGTTTGGATGTTTCCCAATACCACCAGAACCTTAAGAACTAAAGGGAAATGTGGGAGCTGACAAAGAGGAGGCTGAAGAAAGCCTAAGAATATAGGAAGGGACTTCCAGACCATAAAATAACCATTCTGGATAATGGAAAGTAACCTGTGGTTATCTGTTGTCAAACAGGAAAAAAAAAAGTCAACTTAAGGAACAGAGGAATCTGGCCAAGGGGAAGGAGTAGCTGAATGTCAAGAGAAAGAAGATTTGTCAGGGAAAGAAGGCTTTTGAGCCTTAGAACCCTGAGAAGGCTTGCCTGGAAAAACCCTCCTAGAAGCCTTTAGAAGAATTTCTCTGAAACATAGGAACAGGAAGACAAAGATTTGTTTCAAATCCTGCATATCTTTACTCTTACCTTGCAGAGTCTTAATTCAGCAGCAGCAGTGCCAAAGAGAGTCTCGCTGTCTAAGAGGGAATCCAATAATTTGGCCTAAATGTCTTCAGGCAGAGCCTAGAGACACAACCAAGAATATTGTCCCATAACAGATCCAGATACTGCTATCCCAGAGAAGGAAATCAGCAGCATCATAACTGCATTTAATAGAATGACGAGCCATCTGAGAAGCAGAGCGCAAAGGAGAAATGCCAGAAGTCTTTGTAGATCAGAATGTGTGATATACCTTTAAGAAGTTTTCCAGTGAGTTAGCACATGCATGTAAGTACTGAGCACATGCAAGTGAGAGTGCTATTTTTAGTGAGCCGCCAGAGTGTCAGTGTGCAAGTATGTAGTCAGTCAGTTAGTTAGATAGTTTAATATTCCTTGTTATCCATCCTGATGTATTTGTATACAATAAATTACTTAAAAGAATACCCAAGCCTCAAAGTCTTCTTAACACACATAAAGAAGAGCGACATGGTGTTAGAATGGGATCCAGAGGTACAACCCATGAGGCAATTGGTTAAAGTTGAAGGAATATACAAGAATGGATCATCCCTACTGCTCAAACGACTTACAAAAATATAAAATGAAGCACTCAGAATGCTCAAAACAACTTTCTTATTAAACAAAATGTCCAAAACAGTGACATATTGATAAAAGTATTTGAAAAAGTTACAAAAACGTTTGAAACAATATCCGAATTACACAAAATGTACAAAAAAGAGAAAACTATATTTTTTCGCTATGTGCTACTTTTTTTGTATTAACTAAAGCTATTCAAAATATCCGAAGCGTGCAAAGTGTGTACATTATTACAGTGCAGTTATTTCACAAAGTAAAATATTTCACAAAGTACAGTTATTTCAAGGCATATTTTTCAGAGCACAGTATTTTGAAGAGGTAATTGTGCATTTGAATATTATTACAAGTACCTGGTGTGTGTGAATGTTCATACATAACTACAAGGGCCATTTTGCATTGTGTTTTACTATAATCTGTGGGCATGGTAGAAGGATTTTGCAGACCCGCACCGCTTGTGCTTGATAACAACATTGCAGAAAACTGGAGTGTGTTTCAGCTGGAATATGATATTTTCATACAGGCTGCTTTTTCTGACAAAGATGCACATACAAAAGCATTTATTCTGCTTTATTTAGCTGGTTAAGAGGCCACTGAATGAGAGTGTTCATTTGTGTATACACTGCTGTGTTTGCAGGGAACGGGGAAGACCAACATATTGTGGTACCGGCTGAAACAAGGAAAGATCCTGAATGCTTAAAATGTAAATTTAGAGAAATGTGTAACCTCCCAAACAAATATTACAATGGAAAGGCACTTATTTTACGCAAGGGATCAGAAGCCTGGTGAAACTTTTGCAGCACATATAACTAACTTCAGAAATAAGGCTAAAACGTGCATATTTGGTGATTTGAGAGATGAGTTGCTAAAAAACAGGCTTGTGTGTGGTATTCATATTGACACAATGAGAAAGATTTTCCTTCGAGACAGTGATTTGACATTAAATAAGGCCAGTGAGATTGGTCAGCTATACGACCTTACAGAAAACACGCTAAACTGTACTGCTGATCTAACCAGCATATCCTATAACTGAAAAGTTCATCTCTACTTGATTCCCAAGTAGACTATTCTCTATCTGTAAAGCCTAGCACTTACTCCTACAGTACTTGCACCTTGATAAAGCACTCTTATTATAGATAGTACCCCACCAGCCTAAAACCCACTTCCCCCGGAGTCCTTTGAAAGTTCTTTATCTACTACTTCTAGTATGTCGAGGGATCAGTTGCTAGTGTCCTCTCCAGCTCAACTGGTGAACCTGGGAATATTGAGGCAATGTTACAATTGCCTCATGTACACAGACAATCCTCTCCTTCTCCCACAAAACACAAATACATGCGAGAGATGCAACTATACGGCCAAACTGGAGGCTGAGCTCTCTCAACATAGGACTGGCAAGACCAGACAGGAGGAGAAGGCAACCACACACAATACATACCCAGTCACACATGGTACCATCACAACTTCAAATCATACACATACTCACACAAAGACATACTCGGAGGCTCTGATCAAAAATTTACCAAAACAGCAGAGGCCACCAAAGCAGACACCCAAACAACTACCACCTCACGACCCAACACATGCAACACATAGGCCACACAGTCAGAGTGTCAAACAGTCACAGCCCTTAAGGCCAAACAAAATGCCAGACACACTTGTCATTGGTGATTCCATAGTCAGACACACTGACGTCCCGCTCACCAGACTGAGTAAGGAGAAGGTCACAGTAAGCTGCCTGTCGGGCGCTAGAATCCGCCACATAACGCAAGCACTCAGGTCTCTCAACAGCAGGTACAAGTATGACTCAGTCATTGTCCACGCTGGTGTCAACGACCTGAGGCGTACCTCCTTGGACTACATGAAAAGGGACGTCGAGGAGCTCTCTGATTATGTAGCCCAGGCAGGTATGACCCTGACCTTGAGCAGTATCCTACCTTCACCTAGAATGATGCCACAATACAGTGATAAGATGATCAGCTTTAATAATTGGCTTAAATTCTGGTGTCATTCAAAGGGGATCCAATGTCTGTCTGCCTGGGATGACATGCTGGACAAGCCACGCTGCTTCAAGGGACGGCTTGCACCTGTCACCCTGGGCTTCCGGATATTGGCAAAGGCTCTTGCCACCCCCATAGTGCCTTTTTAGGCAAGGCTCAAATTCTAAACCTACCACCCTAGAACACCAAAAGGAAAAAACTAAGGGTAATGCTGCTCAATGCCAGAAGTCTCAATCTCAAGATGCACGCACTCGAGGCCCTTCTCAAAATGGAGAACATCGATGTCTGTGCTGTGACAGAAACCTGGTTCAAGGCTCCTGAGAGCACCCCAGCACTAACAGGTTTCACCTCATATCATACGTTCCGGCCCCAAAATCCGGACAACACCAAGAAAGTAGGGGGGGTGTCCATATTCATAAAGGACACCCACACCTCAAGGTTGGTGGCAACGCACGATGCATCGGAGACCATCCAGGTGCAATTAACCATAGGCAAGACTGCTCTGCAATTTGTAGCATGTTACAGACCACCCTCTCAAACTCAGGAACCTCACATGGCCTTCCTGAAAACATTGGAGGGGATAAATGTATCTCCAAACACCATCATACTAGGTGACTTCAACTACCCTAATATAGACTGGGAACACTACTCAAGCCCGAACACTCTAACCCAAAGATTCCTGGAGTTCATAAACTCAAATGCCATGGAACAACTAGTCACCATCCCCACAAGAGGTGAAAACATACTTGATCTCATCATCACGAACATGGGATCAAAATGTTCAACACCGGAAGTATACCCCTCACTGGTGAGATCAGATCATAAACTAATCTCGCTGGAGGTCCTCATCCGCCCCCACCTGAAACAAAAAGACCACAGTGAAAAACTTCTCAAAAGCCGATTTCACACTTCTAAAACTAGTGTGGTCTCCTTAAAGGCCCCTGAGCCAGTGGTAAACATTACTCAAACCGCTGAATCACTTACAAATGCCTTCTACCAGCACCTACAGGACTGCATGGATCAGGCAATCCCAAACAAAACTAAGACTCTCTGTACCAAAGGCAAGCGTCCAGTCTGGTGGACCCCAGCCATAAACAAGCTCTACAACAAAAGGAGGAAGCTACTACAAGATAGAGCAAAATCCTTGAAAGGTAAGACACCTTTGATCATTATAAGTAAAAACTAAGAGCTCTCATAAAATCATCAAAGGCAAATTTTGAGAGAAAAATCGCCAAGGACTCTAAAGACAATCATAAGGCCTTCTTTAGCTATGTTAGAAACCTAGGAGGAAACTCCCAGATATGCTCAGAATTAGTTCAAAATGATGTGAAAATTACTGAACCTACACACATTGCTAACATACTGGCTGACAGGTTCAGTGCAAACTTCACACCCTCCCCAAAGGAGAGATATCTATTCCAGAGGATTGTAGCCCCCAAACATCTCCAATGCCCAGGTGAGAACTGCCCTCACTAAGGCAAAAACACAGCATCCATGGGACGGATGGTGTCCCCGGCTGTGTGCTTCATGAACTCAACGAGGAATTAAACCCACAGTTAGGACAGCTGTTTAATCTTAGCCTCACCTCAGGATACGTACCCAAGGAGTGGCGTACGGCGACTGTGGTCCCACTTCATAAGGGCGGTGCCTCCACAGACCCTGGAAATTACCGCCCCATTAGCTTGACAAGCCTTATCTGCAAAGCCATGGAGAGGATCATAATGGAACTCATAAATAAAGACATAGGGAACTTGCAGACTTTGGATCCAACCCAGTTTGGCTTTGTCAAAGGCAGATCCTGCCTCTTAAACTTGGTTGACTTTTTGAGACAGTCACCAAGGCCATTGATGAGGGAAAGGCAGTCCATACAGCCTACCTCGACCTGGCAAAGGCCTTGACACAATACCCCACTCAGGTATCATCAAAAACTCATCAGCTTGAATGTAAACCCATACATCACAAGATGGGTTGCAAACTGGCTAGCGACAGAACCCACAGGGTCAGAGTTGCTGGAGCCATGTCAGACTCAAAGCCTGTCACAAGTGGTGTCCCACAGGGCTCAGTCCTGGGTCCACTCTTGTTCAGCATCTACTTTTCTGAAGTACAAGCAAACACAGGAGGGTTATGGCTGACAAAGTTTGCAGATGACTGCAAACTGGCCATAGTCGAAAACACATCT